>NW_023270839.1:466947-1201522 GCF_011800145.1 Mirounga leonina | reverse complement strand
AAATAAATAAATAAATAAATAAATAAATAAATAAATAAATAAATAAATAAATCTTTAAAAAAAAAATAGCTGTGTAGTATTCCATTAGGGAACACTGTGTTGCCTATGGTGGGATATTTAGGTTGCCTTCACAACCCAATTAAGATGGCAGTGAACTTTTTTTTTTAAGATTTTATTTATTTATTTGTCCCCCTGACAAGCAGGGGGAGTGGCAGGCAGAGGCAGAGAGAGAATCAGGCACCTGCAGAGCAGGGGGAGCCCAATGTGGGACTCGATCCCAGGATCCCGGGATCATGACCTGAGCCGAAGGCAGTTGCTTAACCAACTGATCCACCCAGGCACCCAAGATGGCAATGAACTTATAGCAAGTTCTTTTTGAATTCCAAAACCTCCATCTGCACTCCTCATAAGACATTTTACAGCTCTTAAAGCCTTTAACTCTTGTGAGTTTAGTGACTTAGACTTTTCTATTGACTTCCATTTAATTTTAAGGATATATTACACAAAAACACCCCTGTTATTTGAAAACTTGTCGAAATAATTGCATCTGCATCAATTAACATTTTACTTCTACCTACTCTGTAATGTGTACTTCATATATATTTGTTTCTGCAACATCATCCTTAGAATAAATACATGAAATAATATGCACACTTAAGAAGCGGTGCACAATTACTTCCATCTAATCCAAAGACAATTCTCATTTATTTACTGATTCATTCAGTAAGTACTTATTAATCACCTACTGTGTAACATTACTATGCCACATGCCATTGAAGAAATATTTAAGTATCTACATTGGGTATATCTTTACTTCAAAGTCAAAGCCACTAGGAAATGTTTATGTTTTTCCTATATTTTCTTCAAATAACAGAAGCAATACTTAATTTATGTTATATAAAGATGTCATTCTACTTTTGAGTGGCAATGTGGACCTTTTTCACTTGTTGACCAATTAATAACAAGAAAGTCTAACAAATCTCTTTTTTTTAAAAAAAGATTTTATTTATTTATTGGTCAGAGAGAGAGAGAGAGCACAAGCAGAGTGAGTGACAGGCAGAGGGAGAAGCAGGCTTCCCACTGAGCAGGGAGCCTGATGTGGGACTCAATCCCAGGACCCTGGGATCATGACCTGAGCCCAAGGCAGACGCTTCACCAAGGGAGCCACCTAGGCATCCTGTAACAAATCTCTCTTGACAGAAATATAATCTATGCCAATTTGGGCCAAATCAACAGGATTTTCAGCAGTTCTGTACTTTCTGTGGCCCTTAGATAACAGCCAGTAGATATCAGTTACGTAAGAGGCTCATCTTGAGATGGGCAAATGAGCAGTTATATTAACAAACTTTAAGGGTCCCGTCACCTCCACAGTAAGTTTTAGGACCTGTCGATCAAGATCAATATCTCTCTTGCATATCCTCAGGCTAAACTGTGTTCCTTTATCCCATCATTTCACTTTTTAGTATGTCTACCTTCTCATTTCTTCAGTGAATCAGCTCTGAATCTAAAACTTTACCCATTCTATCTGTCATCCTTCAAACACCCTCCCAGACTTCCATCAAACTAAACAATGGTCCTCTTCTAGTGAATACTTCAAAGAACACTCAAAGCTGGCCTCTTTCTCAAAATCTTTCCTGACTGATTGGAAGATAAAGCAGCTTTCCAAAGAGTTCCATCTCAACAGCATGCCATTCCCCATGGAATGTGTATTTGGATATAGATAGTGTTGTTACATATGTATGAGAATATGTTTTACTTATTCACCTGCCTTTTTTCAGCCTGATTGTGAGCCCCTGAAGACTAAGAACATGTTTTCTCTTTATTCTGTAATGATCCCACCCCCAGAGTTACACTGCTAAATGTTGGTGCCACCTTTCTTCAAAGCAGCTATCAATAACTACAACATTTTAACTAGCTAGGTCTTAGAATACAGATTTTTAGAGGTAGGAGGCAATGTTAGAGGTTACAAAGTCCACCACCTTTTTCTTTTTAAAGCTCACATCTATTTAGTATTTATTACATGCCAGATACTGTGCTAAGCTCTTTATGCAAATTATCTCATGTAGTCCTCTCAAAAATTGAGAGAGTAGGAATTCTAAATATCCCCATTTTTGTGTGCATACTAAAACCCTCCTTACACCTTTTCATAATAAAGTATACATATATGAATGAATAATAATAGCTTAACGTAGGATCAGGACTAGAATAAGATGGGGGGGTGCAGGACAAAATTTAAGGAGGCTTGCTCTTTCAGGGTTGTGCAAGCACTTCCTTAAACTTTGCCCTCTCTTGCCTCACCCTAGTCTCAGCCCTAGCTAAACCTTATTGTATGTCAGGTACTGCTCTAAGTATATTTATATAGTTAATACAACAATCCTATGAGATAGGTAGTATTATCCTCATTTACAAATAAGGAAATGGAGATTAAGTAATAATATGCCTAAGGTCTCACAGTTAGTAAGTGACAGGGATGGTATTCAAATCCAAACATGCTGGTTGAAGATAGGTAATTAAATGAATACATGAAATAAGGAATGAACGACTATTAAGGCCACACTGAAAGAATTAGGCAGAGATGAGCCCCAAATCCTGATTTTTTGGCTCTCAATCTTATATAATTCCCCCATATCTCTGAATATCAAAGTTACTTTGGTGGCTTATCAAAGTAAATGTAAGCAATTGTTGACTTTTCTCTAACTGAACAATTTTTTTTAAAGCAGGTAATGAAGATGCTTGAATCAAGCACATGTAAAAGGTAGCTGTCTATAATTTCTACATTAATAGACTTTTTTTTATCCAAATTATTTAATCTCATAGTTGGGTCAAGGTCAAATTTCCAAACTATTGAAAAAAATTATGAACTATAAGTATAACTACATGCTACCAGACTGCTCATTTTCTACTAAAAGCTGTAGATCCAAGTATTTGCTCAGATCCTTTCCTGGCCCACTTTCTAAGTAATTTCTCTGGTTCTGGTAATATTTTCATGGATTCCATGATTCAGAGCAATAGAGATTATTTTCATAATGGGATCTAATACTTCATAGAATATTAAGTTGTTGCTGTATCTTCCATGGAATATTTTTGCTCTGCCTTAAAGCTTTCTTCTCTTAATAAGAGCATCCCTTCCCTGATTTTATGTTACTTTGGTAATTCTCACGTTGCAGGAAGTTCCCAGGTGATAAAGTTTATAATACTTGGTTGTCAACAAAAATCAGGGAGTCAAAGAAATACTGCCACCTTAGTTACCATTGATACTAGGTTAGTTTTTTAATTTCCTAATCTTCAACTCCTTGAAATGAATCTGATTGGCCCAGATCATCTTTCTATGCAGGTAAAATCACCTATTACTAGCTGCCTATGGACTAACTCCCCTTAAATTAAAGATCTGCCAGTAATCTAATCAGATGAGGTCAGGGGCAGGGACCCATAGAAGAGATCTTGGCAGTTTAGGGAAGCTTCATATAAAATGGTATACATTGGAAATAAATTAGCAGTGAAATAAATAAGCAGAGCAAGGAATTTTTTGTATTCTTTGATGTGTATTTCAGAAACAAATTGGAATAGGGAAGTCTATGTGAAGTAATTAGAAATAAATGGGTTTTTAAAAACTCCTCAGTGAGTGTTATCCTCTAAAAAACTAGAACAATGGGAAAACTTAGAAAAATCAGAAAAATGTTGTCTTCAGGAAAATGTTGAAGAGGACTTCAGTAGCAGCAACTGTCATGAATGGGTTAGAACATGTGACATACTGTAATACCTAGATAAGAACACATGAAACTGATTTCAGTCCTAAGAGTACACCCAAGAAGTTCATAGACACACCTGACAAAATTTCACATTTGGATTGAGTGTTTAAAACATCAGCCATTTTATTATTATTATTATTAGATTCTATTTATTTATTTTAGAGAGAGATAGAGAGAGCATGAGCAAAGGGAGGACAAGCAGACTCCATGCTAAACACAGAGCCCGATGCAGGGCTCCATCCCAGGACCCTGACATGATGACCTGAGCTGAAATCAAGAGTCAGACGCTTAACCACCTGAGCCACCCAGGTGCCCCAACATCAGGCATTTTATTTGAATGCATTTATATGTTTCATGTCCTTTTAGAATAATAGTTTCTAGAGACGGTGCTTTGCTATTTAAGATTTGCCTTATGCAACATCTAACCCCATACATCAATCCAGGCAATAAATAAATAGAAAACTATAAAATGTTGGGAAATATAAATACCTTTATTTTTCATATTTATTTTTTAATCATTTTACCACTTCAGGGAAAAAATAACATGAACCTGTATAGTGAAATGGAACAGCTATAGATTTTGGAACTAGACAGGACTGATTTTGAACAGTGCTTCTGTGAGGACCTGGGAAATCAATTATCTGCTTTAACCTAAGTGATCTCATTTTGTAAATTTTTATGAGGATTTGTAAATTTTTATGAGGATTACATAGAGTATGTAAAGAACATGCCGTGCCAGCACTTGTCAAGTCCTCACGGTAAGGTAACTTTTATTACTTTATCATACATATTTTTGGAACAGTAGAATCATATATAAAAACAACGACAAATTGATATAATATATCTAATGTAAAATGTGGCCAACATAGACAAATCAAATATTGAAAAATCATGTATCAGAGTAGGCTAAGTCAACGAATTAATTTAGCAGAGGCTCAGCTTCAGTTACTCAGGGACTAGGGCTGACAAAGACACTACCTTCTAACAACTACTTCTTCTGGAACATGGAGACTCTTCAGTCACTAGCAGGGTGAGAGGACACTGGAGGGTCTCACATTGCTAAGCACATATCAATATTAGAAATGACATGGATCACTTCCACCCACAACCAATTGCAAAAGCTAGTCAACATGGCCCCATCTAATTGCACAGTGGTAGAGAAATGTAATCCTCTCATATGCTTGGAAGGAAAGGAGAATCAGATATGGTGAACACTAGAAGACCATTCCAAAAGACAGGTCATTAGCTCAGAAGGCTTTCAGAAAGGAACCATATAATTGAGTTTATAATAAGGTGGGGTTTTTTGTTTTTTGATTTTAAGAAATGCATTTTTTCTTCATGGTGACTTGGCATAATATTTGGTCAATTTGGGTATGGAGAAAAACATTACAATTAATCATTGCTTGAGTTGCCCTGAGTATGCCAAAATAAAAGAAGTTGCCGTCCGAGAGGAACTTTGCACAACAAAGTGTTAAATGAAATACTACCAGGCAAAATAAGGCAATACTCTTTTGCTGTCTAGCACCACACAAGATGCTAACTAAAAGAGTAAATAAAAACATTCAACATGTATTTAGCTTTCATAATTTACCTTCTGCAAGGTTGATTTAGAGTATGCAGAATATGCCACATTATTTAAGCTGTAAAAAGGAGCTGCTTTACACTACCTGCCATGTACAATTATAATAATCTGTCAGACAAATATAATTACAGAGTGTGATGTCTGTTTGAGTGTGAAGGCTTTGACTGTGTGGTATTGTCTGCTCTACACTGTGGTACAGCATAAGCAATTGTACTCTGTGGTAACTCTCAGCCAGGACTGATGCTCGCATCAGGAACGCCCCATCAAACAGCACAGATAGTTGGGTTTGGGTTGGAGATTGTTGACTTTGTTTTTTTCCCCCAACATTTTTCCAAGGGCAAACTTGACCACAGTAAGTTTTCTGCAATACAGTGTGATAGGTCTCCAAGATATTGTTAATAAAAATGAGTGGGAATGGGAGACTAAGGCAGGGTTTGGCCAGTTAATAAGTGCGAACTATTTTATTTTATCTTTTTATAAATTTTTTAAATTTTATTTTATTATGTTATGTTAATCACCATACATTACATCATTAGTTTTTGATGTAGTGTTCCATGATTCATTGTTTGCATATAACACCCAGTGCTCTATTCAATACATGCCCTCTTTAATACCCATCACCAGGCTAACCCATCCCCCTACCCCCTCCCCTCTAGAACCCTCAGTTTGTTTCTCAGAGGCCATAGTCTCTCATAGTTCGTCTCCCCCTCCAATTTCCCCCCCTTCATTTTTCCCTTACTACTATTTTCTTTTTTTTTTTTTTTTAACATATAATGTATTATTTGTTTCAGAGGTACAGGTCCGTGATTCAACAGTCTTACACAATTCACAGCACTCACCATAGCACATACCCTCCCCAATGTCTATTACCCAGCCACCCCATCCCTCCCACCCCTACCACTCCAGCAACCCTCAGTTTGTTTCCTGAGAGTAAGAATTCCTCATATTAGTGAGATCATATAATACATGTCTTTCTCTGATTGACTTATTTCGCTTAGCAAAGTACCCTCTAGTTCCATCCACGTCATTGCAAATGGCAAGATATCGGTTTTTTGATGGCTGCATAATATTCCATTGTATATATACACAACACATCTTTATCCACTCATCTGTTGATGGACATCTTGGCTCTTTCCATAGTTTGGCTATTTTGGACACTGCTGCTATAAACATTAGGGTGCATGTACCCCTTCAGATCACTACATTTGTATCTTTGGGGTAAATACCCAGGAGTGCAATTGCTGGATCATACGGTAGCTCTATTTTCAACTTTTTGAGGAATCTCCATACTGTTTTCCAGAGTGGCTGCACCAACTTGCATTCCCACCAACAGCGTAGGAGGGTTCCCCTTTCTCCGCATCCTCGCCAACATCTGTCGTTGCCTGACTTGTTAATTTTAGCCATTCTGACTGGTGTGAGGTGGTATCTCATTGAGGTTTTGATTTGGATTTCCCTGATGCTGAGCGATGTTGAGCACTTTTTCATGTGTCTTTTGGCCATTTGGATGTCTTCTTTGGAAGCCAACCCTTTTAATGATGAAAAGTAGGTTGAGAAAGGAATACATGAGTCACTTTAATGATTAAAAAAAATAATTAGGTGACACTTCATGAGTTTAAAAGATTAAGTTGGTATTTTATAAAATAAGTTGTTACTGTAATTTTTACTGGACCCTCACACCAGCTGGCAAAATAGAAAAGGTAACCGTCGTTATAGCCTTTCATAATCGTATTAAAGAAATTAGAGGTATATTTGGCTTTAAATTAATTAATTGTTTCCTTGCTGTACCATCTATACTAAGTTGGATCAGGCTGTTTTTAATTTATTTTTCAACTGATGATCTGATCACTGTGACTGTGACCTTCCTACCCAGATATTTTGCTACGGGACTTCTCTACAGGGTACACCTTTTGCTCTTTAAGATGAGACTCGCCTAGAAGGGATTTAAGAGGTATTGACTTACCAAATTCTACTCTGTTATAATTCATGTGGTAGAGAAGTTTTATATTATAATCCAAACGTTACACCTTAATACATGGTCAGTCCAAAGTAACAATCTGGATATGGCATCTTTTCTTTTAAATTACAAATATATAATGTTCTGATGATATCTGAACCAGCTCAGAAAGATCAAACAACTTTTCACTAACAACACAAGTTACTTTCATCTCTAAAAGAGCACTAATATTCTATCACTTCTGGCCATATGAGAAAAGAATTCCAGAGATTAGTTCTTATACAGTTGATACTTTTATGCTAGAAATGTGAGTTTTCTGGATGAATCCACCATTGAGAAGAAATAGTGTTTTTATGATGTTTCACTGTTTGAGTCTTCCATTGTAGGCTCCATGGACAATAACAAATCTATCATAAAATAACCACAGAATCTTGAAATCTTTGCATTGGAAAGATCTCTACCTAAGTAGAAATGATTACTTCATTCCTTGGACCCTAATGTACCCTGTATAGCTTTCTCTCATGCTTATTGGAAGGATAAGATGCCTACTTATATTGGTCTACAAATTCCTTAAGACTAGAAATTATAATTTACTCCTCTTTGTCTCCCAAATGCTTAAAATAGGACCTAGGGTAGCATGAATAGCTGAAGTGATAGATGGATAGAAAAAAAGAAAAAAATACTATATTGCAATAATGGATATTTGTTGGACCCTCTCTAGTATCTACTCCCTCCCTTCCTTTCCAACAGTTCCAATTTCTGTTTGAAGATTCAAGTGGTTTCAGAGAAGCTCTTATTATCTCCCACTCCAGGAGTGGAATATGTAATCTAGGTTAAACCAATTAGCACATTCCATCTATCTAACAAGTTTTTGGCTCTGCCTTGAGCACATGACCTAACTAAAAATTTTCATTCAGAGTGACTTTCAGAATTATTTCTGGGAAGGAAGAAACAAAGATGCCTTTCGCTGGGTGTAAATGTGGAAGCATGCAGTCCTGGAGTGGATGGCAGCCATCTCAGGACCATGAGGAGAGCAAGTCTTAGAATAGAACCAACATTAAGAAAGGTATATAGCAGAGACAGAAACTGGAAGCCTCATTTGAACCTGATCTTATCTCTGGACTTTTCAGCTACAAAAAAAAAAAAAAAAACAAAGAAAAAGAAAATAAAATTCCTTTATTTTCCGTATTAGCTTGGGTCAGATTTTCTGTTTCTTACAACACAAAGCATCCTGATTCAATTGTAAATAATGCCATTGAACAGATGTGAGCTGAACAAGCACGATGTACTTCAGAAATATTGGCAAGCCCTAATGCAAACCATTCCACAAACAAACAACAAACCAAAAGTGATGAACACTCCTAATTTCCATTTCCCACTAAAAGGAACCAAGGCTTCCTAAAGAAATGGTTTGATTTTCCAGGTCTTGTGCAGGAAATGTACAAGTTGAAACAGGGACATCTAGTTATGTCAAAAGGCAAGAAAGTTCTCAGAAGTGACTATGCTAAAGAACTAAACCAGTTTGAAAAGGCTCCCACCAGCTAAAAGTGGGACAGCTTGGGCATCAAATAATAATGATAATAATAATAATTGCTATGGACTGAAACTGATCAAATATGTTAAAATCGATGCATTCATAGTGGTACTAGAGGAAATAAAGTTCATTGATCATAGAGAGTATTAGGAGACCACCTAAATAAAGAGAAATAAACATTTAATTTGCCTTTCTTGTGTGAACTCTGCTTCAGGGAATTGTTGTTAATAGTTGTTAAGGAAAAGTTTCTCACTATAGACATTTTCTAGCAAAGGGAAGAAAATTCCTTGTTTCAAACCCTTAATGCAATAATAATAGATCTGGGCAATAAACATCAGTGGCTGCTTATATCCCGAAAAATAAAAACCACACATTATGTGCCTCTTGATGGAAGTGCACCATACCACCTATGAAGTATTCTTGTCAAATAATCAAACCTGAATCAGATCAAGCCTCTTAGTCTAACTACTTACTATTCCATAGGAAATAAAAAAGAGATGCAATCAACAAAATCCAAAATGTGGGAAGCTCTACAGAGAAAATGACCCAATTTTTATAAATAAATTACAAGGAAAAATAGAAGTATAACTTATAGATTAAAAGATTCTTAAGAGACATAACAATCATTTGGTAATGTGCAGACCTTGTTGACATTCTGGTTTGAACAAACCAACTATAAAATATATGAGACAATCAGAGAAATTGGGATGCTGACTGAATATTTGACGATAGAGGGAATTATTATTTTTATAGGTGTGATAATGTTATCGTGATTTTTTTTAATTTCTCATCTTTTATAGATTCATACAGGAGTTACGGATGCAAAGACATGGTATCTTTAATACAACAGTAATGGGGGAGAGGGGAAATAAAGGTGAAACAAGATTGACCATGAGTTCATTATTGAAGTTGAGTAATAGGTAGATGAGGGCTCATTATACTATTCCTTTCTATTCTTGGGTAATATTTAAGATTTTCTAAAATAAAAAATTTTTTAAGTATATCATTCCATTATCATTCAAAATCATATACCCATGCCAGCCTTTCTTGCTTTCACATAAACAGGCTGTCATCCTTCAATCATGTTTTAATTTCTTTGCATTGTAATTCACCCAGTCACCGATATCTGCATGCCTTCTTCCCAGACAGTAGGCATTATCCCACACATGCACTCATCCCTATGGAGGTGTTATAGGAAATCCATCACTCTCCCAGCTTACACACAAAGACTTCATTTTTTTTGTTTCATTATTATGTTCAGTTAGCCAACATATAGTACATCATTAGTTTTTGATGTAGTGTTCAATGATTCATTCTTTGCGTATAACACCCAGTGCTCATCACAACATGTGCCCTCCTTAATACTCTTCAACCGGTTACCCCAGCCCCCCAGCCCCCTCCCTTCTATAACCCTCAGTTTGTTTCCCAGAGTCCAGAGTCTCTCATGGTTTGTCTCCCTCTCTGATTTTTTCCCATTCAGTTTTCCTTCCCATCCACTATGGTCCACGCTATTCCTAACTGGAGGAGATTATGCTAAGTCAAACAAGTCAAGCAGAGGAAGACTTCATTTTTATAGACATGGTGTTCTTCCATTCATTTCCTTACACCTCTATTCTACTTTAATGGCACTATGTATTCCAATCCCCACATCCCTCTTTAGAAATAAACCATACTCCCTAACTCATGCAAACAGACCTATAGCCAGTGCTAGGTTGAAAAGTTCCAACATCTACATTTCTGTGGGCCTCTATACATAATCTGGCTCAGTATAAACCTCTTAATTGAAATGCTCTCCTGGAAATAAAACTGCTCTCTATGTTCTTCTATTTTATTTCAAACTCAATACAAAGCAATGGTCCCCAAAGAAAAGTTATGCTGGAGTTAGGTTCACACTATTTCCCTGAAATGTAATATGAGATTTAAACACAGATGATACGACTGGTTAATAAATGTCACCATTGAATGGCTTTGTTCACCTAATAATATCATTCAGATCACTATAAACAAATTGAAGGGGTTCTTATGTGAAACAAACACGGCAGGACTTATTCCTGCGTAACATAAGACCGAGGCAGGGCAGCCAATCCTAACGGCCTTCAAGAAGGGGCAAGGCTGGCGTGCAGCTTTGTGGTATCCCGGGAGGATTTTATTTCCAAATATAAAATTCGTGCCATGCTCACAGGCAGAACCTTAGAATAGTCATAATGATCTAATGGCAGCATTACTATGGAAGGCTGCTACTAATACTTTGAACTACTGCCGTTCTATACAGATCCAGGGATATGATTTCAAAGCTCATGTGGAATGAAGACTGCCCCAACTGAAAGCAATCCACCTGAGTAAAAAGGAGAGGAAAGAAAAGAACAGGGCAGAATGCAATCGAAGCCCACAATTTGGGATTTCTAGGATAGGGAGGTCGGAGTTGGTTCTTTGATTATGGGGTTTCTTTTCTTATTGTTGTAGTTTGAAGGAGTGGCAAAGAAAAAGAAAGTGTCTCTAAATTGAAAGGCATTGCCTGACTGACTTTTTGAATTACTTCTAACTTAAAGATTATAATGTGTTAATTTTCCTCTTCCAAGAAGAGAGGGATAGTAATTGCCTCCATCACCCTCACTCTCTCTTCCTTCTGCTATCAAGGGAACAAGAGTTCATTGATGACAACTCCCTTGTGCTCAATCTTGCTTCAATACTGACAGCAAAAAGAAAAGAAATAGCATATTAACTGCAAAAGAGTTGGGAACCCCTCTAAGTCCAACCTTACAAACATCAAAGGCCTGTTGGGCCTGTCACTTGACATTTAGACAAAAATGGCTGTTGTTGTTTTTCTAGAAATCAATGGAAACATCAGATCCTTCACAAACAAGAAAACTGCCTAACGGTTAAATGCCTGTATTTATAGGTAACATTCACAGTTTCAAACCTAACCCTGCAATTCTTGTGGAAAGAGGTTCTGATAGAGCTAACAAGCCTGTAAGGAAAAAAAATAAAATAAAATTTTAAAATATATATATATATATATAAAATATATATATACACACATATATATAAAATTTTTAAGTGCTACAGAAATTTCCTTTCATTCTTTCAATAATTTGCAGTTGGAATTCATAATTTTAGCAGTATTTCTCACATACAATGCCAAATTTGAAAACACCTATTTAAAGTATATTGTAACATGTGTTTAAGATACATTGAGTCTTTGGAGAAAAGGTGCTATAGAAATCTAATAAATGAAAGCTCATTTTTGAAACTTTATAAAAATACATGCATTTGAATTAACTTCTAGCTAGATAATCTTCTTGGAAGATAATATGTAGCAATCCAATATGCCCCAGATTTTAAGGTTCTGGAGTAGGGGAAGGAAAAGGTTATGGCCTAAAGAAGCTCATTCTGAGAGTGGAACATTTCTCAACAAAAATCCAAGCAGGAATGCCAATTTTGGCCTTGAAAATGCATTCACTTATGCTATTTGGAATGTGAAAGAAATTTGAAATATA
Organism: Mirounga leonina; assembly: GCF_011800145.1. NCBI lineage: Eukaryota > Metazoa > Chordata > Mammalia > Carnivora > Phocidae > Mirounga > Mirounga leonina. The sequence continues at coordinate 1,189,206 of NW_023270839.1, read as the reverse complement.
TAAAAAGTAGAGTTATAAAGGGCAGCTGGATTCAACCACATGGCCAAATTTGAATCAGCAAACTGACATTCTCTGAGATAACACACATTATGTCCTTTAAAATTAAAAAAGGAAAACAAGAGCCAAGTATCATTACTCATTTGTTATTTTGTGAGCTGGTTCAACTCAAGAATACATAATTTTCTGGTTATAATGCAAACTAAGGAAGGATGAGAGCCAGATATAAACAATCTCCTCCTTCTGGAGTAAAATATATAGCTATCTAGGGAATCAATGTGATTATGAAGAGACTAGATGCTTTGATTCTTGGCTGCTGTAGGACCTGGCCTGGCAACCTATAGCTTTATCATTAGAGAGGTAAAGATGAGTCTAAAAGATAAAAAAAAAAAGATGGAAATAAAATGCTTTGTAAGTAAGCAAAATTGGGGACAAGCATTTCATAAGCAAAGTAAGCTGATGAAGGTGCAGAAAAAGGTTTCACCAGAAAACCAATGTGTTATCATCTTGCTTAAAGCATGACATTTGAACCTTCACATGGAAGCATGAGTTTCTACTGCATTAAACTTTGGGATTAAGGGCGCCTGGGTCACTCAGTCATTGGGCGTCTGCCTTCGGCTCAGGTCATGATCCCAGGGTCCTGAGATCGAGTCCCACGTCGGGCTCCCTGCTCAGCGGGAAGCCTGCTTCTCCCTCTCCCACACCCCCTGCTTGTGTTCCTGCTCTCGCTATCTCTCTCTCTCTGTAAAATAAATAAATAAAATCTTAAAAAAATAAATAATCTTTGGGATTATATATTGGACAAGTTCTGGCCATGGTTTTTATTTTTTCTTCAGTGATTTTGTTGACTATTATGTATTACCAACATATACACAGCATATATAGCATTTGATATGTGTATTTTGTAGAGATGTTTTATTTAAGCCAACTAAATAAAGTCCTTCATACATAACTTCCAAATTTCGGACAAATATAGAAATGTTGTTTATGTTAATGTCATTTATTATATTGAAGTTGCCCTGATCATTTAATTTCCCTGTTTGCTAGAGTTAGAAACATTTTACATACCACATCATAAATGCCTTGATCTTCCAATATCTTATTTTCTTATTCCAAAAGTATAATAAGGGATTGAGGGCAAGACTGGGAAGATGGCCGAGTAAGCAGACCCTAACTCACCTTGTCCCATGGATACAACTAGATAACACATCAGTGTAAATAACCCAGAAAATGACCTGAAGACTGGCAGAACAAACTCCACAACTAAAGATAGAGAAGAGGTCACATTGAAGAAGGTAGGAAGGGCAGAGATGTGAGGGGTTGTGGGGAGCAAGGGGCATGGAGAGGGGAGAGAAACATTATCACACTAGGGAGTCCACATGGGGAAAGTGAGTCCCCATAACATTTGGCTTTGAAAATGAGAGGGACTGAACTTTGTGAGTTCTTACAACCAGCAGGACTTAAAGCCTGGAATTTTAAAAATCAGCAGCTCAGATCTGGAAAAGCCCAGAGGGTGATAGGAAGCCAAGTCCCCACTCTTAGAGAGAGAACACAACAAACAGTCCAAGGAGATATAGCCTAGAAGCAGCAGTTTGAAAAACACCTGGTACATATAGGAGGGAGAGTAGTTTACTCATTTCAGAGTACATCATAGAGGGGCAGAGATTGCTAAGGGACTTCTCCAGGAACAAAGGAGCTGGAAGGCACAATCTCCCTTCTCTACCGCCCAGGATAAACACATGGCCACCTGCAGGAACCAGCACTGAGCCGGCATTCACTAACTTTCTTACACCAAGCCCTACCCCCTCACACTTTGGTAGATCCACCCTTCCTGGTCACTTTTGCCAAATCCCAGTGCTGCAGGTCCCCTCCCCTGGAAGACCTGTGCAAACCTTGCCAACCCTTATCTCCTGACCTGAATGCTTTGTGCAGCCTCAGTCCCAGTGGAGGTGGGGGCAGCTGGCCCTATAGAAGCCTGAGGCACACCTTGTTAAAATTGCATGCCCCACCCCATCCAGGGACCAAACACTGCCCACAAGAGGCAAAGGGAGCCTCTGCAAACAACTGGACTGAGAGAAAATGTGGCCAGGGCACAACAGCAGGGTGCACACAACACACACAGGAGACACCCCCTGAAGTGCCAGGTTCTGGTGAACAGAGGACACCACACTACAGGGCACTACAGGACCTCACCTTCATAAGGCCATTACTTTCAAGAGCAGGAGACAGAGCTGACTTTCTTAACACAGCAGCAGACACAGAGAGTTAGAAAAAATTAAGAGACAGAGGAATATGTCCCAAATGAAAGAACAGGACAAAACCACAGCAAGATACCTAAGCAAAAAGAGTATAAGTAATATACCTGATAGAGAATTTAAAGTAATGATCATAAAGATACCCATTGGACTTGAGAAAAGAGTGGAGGATATCAGAGAGACTCTTAACAAAGAGATAAAAAAGAACCAATCAGAGATGAAGAACACAATAAATGAAATTAAAAATACACTAGATGGAATAAAGAGTAGGCTAGAAGAAGCAGAGGAGCAAATGAGTGACCTGAAAGACAGGGTAATGGAAAGTAATCAAGCTAAGCTGGTGAGAAAAAAAAAAAAAATTATGCAAAATGAGAAGAGACTTAGGGAACTCAGTGACTCCATCAAGCATATTATTTGCTTTATAGGGATCCCAGAAGAAGAAGAGGAAGAAAAGGAGGCAGAAATTTTATTTGAAGAAATAACAGCTGAAAACTTCCCTAATCTGGGAAAGGAAACAGATATCCAGATCCAGGAGGCACAGAGATCCTCCAACAAAATCAACCCAATGAGGCCCACACCGATACATATAGTAATTAAAATGGCAAAAAAGTAGTGGTAAAAAAAAAAAAGAAGAACTTTATTTTATTTTTTAATATTTTTTATTTATTTATTTATTTATTTATTTGAGAGAGAGAGAATGAGAGACAGAGAGCATGAGAGGGAGGAGGGTCAGAGGAAGAAGCAGACTCCCTGCCGAGCAGGGAGCCCGATGTGGGACTCAATGCGGGACTCGATCCCGGGACTCCAGGATCATGACCTGAGCCGAAGGCAGTCGCTTAACCAACTGAGCCACCCAGGCGTCCCAAAAAAAAGAACTTTAAAGCAGCATAGAAAATAAGACAATTACATAGAAGGGAAATCCCATAAGTCTATCTGTGGATTTTTCAGCAGAAATTTTACGGTCCAGAGGGACTGGAGTGTTATATTCAAACTGCTGAAAGGAAAAAATCTGCAGCCAAGAATACTCTATTCAGCAAGAATACTCTATCCAGAATAGAAGGAGACATAAAGAGTTTCTCAGACAAATAAAAGCTAAAGGAATTCATGACCACTAAACCAGCCCTACAAAAAATGTCAAAGGGGACTCTTTGAGTAGAAGGAAAGACCATAAGTAAGAGTAAGAAAAGTAGGAAACATAAAAGCAGTAAAAATAAGCATATCTGTAAAAATCAGTCAAGGGATTCACAAAATAAAAGGGTGTAAAATATGACACCATGTATCTAAAATGTGGGGTGGAGGGGGGAGAGGAGTAAAGAACAGGTTCAAATTTAAGTGACCATCAACTTAACATAGGCTGCTACATGCAGAAGATATTATATACAAACCTAATGGTAACCACAAATCAAAAACCAGTAATAGATATGCAAAAAATAAAAAGGAATCAAAATATATCGCTAAAGAAAATCAGCAAACCACAAAAGAGTATAAAAGAATAAAGGAGCAGAGAACTACAAAAACAACCACAAAACAAGCAACAAAATATCAATAAATACATATCTATCAATAATTACTTTGAATTTAAATGGATTAAACACTCCAATCAAAAAACATAGGGTGACAGAATGGATTAAAAACAAGACCCATCTACATACTGCCTACAAGAGACTCATTTCAGACCTAGAGACACATGTAGATTGAAAGTAAGGGGATAGAGAAACATTTATCATGTAAATGGATATCAAAAGAAAGCTGGGTAGCAATACTCATATTGGACAAAATAGACTTTAAAACAAAACTGTAACAAGAAACAAAGAAGGACACTATATAATAATAAAGGGGACAGGGCGCCTGGGTGGCTCAGTTGGTTAAGCGACTGCCTTCGGCTCAGGTCATGATCCTGGAGTCCCTGGATCGAGTCCCGCATCGGGCTCCCTGCTCAGCGAGGAGCCTGCTTCTCCCTCTAACCCTGCCCCCTCTCATGTACTCTCTCTCTCTCATTCTCGCTCTCTCAAATAAATAAATCTTTAAAAAATAATAATAATAATAAAGGGGACAATCCAACAAAAAGATCTAACAATTGTAAATATTTATGCACCAAACATGGGAGCACTCAAATACATAAAACAGTTAATAATAAACATAAAGAAACCAATTGGTAGTAATATAATAATAGTAGAGGACTTTAACACCCCAGTTACATCAATGGACAGATCATCCAAACAGAAAATAAGAAAATAATGGCTTTGAACGACACACTGGACCAGATGGATTTAGCATATATATTCAGAACATTCCATCCTAAAACAGTAGAAATCATATTTTTTTCAAGTACACATGGAATATTTTCCAGAATAGGTCACATTTAGGCCACAAAAGAAGGCTCAACAAATGCAAAAAGATCAAAATTATACATACCATGCATCTTTTCTGACCACACTGCTATGAACCTAGAAATCAACCACAAGAAAAAAATCTGGAAAGAGCACAAACACATGAAGGTTAAACAATATGCCACTAAACAATGAATGGGTCAACAAGAAATGAAAGAAGAAATTAAAAATTACATGGAAATAAAGGAAAACATAATGGTCCAAAATCTTTGGGATGCAGGAAAAGTGGTTCTAAGAGGGAAGTTTATAGCAATACAGGCCTACCTCAAGAAGCAAGAAAAATCCCAAATAAAAAACCTAACCTTACACCTAAAAAGGCTAGAAAAAGAAGAATGAACAAAACCTATATCCCGCAGAGGGAAGGAAATAATAATAAATATTAGAGCAATAATAAATAATATAGAATATAGAAACTAAAAAAACAATAGAACAGATCAATGAAACCAGGAGCTGGTTCTTTGAAAAGATCAACAAAATTCATAAACCTTTAACTAGACTCATCCAAAAGAGTGAGAGAGGACTCAAAATCATAAATGAAAGTGGATAAATAACAAATAACACCACAGAAATACAATGATTATAAGAGAATATTATGAAAAATTATATGCCAATAAATTGGACAACCTAGAAGAAATGGATAAATTCCTAGAAACATATACAAACACTGAAGCAGGAAGAAATAGAAAATTTGAACAGACCAATTACCAGCAATGAAATTGAATCAGTAATCAAAAAACTCCCAATAAACAAAGGTCCAGACCAGACAGCTTCACAGGAGAATTCTACCAAACATTTAAGGAAGAGTTAATACCTATTCTTCTCAAACTTTTCCAAAAAATAGAAGAGGAAGGAAAGCTTCCAAATTCATTCTATGAAGCCAGCATTACCCTGATAACCCAAACCAGTTGAAGACACACACACACACAAAAAGAACTGCAGGTCAATATCTGATGAACGTAGGTACAAAAATCCTCAACAGAATATTGGCAAAACAAATCCAACAATGCATTTTAAAAATCATTCACTATTGGGGCGCCTGGGTGGCTCAGTTGGTTAAGCATCCACCTTCAGCTCAGGTCATGATCCCAGGGTCCTGGGATTGAGCCCTGAGTCCAGCTCCCTGCTCAGCAGGAAGCCTGCTTCTCCCTTTCCTGCTCCCCCTGCTTGTGCACTCGTGCTCTCTCTCTCTCTCTGTCAAATAAATAAATAAAATCTTTTTTAAAAATTCATTCAGAACTATCACATCAGATTTATTCCTGGATTGCAAGGGTGGTTCTGTATTTGCAAATCAATCAACATGATACATCACATCAATAAGAGAAAGGATAAAAACCATATGATCATTTCAATAAACACAGAAAAAGCATTTGACAAAGCACAACATCCATTCATGATAAAAAAAAAAAAAAAACCTTAACAAAGTAGGTTTAGAAGGAATATACATGTCAACGTAATAAAGCCTTATATGAAAAAGCCACAGCTAACATCATACTCAATGGGGAAAAACTGAGAGCTTTTCCCTGAAGGTCAGGAATACTCTCACCACTTTCATTCAACATAGTACTGGAAGTCCTAGCTACAATAATCAGACAACAAAAAGAATTAAAAGGCATCCATATTGGTAAGGAAGAAGTAAAACCTTCACTATTTCAGATGGCATGATACTCTATATAGAAAATACAGAAGAATCCCCCAAAAAACTACTAGAACTGATAAATGAATTCAGTAGTCACAGGATACAAAATCAATGTACAGAAATCCATTGAATTTCTATGCATTAATAATGAAGCAACAGAAAGAGAAACAAAACAATCCTATTTACAACTGCACCAAAAATAATAAATTACCCCAGAAAATAAATCTCCCAGAAAATAAAATGACAAAGAAATATATAGTAGGAAATAAATGAAAGAAAATTAAAGGCTCGATCCAAGAAGTCTGTATCTAAATTCAAAAAAAAAAAAGAACAGAGAAAATGATGGGATAGAAATTGCAGAAAAACAAAAAAAGTTTTTCCAAACTGAAGTAAGTCTAAAGATGGGAAATTGCCTCTGAGTGTCCAGCAAAATGAATAACAACAAAAAGACTCACATGAAAGCACATCATCCTGAAGTTTCAGAATAATGTGAATATTAACACCATGAAAAACAAAAACTTTATTAGAAAATAAATGTAGGAGTACCTGGGTGGCTTAGTCGGTTAAGCATCTGCCTTTGGCTCAGGTCATGATTTCAGGCTCCCTGCTCAGTGGGAAGTCTGCTTCTCCCTCTCCCTTTGCCCCAACCCCCTGCTCATGCCCTCTCTCTCTTTCAAATAAAATCTTGAAAAAAAATGTAATAATGATTTTCTAGGTGAATAATTATGGCATCTGACTGGAAGAGACACACAAATCTGCCAGAAAGTTTGCTTTGCATCAGCTCAAGGGTTAATACTGCCGCAGGTCCCCATACATTTAAGGAATGTATTAAAGGAATTAAGCAACCTCTTGTCCTCTCTTCCTAGCTGGTAGCCAAGTATCCTGATTAACTGGACAACATTGTGAGTCAGCTGACATTTGAAATTCAGCATTTTAGAAGTATCAATGTATGATGTGTGAAAGCATGGGTCATATTCGAGATGATTATTGTATGAAGTTGAGGATGTTCTATAATAATAACACTAACAGTTACTGAATTCTTACTGCATTTCAAGTGCTTTCCTTGATTTATCTCCGAAGATGAACCTTATCTATCATCAGCTCCAATGTACAGATGAAGAAATTGAGCTTTAAAGAGGCCAGGCAACTTTCCCAGAGTGCTAGGGCTCAGATTAGAATGCAAGCAGTGTAGTTTTAGAGCCTGTGCTCTTGACCACTGATCTCTTCTGCCTTAATACATACTTCGAGAAATGCTGAAGGGGATAGAAATAGGGGAAATCAAGGAGGAAAAAGTCTCCTCTGGTGGAGGTTGTGGTAGAATGAAGTGGACTAATGCCAGACAGCAGGAGTCAGACATGTCAGAATTGAGGACTCATAAGAATTGAGAACTGATGTGATTTTGTTAATGATTCATTTAACTTATGGAGATATGCTGATAAGCTCCTTTACTGAAGAGGGCAAGAACATTGGTATCAAAATGGATCTTTCTTCTGAGACTCTCCCTCTGTCCCTTTCATGTCTTTTTACTACCATTTCTTTGACTTCTCATTCCCTTTAATCACCAGGCTTCACATTACAAGCAGAGAAACCCAGGCCTGGCTTCTTCTGTTTTAACTTTCCTTCACTTATATTTGCCCCCAGGAGTCTTGGCAACTAGGCACAGTGACAGCAACCTGAATGCAAAGAGGACCTGGTTCTCCCTCCCACCCCGGCCTCATTAAATACGGTGCAGTTCCTACCAAGAGGGCTGGGGGTGGAGGCTGTGTGGGCAAAAGATACAGCTTCCAAATGTTCCTGTAAATATTCATAAAAACATGTCAGTGTTGCTAAACCCACAGCAAATGATAATCATCTGTCTCCCTACACCCTGCATCTTTTTGCTCTTAATCCTTTTGTCCATGTTGAAATCTTTCCCACAATTGCTTCTTCTTCTATCGTTGTGTTTTTGAATTGCTGCTAGCAACCCCAGCCTTTACAGCCCTTCATGCAAGTCTGTGGTACCATTTTAAAAGCAGTGGTCCTCTACTGCCAGCAAGGGATGTAAATGACATACGCCATCCTAGGGATGTTGCTTCTTCTCATCTTGATTCCTTGCTCTTGGGGAACACAGCAATTATTCTGCCCAGGAACTGATGGGAATTTCTGAACAACCTGGCACATCTGAAACATTTTTCTGACTCATTGAGCTGGCATATACTGCTAGATCAGCACTGGCCCTGCTCCACACAGCCTGTCACCAACAGTGGGTGTTGTTGTAAGCACTAGTTTTGATTGTGGCAAGATGGGCTCTGTGACTCTCCTCTTGTTCTGTTGAGTTCAGAAAAGGCATCTGGACTCCATTCACATTACATTTGACAGGAGTCCAAAACCTAAATGAATGTTGCTAATAAAGAACTGTAAGGAAAAAACATGTTGAGAACTACTGAGTGTATTCAACACATATCAAGCTTGGAGCAGGGGGAAGGGGAGGAGAATGAATGCACTGGGTTAGGATCACCAATTGGAGGGCGAGAGCTCCGGGCTCTGTTCCTGGCTCTATCCAAGAACTGTGCCTCAGATTGCCTTCTTTAAATTGAGAGTGTTCAAAAGTGCTTTATGATACAGCAGAGACTGCATATAATCTTGCATATGTTTAACTCTGCTGTTGGTCAACTAAGTTTCAAATGAGCTAGTATTAATTGAACAACCACTCGGTGCCTAAGTCAAGGCTGCCAAGGGGTAGCTTTAGCCCCTGCATAATCTTTACTGGCTCCTTCTCTCCAAATTCTTTGATCTGGATAACTGGCATGTCCTCTTTCCTTTATATAGTACATTCAAACTTGGCCTATACCCAGGTCCCTTTTATCTTTCCCAGGCATATCTTTTGCATTTCAAACTCTATCTTGGTCCCAGAAGACAACCAGCCCAGAAGAGTTTCTTTCTTTCTTTCTTTTTTTAAAGATTTTTACTTATTTATTTGAGAGAGAGAGCACAAGCAGGGGGAGGGGCTGCGGGAAAGAGAGAAGCAGACTCCCCACTGAGCAGGGGGCCCAATGCGGGTATCAATCCCAAGACCCTGTGATCATGACCTGAGGTGAAGGCAGACACTTAACCACCTGAGCCACCCAGGTGCCCCAAGAAGAGTTTATTTCTAAATGGAGTTGGTCAGAGTAGGCTGAAAAATGTAAATACATGTAAACTTAAACTAAGTATCAACAAAGACCCCATTGAACAATGATTATTTTCTATACTATCTTCTAAATATGAATTTTCTGCAAAATAAACATATACCACAGTAACTAAATGAGGAAACTTTTAAAAGAATATCTTGAGTTTTAGGATAATTATATTATTATAGTTAAAATTCTTCTTTCGGGTAACATTTAGCTAAAATAAAATAAAATGATGGATTCTAGATCATCTTAGATTATCCTGATAAAAATCATATTATCTGTATGTGAAATATTGCCTGCCTTTATGTTATCTAATATGGAGGGAATATGCCTTGCTCATTAAGAAGTGGTGTCACATGAATAAGAAACAAATATTCCTGCTGAATATTTTTAACTACTTTGTCCAGAGAAATTTTCCACTGTCTAAATTTTTGCAAAAATATTATGATGAAAAAGTATGGTTTTAAATGAATTACTGACCTGTGCTACAATATTATGATTATATATATGTTAAGACTGTTTAGTTTTAGCCCATGACTCTAAGACCTTAACCAGTCCAGTTTGAAGACTAGGAAAAGTAAAAATAAAAAATAAAAAATAAAAAAATAAAAAACAAACAAAAAAACTACAAATAATCTAATGTTGCTCTTGGTGGGTTATTTTATGGTAAATAACCGTGTCAACAGCTTTTCTGCTCCATAGGTGAAACCCTGGGCCAGGAATTCAGAGTTGTGATTTGTCAAGCAAACATGTAGTATATGGTGTTGATGGAACATATAATAAAGTATTAGCCTATTATTTTGGGATAGTAGATGGATGCCCTTTTTGAGGATGGAATGTCTGGGCTTGGATCTAGCCATGTAAAACCCATCTGAACAAGCAAGGATTAGAGCACAAAATTCAGAACAACCTGCAAATAGGTAAAAAGTCTTAGTAAAGTTGGAAAAATATATTGGCTGACTTAAAGGGGAGAATAGTAATGAGTGCAATTGCACATGTGTTAAGTTCCAGGTGTTGGTGAAGCAGTCAAGCATCAAACACCCTGAAGTCAGCTAGAAAGGTAAAATTACAGGGTTAAGGGGTAGATTTGGGATTCAGCTGCTGAAACTGTGTGAGTTGAGCTCTTAGGGAAGGAGCATACACAGGACAGAGCAAGGGTCAAATGACCTGAAACTAGTGGGATTCTTGTGGCTGTAAGTCAGGAAGGGAAGTTGACAGAAATGTGGAGACAAGTCAAAGAAGATGAGAATTGAAGAATGAATCTCATATTTGGATTAGAGCAGATCACTCATTTAGTCATTCAGCCATTAAACCAATATTTAGAGAGCTTATTTTTACTTGAACCTGTGTCAGGAGCTGGAGATATAAAGGTGGAAGGATGTGTGTCTTACCTTTAGGGCTGGGATAGAAAACCAAACAATATTATATATGATCATAATTGCTTTTATTATGGAGATACAGAGAAATTGCATGGGACTTTTTGGGGGAGTCTCCTTCAACCCTCAATTCCCTCCCAATTAACCAAATCCCCTCTCTCTCTCCAGCCAAATTTTGACATTTGTTGTTTCCATTTCTTTACCTCTTACTCCTCAACTCACTCTATGGTAACTTTATGCAGCCACCACTCCACCAAAGTTGCTCTCAAGTTTCTCTGCTAAATTCCAAGATAATCTTCGTCCTTATATGCTTGACCTCTTGGCAGGATTTGATACCTTTAATCATTCTTTCTTTTAAAATACTTTCTTCCCTTGCTTTCCAAGAGACACTTTATTGACCAGTTCTTTGAAGACCTTTCTTCCTCTACCCACACCATAAATATTGGGGATCCCAGGAGCTCTCTCTTCTTATTATGTGTATGCAAATTAGTTCTTCACCATATTTATCATACTTCATTGTTATTTCATTGTCTTTCCTACGACTCACTGTAAATTTGCAAGTCCAGGATTATATCACTGCTCTATTTCCAGTGCTAGCCCCACACATGACATGAAGTTTGTGCTTAATAAATATTAATTGAGTGGGGCTCTGGGTGGCTCAGTCAGTTAAACATCTGACTCTTGATTTCGGCTAGGTCATGATCTCAGGGTTGTGGGATCAAACCCCACGTCAGGCTCTGTGCTCAGCACAGAGTCTGCTTGAGATTCTGTCCCTCTGCCCCTCCCCCCTCACTCTCTCTCTCTCTCTCTCTCTCAAAAATAAAAAAATAAATCTTAAAAATAAATAAATATTGAGTAAATGAATAGTTGACTGAGTCTAAAAATCCTTTACAATAAAGTTGTGCTTGAGGTGAGGTTTAAAAGAAGAGTAGGAGTATCAAGATGAAAGAAATAGATGATAGATGATTGGAGGCATTTGTGGATTTTGGGCAGACGAGTGATATACCAAAATTTGAAAGTTTGATCACTCCAGTGTTAGTGCGGGGGATAGACACGAGAAGGGGATTCAGAGCAACTAATATTGTAATAACTTTTTGCAAAAAGGCCCATGGCTATAGATAAAGGAAAAGGTAATGAATGGTTCAAGGCATAATTAGGAGGTTGAACCAATAAGCCTTAAAAATGGATTGGCTACAGGGAGTGACAGAGAGGAATTTTGGATGCCTTGGATTCCTTCACTAGCATAGGAAGCACAAGAGAAAAAGAAATTTGGGAGAAAAGATTAGGACCAAATGAGCCTTAGGTTTTTAAGTGTTCCATTATGGGTGCAGGAGTTAGAATACATTATAAATTCTAGGAGTTCAGGAACCATGTCAGTTTAATCACATAGTTCATCCTAATGTTGGTGCTTGATAAATTCCTTTGATGGTATTGATGGAATACCACATTGCCAATACTGCATTGCAGTTCCATCTAGGGGATCCCCTTTATACAAAGATGTGTGTTTATTTACTCATCCCTGTGGGGCCTTATGACTAGGTCGCCCTTTAGATGAACATTATCTATTTTTGCAGATGCTGTTTCAAAATTGATTAGTTCTCTGACCCGCCCACTGAAATCATCCACCAACCTATTGAAGAAGCAGAATGGGATGTGGATTATAGGGTTTCAGATAACACCAAGTCCCTTGTGAAAGGTATGTTATTTCATTGCTTTGTTCTGCTTTTGGAAGAGTGTAGCTGTGTTTTCTTTTCTCCAACTGTATAGGTCACAGCAATTTTTTTTTCCACCGGGAATTACAAGCTATACGGAAGATTTCCAGAGTAGAATCACAGTCTCACACAAATGCTAAATACAACTAATCAGGGCTTGGAAGGTACACAGAGGGTAATTAGTAGGTTATATTTGGGTCAGTACTAAGGTCATTTATGAGATACTACAAGAAAAAGACTTTGCCTTTCTGTAGGGAAAAAATGGAAATATATTCATTTTATGCATTGTAATAGATGCATTAAAATGGGCTAAAGGCATTTTTGGTAATTTCACATGTATATGTATCTCCGTATGTAAGATGGTTTTAAAGTGCAAACTGAAACGTTGTACCATATTCATAATGAGAGCATTAAAATTGGTAACAAGAAATTGCGTAACTTTGTCCACTATGCTATAACTAGAATCAGAACTGACAAAGGGGGATGCTCACTCTTAACTTAGAGGTTGTCTGCTACTAAAGAGATATTCATTTGGTAGTCTTAAAGCCTTCACTATACAACTATCCCTAATGAATTCATAATAATAGAACATGCCATGTTTACAGTAGATCTTAGTTCCATGGCCTATGTGGGCTTTTCAGGGCTTCCCTGACTTCTATGAACACTAAATGAGAGAAAATAGTGTTAACTCAAAGTGTGAATGTAGAATACATATTTAGGAAAGACAGTGTAGGTTTATCAAATTGGTGAATTACAGGAATAGATTAAAAATGAAAGCCATAAAATCTCTTCTTCACATACTCGTATAAGTTGATCTCATCTATACTCACTGTTTCAGCCACCACTCTCCTGGGACACATTTCTCCTTACTTTCTCTGTCTAGGTCAGACCATCTCTCTTAAACTCTAGATCCACAGATCCAGCTGCCTTCTATATCTACATCAATTTCTGTCCAAATCCACAACCTTATCAGTGTCTTTATATTTCAGTATATTCAAAGTTAACCTCATTATCTTCTCCCATAAACCCCTCCTTGCTGAAGTTTCAAATAAGCCATATGTTCAGACCTGGGTATCATCCTCCTTTCCTCTTTCTCTTTCACTACTGGTGTATAAACAGTCACTTCTTAGAATAATTTAGCTTATAAATATCTATGGAAACCACTCCTTTTATTCCCTTCTGTCACTGTCTTAATTCAGGTCTTCATGATTTTTTCCCCTGAATGACTCCAATTATCTCTTAATGGGTCTCTCAGCTTCAGTCTTTTCTGATCTCTCTTTAATTCATTCTTTGAATTTCTATTAGAGAGAGTGTTTTAAAATACAAGTCTGGCCATGTGACTCCCCTCCTTAAAGTCATGGTCTGTCTCTCTTGCCCTCAAAAAATGACCCTGAACTTCTACTTCTCACATGAAATAGAAGGCATCAGGCATGAGTGCTCATAACTTTACTCAACTCTTCTCATGTGCATATGCATTTTCACTATTCCTATCTTTGCCTCCTTCTCACTTTCATTATTTCTGGCCAAGGCAAAGTTCTGGGCCCTTGATCTGTGTCCCTTTGCTCTCTGCTTCCTCAGGGCTCTCAGACCATCATTTGTAGCCATTCTCCTCATCCTCTACTTCTTTGTCACCTCATTCCTCTTAACATACGGACATGTCCAAGTTCCCTTGATCTTAAACAAACAAAATCATTCCTCAGATGCAACAAGGCCAAAATAGAACTCACTATTTCCCCATACCATCTGTGGTTAACTGGTTTTTGTCCTTCAAAACAGAGCTCAAGTTGTACTCCCCACTCCCACTCTGTATTATTATATCATCTTGAATATTTACTTATAAAACACTTCACATATTATAGTTAACTATTTGTTTGCTTGTCTTCTTTATTAGACTGTGATCTTCTTGAGTGTGGAAACTGATACTATATAATTATTACCAGCAATTAATTAATTAAGTAGTAGTGAGTGTATATGTCAAAACATAGTCTCAGGTCTGAACACTGTTATTTTTCTAAAATTTCTATTTTTAGCTCTCATTTTGTCAGAAACTAAATTTAATCAGTCAGGATTTTTACCCTCTCCCCTTCTCCATAGAGGACTCTGTAGATTCTAGGCAGGTTATGAAGTACTGATGCTGGTGGAAGTGGGGCATGGGATATATCTGGGCCCAAGATGGCCAGGCTGCAACCCCAAGACTCCCCATTCCTGCCTGGTCTTCATTTAATGTACATTCAAATGGCTACACCCTCCTGATCCAGACAACAAGCTGACCTGGCTTTCTTTCAATTTTATCTTCTCTCAGGAGACATGCAACTGGAATTTCTCTTATTCCTCTTCCACCCTGAGATTAGGACAGGGGTTGAGCACTGAGTAGGACCTCATCTCAGGAAATAGCAATGTCTTAGCTTTCTTACTTTCTGTCTCTCTCTCTCTTTCTCTGCCCTCCAGAATCAGCTTTTAAATCAAACTGGCTTTGACCTTTGCTTCCAAATCTGTTGGCATAAACTCATTGCCCTGAATATTTCAGGGATTAGGGTTTTGAGATTCTAAATCCTAGTATATCAGTTCTGATCCTTTCTACTGAAAAAAGAAAATAGAATACCTAACTGAAATGAAGTCTCAATAATGAAAAGCTTTAATAATCTCATGTAAGAGGAGATTTAGAAGTAAGCGACAATTCTTGGTTTGGTTCACAGAGCAGCAGTGTCAATGATTTTTCAGGTTCTTGCCTTCTCTCTGTTACTGTATCCTCTGTATATTGGCTTTTTCTCAAACTTGCTTCCTCATGATCTCAAGATAGTTACTCTTCTCTCTTATTATTAGGGAGCAATACTTATCATATATTTTTATTTTATTTACTTATTTATTTAAATTAAAAATTTTTTTAATTTTAATTCCAGTGTAGTTAATATACAGTGTTATATTAGTTTTGGGTGTACAATATAGTGATTCAGTAGTTCCATATATTACTCAGAGTTCATCAAGATAAGTGTACTCTTAATCCCATTCACTGATTTCATCCATCCTCCCACCCACCTCTCCTCTGTTCATCACAAGTGTACTCCTCAATCCCCATCACCTATCCAATTCATTCCCCCCTCCGCCCTGACCTCCCCTCTGGCTGCCATCAGTTTGTTCTCTATAGTTAAGAGTATGTTTTTTGATTTCTCTCTTTTTTTGTCGTTTATTTGTTTTGTTTCTTAAATTCCATATATGAGTGGAATCATATGAAATTTGTCTTTCCCTGACTGGCTTATTTCACATATCATTCTCTAGACCCATCCATGTCATTGCAAATGGCAAGATTTCATTCTCTTCTATGGTCAAATAATATTCCATTGTATATATTTGTATTATATCTTTTTTATCCATTCATCAGTCGATGGACACTTGGGCTGCTTCCATATCTTGGCTATTGTAAATAATGCTACTTAATAAATAATTATTAATGTAATAATAAACATAGGAGTACATGTATCCCTTCAAATTAGTGTTTTTGTGTTCTTTAGATAAATACCTAGTACTACAATTACTGGATCATTGGGTAATTCTATTTTTAACTTTTTGAAGAACTTCCAAACTGTTTCCAGAGTGGCTGCACCAATTTGCATTCCCACCAACAGTGCAGGAGTGTTACTTTTTCTCCACATCCTCACCAATACCTTTTGTTTCTTGTGTTGTTGATTTTAGCCATTCTGACAGGTGTGATGTGATAGCTCATTGTAGTTTGGATTTGCATTTCCTTGATGGTAAGTGATGCTGAACATCTTTTCATGTGTCTGTTGGCCATCTGTATGTCTTCTTTGGAGAAATGTCTTCATGTACAGTTATCTGTTGCATTTCTATACACCAATAATGAAGCAGCAGAAAGAGAAATCAGGAATCAATCTCATTTACAGTTGTAACAAAAACCATAAGATACCTAGGAATAAACCTGGCCAAAGAGGTAAAAGATGTTTGAAAACTATAAAACACTGTGAAAGAAATTGAAGATGACACAAAGAAATGGAAAAACATTCCATGCTCATGGATTAGAAGGACAAATGTTGTTAAAATGTCTATATTACCCAGGGCACCTGGGTAGCTTAGTCAGTTGAGCATCCAACTTGTGGTTTCAGCTCAGGTCATGATCTCAACGTTGTGAGATTAAGCCCCACATCAGGCTCCATGGGCATGGAGCCTGCTTAAGATTCTCTCCCTCTCCCTCTACTTCTGCCTCTCTCTCTCTCTCTCCCTCTCCCTCTCTTAAGAAAAAAGTCTGTATTACCCAAAGCAATCTACACATTTATTTTTTTAAGATTTTATTTATTCATTTGACAGAGAGAGAGCACAAGCAAGGGAAGCAGCAGGCAGAGGGAGAGGAAGAAGCAGGCTCCCCACTGAGCAGGGAGCCTGATGCAGGGCTCGACCCCAGAACCCTGGGATCATGACCTGAGCCAAAGGCAGACGCTTATCCAACTGATCCACCCAGGTGCCCTGCAATCTACACATTTAAAGAAATCCCTATCAAAATACCAACAATATTTTTAACAGAGCCAGAATAAACAATCCTAAAATTTGTATGGAACCACAAAAGACCCCTGAATAGACAAAGCAGCCTTGGAAGAGAAAAACAAAGCTGGAGACATCACAATTCCAGACTTCAACTTATATTACAAAGGTGTAGTGATCAAAACGGTATGGTACTGGTGCAAAAATAGACTCCTAGATCGATAGAACAGAAAAGCCAGAAATAAACCTACAACTATATGGTCAATTAATCTTTAACAAAGCAGGAAAGATTATCCAATGGGAAAAGAACAGTCTTTTCAACAAATGGTGTTGGGAAAACTAGACAGTAACATGTCTACAGATATTTTAGAGTGAAATAATAATAAAGCTGACTGTAAGTCTTTGTTGACCAATATGCTTTTCTCCAGAGTAATTATTTTTTTAAAGATTTTATTTATTTATTCGACACAGAAAGACAGCGAGAGAGGGAACACAAGCAGGGAGAGTGGGAGAGGGAGAAGCAGGCTTCCTGCAGAGCAGGGAGCCCGATGTGGGACTCGATCCCAGGACCCTGGGATCATGACTTGAGCTGAAGGCAGATGCTTAACAACTGAGCCACTCAGGCACCCCTCTCCAGAGTAATTAATCAGAAATCCAGACTTTTCTTTAGGAGACCACCCAAATATCAATATTCATAGATCTTTTCTCAGGAGCTGGTCTCTAATCTTCTGCCTGGCATATATGCACCTGGCAGCCAGCATTACTGGAGCTTAATAGCAGAAGAGGCTCAGAAGGTCTTCTCCCTTTTTACTGTAAAAACTTTTATTCAGTCTTTCTGTTTCTAGTGAGTATCTCACCCCAGAATTCCACTGTACCTAGTGTGCCGAAGTCCAAACCTTATCTGGTTCAATTTCTCTAATGAAGAAACAATATAATATCTCATTATATATACACAAATAACACACAGGTAGTATTATACTATGCACATTACTTTTTATCTTGCTCCTTTCTTTTAAAAACTTGTCACAGATACTTTTCTATGTCAGCACATGTAACTCTACCTGTTACCCAAAGGCATCATCCTTAAAATGAAAATTTTATCTGAAAATCATGCCTCTTTAAGAAAAAATTCCCAATCAAGTAAAATTCATTTGCCTAAATATTGATGTGTGATATTCAACAGACCAATCACATCCAACATTATCTATCTTAAACAAGCAATAAAAAATACAAATTTTTCATAATTTATTTTATTTATGTTCTCCTTGATATCATTTATACTTATGTTCATCCAACCCTACCGCCTTTCCACTGCTCCCCAAATCACTACACTCTGAGAACCCAAAATCTTTTCATGAAAAATCCAGTGAGTACCCCACCCTCATGCCTCTATTTTAGTCCAAATAAAGATTCCCCACATAAAGCAATGAAAAAAAAATTTAAGTGGGGGGAGGTACAGACTATATAAATGTCTTTTAGCCTGTTGATTAAATGTTTAGCTAAGTAGGTTAAGAATTCCTCTCTCCCGGGGCACCTGGATGGCTCAGTTGTTAAGTGTCTGCCTTCAGCTCAGGTCATGATCCCAGGGTCCTGGAATCAAGCCCCGCATCAGGCTCCCTGCTTGGCAGGAAGGCTGCTTCTCCCTCTCCCACTCCCCCTGCTTGTGTTCCTGCTCTCGCTATGTCTCTCTGTCAAATAAATAAATAAAATATTTAAAAAAAAATAATTCCTCTCTCCCCAAAACAAAGAAAAAAACAAATTCCAATTTTTCTAAAAAGATGTCTAATTTTGACAAGTATGAAATCATGAATGCAAACATCATCCCAGCTCTCATCTTTAACAAGAGTTGAAATACTCTTCCTGTCCCTTTTAAAATTTCTTTTTTTATTTTTTCCTTTGGTTTTGTAATTTTTTCAGCTTTAGTTATAATTGATAATGCGGTAAACTGCACATAGTTGAGGTGTATAATGTTTTACGTATGTTTTGACGTATTTATATACCTATGAAACAATTACCATAAAAACATCATGAATCTATCCCTAGCCCCTAAAAGTTTCTCTATACCACGTATAAGCCATTCCACCTCCCTCATATTTCCCTGTCCCAGGCAATTATGGAACTGTTTTCTCTTGCTTTAGTTTTCATTTTCCATAATTTTATATAAATGGAATCATATGTATTCTTTTTGTCTGGATTCTTTCACTCAACATAATAATTGTGAGATTAAGCCATGTGATCTTAAGTATCAATAGTTCATTCCTTTTGATTTCAATAGTAGTATTCCATTGTATGGATATAGCATATTACATTTATCCATTTATTATTGAAGGATATTTGGGTTTGTTTCCAGTTTGGGGCTATTACAAATAAAGCTCCTATGCATATTTATGTGCAAGTCATTGTACAGATGTATGCTTTCATTTCTTGTGAGTAAATACATAGAAGTGGAATGGCTAGGTAAATAGTAGATGTATATTCTACTTTTTAATAAGTTGCCTAGTTGTTTTCCATAATTGCTATATCATTTTACATTAGTACAAGCAGTCTATGAGAGTTCCAGTAAATCCAGCTTCTCCTTAACAGCTGACATGGTCAGTCTTATTAATTTTAACCATTTTACTGGGTGCTTATTATAGTTTTAATTTGCATTTCCAAATTGATTAGTAATGTTGACAAGATTTTTGTGTGTTTAATTGCCATTCCTGTATATTCTTTGATGAAGTGTCTGTTCAGATCCTTTGCCATTTTTAATTGAGCTGTTTCTCTTAATATAATTAAGTTATAACTTTTCTTTATATGTTCTTAATACAAGTCCTTTGTCAGATAAATGTTTTGCAAATATTTTCTCCTATTCTGTGGCTTGGGTGTTCATTTTCCTAGCATTGTCTTTCAAAGAGTAAAACTGTTTTTCGTTTGTAGTTTGTGTTTTTTGTGTAGTATTTATGAAATCTTTGCCAAACTAACATATTTTCCATTGTTTTCATCTAGGAATTTTATAGTTTTACCTCTTATATTTAGATTTACAATCCATTTTGAATTAATTTTTGTTTACGGTGTGAGATCAGGGTAGAGGTTCATTCATTCACATAGACTATCCAATTATTCTAGCACTGTTTGTTGAGAAAAGAATCCTTTCCCCATTGAAGTTCCTTAGCATATTTGTCAAAAATTATTTGACCAAACCAATTTAGGTCTATCTGCAGAATCTCTATTTTATTCCATTGAATTATATGTCTGTCTTCCTACCAGTACCCACACTGTCTTGATTATTGTAGCTTTATAATAATAACTCCTGAAATCAGACGGTGTTATACTCCAAGTTTCTTCTTTTCATGGTGTGTATGCATGTGTTTGTATGTGTGTGTGTGGCTATTCTAGGTTCTTTGCATTTCCATAAAATTTCAGAATCAACTTGTCAATTTATATGAAAGTATGCTGGAATTTTAATTCTGATCCCATTGAATATATGGATCAACTTGGGTCAAATGTCAAATGACATCTTAAGATGTCATGAATACAATACACCTCTCTTTTGATTTAGGCTTTCTTTAATTTCTCTCAACAATGTTTTGTAGTTTTCAGTGTGTGTCTTATACAAATTTTGGCAAATTTATCCTTAAGCATTCCATATATTTGATGCTATGATAAATGGTATTGTTTTTATTTTAATTTCAATTTCTGATTGTTTACTGCTAGTATATAGAAATGCAATTGGTTTTTCTACATTGGCCTTGTATTCTGCAATGTTTCTAAATTTCCTTATTAGTTCTAGTAGCTTTGTAGTCAATTCCATAGAATTTTCAATATAGATGATTATGTCATCTGTGAATAAAAAGAGCTTTACTTTTCCCTTTCCAGCTTACATACCTATTTTTTCCTTGTCTGGTTAGAATATCTGGTTCACTGTTGAAGAGAATTGGCAAGGGATCTAGGAATTCTAATTTAGGTAGGCAGAATTTACAGGTTAAGAATTTTCCCAAATATGGAAAAACTCCTTAAAGGGGGATTGGAGAATCATAAATATGACAGCCACTGGGAGGGAGGAAAGATGGGCAGGAAACAGTGAGAGGAGAGTCAAAGAAATAAACAAATCAAAATAAAACAAAACCAAAAATAAAAAATACCTTTGCCTTCTAACTTTTTTTTCCAGATTGAGTCTTTCTACAGTAGATTAAGAAAATGGGCCCAACTAGGAGGTTAAAAATATAATCTTAAAGATGAAATAAACTGAACAACACATGTGAAATTTACTTTTCCTTAGGAACACTGAATTAATTTCCCTCATAAGTATCTATGACACTCAATGACTATTAATTTACTTTATTGCTAATTAGACTACAATGAACAGTTTTGATTTTGTGCATTGTTGGGCAGTTTAACATGTTTGAGGTTCTCTGGGTTGAAGAACGCCCCATCAAAATTCATATCCACTCAGAATCTCAGAACATGATCTTATTTGGAAATAGTCTTTACAGGTGTAATTAGTTAAAATAATCATGCTGGATTAGGGTGGGTCCTAAATCCAGTGACTGGTGTCCTTATAAGAAAGCCATGTGAAGAGACATAAGAAAGAAAACCATATGATGCCAAAAGCAGACATTGAGTGATGTAGCTGTAAGCAAAGAATGCCAGAGGTTGCCAGCAAATACCAAAAGCTAGGGAAAAGGCAAGGAAGGGGCTCCCTTCAGAGGGAGCACAGCCCTGCTGATACCTTGATTTTAGACTTTTCTAGCCTCCACTACTGTGAGAGAATAAATTTCTCTTTTTTGAATCTACCCGGTTTATAGTACTTTGTTACAGAGCTCTAGGAAGCTAATACACATTTGGTACTGAGAAGTGGGTACTGCTGTAACAGAAACCTAAAAATGTGGAAGTGGCTTTGGAATTGGGTAATGGATAGAGACTGGAAGAATTTTGAAATGCATAATAGAGAAAAGCTTAGATTGTCGTGAAGATATGGTTAGTAGAAAGATGGACATTCAAGGTGATTTGATTAACTCATAGAAGGAAATGAAGACATGTTGTTGGATACTGGAGGAAAGATGATCCATATAACATATAGTGGCAGATGATTTTTATTAACATAAAGTGGCAGAGAACTTAGCTGATTTTTGTTCTAGTGTTGGGTGGAAAGTAGTACTTGTAAGCAATGAATTTGGATATTTAGCTAAGGAGGTTTCCAAGCAAAGTGTGAAACGTGCAGCCTGGTTTCTCCTTACTGCTTATTGTAAAATGCAAGAGGAAAAAGATATATTGAAAAAGGAACTGTTAAAACAAAAGGTACCAGCACTTGATGATCTGGAAAATTCTCAACCTATCCAGAGAGCAAAAGATGAAGAGGGTCCCCTGGAGAGAACACCAATGGTGTACCTAGACAAACTTTTGCTAAAGCTATTAGACATGTAACTCATGGATCCAGGCAACCATCTCAGCAGAAGTCCACAATGAAGATGGATTATCCAGGAAAGATCTCTGGAAGACCCTCTTGTGTGATGTCTTGGATCCCCATGAAGTGAACAAAAGACCAACAAGGTTTTTGAGAATGTTATACCAGCAGAAACACTGCCAACCTGGATTAAACATACATAGCTAGAAGGAAATGAAGGAAGAATAAATCCAAAGGTAAAGCCATGGATTCAGAGGGCATCCTTAAGCCCGAGGTGGAGTATCAAGCCACAGATGATTATTTTCAGACCTTGAAACCTAATGGAATTTGCTATGCTATTGTTAAGCACTGGACCCTAGTGGCAGAGTTTCCCACGATGTGTTCCTTAATGAATGTATTTTGTACATGTTTGTGATATATGGGCATTCTCAGGTACCGGCTCCAGCATTGGTCTCTTTTGCAAATGTCAAAGTCTGGTGTTCTTAAGTATTTAGTAAAGGGAAAAGGGCAGTAATTTATATCATATCATAATATATTATATTATATATATAACTGGGCTCATTCTTCATCTGGTTTATCCTTAACTCAAGCCATTGTCCTAATCAGCAGCTTTGTTCTTCTTATGGTCTCTATTCTTACTTATTTATAAAAATTCAATGCTAAATTTTTACTTTTTAAATATGTTGATAACTGAGCAATTTCACATGGTTTTTGTGGGAGCTAGATGAGTCATTTTGATTTATTCTGATTTTGTTTGCATGTTTATCAGTTAACACATAAGTTATGGCTATTAATTACATGTTTTGTCTAAAAAAAGTATTTTTTAAATTTTTTTACTAACATAAAATATATTATTTGTTTCGGGGGTACAGGTCTGTGTGATTTATCAGTCTTACACAATTCACAGCGCTCACCATAGTACTTATCCTCCCCCAGACAGATAGTACCGTCCATCACCCAGTCACCCCATCCCTCCCACTTCCCTCCACTCCAGCAACCCTTAGTTTGTTTCCTGAGATTAAGAGTCTCTTATGATTTGTCTCCCTCTCTGGTTTCATCTTGTTTCATTTTTCCCTCCCGTCCCCTATGATCCTCTGACTTGTTTCTCAAATTCCTCATATCAATGAGATCATATGATGCTTGTCTTTCTCTGATTGACTTATTTCACTTAGCATAATACCCTCTAATTCCATCCACGTCGTTGCAAATGGCAAGATTTCATTTTTTTTTTTGATGGCTGCATTTTATCAATTGATTGAGTTGATCGATAAACACACTATGCCAGCACATTTACTGAAGTTATTGATTAGAGTTAGCTAAATGAATGAAAAAGTCAGAACTAATACATGTGATGCATGAAAAAATGAAAAGGGGGGAAATCATCATCTCTTTTATCTAATTTACTCCAAGACAATATTTTCAAAACCATACCTGATTACATAGAACTAAAACCTAGAAAGAGGAATTCAAAGGGAGTTTGGAATCTAGGTTCCTGACACTCAAACAGGCCAAAGCATTTGAGAAAATTAGTGCTTCTCCAGAGACAAGCCATGACAGGTTGATCGTGACTGAACTTCTCAATGCACCAAATGCACATACAATGTTTCAATGAATTTTAACATTCTGAATTGAAATCTGGGTTGTTAATGGCTTTGCTGCATAATATCCACAGAGAAGCCTTGATAGTGAGCAGATGATCAAAATCAACGTCAATGTGCAAAATAATTTAAGTCAAAATACACATGACCCAAGCCTTTTATCAGGTAATGAGTTGTTTTAATCATTTCAAATTATACTTTAAAAAGTTATTCAAAATTCTGAGTGAGTAAAATACCTTTTTTCTTTTAAAATCTTTTTTTTTTTCATATTAGCTTGTCAAGGCCAAAATGATATATTGTTATACACCTCAAATATGACTGCTTTTCGACACAAAATGTCTACAATAAAAATCAGATTTACCTGATTAAATTAATACTAGGGCTTGTGAAGAAAATTTTTTCAATAAAAGACATATTTTAAAATATAGTCACTGCTTCACACCAGTTACTTTCTATAAAATCAACACATTTCAAATAAAAGTATTCAAGTATTATGTTCTTAAACTCAACTGAAATGAATTTGGATGTTTTATCTTATAGTTGTGCTCCCAAATTATAGGTGCATGAACATTTGTCCAGTTTGAACAGCAGTTCTAAACAAAACAAGCATTATAGTCATAGTGGTTCTAAAAATAGGAAAGCAGTATTCCCACGAACATTGAATCTTTCTCTACTTCTACAGTAGCCACAGACATTCTGAGAACTGTATTTCCCCAGGTGTGGGGGTGACAGGAAGTGACCTGCTTTTCCCTTGATTGTCCTTGACCAAATCAAAGCTTTTAGTTCTGCTGCTGCTGTAACAGTACAGTACTTTATGTAGTCACAGCTATTCATAAAGCAGATAGTCCGATAAGGGTTTTTGGTGGAAAATTTACTTAATAAATACACAATTAATGTAGGAAAAAGCAGAACAATACAGAAAATCAGAAAAGAGGAGTAATGGGGAGGGAGAGATTAATTGCTGAAGAACATTATAACAAATAACTTAGAAAAACATAAGCATATGCTTCTTAATACAAATTTTACATTTTAAATTGCTTTAACTATGATAGCTTGAGTAAGAAAACATAATATGTATACTGTATGCCTTTTGTTTCCAAACTCCTTCTGTGGGCAGGGGGTGTTCACACCAGGGTGAGGAGTTTTATAAACTCACAGATAAAAAGAAAATAATAAACACGTACAGTCCTCCAACCAGAGACAATACTTGTGCTGGTTAATTTCTGCTTGCACCTCTAGATCCACTCTCCATAGTTTTCTGCCCTTCTCTATGGGCCAGAAGGCTGATCTCTAAGGACAGCATTACCAGGTTCCACATATGCTGTGCACAGTGCGATATCAGATCACAGGATAGGAATAGAGCTAGTTTAGTATCTTCCCCACCTTCAGCTCTGGTTACTCTTCCCCGCTTTTGCCCACCTGGGGACTAAGGCTGGCCACACTACCCTCTGTTGCTAAGTCCCTGGATGGTTCCTTAATCCTGCCCACACCTCTATAAATCATCCCTTCTTTAGACTTTGTTCAGCTAAACCCTAATGGGTGTGCTTTCTGTGTCCTACTAGGACCCTGACTAGTGGATCACTGTTAATATTTTATTTCATTGCCATTTAGTCTTTTAGGTGTATGCTTTCATTTTGCTTTATGTATTATAAGAATTTCCCCATATTATTGGAAACTTTTTACAAACATCATGTGCAACCTAATTTACTTAACTTTTTGTTGGACTATCCAGATTTTCAATAACGTAAACAATGCTGCAAAGAACATCTTTGGATATAAACAATTGTTTTGATTCTTTCCATGGGATGAATTCATAGGAGTTAATTACTGGATCAAGAGTAAGAACACATTTAAAATTTTTGATATGTGCTTTCCACATTGTACAAATAGTCACAGTTATCAGTATAACACTCAACATGCTACATCCCTGACAGCGTTGAATATTATCATTTTACATCTTCACTAAGTTCATAAGTGAAAAGTCATCTTCTTTCCATTAGCATTTTTATATTACTTATAAGGGTAAATTTTTTTAACACTGGTTAATATTTTTCCCTTATTTTTTTGAATGGTCTTGTTTGTATTTCTATTTTTTAATTGCTTAAAAATGCTTTATTCTGGAAAACTTTAAACATATTTTTTAAAAACAGAGAAGATGTTCTAATGAACATTATCTAGCACTAACAATCATCAATACTTACACTGTCTTTGGAAAAATTCTTTTTTTTTTTTTTAACAAAAAGATAAAGAGCACAAAACAGGATTCTGTAAAAAGCCAGTGTGGCCCCATTTCTGATGCCCAGGCCCCGAGGCTGCTCACTCTCTACTAGACTGGCTGCTTCACATACTGCTCTTACTTAATCCTCCCATAGTTCTTCATGCCCAGCAAGATGTTCATTTTCAGACTCCTTCAGGGTTACCTGCTACCCATTCAGGAGCTAAACCTAGGCTCAGGGATGAGGCCAAATTTTCCTGGTGAACGAGAACCAGTTTTAAAGCAACAGATGGCTATTCTTCCCTAAAGAAATGCAATGGCTTTACAAACAGGCAAAGCCACTCATCCCCAAGAATGGCCACTCTCCTATTTTGGTCTTCTTCCCCTTCTTTTCATCTGAGAATGAAAAAATTTGAGCAGAAATTGAGACCCTGTTCTAGCCACCCCCTGCACTACACTTTATGGTGCTGATGATAAAGGAAGGAGGGGAGAGGTAGGTCAAGGGAATAAAAAGCCACCCCAGTGGCTTCCTGGCCTTGCCTTGCCTTCCAGGTGGGGCCGGACATCTTTCCAATTGACTGGAAAATGCTAGGTGGTAGAGATGGTAGGACCCAAGAGGAAAGAGAAAACTCTGGTTGAAAAGACTTTTTCCCAGTACCCAGGAGAGGAGAGGAAGGCCAGTGTCCTAGGAGTGAAAGCACCAGGCCCATTAGCTTCCAGGCAAGGGCCAGGCTGAATGGAGACCTTTCTGATGCTAATTATTTTTTGCTCAGGTTCTTCCTTCCTCAGAGGGGAGAAAAGTGGCCACCAAGAGAGATAACCCTCCAACTTTATTTGCCAGCTTTATTTACAGCTTGTCCTAAGGATAATTAATGAGGGCCTCAGATCCCATGACCTGGAAGAGCCAGGATTCTGGGCAGATCCCAACTGGAAACAGGCAAGAATGCCCTCAAGTTCTGGCTCAGGTACCAGTTTCTCATCCTCACTCCTCTGTTATAACTTGTATGACCTTCAGCAATTACACCTCAAAGGATGATGGAAAAGGCTCAAGAAGATAAGATAGCACAGGTGAAGTGAATGGCACAGAATCTAGCACATCAGAAGCATTCCATAAATGGTAGCAGCTGATGCAAGACATTTTCATGTTCGAAAGGAGTGGAAATAAGTCCAATAAAAGGCTCCCTCCCTACCTCCTAACCCCCCGCCTCACCTGACTGCACTGGCCACTCTGTACTGGATGACCAGAGTAGACACTAGAGTGGCTCCACCTTCTTGCCCCAGACTGTGACCTTGAATTCTGACCCTCTTGCTGGTGATCTCAAGGTTCACAGAGGCAAAGGGGACTGTGGAGTCTTTCCCAGATGGGAACCAGAGTAGATGGAGCTTGACAATTTGATGGAGAAGCCAGAAAACTACTAGGAGGAGAGTAGCACCCTCTGAAAGGCTGTTTTACTTCATGATGCAGCATAGTGGGGCTGAGCGCACACCCTGAGGATGACCATCCTGGGTTCTACAGGGGCTCAGCCACTTACCAGCTGTGTGCTCTGGGGCATATCTCTACCTCTCAGGCCTGTGCTTTCTCATCAGGTGTTGCCCTAGACCAGGCCTGATGGGGCAGCCAGCTGCAGAAAGAGCAGAGTGAGTCCTTATGGGCTCCAGTGCTAAAAGTGTGGATGTCAGGGGTCCTGGATCCTTTGTTGCAACCTTTGTGAGCAGGAGGCAGGAGACCACGATGTATGCTGCTTGGAGGTGGTGACGCTATAGTGATCTAGGAATGGTCCAGCAGGTAGATGACCAGGTAGACTGCCAAGTGTCAGCACAGTCAGGATATCTACAGAGAACCTGTAGCTCTTCAGGAGTGGGGAGTGGGCTTGGAGGGTGGGTAGTTTCAGCTGTGGTTACAGTGGACATCTGAGGCAATGCAGCCTTCCCACCACAGCTCCTCCATCATCACATATAGGGCGCCACAATCCAAGGCTACCAGGTGGCAGGACATATTGCATCCCTCTCCCTTCATGCAACTGTATTCTTTATTTACCTACTGCAATTTATATGAGCTCTTTATATTTACAACTTTAATTATATTTGTGTTGGGGTGCCTGGGTGGCTCAGTCAGTTAAGCATCAGACTTGACTTTGGCTGGGGTCATGATTTCATGATTGTGAGATCCAGCCTGGCATTGGGCTCTGCACTGGGGATGGAGCCTGCTTAAGATACTCTTTCTCCCTCTGTCCCTCCCCCTCCCACCACGTTGTCTCTCTCTCTCCCTCTCTCTCTCTCTTGCCCCCAAAATAAATATATATAGAGAGAGAATTATTTTTATGTTATTTCTCTTACAAATATTTCCCTATCCTATGTCATTTAATGTTGCTGATTTTACAGCTTTTTAAAAAAATGTGGTCAAATCTATCAATAATTTACTTTATGATTCCTTTTTTGTATTAACATATAATGTATTATTTGTTTCAGGGGTATAGGTCAGTGATTCATCAGTCTTACACATTTCACAGTGCTCACCATAGCACATACCCTCCCCAATGTCCATCACCCAGCCACCCCATCCCTCCCACCGCCCTCCACTCCAGCAACCCTCAGTTTGTTTCCTGAGATTGAGAGTCTCTTATGGTTTGTCTCCCTCTCTGGTTTCATCCCATTTCATTTTTTCCTCTCTTCCACCATGATCCTCTGCCTTGTTTCTCAAATTCCACATATCAGCGAGATCATATGATAATTGTCTTTCTCTGACTGACTTACACTTTATGATTTCTGCCTTTTATAAGGCTCACAAAGTGCATCTTCATTCTAAAATGAAAAATATATTCACTTAAAATATATCTATGTATATTCACTTATATACTTTTTTATAACTTTTTGTTTTGAAATAATTTCAAATGCACAGGGAAGTTGCAAGAATAGCTTAAAGAACTCTCATACACATTTTATCAAGATTCACACATTTTTAACATTTTGCCACATTTGCTTTTTTGCTTTATCATCTCTCTCTTGCATGCTCACTCACTTGCTCATTGTCTGTCTCATGTATGTGCATGCGTATAATTTATTTTTTCTAAACTATTTGAAAGTAGATTGCATACATCATGACCCTTAACTCCTTTAATATTTTAATGTTCATTTCCTACAGCCAAGAATATTCCTATAGCTACAGCAGTACAATAATGGAGTTCAGGGAATTTAACATCAACACAAGACTTTTATCTAATCTGCAGTACATATTTCCCATCTTTTTAAATGTCCCAATAATGTCACTTATAGCATCTTCCCCCTCAAGCACAGAATCCATGCAAGAATCATGTATTGCATTGAGCTGTCATGTATCTGTAGTCTCCTTTAATCTGGAGCAATTTCTCAGTCTTTCTATGTCTTTCATGACATTTTAATTTTTCAAAAACATAGGCTTATTATTTTATAGATTATCCCTCAATTTGAGTTTCTCTAATGTTTCCCCATGAGTAGGGGGTTATACATCCCCAGGGGTGTATCGTCCCCATGGTATCACATCTAGAAGTACACAATATCCATCAACTTTCTTTGGCAATTTTAATTTTGATTACTTAGTCATGGTATTGTATGATTTGCCTACTCTGTGATTAAGAATTTTCCTTTTGCAATGAATAACAATCTGTGAAGACATATTGAGACCAAGCATCATCTTCATCAAACTTTCCCCCCTAGATTAGCATCCACTGATGACTCTTGCTCTAATCAATCTTCACCATGTAGTTGCAAAATGCTGATTTTTTTCCAACTTCACTACTCCCTCTACACTTATTGGTGGACAGAAAAAAAATCCTCTTCTCTCCTATTCATTTGCTCATTTATCTATTTTTATTAGTATGTCTTCATTTTTATTCAGTGTTTATTCTCATTGCTTGATTTTAAATCTTTTATCTGCTTTGTTAATTTTTAGTACAGCTCATTTTATTACTTATTATGGAAAAGCTTTATTCTTAGAGAATTTGCAGAGGCATTACTGTAATTTCAAAATATTTTCATAATCATTATCTATTTTATCCCCATCTGAGTTTTCTATTGCTGCATAACAAAGCACCTCAAACATTTCTTATAATCCTGTAGGTGGATGGGGCAGTTCTGCTAATCTCTCATGAGCTCACTTATGCGGCTTCATTTAGCTGACAGGATGATCAGCAGCGTCTCTGTCACCACCAGTTTTAGACTGGGCTTCTTCACATGGTGGCTTCAGGATTCCATGAAGGCAAGAGCAGAAGCTGTAAGGCCACCTATGGTCATCTTGCTTGAAAGTCACATGTCACTTTTTACCATATCTTATTTGTCTGAACAAGTCATCAAGCCAGCCCAGATCCAAGAGGCAAGGAAATAGACTGTTTCTCTTTATGGGACAACCTGCAAAATGTTTGTAGCCATTTTTAATTCACCACAATCCTAGTAGTAATCCTGAGAGATAAAGAAAGCCAGTTATTGTCATTTCTTTTTTGTAGGTCAGGAAACTGAGGTACAAAGAGCTGCACTGATATGGTATAAAGTAATTCTACTTTTAAAAAAGGCCCAGGGGTGCCTAGGTGGCTCAGTCGTTAAGCATCTGCCTTCGGCTCAGTTCATGATCCCAGGGTCCTGGGATGGAGCCCCGCATCGGGCTCCCTGCTCCATGGGAAGCCTGCTTCTCCCTCTCTCACTCCCCCTGCTTGTGTTCCCTCTCTCGCTCTCTCTCTCTCTCTGTCAAATAAATAAAAATCTTTTAATTAATTAATTAATTAATTAATTAATTAAAAAATAAAAAGGCCCATAATCCAGCTCCATTAATATCACCTGGGTGGTTGTTGGAATTTCAGTTTCTCAGATCTCACCCCAGGCCTACTAAATTAGCATGGAGATACTATCTAAATAGTAGAGATAGTATAATAATAGGTATCATTAGTATTATTCTACAGTAATACACATGTCATACTTGGGAGTAGGTCCCAGGAATCTGTGTTCTAGTAAAGTGTCCGAGTAATACTTATGCACCCTAGAGTTGGAGAAGTAATGACATCAGAAAAAAATGGATTTGAAGTGAGTGGAACCTAACCACACTCATGTCCCAGTTTTGTCACCTCCTAGCTAGGCGACCCTAAGTAGATCACTTAACCTTTTAGAACTTCAGTTTTTCTTATCAGAAAACAAAGAAAATGGTAGTAATATCTGCTTTGCCTACTCCAGCAGCCTATTATGAATATCAAAAGAAAGAAGATGTTGCATGGAAAAACAGCCAGTAAAATAATGATGAATATGGTAATGTCCAAGATCACAGAATTTATTAGTGATAGAATCAAGACTATAACAGCTGGGTTCCTGGTCTTAAACCTCTTCAGGGATAAATACTAATTGGGCCAGTCTTTTCCAGATCTTCAGAGCTATGGCAAACTGCAATACTGATTACAAAGAGCAGGCAAACAGTAAATGTGATACACTCTCAATGAAACAAAGAGCCCCTTTTCTCTCCTGTCTCCTTCCTCAGTAGCACAGACCCCTTCATTCCCTAAATAAGCTCACACAAGGCCATCACAGCAGGGCATGGCCATCTTTTTTTCCTTTTCATGGGTAAGGATTATTGAGTGGGAAGTGTTCGGGATGAGTGAGTGTTACTGGGGAGTGGGAGGTGGAGTGACAATCCTGGCCTAGATTCTGTTTTTCAAGTTTGATGCATGTCAGTGGAATGGCATCTACAGCCTGCTGAAGCTTTTGGAGAGTCAAAATTTGAGATCTAGTGGGTGAGAAATTGCGATCTCTTACTGATTATTCACCTCCTCCAACCTATATTTTTAATTCACCCACTCTTAATTCTGATCTTCCCTCCAAGCAATTTTCTAAAACTCAAGAAACTAATTGCTGTCTTACCAGATTTCTCAGTCTTCCTCAAGCTCAAGGGACTAATGAAGTCTGCATAATCCCCTTACCCTACTTAACTTAAAACCCACTTTTGCAACCAAGTTGATGGAAAAAAAAAGATGTGTCTAGGCATTAAAAAAAAAAAGTGCAACATATAAAAGAAGGTAACACAGACTCCGTGGGTTCAAAGCCCAGCTCCATTCCTTACTGGCCTTGTATACTTACTCTGTTCTCCATTTCCTCTTCTGTGAAATGAGAATAATGATTTTAATAGGTAGATTTAATAGGCAGGTTAACTACATGTAAAGCCCTTAAGAACAGTGTCTGGCACATGCAACTACATGGAACATTATAGATTTCACCACATCATACTAGATTACCACAATAACTGCCTATCTAGTCCCCTGCCTTTAATCCTTCCTTGCATCTAACTCATCCTCCCATGATTAATCTTTCTCAATCACCATTAAGTCCCCTTTCTCCCACCTTAAAGAATATATTGCCTGTTGCACGAACTCTAAGCTTCTTAGCTTAGCATTTAAGACCCTTCTCATCAGTTCCCTCCAACTCTATCCAACCACATTACCTAATATCTTTAGAACAGCGTTTCTTCCCCTTGGCACTGCAGACATTTTGAGCTGAATAACGGGGGGCTATTGTGGAGGGCTGTCCTGTACATGGCAGGATGTTTAGCAGCATCCCTCCCTGTTCTCTACCCACTAGATGCTAGTAGCAACATTTCCATTCTGACAACCAAAAATGTCTCCAGATACTGCCAAATGTCCCCTGGGGATAAAAATCTCTCAGAGTTGAAAACCACTGCTCTACAAAGACCCCTTCTCTTGCTATGCTTTCCTTACCATTTCTCAAACATGCCTGGACTAATCTCACTTTGTTTCTTTTACTCAAAGTACATTAATTTTTTATTATGGTAAGATATATGTTAAACTTACCATTTTAAGTGTACAGTTCAGTGGCATTAAGTATATTCACATTGCTGTGAAACCATCAGCATCAGCCATCTCATAACTTCTTTCATCTTCCCAAACTGAAACTCTGTAATCATTAAACAGTAACTCCCCATTTTCTCCTCCCCCAGCCTCTGACAAGAACAATTCTACTTTCTGACTCTGAATTTGACTACTCTACCTCATAGATGTAGAATCATAGAATCTTTGTCTTTTTATGCCTGGCTTATTTCATTTAACATAATGTCCTCAGGTTCAACCATGTTGCAGCATGTGTCAGAATTTCCTTCCTTTTTGAGGCTTAATAACATTCCACTGTATGTATATATACCACATGTTGTTTATCCATTCATCCATCAATGGACATTTGGGTTGTTTCTACCTTTTGGCTATTGTGAATAATTCTGCTATGAACATGGGTGTACATATGTCTGTTCAATTTATTGCTTTGATCTATTTGGGATATATACTCAGAAGTGGAGTTTCTGGATCATATGGTAAGTCTGTGTTTAATTTTTTTTAAGTTTTTTTTTTTTTAAAGGCTTTATTTATTTGACAGAGAGAAAGACAGCCAGAGAGGGAACACAAGCACGGGGAGTGGGAGAGGGAGAAGCAGGCTTCCCGCGGAGCAGGGAGCCCAATGTGGGGCTCGATCCCAGGACTCTGGGATCATGACCTGAGCCGAAGGCAGACACTTAACGACTGAGCCACCCAGGCGCCCCTGTGTTTAATTTTTTGAAGCATCATACTGTTTTCCACAGCAGCTGCACCATTTTACATTTCCACCAGCAATATACGAGGGTTCCAATTTCTCCACATCCATTCCTTACCAACACTTGCAGCTTTCTGGGGGTTTTTTGATAATAGACATCCTGATGGTATCTCATTGTGATTTTTGTCTTGCATTTCCTTAATGATAAATGATGTTGGGCATCTTTCTCTGTGCTCACTGGTCATGTGTATATCTTCTTTGGAGAAATGTCTGTTCAAGTCCCTTTCCCATTTTTAATGGTGTTTTTGTTTTTGTTATTTTGTTGAATTGTAGGAATTCTTTATATATTCTGGGTATTAATCCCTTATCATATACATGATTTACAAATATTTTTGTCCCATTCTGTGGGTTGCATTTTCACTCTGTTGATAATGTCCTTTGATGTACTGAAATTCAAAGAATCTTGATTTTTAAAAATCTTTGAAAGAGATGTCTCAAAATAAACATAAATCTGCAGTATGTAATTTAGTACTATGTACATAAAATGTGTATTAGTTTTCTATTGCTGCTGTAACAAATTCCCATAAACTTAGTAGCTTAAAACAATATAAATTTATTATCTTATAGTTCTACAGATCAGAGTTCTGAAATGGATCTTACAGGGCTAAAATCAAGATGTCAATAAGGCTGCATCCCTTCTGAAGGGTCTAGAGGAGAATATGTTTCCTTGCTTTTTCTAGCTCCTAGAGTCCAGCCACATTCCTTGGCTCATTTTCCCTTCTTCCATTTTCAAAGTAGCAGCATTGTATTTCCCTCTGACCATTCTTTCATAGCCATGTCTTCCTCTGACTCTTGTTTTAGTCAGGAGAGGTTCTTTTAAGGATTCATTTAATTCGGTTGGGCCCACTTAGATAATCCAGGATAATCTCCCCCAAATCAAGGTCCTTAATCCCAATCACATCTGCAAAATTCCTTTTGCCATGAAAGTTAACACATTCACAGGTTCCAAAGATTAGAAATCTTTGGGGTCCCATCATTCTGCCTATTACAAAGAATAAAAAAAATGTGAAACATAAGTAAAGTTGAAATTGGTATTGTTATATGACTTCTGAGCACATTTTCTCCCTCTCGTCTTAGCCAAGCAGCATAATAAGTCTTCATCCTCTGGACTTTTGGATGCTAACTGAATTTCTATGGATTCTTATGACCATCTGCTTTACTGACCAAGATATTTCATGAATTCACACTCTCTTTTCTGGTTTAGAATAATCAATATTAGAAACAGATGGGGTGAAATTTTTCAAAGTTTTGTCATAACTTTTGCAAAGTGAGAAAAATCTAGCAAATTGAAATGCTACCTCCATATTAAGTATTCGTATGTACATATATGTATATTAAGTATACATATTAGTAAGTGTGCTAATTACTTATATACTTCTATAAGTAATAAGTATTCAGCCAAAAGTGGGCAATGGGATTCTCTCCTAAGTGTTAGTGTCCTGGAGATAACTGTCACTAGATAATGGAGGCGGGTCATCATATTTAATCATGTAGTTAGTTTTCAGCACAAGGAACCCCAAATCCATCTTGTATTCCATCCCCAATCCATGCCCCCCAAACTATGGTCATCTAGAAGAAGGGGCACTTCTTTCAAATATTACAAAGGTGCCATATAAGCTAGCGGTAGCCTCACCTGGAGGGTATTCAGAAGGAGGGGGGTGCACAATTGGCAGTTCCTTACTGTGTCACAGTTATACCTAGGACACTGAAAGAAGTTACACATACACTATCCAAAGTATTCTAGTTCATAGGGTGCCTGGGTAGCTCAGTCGGTTAAGCATCTGCCTTTAGCTCAGGTCATGATCCTGGGGTCCTAGGATCAAGCCCCACATCCGGCTCCCCACTCAGTGGGGAGCCTGCTTTTCCATCTCCCCCTGCCTCTTCCCTTTGCTCATACACTCTTTCTCCCTCAAATAAATAAATAAATCTTTAAAAAACCACACACACAATAGTTCATTTTTGCCCTTGCTTCCCTTGCCTTTGGCGATGTTTCTAGGAAGAAGTTGCTGTGGCTGAGGTCAAAGAGGTTGCTGCCTGTGTTCTCCTTTAGGATTTTGATGGACTCCTGTCTCACATTGAGGTCTTTCAACCATTTGGAGTCTATTTTTGTGTGTGGTGTAAGGAAATGGTCCAGTTTCATTCTTCTGCATGTGGCTATCCAATTTTCCCAACACCATTTGTTGAAGAGACTGTCTTTGTTCCATTGGACATTCTTTCCTGCTTTGTCGAAGATTAGTTGACCATAGAGTCGAGGGTCCATTTCTGGGCTCTCTATTCTGTTCCATTGATCTATGTGTCTGTTTTTGTGCCAGTACCATGCTGTCTTGATGATGACAGCTTTGTAATAGAGCTTGAAGTCCGGAATTGTGATGCCGCCGGCTTTGCTTTTCTTTTTCAACATTCCTCTGGCTATGCAGGGTCTTTTCTGGTTCCATACAAATTTTAGGATTATTTGTTCCATTTCTTTGAAAAAAGTGGATGGTATTTTGATGGGGATTGCATTGAATGTGTAGATTGCTCTAGGTAGCATTGACATCTTCACAATATTTGTTCTTCCAATCCATGAGCATGGAATGCAAGCTGGTGCAGCCACTCTGGAAAACTGTATGGAGGTTCCTCAAAAAGTTGAAAATAGAGCTACCATATGATTTACCCCAAAGATACAAAAGTAGGGATCCGAAGGGCTACGTGCACCCCAATGTTTATAGCAGCAATGTCCACAATAGCCAAACTGTGGAAAGAGCCAAGATGTCCATCGACAGATGAATGGATAAAGAAGATGTGGTATATATATACAATGGAATATTATGCAGCCATCAAAAGGAATGAGATCTTGCCATTTGCAACCACGTTGATGGAACTGAAGGGTATCATGTTGAGTGAAATAAGTCAAACAGAGAAAGACATGTATCATATGATCTCACTGATATGAGGAATTCTTAATCACAGGAAACAAACTGAGTGTTGTTGGAGTGGGGGGTGGGGTGGGAGGGATGGGGTGACTGGGTGATGGACACTGGGGAGGGTGTGTGCTCTGGTAAGCGCTGTGAATTGTGCAAGACTGTTGAATCTCAGATCTGTACCTCTGAAACAAATAATGCAATATATGTTAAGAAAAAAAAAGAAGAAGAAGAAGAAGAAGGTAGCGGGAGGGGAAGAATGAAGCGGGGGAAATCGGAGGGGTAGACGAACCATGAGAGACGATAGACTCTGAAAAACAAATTGAGGGTTCTAGAGGGGAGGGGGGTGGGAGGATGGGTTAGCCTGGTGGTGGGTATTGAGGAGGGCACATTCTGCATGGAGCACTGGCTGTTGTGCACAAACAATGAATCATGGAACACTTCATCTAAAACTAATGATGTAATGTATGGGGATTAACATAAGAATAAAATTAAAAAAAAAAAAACCACACACAAAAAGTATTCTAGTTCACTGCTGGAAGAGCATAAAGCAGCCAATAGCACCTACCCTTAGACATAGAGCTGAAATATTCTGTACAGAGAGAACGTGACCAGAGCAAAGTCAAGCTCTGACAGACTCTCCATACTTAGACATCAGTCTATCATGGCCTCCACCCTAGCTTTTATCCACCCATTCTATATCCATTTTCAAGCAGCTCTACCATGAATTATTCATTTTAACTCAGTGGTCCCTTTACGAATTAATATACACAGAGCCTCATATACAGCTGCTTTCGGACAGAGATTTAAAAATATCAGCTTATAACTAAAATAGCTCCCCAGAGTGACAAGGAGCTCTACCAAAGTAAACCCTACTTAAATAGAATCAACTATTTTTCTCATTTTGTTTAATATCAAAATATTTTCACTAATCTCAACATTAGCCAGTTTGGAACTACACACTAGCATCAAGTCTGGAGACACAGGTTAATAAAAGGTCTTATTGATAGTGTAATACATAATAAAATAATGTTATTATGTTTTCAGGCATTATGGCCATCCTATAGACAAATGGAGAAGTAGAGAAAGTGGGGGGGGGGCAGACGAAAAAGAGGCGGAGAGAAAGAAAGATGCATTAGAAATCACCCAGCATAACCTCATATGCAAAGATAAAATTCATCATCATCAAAAGAATTCTCTGAGATGCTCTTTCTTAAGACCCCACAATTTGCTTGTTCCCATGCAAAAATGCACTATTCAAACACTGACAAACAATATCTAAGGATCCCTAGTAGAGATAATACTACAGCATTGGCTTGTCATTCATTTTAATGATTTTTTATTGTAAAATAGGAAAGATCTGATAGAAATGATTATGGTTCTGTAGAAATATATATTTTAATAAATTCACACACATTTCTATAGATCCATACACTGAATGTTTCTTTTAGAAATCAAATACAAATAAATATTGGTGGAAAGGAATGTATTAAAATTCATTTTCAAAATCTTTCCCTTTTTTCGTATACATCTTAGAAGAAAGGAAATGCAATCCTTTACAGAGGCAATGAAGTGAGAACTTATCCTGCAACTCTAGGATTTTGAATAAGAATACATTCTACTGAGTATTCAGTGGACAAATAAACATGCAGTTCACAACCTGGCCACAACCTTGGGATTTCCAGACTCCTGTCCAGCCTCTCCCCATTCATGTCATTATATCTCTAAGCACACTAAATTTCCCACTGTTTTCTGAATTTTCTGACTTCCATCCCTTTGGACAGACTCCTCCCATTATCTGGAACCTCTTTGCCTCCTTATCTATGTGACAAACTCCTATTCATCAGTAAGGCCCAGCTGAAATGCCATCTCTTATTAGTTTCCCTAGCCTTTCTTATTCCATTCCCCCTATTGTGACTGCAGAATTATTAACCTAACATTTGTGTTCCCAAAGCACTTATATTACATATGTGTCTATGATAACTCTACACAATGCATTATTATTTGTATATGTGTACATATGCGACTCACCTCTGGACAGGCACTGGATTTGTTCATCATTTTTCCAGGACTCAGAGGCTAGCATATTACATGGCATAGCCTGATGAATAGAACTGAATAGAGGAAACACATAAGAGATGAACTTTATTTTCCCTGAGATGATATCTGTTCCAGAGAATATAGAAATATCTTTACAAGACCAATAATGAGCTTAATGGTACTTAATATCAATTATGTTCAATCTTCAATTTTAGAAATAGCTTCAGATGTAGGGTTTTTTACCAATGGCAGTTAAACAAAGATATTAAAGGAAATTTTATTGCAGCAATTGCTCAAGTTTAAACAGGTTTGAGAACAAATCCAATTTAAATACATGCCATTTACTTCTATTTACCTATAAGATGTTTAAAATGGAACACTTTGGGGCAGAATTATAAAAGTCTCCATCTTCAATTGTGAATTGTGAGGAAATCTTTTTTACAGCTTTTCAAATATTGTACTGTGTTTGGTTATTCAAAAGTTCAAATTATGTCAGATTATTCCACCACCATACATCACTAACAATAATGTTCATTCAAATGAAACTACCCTCTATGGAAAGCTCTTGTTCCAATGGATTGGTCATAGACTTCCCCAAAATGGCACAAATTAGGACAATTTCTCTAGATCATGCTCTGTACAACCCCATGCTCCCATGGTGGTGGGCAGCAACTCAGGGCATTGATTGTTGAGGAAAACTATACCTCCTTCAACTGTGTTTTTGTTTAAAGGCCTGAAGCTGGCAAAGATCTTTAAACTGATAATACCCAGTTAGTTAAGTTTTGAGGAAACTAGCATTCCCATAATATTTTGATGAGTTTGGGTAGTATAAAGTAATAAAACTACTCTGGAGAGCCAATCCAAGAATATATATCAAGAACTTTTTAAATCTTCAGTCTCTTTTTATTTTGCCCCTAAAACTCTCCCATAAAGATTTGAGTGATGATGTTTCTAGCTGATTTCTGAGTCTTTGCTATGTGCAACGCTTAGACTTCTTTGTGCTATTCGCTTTCCAAAGAGTAAGTTCATCTGTCATTTACCCAAAGGATCTTGAAGCAAGGCCTGTATTTATGCTGGCACTGTGGCTTTTCCTCTGGAGTCAGTTTTTCTCTCACTTGAATAGTTATATGAGGATATTTAGTCATTATTTGAATATCTTGATCGTATTTTTTCTTTCACTTTTAGAATAATGTATTTTGCTTTGTATCATTTGTAGCTCTAAACTTAAAACCAGATTTGATTTCAGAGTAAATCAAAATGAGTTTGTTCAGCTGATAGCATTGGGAGAAAAAAGAAAGAAGCAAAAGCACAACAGATCTGGGATGGGAGGAGTGAAGAGGTCCTGAATATCTTGTAGGTCCCACCTTATCCCTTCTTCTGCTCCTGGACCTTCTCTGAACACATTATGGAAAAACACTGTCTGTAAGTTCCTTTTTTTTAAATTTAAATTCAATTAGCCAACATACAGTACATCATTATATCTGTAAGTTCTTAATGGAGAATTGAAATGCCTTCTTTGGAGTTCTGTATATTTAAGTACAAAGAACTTCCATTTCAAAGCACTTCTTATATAGTGACAAAGAAGAATGCATAAGTACATTAAGTGGACATGTAGTATACAAGTATGTGCTGCTTGTATTTTCCATTATTTGAGTTCTTAAACAAAATGCTGTTTTTCTTTATGTGTAGTTTCACTCTCTCTAGCAGTCTGGATCTTCTGGGATGTTCATTCCCCTTGCCAGGTCATGAGAGAAATAGAATAGCAGAACAAAGACATAGATGGTCAGAAGACTAGCATGGCTTCACCTTTATCATCATGTGACCATTACTGAGCATCCACCTCCTCTTGTGTTAATGAAACTAACAATATCCATGTTATAGCATTCATATTTGCATTTGATTGAATTAAATCCCACAGAAAGTAAATAGAAGTGCATTCCTGCTGTCCACAGTGATCATAGAGTTGGAGAATTTTGCAGCAGGTATAAAAGATGCAAGACCATCTTTAACAACCATTCTTTTTACCACCACAGACTGATTCTGTGTCTTTTAAGAGACAATGGGCCTAGCATTATCCCTTTTCTTATTTCCTGGGGAGGATTTCTTTCCTGAGAACCCAAGGCTACTTCAGAACCCCTAACCCTGTGAACCAAATGTACCTCCCAAGATTCTAGAAGTCAAATTATGAACTGACTTTATTCACCCAAAAATCCCATCATCATTACTTCATCTCTTCAGAGCACCTTTATGTTGCCTAAATTAATACAGAATCCATCTATCTTTTAAAAAGTGGTTCTCTTCATGTTTAACTGTTGTGCTCTTGCTATTTTCATCTTTAGATCAACCTTTCTCATCATCACATCACTCATCTCCTCAAAACCTTTAATTTCCTCTTACTTTAATTCTAATTCTTTTTTTTTTATTAAAGATTTATTTATTTGACAGAGAGAGACACAGCGAGAGGGGGAACACAAGCAGGGGGAGTAGGAGAAGGAGAAGCAGGCTGCCTGCGGAGCAGGGAGCCCCACATGGGGCTCGATCCCAGGACCCTGGGATCATGATCTGAGCCGAAGGCAGACACTTAATGACTGAGCCACCCAGGCGCCCCACTTTAATTCCAATTCTAATGCCCTTGATCTCTTAACATTACTCCCAACTACCCAAAAATATTTTCAACTGTTCTTGGTGGGTTCCTGCCATTCGGGTCACCACCCCCCAGTATGGAAGGCTCCTTGGATGACCTCTCTTTCTGTCCACTTCCTAAAATCATACCTTCTCTCAAGGCCTACTCCTCAGGCCCTGAAATCTTCCTGCTACTCTAATCCTGCTAGACCTTTCCTCCTCAAACTTCCCACAGCTTCTGTAAACAATAATACAGTTTAGTTCTTAATTAGCCACTAACTTGTCTTTATTGTTTTGTTTTACTGTCTCATTTCTGCCTTATCTCTCTAGCTACACTATAAACTCTGAGGTAAGAGGATACATTTCTGTGTCTCTTACCTACCCCACATGTGGTAGGAAATTTTGGCAGCCTGTGTGACTTGCTGTGCCTCGGTACTTTATGGTAAAAGTCATCATAACTATATAATGGAGGAAATTTCAGGCCAGTAGGGAATGCTTGAGAAAAGGACAACTTGGCCCTCAGCAACCTCCATGCAGGCTATATCCATTTCTTTCCAAATAGAGGTCAGTCCTGGACACAAACTGACATTGCTATGGCTCTAAGAATCACTATTAATTAACTAGGGCTACATCTCACAGGAAGTTTCCTGGAAGAAGTGAGATTTGCTTGACTGATACACAATAATGACTCAGCTATCTCTACATGAGTAACAAGTGAGACTCCATAGTTTCATTTCCAGGTAAACAAAAATTTACTCCTAAATTTAAAGCAGCACATCTTTTATGTTTTAACCATTGATGGAAATTTGTGCTACATCCTAAAATGTTTTCTCTGTTTTCTTAAAAAAGCTAACATGGACTTGACTTAGCACTAACAGAGCAGCATCTCTCAAATTTTTCTATAAAATTTTTACCAGTAGAAGAGAGTAAACATCTGTCACCAAGAGAATAGGCATATAATGTCCCATTTTTATTTTAAGTTATTATCTAAATTTTACATTTCATAATATATCTTTGTTTAGGAATGAAGTAATTATTTAAATTAGTGGTTCCTAACACTGATTCATATATTTGACAAAGCGTTCGTTTTGTAAATGACCTCCTTTTGAAAAGTTTGTGTCCCTCCTATTCAGTTAATGTTAAAATACCCTTCCTTTATGAAATGATGTTGATAAATAGTCTTAACAGACAAAAACCAAAAGCAACAACAACAAAAACCTTGAGCCCCTCCCCTTTTAATTTTACTAGTTCATAAAATTCAAAAGTTTGGACCTACTATTTTAATTTATCATAAAGTTTTTTTAAAAATGTTTCAGGGGCGCTTGGGTAGCACAGTCAGTTGGGTGACCGACTCTTGGTTTTGGCTCAAGTCATGATCTCAGAGTCTTGAGATCAAACCCCATGTTGGGCTCCAAGAGAGAGTTTCCCTCTCCCTCTAACCTCTGCCCTTACCTGCTGTACTCTGTCTCTCTCTAAAATAAATAAATAAATCTTAAAAAAAAATTTTTCCAGAAAGATGTTGCACATGAGTCCCATGTTTCCTCTACCCCCTAGCATGCTACTTTATCCCCCAAAAGTATTCATC
The DNA here is from genome assembly GCF_011800145.1 of Mirounga leonina. Classification (NCBI taxonomy): domain Eukaryota; kingdom Metazoa; phylum Chordata; class Mammalia; order Carnivora; family Phocidae; genus Mirounga; species Mirounga leonina. The sequence continues at coordinate 1,146,246 of NW_023270839.1, read as the reverse complement.
TTTATGAACCTCAGTTTGGGAGCCAGGCTGGAAAGCAGTGATGCTTTCAGGGCATGTGGAAGTAGGTGGGGTTTCTGGCCCCTCACTGAAAATCTCAGACTGCTATACTTGTCATGTTTCCCCACTTGCTATCAAACCATAAGCTGTCTCTGTATTTCCTTTCCTGTACCTGATGTAACAGGCTTTGTCTCACTTTTACATTTCTTCTTACACACTGTCATGATTAGGACACCATATTAGCAAAGATTTTATATTGAATGTAAAAATTAGAATAAATGTACCTGAGTGAGTGTCTAAAGAATTCTCTATATAAATGTATGAATGTTAGTGTGTGGACACTATATCTACTTTGGCCACTCAGAGATTCTTTTTCTCTCTTCTGGCCCTTGGCTGCATTACAGAGAAGTGAGAGTTCTGGCAGCTAAATTCTGACTAGATGAACTGTTACGAAACTTAAATGATAGGGTAGACAATGAATATCCCACTTTAATTAAGAAATAGTACTTCAGGGGTGCCTGGGTTGCTCAGTCGGTTAAGCTTCCCGACTCTTGGTTTTCACTTACTTCATTATCTCAGGGTGTGGATCCTGCTTCAGATTCTTTCTCCCTCTCCCTCTCCTTCCCCCTCTGCTCCTCCCCAACTGCTTGCTCTCTCTCTCTCTCTTACTCTCTAAAATAAATAAATAAAATATTTAAAAAAGAAATAGTACTTGATAGGAAAAGCTATGTTGTTATCTGTTGCTGCATTTTTAAAAAAATCAGACCCAAAACTTATGCTTGGAACAATAAACATTTATTTTCATGCTCATGGGTTCTCAGGTCACCTAGGATTCAGGTCATCTAAGCTGGGCTTGGCAGGTGACTTTGCTTCCAATTGTGGGTCCGACTGGATTGAGTCCTTGCTGCAGGTTAGGCTCAATTCTGTTCCATTACATTCATTCTAGGATCCAGGCTGAATGGGCAGCAGCTACTTGGGCAAGTTCTTGTGGTGATGCCCAAGAGGACAAGCCCATCTACATAAGCACATCTCAAGCCTTTGCTTCTGGCATGTCTGCTAACACCCCATTGGTCAAAACAAGTCACATGACAGTCCCAGCATCAAAGGGCAGGAAAATAATCCTCACTTACCATAAGGTGATGGCAAATACCTCTACAGGAAAGTGAAGAATTGTGAGAAATTCAACCTGCCAAAGGCTGGATGACCTCTGACCACAGCCACTAATCACAATGGGCTTTCTAGAAAAAAGAAAAAAACAAACCTTAAGGCAATTTCTATAAGTGGAAGAAAGGTACCTTTTGGGATGTAAAGTGAGAGATTTCAAATATGATTCACTGAATAAAGGACATTATGAAACAAGTGGAAAGTAGTGTTTTTTAATGTGGCAGTTGCATTAGGGTGCATGTAAAACTGAGTTTGCTATAGGCTGGTTTTATAAGTGATAATTGATTGCAAATTATATTGACAGTTATTGAACATAATTATTCACCACAGGAACCATCCTTAATCAATTAATCAGGGCACAATTCAACTTCACTTCTTGCATGTGGCAACAACCAATCTTTCTTTCTTTCTTTTTTTTTTTTTTTTTTTTTTGCTTTTTTCTTTACCTACTTTGTTTGCTGTTGAAACATTTTAACAAATTGATTAGATGTTAATTCTTAGCAATAAATGAAATCCTTAAGGTGCTTAAATTGTGAACTCCACAGCAAAACCTGTTTATTCCCAAAGTTTTTCCTCAGACTCTTTATAAATACAATCTCCTCCAGAGATTACATCCAAAGAATGGTTCCAAGACCCTCCTCACTGATACAAGCTAGGAGAGACATCTCCAAGGATTTGCTACAGATCTAGCTTGTTTTATTCAAATTTTAATGAAATGCTTTAAAAAAGATATAGAAACCATACTTTTTGAAATTTCAGTTGACCCAGCTACGGTAACCTATTAGACATACACTCAAACTTCTGAATAGGCTGAACGATACACAGAAGCTTACAAGATAAAACTTAGTAGGGAGAAAAGTCATACCACGTTCTCAATGGCGGTGTATAACCAAAGCCACCTAATAGGATGTGGGGATAGAAAGTAAGACCCACCTCACATGAAAAGAATCTAGCTGTTTTGATTAACATCAAATAATAGAAATCAACATTGTAACTCCGGAAACATTGGTAGATATGTGGGCTGCATGCATATCCAAAGAGTTCAAAATAAGAAAAGTAATAGTCCCCTTACTCTGTTTTGGTCAGACCCCAAGGAGAGTTTTGTATTTATTACTAGTGCTATAGTTTCCAGAGGAAGTTGAAATACAGAAATGTATATACAGAAGATTGTGATTATGGTAGAGCAGTGTTTCAACACCAGATCACGTGAAGAATAATGGGAGGGAAAAAGATACATTGAGGAAAGGAGAAGGTAGGAGAGACAGGAGAGTTGACTTTAAATGATGATGGATTCTGAGCAGCAACTACAAAAACCTGAAGGAAAATTAATTGACAAAAACCTCAGGAAGCTAGCTGTCAGCTCCAAAGGGAATCTTAGATTCCCTTTACCAAACTCTCGTCTCATGGAGGTGGTCCTTGGTCATAGCCAGTCTGTGACCTAAAGTGCATTCCAGCCCCACAGTTCTAGGATTCTGTACAGGAAGAACAGATGTGTCAAATTTGTTATAACACTGAATTTTTTAAGTTCTTTCTTCTATTGAAAAATCAAGTACATCTTTGCAAAATAAAAATAGAATTTTATTATAGCAGTACAAACATTTTATGCCATTCTTTATAGTTTCAAAACTATGAATATCCAATCAAACTTCATAATTGCTTTCATAAGTGCCTAATTAAACTATAAATATTATTAAATATATCCACGTACAATAAGAAATGGAAACATCTGGATGAAAAATGAGAAATTTAGACAAGCAGCTGGATATTTTACCTACACAATTGCTAAACACCAAGATATTCAGAAGCATCAAATGGCTGATAGAATTTTGGCATGTCATCTGGGTATTTGACTGTATCTTCTACTTTATTTCACATTACTTTGTAGTTTCTCAGTTTTTCTACATTTTAATGGGAATATTTTATGTACTCCTCCTACTAAATAACATTATCCAGTCACAGATAAAACACTGTTTCTCCTTCCCTGTCAGCTGACCCTCACCTCTCCCCCTTCACTTCACCATTTTACTGGAATATCAGAAATTCAGGAAAAATCAAGTTAGGGGTCTTTGGAATGCACCTCCCCCTCCATCCTCTCCTTAACAGCCTGTGATAACTATCAGAAAATTCCATGAGGGGCACCAAGGTGACTCAGTCAGTTAAGCTTCCGACTCTTGGTTTTGGCTCAGGTCATGATCTCATGGGTTGTAGAATCAAGCCCCATGTTGGGCTCTGTGCTCAGCAGGGAATCTGCTTGAAGATTCTCTCCCTCTGTTCCTCTTTCCCCAAATAAATAAATTAATTGTAAAGAGAAAGAAAAAAGAAAATCCCATGAATCTGGCCTCAGAACTCTCACTGTGAAATGTTCCTCAAGCTATCCCCTGCCACCCCAACACCCTATCATGTTTCTATGTTAGATGCCAGTGATCCATTTCCAATTCAGTATCTTTCTCTGACCTGTTTTCAGGGCACCTGGTCCCTTGATATGCCTACTGGGCCTGGACTTCACAGAGCTTAAAGTGAAAATAATAATGATGAAAATACTAATTCCAACTTAATGAGCACCTACTATGTTCAAGCATTGCTTTAAGTGGTTTATATGAATTAATTCATTTAATATTCACAACAACCCTATTGAAGCAGGTGCTATAATTATCCTCATTTTGCAAATGAGGAGACCAAGACAAGTAAATTTAACAATTTGCCAAAATTCTCATAGACATCGCACCCCAAACCCCAATGCATAATCAGGTTTTCTTACTTTGGAGCCCTAACTGTTATGCCCTACTGCCTGTCTAGTCAGTCTACTCTAATTTCCAAACATTTCACCAAATTTCAAGTGTTCTCAAACTCAAAAAAGATGGTTATCATAGATTCCTTCCATGTTTCAAGCAGGATCTGAACCCCTACTTCTTTCTAGAAACATGTGTACTTGGTATCAGGAAGATGACATTTTGTTCTAATTAAGAAATTCAAACAACTGCCTTCCTAGTATAAAAAAAGCACTTGTCCTTTGATTGTTCTCATTGTTCTCAGAACAATATAAGAACAGCAGATAATCTTGCACCATTTAAATATTTTTTCTTGTTTTATAAAGGTTAATCCACATAAATGAAATATTTCATTCATTTATTTAACAAATATTTACTCAACTGTTCTAGGCACTGATGATACAATAATGACGCAGACAAAAATCTCCACCCTCATGGAACTTACATTCTTTTAGGGGAGACATGGTAAGCAAGGTAAATATATAAATTATATGATGTGTAAAATGCTGGCAAGTGCTAATGAGAATATAAAGCAAAGAAGGAAGATATGCAATGTCAGGGAGGGGTTTGAAATTTAGATACTGGTGTCTAGTGAAAGCATCATGAAGAACATAATTTTAACATAAAGACCTGTATGAGTGAGGGATCTAGCTGTGAAGATAAATAGGAGAAGAGGCAGGGGGCAGTCTAAGCTGGGAGTATGCCTGAAATGTTCCAGAACACCAGGAAGTCAGTGTGGCTGGAAGAAAGACTATGAGGAGGGGGTGGGAGTGGAGGGTGGGGTGGGACAGAAACAGAAGATAAGGTCATACAGGTAGAGGATGTTGAGAGTGGGGAAATGGAGGTATTCAGAATGTAAAGAACCTTACAGACCATTATAAAGAATCTGGCTTTCATCTGAATGAGCTGGGAAGCAATTGGAGGGTTTTGAGCAGAGGAATGACAAGATCTGACTTACGTTTGAACAAGATCCTCTGGCTGCATACTGAGAAAACACCGCAGTGGGGCAGGGGTAGAAGCAAAGAGGCCAGGTAGGAGATTATAACACTAATTCGTGTGATAGGTGTGGTTGGCTTGGTGTCAAGGTAACAATAAGAGAGATAAGAATTGATAGAATTCTGGATATATTTTGGACGTAGAGCTGATAGAATTTACTGACAGATGTGGGGTATGAAAGAAAGAAGAAAGACAATGAGATGTTTTGGTCTAAACAGAAGAGCCATGAGAGATGATGGACTCTGAAAAAAAAACTAAAAAGGGTTCTAGAGGGGAGGGGGGGTGGGAGGATGGGTTAGCCTGGTGATGGGTATTAAAGAGGGCATGCTCTGCATGGAGCACTGGGTGTTATACACAGACAATGAATCTTGGAACACTACATCAAAAACTAATGATGTAATGTATGGTGATTAACATAATATAATAAAAAAAAAAACTCCTTGAAGAAAGAATCAGCCATACATATTCACTTAATACATAATGAATATAAATTTTAAAGTAGTGAAATAAATTGAAATTCCTCTGGAAAGTGTTATGTATGTGTAAAGCAAAAATAGGATAATATGAAGGTCTGTTATTAAAATATAGGACGCTTCTCCATTTAAATATGACATTGATAGTCCCAAGTACCCAGTAAATAAAAAGAAAGGCTTAATTCTTTCCCCAGTGATGTTCAGATAGCAGATACTGAACACAGCATAAAATATTTGCCAGAAAATCTGATAGTCAGATTTTGATATTTATTAAGGACTTTCCATATTGAGTTTAATTAAGGATTTGATTATGAATTCTACCTTGAAGGCATGATTACTACTTATCTCTTCACTCTTGGGCCAAAGAGAATTACAGATGCTGAATATCTCTCTACTGCATCTATGAAATAGTCATTAGTTTGAAAAGGCATCTCTTTACTTAGTGTTGAAAATTGCCTGGAGAAATTTAACTCATTCAGCTTTCATAGTAATCTTATAAGGAATCCTGGGTATACTTTTAATATTATAACTGAGAAGATAGATAAATCATCACAACTAATTTCCTGATAAATATGCAATTGTTTTTTATTACCCTTTTATTATCACATATTAGGCTTTTATTCCTGTGAATACTGTGAAATATAATAAGGAAATAATGCTACTTTCTTAGAGTGTGAGTAAAAATTCACTACCCACTTTCATTATTTAACTTAGCTTCTTCTTTTCCTAGCTTTCCCATTTCCAATATGTCAATGGAAAAACATTACCATGGAATAGAAGACTCGCTCTTTAAGGAACACTACCGTTAGCTAAATACCTTGGGTATCATAAAGAACTGAAGGGTTATTGTAATCCATTTTAGCTCTTAAAAACTTTTGAAACATGCTGTTAAATGTATGAGGAGTCATATGGCTATTCAACAAAAAGGAACTCCTGGAACATAGGTGCTGTCTCTTTCCTAAGGAACTGAGAGGCTAGAATATCATAAACTGGCAATACATGGCAGACCCTTAGTCCCTCAAAAAAGTAATGTTGTTCTGTCTTTTTCTAACTGAACACTCCCATCTTATCTCCTCTCTATTCCTTTCCACCAAGATTTGCTGTGATCCATTCTTAGCCTCAGAAATATTTAGAAACTCTAGTTTCCTTTGAAGATGGTAAGAATGGTTAAAGAAGCAATAATCACATTGTACAATCAAGCATTAGGAAGGGAAAACAAGCAAGGATGAATACCTCCCTTTGCTTTCCCTTTACAAATAATCTGGAAAAACTAACCCAATGCTAGTGAATTTTAAAAACATCATGTAAAACTAGTGACCAAGAAAGCAATGATTGAAATTGAGTTAAATCCAGGCACTTAAAGCAAATACAAATTTTCAAACCCTGTATTTGGATGTGTAAAAATTATAACTTTATTAATTTTTTCTATAATACCCCCACTTTATGTTCAGATACACTCCTCTGGTGGTATGATAAAATGGGCTTGTACCAGCTCAAAAGCTGGATTATTTTCATCTCTACCCAGGCTTGTACTAAGTGACATCAGGTTGGTAGTTTAAAATTGGCTCTGGTAAGAGTATTTACACCATGGAAATCATCAAATATTACAAATTTGGGTTTTGTTTTGTTTCATTTTGTTGCAGGAGAATCAGCTGTTAAACATTTACCAGCATACTACTACTCTACCCTATGACAGAAACGTAATCCTAGGCAATTATGGATAAACTTTCCCTTCCTCCTCTTTTCCCTAGAGGAACGTTTACAATCTAAGGTGCTTCTGTATCATCCATGTATCTGGAGAAGAGCTCTAATCATCAGCTGGCATCTGCCCACCATGGCATCCCTGAGATGTTCATACGGTACCGTCTAGTCCTCAGTTAACATCTCATTCCATGGTGACAACCACCATGATATACCACCACTCCTGAACTGTGTGGTCCAATCTGCCTTCCACTATAGCGTCTCTCTGTCACTATTGTGAGTTCCCTTTAAGTTCATCTACTCTTCCTTGACTAAATTCTGCACACTCTCTCAGAGAACAGGAAAACGTGGCAATTCCAGCATGTTACTCTTATCTGGGAAGTGCAAATTTTGGTGGATTATCTCACACTCTTTTCAGGCCAGACAGAATCCTGTCATCATAGGCACTCTGTTGCTGCTATATCATGTCAGGGGTATAAGGAACTCTAGGCCTTGTCATTTTCTGAGACACTTCCCAGAAGATAAGACATGCATCTTCATTGCTCAGATTGCCATGAATGTCAGAAGGCTTAGTTCCTCTGCCGTGGGAGTCTGCCTGAGGAGATGTCATGATTCTTGATCACTTCAGGTTTTATACTCTATTCCTTTCTCAATATTTGTCCATGAATTAAGTATCATTTATTAGTGACATCTCCCTCCATTTTAGACAATGTCAGGCAAGACTGTAACCGTCTGTAACCTGCTCCTCCAGAACTATGGCCTAGTTTTTTTGTTTTTTGGTTTTTTTGGGTTTTTTTTTAAAGATTTTATTTATTTATTTGACAGAGAGAGACACAGCGAGAGAGGGAACACAAGCAGGGGGAGTGGGAGAGGGAGAAGCAGGCTCCCCACAGAGCAGGGAGCCCGATGCAGGACTCGATCTCAGGACCCTGGGATCATGACCTGAGCTGAAGGCAGTCGCTTAACCAACTGAGCCACCCAGGCGCCCGAACTATGGCCTAGTTTTAATCTTCACTCCTTTCTCAGTATTCCTGCTGGGAGCCATCACATATTCAGATAGTTTTTCCAATATCCACATTAATGGTTGGTTTCTATAATATTCCTTTTACAAAGACAGCCTCATCATAATACTGGAAATAACTGTGTTTTCAGATGTTTCTCTAATTGTCTTTCATGCATTAAAAATATAGTTAAAAGAATAATAATAATAAATTGCAGTACACCCATTTTGAGTATTAAAATTAGTGGAATCAGTTTTCCTACCATTATTCTTCTTGAAGAATCACATTCAGAACTTAAACTGCAAATGTTTATTTTTATTGAGAAAAGGTAGTTTGTTAAATATATTTAATATCAGGAATAAATATGAATTTGTGAGAGAGAGAATTGATTTAGTACCAATCATGTGTCATTGTTTTAAAGGTAAATTAGAGAGCTTTTCCCAAAACAAATTTAAATTAAAACCTACCTCTTTCTCTCTCTCTTTAGACAAACACTTAAACATAAATATGCAAAGCAAAAGATCCACTTTCATTTGGGTGAAAATGTATGCTGAAAAAATTGTTAAGAATAAGACAAAGTATATCCCATGCTAAGTGCCAAATGTTTGGTAGCAACAACAGAAAGTATTGACTGCAGGAATTTAAAGAAGGGAGCACTCCAAGCTAAGACTGTCAATGAAGGTTCCAAAAAAGAAGGCAGAATTTGAGGTGGACTCTGTAGGATAGGAAGAATTGAGATCGTTGTAGAGGAAATGGGGGTAAGGAGAGTAGCATTAGCATGGTGAGCATACTTAGTTGTTTTTAAAAAGTAGAAAGTGAATGTATCTCATAAGAATGGGTAGAATGAGAGTTCAAAAAAGACTGGAAGATAGATTGGGAACAGATCTGGAGGTCTTTAGATGGCCCATCAATGGGAACTTCAAAGTATACTATCCAGAAAGTGAAAAGATAACCCACATAATGGGAGAAAATATTTGTAAATCATTCATCTGTTAAGGGTCTAAAATCACAAATATATAAAGAACTCTTACAACTCAACAATAAAAAGACAAATAGACCATTTAAAAAGTGGGGAAAGTATTGGAATAGATATTTCTCCAAGTAAGATATACAAGTGGCCAATAAGCACATGAAAAGATGATCAGTATCATTAATCATTAGAGAAATGCAAGTCAAAACCACAATGAGATTCTACTTCACACCCGCTAGAATGGCTAGAACCAAAAAGATAAATAATAACAAGTGTTAGCAAGAATGTGAAGAAATCAGAACCATCATACACTGCTGGTGGAAATGTAAAATGGAACGCCCACTATGGAAAACAGTTTGACAGCTACTTTAAAAGCTAAACATATGTTTATGGTGCCATATGACCCAGCAGTACCACACCTCAGTATACACCCAAGAGAAATAAAAACATGTTCACACAAAAGCTTGTACACAAAAGTTCATAACAGCATTAATAATTGCCAAAAGGTAGGAACAACCTGAATATCCACCAAATAAAGAAAGAATATATAAAATGTGGTATATTCATGCAATGGAATATTATTTATCCATAAAAAGGAATGAAGTATTGATAAATGCTACAACATGTAAATATTATGCTAAGTGAAAGAAACATACTTTACAAAAGGCATACATTATAATATTCCATTTACATATAAAATGTTCAGGATAGGTAAATCCATAGAGATGGAAGGTAGATTAGTGGTTGCTAGGAGATGGGAAGAGGGTTTTGAGGGAAGGTGATAAAAATATTCTGAAATCAGTTAGTGGTAATGGTTGCACAACTCTGAGAATATATTAAAAACTACTGAAATGTACATTTTAAAATGGAGACTTTCTGGTACATGAATTATCTCAGTAAGAAAGAAAATCTACAATAAGAAAAAATAAGGGATTTTATCTTTTAAACCTTAAGCAGCTACAGAATATTTTTCCATGGAAGAGTAACCTGTTCATCTTTGCATTTTGATCTGTCTCTCTACCTTATCTTGTCCCTTGACCTGCAACAGCATTTCTCACAGTGAAACTTTCTTTTCTATGCAGCCTCCACTTCCTGACCTAGTCTTGTTCCCTGACCCTTGCCATCTGGCACCCAGTTTGATCACATTATTAAAATTCCTTTCTTAAAGTTACCAAAAAGTTCCTTGCTACCAATCTAGTAGGTAGATGTTTATTTGTGCTCAAGAAAATAAATCTTTTTATTCTGTGATAATGATAACCACCTTTTCTTATAATTCCCTGCTCCTCACCTCTCTGAACACCCTTTTTCCTCCTGCTGCTCCCTAAGTGCAAGATATCCCCCTCAAAGATATATTTTTGACCCTTTTATCTTCTGGAGCCCTTGGTGATCTTATCAAACCCATGATTTCTGTAGGACTTGAAACTCTGCCTCAACATCTCTCCAGTTGAGCTCTAGTCCCTCATTTTTTACTGCTGGCTGCACCTGTCCACCTAAATAGACTGAAAAGGTTGTTCAGTCTCGATATGACTGAAACTAAACACACAAACTTTCTCCTATTTTTTTCTATCTGTAATGATCTTAATATCTTCACAATTACTCCAGCTCGAAACTTATAACATTTCCTCACTCTTTTTATCCAACCAGTTGCTAAGACCTATTGATTCTACATTCATATCGCTCACTTCTATGCCTATTCTTCATTCCCACTAAAAATAACCTAATCCAAGTATTCACTGCACCTTGACTGGAATATCCTACCCTATATCCATGTGTCATCCCCATCCTTCAATAGCTGGTTCAAACACCACTATCTCCATAGTGCCTTCTCCAACTTCTCTACCTAGAAGTGATCTCTCCATCCTCTAAAGGCTTACCATGTTACATCTACATCTTCACGGTTACAAGAATCCCCATAAGATAAGGTAGAGAATACTAACTTTCCCACTATGGAAAGCTCCTGAAGTTAAGAAACATAACCAGTAGATATACTTTGCAATTTAATATTTCTACTACATTGTTTTGTGGTAGTTCCTAAAGGAATTTAAGACTGCTAGTGCTTTATACAAAGTAAGCCTTCAATAACTGTTTGTTCAATAAACAGATGTTCACATGATCTTTTTTTTTAACATGAACTTCTCTTAAGTATCACTGATAACTTGCAGCCAGAATTAAGAAGATTGAAAGAAAAAAATACTTATCACAGACTTACTTATATCCTACACATACAAATAGGACCCCATCTGGACTAAAATAGGAATTCCCCTTCCCTCTGCTGTTACTGCCACCACAAAGTTCTTATTCCTCCAGAGGGAGAAAACCACTGCTACTTCACCCCCTCTTCCTGCCATGGTCAGGGAATTGGTTAAGATGAGGTCAAAACTTCAGGCCCTTGGGGATTATCATTTCCCCCCAGCCCTCTCCTTTCATCCCTCTCACCCTGGGCATCTCAGTTCCCTGCCTCCCATTCCAGTCCTTCAGCCATGCTCATTCAACCCCCTGTCCTGCTAAAAATTATTCTCTGGCCCTAGGAGCCACCACTGGTCACAGATTGGGGAGGGAATGTTCCTGCTCCTACCTGGGATGGGAAGAATGACTTGCCCTCACATTCTAGGGCGTTTTCCTATAGAAATATTATTTAAAATAATAATTACCTTCCACATTTCAAATAAATTTCACGTGTCAACCAAGAGACTCAATAACCATTTATTACAATATTTTCATGGGAAAATGGCTTCAGAGTTTTAAACATGAATTTACAATGAAATTAATTGTAGAACAAGATATGCATCTATTGGGAATTCATTTACCCTTGAATAGAATGGTGTTATTTTTATGTTTATTATTGTAAATCCTGAACTCTAGTCTATGTTTTCTTGCTATCAACTCAAGAGACTAAATCAATGCAATCTGAAAAAGATCCCTCCCGTTAAATTAACTTTTAGAGATGAAATTCGGGAAACTGTGCCTTAGGCTCTTTTGGATAAAGTGAACAAATATTTTGGGTGAAACCCAAATGGATACTTGATTTTCCAACTAACTTAAATGTGTGAACCTTTGTAAGTGAAATCATTCGAGGTTTTAATATTAAAATGATGAGAACTTTTTAGCTGCCCTTCAGTCTGCTTTAGATTTCTCTCCATCACCTTAGGAAGATGTTATACTGCTGACAACTAGGTGTGATTTTGTCACATCAAAATACATATACACCTGTGCTTAAGACAAAAAGGTGATTGTGAATAAGGCTCACAGTTCGAAGTTACAGCAGGATGGTATAGAGCAGAAGGTTTGATAATGAGAAATTATAGTTTCTTGCCATTCTTGAGGACCGAACGGAGGAAATTATTTGCTTTATGCTGGCAGCAATTTCCCTAAACCCTGTGACATGGCATAGCTCGAGCTGTTGCAAATATAGACAGAGTAGCTACCAGCCACAGCTCTTGGTTGGAGCAAGATTCCCTGGGGCATGAAATATATTGAAAAACCTTTCTAAATAGGATTGATCACTTAATTTGACTGTTTTAGAGAAAATCCTACATAGTCTTCAATGTCTAGCATTTGTTCACAGCTTCCTGGAAACTTAATAATCATTTCTACCATACATGTGTGTGTGTATATTCATGCATATTTTAATTAGATAATCTAATCATAGAGATGCTCATCAATATACTGTATTAAAAATGTTAGACACTAGTTACAGAATATTCCTTAGCTTGGATTTCACAATATGTTACCATAAGCAGCAAGCTCTCCCTCTGAGAAAAAAATTAAATCTTTAGATGCCTGTTTGTGTCTTCTTTTCCAAGATAGGTGTGGTGACATCAACCATTGCCACTAGTCCTCAAAACAGAGCAACCAGCAGCACAAAGAGGACCATCATGTTTAAAAACAGAAGTTGATAGCTGTTTTGTTAGCTGCACACTTCATTTCGAGGGGTTAACTTTTGCCTCTCACTTATACTTTTTTTTTTCATGAATGAGCAATTAATTACTTAGCTGCTGTCGCTGTTTCAGAGCTTCAGTTTACAATAGCCTTTTGTTTTCTTGCAAACGAAAGAGCTTTGAAGGATTTCAATCTTCAAAAACATAGAGCACTTTCTTTCTCTTTATTTCTGAACACAAAAAAAAGTGTCTATTCTTATGTATATTTAATAACAGGCTTCAAAAAGAGCCTTATTGTGCACCTTAACATGATCTGATTGATTCTTGCAGCTAAGTCAAAGGAACACATACAAATCTTAGCTCTGGGAAACATTTTCTATTTAAAAATTTTAAAGTGTAAACTTTATAATAAACTAGGGGAGAACATGTAAATATGTTGTATTTCATTTTAAATACAGTTAAGCACAGTTTAAACACAGCCAACTCTTTCCAGATGATAATGTGACTTGGATAATGAAGTGCTTCATCTTAAGTCACGAAAGTTCAGTGCTGTTGCAGTTTACAATTACAGGGAAAACTCTGTATGTCCTTATTTAAATATGTTATTTCTTGAAAACAAGGAGATACATGTATTTATGTATACACATACATAGAGTCTTCACAGACAGAAGAAAATAAAATACTGAGGCATTATCTGGTAGAATTAGAGGTTGTTGATAATACCTGAGACATACCTCATATGCCCTGTTATTTCTTAAAAACAGATGTGGGGGGCGCCTGGGTGGCTCAGTCATTAAGCGTCTCCCTTTGGCTCAGGTCATGATCCTGGGGCCCTGGGATCGAGTCCCACATCGGGCTCCTTGCTGAGCAGGAAGACTGCTTCTCCCTCTCCTGCTCCCCCTGCTCGTGTTCCCTCTCTCGCTGTGTCTCTGTCAAGTAAATAAATAAAATCTTAAAAAAAAAAAAAAAAGATGTGGGTAAGAAACAATGAATTTGGCTTGGATAATAAAACTTCCATCCATTCTGAATTTATGTTTTTGTATGGTGTAAAAAGTGGCCCAGTTTCATTCTTCTGCATGTTGCTGCCCAGTTTTGAATACTGGGTGTTATATTTAAGTGATGAATCACTAAATTCTACTCCTGAAACCAATATTACACTATATGTTAACTAACTAGAATTTAAATAAAAACTTGAAACAAAAAATAAATAAAAATAAAAATAAATAAATAAAAGCTCAGATGATGGGTAGCATTTTTCTGCAATAAAGTATTTTTTTAGTTGTTAAAAAAAAACCTTCCATTATCTAGAATGATTATGGAATTGAAATGTCCTAGTTAATTTAATAGTCTGATTAATTCAGCATTAACCAGTACATACTTTCTCCTTTAACCCATGAAATTAAAAATATGAATAATTCAGTTAAATTATAGAACAATTTCCATCCCTGGTAAAGATGAACTGAACTTGGGCTATATCTTTGTCTTGATATTAAAAAAAATTATAGTCCTGACACAAGTTTACTGATTATCAATCACTTCTTTCTCATAATATTGGTGAGATGCCTGTGGGTACACACACACACACACACACACACACACACACACACACCCCAGTTAATAGAGGGCTCTAAGTAGTTAAACGCCATCAAATTGAGAATATACCATAAGTATCCCAGCTTTGCACCTAATTTTATGTTTTACAAGTACAGTATTTTGTGTTTGTTTTTTTTTTTAAGATTTTATTTATTTATTTGACAGAGTGAGAGAGCACAAGCAGGGAGAGCAGCAGAGGGAGAGGGAGAAGCAGGCTCTCTGCCGAGCAGGGAGCCTGATGTGGGACTTGATTCCATGACCCTGGGATCATGACCTGAGCCGAAGGCAGATGCTTAACCATCTGAGCCACCCAGGCGCCCCAGTATTTTGTGTTTTAAAATGTTAATGTCTTCCTGGTCTACTGGAGAACTTAATAAAGCATACTCCCAGCATTTATGTCAAAATCATGTACAGAGTAAAACAGCCAGGCCAGGTGTATACTGACCTGACAACCCATTATGCAATCAGCTCTTGGCTCTGGTAATCAGAAACAGCTCGCACTCTGGTAGTCAAGGTGACCACTGATGATGCTCTAGGCTTTGGGCATACCCTCCTCCATCATCTTTCATTCAGCCAAATAGGGTTCAGAGTCAGAGTCATTCTACTAGGTGAGGCCCTTGGAGAATATTAGGAATCCAATTAGGTTAGATTGACAAGAACCCAATCCTTTATTTATGATTACCTTTCTGTACCACCATGGTATTTAGGCCCTCCAATGATGACAGTTGGAATTCAGGTGTTCAAGAGGTTGTCCATTGTGGGAGACCTGCATGATTTGGTTAATTCTGGTTAAATTATCAGCTTTCCAATTTTGTAATTCTATCTTAATATGACTGCATTGAAACAGACATAAAATATAATGGACTGTTTGAAAATATCTCATGTTTTGGCTTAAATTCTGCCTAAGACACACTATCTCTAGGGCAATTTTTAATATCTGAATATAATATCCCATTATGTTGCTATAACATAATTTATTTAACCAATCCCCCGATGCTAGGTATTAGAATATTTCCATTTTGACATTACTAAGTAGCTCTGCCATGACTATCCATGCAGTTGACTCTCAGAAGGATAAATCTCAGGGGTTAAGAGCATAATCTTTGGTGCCCAGCAGACTGAGGTTTGGATCCTGTCATTTTCTAATGGTGTAATCTTGGATAAATATCTTTTTTTTTTTTTAAGATTTTTTATTTATTTATTTGACAGAGAGAGACACAGCGAGAGAGGGAACACAAGCAGGGGGAGTGGGAGAAGGAGAAGCAGGCTTCCCGCTGAACAAGGAGCCCTATGCGGGGCTCAGTCCCAGGACCCTGGGATCATGACCTGAGCCGAAGGCAGACGCTTAATGACTGAGCCACCCAGGCGCCCCTCTTGGATAAATATCTTAACATCTCCAAGTTTTAGCTCTTTCATCTATAAAAGGAAGATAATTTCACCCAATTCCTAGGGCTTTTAAGAGGATCCAATGAGGAAGTTCATGTCAATTCATAATACATAAATGTTAATTTTCTCTTAATGTGCTAGTTATACTTATTTCCTTAAGATGAATTTATAGACATGGAATTATTTTATTCATGTACTTTCTAAAAAGATTTCATTTATTTATTTGGGGAGGTGCAGAGGGAGAGAGAGAATCTCAATTGTGAGATCATCACCTGAGCCGAAATCAAGAGTTGGATGCTTAATCGACTGAGCCGCACAGGCTCCCCTCATGTACATTTTTAAGGTTCTTGATACATGTTGCCTAATTGCCTTCAAAGTATACAATTCCCAGTAGCAATATTACATTATACTGTAATAAGGTATGCATTGGTTTGTATCTAGAATTAACCTGTGAAGTCCTCAAGAAGAGTTTGAGGTCTCATTTCATCTTTGTTTTCTGGGTGACTACCTCAGGACAGATACAGAATACACACTCAATCAATGTTTGTTTAGTGAATATCTATGTCTTTCCTTCTGACATAAATAAGCACATCTATTTTTTTAAACAGCACCACCTTTTCTGAGTTTCAGCTATGGCCCTGCTTCTCATCAATTCTGGAGGTCACCACTGCAGGTAGATAGAATTAAGTGGGCTTCACAGTCAATGGCAGTGGTTCTCACCTGGGGAGCTTATTTTAAAATGCAGATTTCTGTGTTCCACTTGCAGAGATTCTGATTCAGGAAGTTCTGATCAGGGCCCAGGAATCTGATTTTTATTTACCACCTTCCAACCACCACCATTCCTGACACAGGTAATGTGTGTGTGCCATCCTGAGAGCCACTGGTCTCTGGAGTCTTTGCTTCATTAATACCAGAACTCTTTAGGTTCTTTCCAGTCCTGTGACTCAATAATGTTTTTTTAAAAGATATAACCAATCAAAACAAACTCAGAGCCCTATAATTTATCCATAATATTTGCTAATTAGTAGACGATGCATTGTTGCTAAGCTAGCCAGGCTTTCTGCTGATTTGGGGGAAGAACAGGTGAAACAAGAATGAAACGTTTATCCTGGTACCTACCCATACACACCAAATTCCATTCTGGTACCTATTCCCAGTGTGTTAGGAACCAAGCTGGTCTGCTTGATTTTAATCAAAAGTAAACATTATGTTATCACTCTGTCTCATTGTCTTTGATCTGAATGCCCACAGGCGGGCTGGGAGTAGCCTCCAAAAAGTGTGCCAATGTCAAAGCCCGTGAAGGCAGAGCTAAACAGACTCCCTGTCTCTGGCTGTCCTTAGTGGGCAGCCCAAAACCAAGAGACCCAGGTGAAGGTTTGAAGAAGGTGGCCCTCAGAAGGTTCTTCAAGATCAGCAGGGAAATGTCAAGAGTCACTGGCAAATTTAACAACTGAGACCTAGAAGCCAATGCTCCTGGGAAAGGAGCATTCAAAGTGAAAAGACAAATGATACTAGTAAAGAGCCACTCTTAAGCTTGATTTCATGTAGTTTGGGCTTGTGTAGTTCCTGGTACATCTATATCCAGCTCTTCTCAGAATGGTTCCCAATTACCCAGCTACCCCGAGCCTCAGATGAGAAAACAAATGCTATCATACATCACTTTTCTCTTCTTATATAAAATAAGGATAGGGTTGTTAGGAGGATTACATTTGATGACTTAGCAGAATGCCTGTTACATAATACAGGTGGTCAGTCATTTTCTTTCTCTTTTCCTCTCTACCCTCACCCATCCTTACTCCCAATTTCTATCTTTCCGTGTCTGAATAGGACTGTTAGCACACATGTTTCTATGTCTTACTTTTTAAATAACCAATAAGAATTTGTTCAAAACATCATTACATACCAACATATTTATTATGGATTTTACAATAAAAATATGAATTATGATCTATAACCTCAACAAATGTATAATCTGATAGGAAAGAGAAAACTAACATGCATGTAACAACTGGGGAACAAAGAAAATTTTATTAAATTTTATTAAGTCAATTTATTATTTAATTTATTAAAATTTAATTTATTAAAAATTATCTGCTGGGTCTACAGAAGTACAATAGCAATTCAAAGAAAGGAGAAATCTATGGGTCTGAATTTACAGAGAAAGAGTCAAGGAATAAGTCAGAGTTTAATCTTGGCTCTGAAATAAAAACGCTTACATGTTATTTACTCTGTGTCAGTTATTATACCAAATAGAGATAGGTTTATCTTTTATCTTTATCATTACTCTCTTCCTCTTTATGAAAGTACCATTCAGTTTGCAGAGAGGCAAAGACATTGCATATGTAAGGTATACAAGACAAGAATGGGAAAAGAAGCAACTCTGAGACAAGAGAAATGTAGGGATTTGTTTCATGCATTATTCAAGCAACACCACTCTACAAATAAGCCCTTCTGAGCCCCAACATACCAGGCTTTATCTATACTTTCCCACCCAAGTCAATTATAGTCTAAACCATACTTCCTACACAAATTCAAGTTCTCATCATTTATTGATAAAATAGTCCATGGCATTAGAGTCTCAAGTCTAAAAAGTACTTTATGCAAAATTATGGCAAGTTACATGAGGAATAAGAATATTTTATTCTTCAAGTGATAGTCATGGAATTAACCTGACTTTCCTCGAGCCATGGGAATGTTGCCAGGAAGAAATGATGCAGTGTGAAGTAGTAGAAAGTATACTGGCTTGGTGACAAGTCACCAGAATTAGAATTCCTCCATTCCCCCCACCCATTTGCTCACTTGCTGTGTGACCATGGATAAATAATTTAGTCTGAGTTTGTTTCCTTGTGTGTAAATTGAAGGTATAAAAATAATACCTGTAGTAGAGGATTTTTGTGAGGATTAAAGGAAATAATCTAGTTGAATGCCTTTGGAAATTCAAAAACATTATAGAAATATTATTGTTGTTGCTGCTTTTATTACCATTTGCAGAACTAAGTATTGTTACATCAGATGAAAAAATTTAAGATTGCTTCGAAGGAAATGATTCCTATAAAATATATGCTCAGTCTCCCTTCAGGCATACTAAACTTCAGCTCTCTAGTATAAGCGCTTAACTGTCTTTTCCACATAAAGCTTGTTTGTGACTCACACAGTCTGATTCCTTTGCCTTATGAGGATATTCAGAACACCTCTATCTATCCTAGAAAATAAAATTTCAGAAATTGTTGCTTTTTTTCTCCAAACCTAGTGAATTTTTTCATTTACCAAAGAAAGATTATACAGCCAGAAGAATTGGTCTATTGCTGCCTCTTTAAAAGACTCTCTTCTCTCCATCGTTCCTGGCTTGTATTGAAACCAGATGGTAAAACCAAGACTGGAACATCCTTTGGTGTCCAGAAGGAGGCCAGTCTGGCCAAAGCATTGTCATTCTTGTCAGCAACCAGAGTCAAAAACATTTTTATAGTTAATCATCAGGAGTGCCTACTGGCTCTAACAACCATTTATGCAGTATTTGTCAGCATGAAGGTTCTATCCACACCACAGATGACGCCATGTCGGCAAGAAATGTGTTTCAATATCCTTTAGCAATGAGCTGAGCAAATTTTTATGGCTGACTCCCAAAGCAAACCATGATATAAAATTTAGTGCCGGACTTCTTTTTCATCAAATTGTGTGGATACCAATACCTTTAATTTTTAAAAACAGACTCCCTCACAGCAAGTCTGCCCTGGAACATTCATTAAAATACGGGAAGTTAAAGAACTGCAGCAAATTACCACAAATACTTTTAAAGAAATTAACCCACCCTAAAATGAACTTTTATTTCCAAAGATGTGGAGTTGCAGTCTTAGACTCTGAGGAATCAGAGTAATCTCAGTAATTACATGGATGAGGGCCAACCAATAAAATCCTGTCTCTACCTACATTTCAGTAATCAGTTGTAGCAAGGAGGCAGTGAATATGAAAATAATGTAATTAGAGTAAATGCAGTATTCCTTGGAGCTAAAATAGAGAAGTTTTGGTGGCCACAGGAAAGGAATAATAACATTTTAAAACATGTCAAGGGCATGAGCTTATCAGGTCTCATATATAGCTGATGGAAGCTATTCATTTCTCAAGTACTATAGAAAAGCAAATCCAGATATCTGGAGAAGGACATTCAAAAAAAGCTTCTCCACTTTACAGTTGAGGCTTGCCACCATATCAGAGGGACTCAGATGAATATTTCATGTGAAAGGTTCAAGTAGAAAATTTTGAAGGAGATGCCTAGGGCAGCAGAACTAAATTGCGAGTACATACTACAGTATTGCAAGAGGATCTAACACAGATTTGACTTTATTCTATGATGAATCTGTACACGTGTCATCAGCAAAACAGTGTTCAGGGTGCAAACCATACCAGTTTCAGGTTGTAACTGAATGATTGCAGAAACTAGAATCCCATAATACTGAGGTTATTCTCCCTGCCATATTTATATTCATAGCATTTCTAAATCATAATTTTTACACAAAACAAAATAAGATAATAATTTGTTACACTAATCCTAATATTCCTCAGTTAGTGAAAGTCAAGATCCCTGATCAGGAAGTGCACATTTATTTACTTTGGATTGATAATATTTGAAATAGGATGACTGATGTCATTTATCTTTTATTTCTTTAAAAATGTTTCCAAAATTATCTGAGATATGTAGATGATGATTTGGTTTGGTTTGGTTTCTATCCTTTTGAAATTAAGAGTGACTATTTTCCTAAAGATAAACTCATGGCTATCATCAGTAATGCTCTCTTTGTTATTTTTGAATTAACACTGAGAATATGGTACAATAGCCATTAAAAGGGACAGAGGAGATTTAAAATAGAGAATAGCTAAAAATCCTTAAGACTAAAACATTAGCATGTGCTATTTTAAAAGAGTAACAATTGAAAAAAAAATCTCTTAGAGAAAGAAAGAACCTGAGAAATTTAGTCAGATTTTTTGTTTACAAACTGTTGTTATTCCTTGTCATTCCATGGTGAAGCCTAAGAAAAATAATGTACCACATCTTTAAAAGATAGCAATAATGTAGGAGACAGTGCATGGATTCTTTTCCAAGAGCTCACTGCCTAATTTAAATGTCTTTTGATTGGCCAATCATTTTCATTCCCAAGCAGAAATGATTGGAAACAAGCTTCCTCCAACCCCCACTTTAGTTGTTAATGGAGCCAATCCTAAAAAAGACCAGTTTTGAATCTACAGAGTAAATAGGTTCATACATTTAAAGAAACATGGCTCTCTAACTGCCCTTTGTTAAAGAAGATATGCTTTATTTCATTCCTCAAGGAAAAGTTATTTGTTTTGCTTTCTGAAACATAAAGTGAGCTGTAAACAGCTTTACAATAAATTAAAATGTTCTGAAAAGAATCCTAATACTGAGAGATATTTCTATTCATTAACCAAGGAGCTAGTCATTCTGAATGATAAAAGCTGCGTTAGGTTAAAAAACCTAGTTCAGAAAGGAGTTTCAGGATTCTGACCTTCTTTTGCTCCATGTATTATATAAAAAGAGAGCTTGAAATCATCTGGAAATAATTTAAAAAAAAAAAATTTAAGCAGGGCCCCTGATATCAATTTTCTCTTCACATTTATATTAAGAAACTAATAACATATAAAAGCCAAAGGATCCATTTAAGCCCTCACTTGTTATGTAAAGGGCCAGAACCTTATGTAATATGCATTTTCTTACTAATTCTTCAGATTTTGAATGCTTTGTGTGATACCAAGGAATACTGAATAATGGGATTTTTAATGTTTTTAAAAGCTGTTTGAATATGCAGAGCATATGAGCTACTTTTGTCAGTAGTTTGGTGACATCTAGTGGAAATAGTGATTTGTAGCCTACAGTAAAGTTCAAATCCCATAGCAAAAGGGAGTTGTTTGAGACCAAGAACATGGATATACAATCAAAGACATTTTCCTACCTTCTGTCCCAGGTAGCTAGAGTGAGCACGTTTAGGAAATCCTTCTGAGGAAAAGTAACTTGACATCCGTGCCAACTACATTAAAAAAATGTTCTGATCAGAAAATACATGATCTTGGTAAAAAATTTGGAACATAAACATACAAGAAGGGACACCTCGGTGGCTCAGTCGGTTAAGCGGCTGCCTTCGGCTCAGGTCATGATCCCAGAGTCCTGGGATCAAGTCCTGAATCGGGCTCTTTGCTCAGAAGCCTGCTTCTCCCTCTGCCTGCCACTCCCCCTGCTTGTACTCTCTCTCTCTGACAAATAAATAAAATCTTTAAAAAAATAAATAAACAAACATGCAGGAGAACAAAAATTATCTCTAATCCTTCCACACACACCGCCCCCCCCAATAAACACTCATTGAAATTGTGTGCCTTTTTTTCCAGGCTTATATATTTTTGTTGATTTTTTTTACTAAATTTGGATATTCTGAATATACAATTTTATATCCTAATTTTTTAACATTCTGTGAGCATTTTTTGCATGTTGTCAGATATAAAAATAATTTTAATTATGAGAAGCAGAGAACATTAATATTACTTATTTTCAGAGTAGGACATTACAAGCCTATAATTTTGTGAATTCTATATGAGGATCCAGGAATAATGTAAAAACATGATTCCAATAAAGTTCTTTCATTTGAGAGAGATAGAGCGCATGATCAGGGGGAGGGGCAGAGGGAGAGGGAGACAAGCAGACTTCCCGCTGACTGGGGAGCCCAACACGGGGCTCAATCCCAGGACCCCGAGATCATGACCTGAGCCAAAATCAAGAGTCCCTCGCCCAACTGACTGAGCCACCCAGGCGCCCCTCATTAACACTGTTTTTTAAAAGCTCAGTTAAGCATCTGCCTTTGGCTCAGCTCATGATCCCAAGGTCCTGGGATTGAGCCCCGCATCCAGCACCCTACCCAGCAGGGAGTCTGCTTCTCCCTCTCCCTCTGACCCTCCTCCCACCCTACCCCACCCCACCCCCACTCGCGCTCCCACTGTGTCTCTCTCAAATAAATAAATAAAATCTTTTTTTTTTTAAGATTTTATTTATTTATTTGAGAGAGAGAGAATGAGAGACAGAGAGCACGAGAGGGAAGAGGGCAGAGGGAGAAGCAGACCCCCTGCTGAGCAGGGAGCCCGATGCGGGACTCGATCCCGGGACTCCAGGATCATGACCTGAACCGAAGGCAGTCGCTTAACCAACTGAACCACCCAGGCGCCCCATAAATAAAATCTTAAAAAGAAAAAGAAGAACGATTTTTTAAAATAAATAAAGAGCATACGATCCATAGAAATGTTAAATGTGTGTTTTACATCAGCAAAACTTTATTAAGGACATCACCAGACCATAGGGGCATTGAAAATGAATAAAATGCATACCTTACCTGTGAAACACAAGTAGTCTAATAAGGAAGAATTAAGTATGTTTTAAATAATAGTACTGTAACCAAGATATAGAACTATAACAAAGGAGGAAGTTATGATCTTTAGGGGGAAAGGAAATGGAGAAATCCTCCAAGAAGAGATGACAGCTGTGCAGGCCTTTGATGAATGAAGAAGGATAAAGGGTGTTAGCAAAGGCAAGAAGCATGCAATGGCTTGGTGTAAGTTGGTCTCCCTGGAGGAAAGTCGTAACAATGGAAGATGTGACTAGAGAGGTGATGGCAGACGGCTAAGAATCTTTATCGTGAAGGTTATGGAAACCCACTAAAAGTTCTTTTTTAAGGACAGCAACATGATTACATTAGCATTTTATAAAATCATGCTGACTGCAGTGTGGAAGATGAATAGGAGAGGAGGGGACCAGCCAGTAGACTGCCGCAGCAACTCAGGAAGGAGATGGTGAGGCCTGCACGGAGAAAATGCCGGGAGTTTAGATAGAAAACAGGGTGTAAGGCTCTTTAAGAGGGGACAAATTATGGAATTTAAATACGTTGGGTGATGGGCACATAGGTGATAAGAATGACCCTGAGTCCTGCTTTAGGTAACTAATATCTAGAACAGCATTCAGACAATTACTAGTTATGGAGGAAATGTGTATGATTTCTAGATTGCACACTGCAACATAGTGTAAGATTGGACAAATCCATTTATCTTACGATCATATGATAGATAGCAGAGAAGGAGGTTTGTATGCACACTTTATCAGGCTGGTCCTGGTTTTGAATAGGTTTTCTTTGACCTAGAGGTCAAAGAAAAAGAAAATTTGGCATGTCCTCACCACCCCAGTGATTAAATAAATAAATAAATAAATAAATAAATAAATAAATGCCTCCACTGTGGGCGAGGAGTGGTTAATGTCTCTAATTGGCCTCAGCACAGAGCCAAGACTCAGGGCGGGAGGAGTGCTAAAGAGGTTTAGAGAAATAATCAAGGAGATTCAAAAGAAAAACTGATTTCAGCTGTTACAGAGATTTGTCTACATGCAGTGTCATTAGAAAGAGTAAATGACCTGCTGAACTCTTTGGTATTGAGAAGACATTTCTAAAATGTAGAGAAGATCAAAATTATATTATTCAAAGGCCGTTCCTCCGGGTTTCTGTGCATATGCCTCCATACATACAAAGTGGTGGGAGAGCTTGTAGAGGATGTAACTTGAAGACCCGGATTCCCTGAGCAGTGGTCCACTAGCAATTGAATTCACTAAGTCAACAGGAGCCACTAGCATGCACTTATTATGTGCTGGAGTCACCTGCTGCCAGGCAGTAGACTTTTTCAGCTACCACTGATGGAGTGCTTACCTTGGGCTAAGTGCTTTACGAACATTATCTAGTTTAATCCTTTCAACAACCTAGGAGTTTAACCCCGTGATGCTTGGGGAGGTTAAGCCATTTGCCCAAGCTCACTCAGCCAGTAAATGGAGAAGCTCAGATTCAAACCCCTCTCCATCTCCAGAGCTGTGCCCTTAACCATTACGTTGTCCTAGGTCAGCACTGTTCATTCATTTTTTTTAAAAAAATCAAATTCTCGGGGCACCTTGGTGGCTCAGTCATTGGGCGTCTGCCTTCGGCTCGGGTCATAATCCCAGGGTCCTGGGATGGAGCACCGCATCAGGCTCCCTGCTCCGTGGGAAGCCTGCTTCTCCCTCTCCCACTTCCCCTGCTTGTGTTCCCTCTCTCGCTGTGTCTCTCTCTGTCAAATAAATAAATAAAATCTTAAAAAAAAATCAAATTCTCTTAAATCTTATTGTTATCTAATGCTTTCATGAATACAATGAACCCTGCATGCCACTAGCTAAATTCTGAATATCAACATAGAGTTTCATTCCTTCTTCAGACTAGTGGCTCCACAAATGACTTTGTGGTGTGCTCTTATTTTGTTTCAGAGCATACAGAACTGGTATGTGAGAGACAGGTGGCAGCTGGTTGCTATGGCAATTGCCTGTCATTAATGATAAAGGGTAATTACTGCAGCAAATTTCTGTTTAACTTGGAAATCTGACTTGCCCCCTCCCTATAGGGGGCACAACCCTTTATACCCTCTCTCTGCTCACAACGGCCTATCATCTTGTATAAACTCTGCCTAGACAACTACACTATGCTGCAAAGAGCTAAGTAAAGCCTGACTTCTTAAGGATTTAAGAGAAGGAAGAGGAGATGAGTCACAGAAAGAGAAAAGCTAAAAAAGAAATTCAAGATACACATTTCCCTCCTATACAGACTGTCTAAACTTGTTTTCCCTTAATTAGAGTGTGAAGGAAATAATCCCAAGTATGGCACAATCATGGTCCAAGTTCAATGACTGTTTGAATAGCCACATGTGGCTAATTACTAGAAGCTGACTATAGGATCAAATAATACTTTTAAACGGACTTAGAGAACTATGAAAAAGATGAAGATGTCCCAGAGGACATGATTCTGAGAAATCTCTGTTCTCAGTATTATTCACAAATCTTTCCAAGTCAGCTAATAACCCTTTCGATGGGGGAATTGTGCCTAGTATGTCGGGGGCAATGTGAAATGAAAAACTTCATTAGTACCTTTTAATTCAGTGTTCTAGATGAGTTTTAAAAAGACAGTTTCTACCCCTAGTACATTACAGACTGTGTTAGGTAAATATTACCATAAAAATAGATGCCAAAGAAACTGGGACTTAACATAAGATCAAACACCTATTTCGTCTCTCATTTCTTCCCACACTTAAATCTAGGGTTCAAATATTTCTCCTCCTGTTAAGTTTCTTTTGAAATGCTGCTCATTATTGCTTGACCAACCAGTGATGAATTCATAGGCCTTGTTCTCACAAACAGGAAGTCTAGTCTAAGACCTGTTTCATAATTATCTTATTATTTTTTTGTTATATCTTACTATTTCTTTGTTAATCCAGTTCTCATTACATTTAACACCCAGCCTGCAGTCAGGTGGACAAGCTTTGATCCAAGATAATGGACCATTCTCCACAAGAATATTCTTATATCTTAGAGACTAATGTGCCAAGATGTCTCGAATCTTATCCCCAGAGTTTGACCTGTTTACTGAGATGTTTTGCTTGGTCAAAATTTTTTTATGTAGCCACAGAGTACCTAGAGCAGAAGGAGTTTGGGTGGGAAACAGCCCAAGGGCTGGCTTACCTATACAGGCTGGGTAAGACAGGCGGGAAAGCGGGAGAGTTCACCAGTATTTATAATCCTTGAAACTGTAACTCAGAATCACAGAGATTCAAGCACCCTGGAGCCTATAGCATAATGACCAGGCTCTTCACCCGGGAGCAAACATCTCTTTCGATCAAGATAAGATGATTCTTTTTCACCTTGAGAGCCTACAACTGATAGAAGATTGGGAGTTACATACAAAAAGTCATATCCAATTCACCTATTGCATTTCTGTTCCCTGGTATGGAAAATTAAGGGCAGGAAGCCTGGAGGAGAAAGAAAATTAAGCACAGAATGGAAGTGGAAGAAGAAAAGGGAATCAATTAGGTTTGAGGTATTTTAGCCTGTAGACACTTCCTTGTTCATTGGGGCTGTTACTGCCCTAAAAGGTTGATTAGCTAATATCCAGAAGGGTGGGGAGTTTTGCCTGTTTTGATCCCTGATGTATCCCAAACCTGAACAGTGCCTGGCCCATGGTAAACTCTTGATGAATATTTGTTGAAGATATGAATAAAGGGGCACCTGGGTGGCTCAGTCAGTTAAGCGGCTGCCTTCAGCTCAGGTCGTGATCCCAGGGTCCTGGGATCGAGCCCCACATCGGGCTCCCTGCTCAGCGGAGAGCCTGCTTCTCCCTCTGCCTGTCACTCTGCCCATCTGTGCTCTCTCTCTATGCGTCTGTCAAATAAACAAATAAAATCTTTAAAAAAAAAAAAAAAGATATGAATAAAGCCATTTAACTCTATTTTCTGCCATTTTAATCCTTAAATCTTTACATCTTTGTTTAAATTAGAAAAACCAGCAGAGCCTATCAGGCTATAAATTAGTACCTAGACTAAAGCAGCATTAATGAGGGCAAATAAATCCAAATAAAATTAGGCTGAAAATGTAAGATATGGCCTCGATTTCCTTACCTGCTTCCAAGAAGGATTTAACACTGAAGCTCATGACTTCACTCCTGCAATTTGCTTTGTTAGTTGAGATGAAAAACACAGGTTTATTCAGCAGGCCTTCCCCTAGTGGGGGATGTTCTCTAGGACCAAGCGAAAGGGACTCAGGAGGCCCCCGTCAATTGGTAAGAAAGTCAGTGGGAGGATCTGAGCTATAAAGCATCCTTACCTACAGAACTCTTGAGAGCCCCCACGAACTTAGGACAAACTGGATACAATAATTGCTTCCTTTCACTTCACCCCTCCCCTTTCCTCTCTTACTGACAGCAGGCTGGCTTTGTCAAAGAGGAAAATCATATGTGGATATTCCTGTTTCTTAAGACACTTCCTCTCCTTCAACCACAGGCAAATTATCCCCTGCCCTCCAGGAGATATTTGGCAATATCTAGAGGTATTTTGGGTTGTGACAATTAGCAGGGAAGGCTACCAGCATCTAGTGAATAGAGGCTAGGGATATTACTAAACATTCTATAGGCCCCACAACAAAAAATTTTCTGACTCAAAATGTCAATAGTATTGAGTTTGAGAAACAATGTCTCCATTATCTGGCACTTAGACTGTGCCAGGTACTAAAGCTAAATGCTCTTTTAGGCCTAATTTCACTTAATCTTCACAAGAATCTCTGAAATGGACTTTATTATATTCTTCATTTTATACATGAAGACAACAGAGGCTTACAGAGTTTAAGTAACCTGTCCCAATGTCACACAGCCTGTGAGTAGCAGAGCACATCTCCAAGCCCAGATCCACTTGATTCAGAAACCACACACTACCACCCCTCCCAAGTCCCACCACGCCTTCTAACAGATCATTTCCCTAGCCATAGACGCTACTCACTCCCAGAAAGTAGCTCCAACGAGGGGCATGTTTGGGTACTCTGATTAGTTCACATTTTAGAAGTCATAGCCCATGTAATAATAATAATGGGCATTTAGCCCTTGGTTTGTGCCAGGCACCATTACAAGGGCTTTGCTTCGTATGCATTAACACACCAAGTCCTCCCAACAATCACAAGACACAGGTTCTAGTATTGTCCTCATACAGTTGAGGACAGTGAGGTTCAGAGAGGCGAGGTCACATAGCCAACAAGATGCAGAGGTGGGATATGGTTGCAAGATGTCCAATTCCAGTTTCTCTAATCCTCTATTCTGTTCTGCCTAGGATACCTCCAAAGCTGAAGCGGCCGCATAAGCCACCCACTGGGCCCTGACCCTTCCTCCTCCACAGCCTTTCTCTCAAGTGGCTCGGCAGGAACTAATCTTTGCTCCCTTTGCTGTTCTTTGTGGAGCTGCCAAGACCTCAATGGGTGGTGATACTGAAAGTAGGAAGATCAGAAATAAACTCCTCCCCAGTTAACTAGCCCCTGAAGGCAAACCAGGGTGACCTCACTTACCGCTTTGAAATTCTCTTTCAATGTTTGCATAAAATTTCCTTTTATT
Source organism: Mirounga leonina (assembly GCF_011800145.1). Classification (NCBI taxonomy): domain Eukaryota; kingdom Metazoa; phylum Chordata; class Mammalia; order Carnivora; family Phocidae; genus Mirounga; species Mirounga leonina. The sequence continues at coordinate 1,117,342 of NW_023270839.1, read as the reverse complement.
AAGTGTGGGATTCAAAAAGGTTTTCAAATAATTACTACAGTTAGTCTAAATGTAAAAAAACTAAAAGGAAAACTGTTTGCAATTAGGATTTGCATAATTTCTTTAACACTGCCTAAGTTATCCACATTCGCAGCTAAAAGTAGGGCAGTATCTTGGATGAAATAAAATGAAATCCATTTGCCAAGCTGACCTGACCTTCGGCATTTCTTTTAAGCATCTCAACTTGTTATGGGAACTCAAGTAATTAGATACTTGAGCACTTTTTCAGGGAATTATTTTTTATCTTCTTGCTTATTATGTCTTAAGTGAACTTTATAAAAGTAGGAAGGTTAATTTATGGGCTTTCAAACATGAGTCAGTAGATACTGTGAATCATTTCTCCTCATTGATGGCCCTCACAATCTCACAAATTCCACCAGAAAAACATTCAACTCTTCTCACTTAAAAAAAATGCATGTTTTATGGGCACCTATATATAACTATAAATTAACATAAATATATACATCGCCTACTGCCAATTAGTATGCACTTACAAGCAGTGCCCAATAACCCTGATGATAAGTGAAAGTACATCAGCAATGAGACGTCCCTGGGAAATGAATGGGAATCTCAGCAAGTATTTAACTTAAGAGTAGGTGGAGGAGACTCATTACTGGCCTGGCTTGTTGCCTTGTTCTGTTTGAAACCTTGATTAAAGAAATAACAAACATGGAATGCTAATTAAACTGTTTGACCAATTTCAGCAAACAAGCAGGTCTAATTTGGGGAGCAAAAAGAGGGGATAAAACACTACAGCTCTGCTACATCAGTTCTTTAATTCGTGCTGTAAGAGTTCGTGACTCAAAGGCCTCCAGACCCACAGAGTAATTGACTTCAAGGGGAAAGACAGAAAAATGTATCAACGTGGGGAAGCTTGCTATAAGCTACAGCTTGCAGACCTCCCTGAGATCACAGCCTATGACTACAGCCTGTCCTGCTCCCGGACCTTCTTCACCTAGTAGGGCCTGTCGTAAGTGGTGAAGAAAGTGTTTTAAGTATAAATAGTCTTGCCTGGCTTGAGCAAGTGAACTGTTCCTTTAGTTCGGGGCACACACAGCTTGGAGGCCAGTGTCCTGGGCATACCAGTTGTGTATCCACATAAAATGAGTGTCAGCAATACCCTAGTATATAATATTGTCTATTAGACAGTGCATAAAGGCCTACACTGTGTGTACATACTGTAGCCACACAGAAAACATTACCAAATGAGCCTGCTTTTAGCCCACTGCCTCATACAGTGGTAATTAAGGAGAACTGTTTTTTGATTTGCAACTATTTGCTGTTCTGCAGGAAAAACAGAGCTTAGACCATCTTGTTCCATTTGTTGTTTCCATGCTTAATCTTCTGATTCACGAGAAATTATTACACCCAACACCTATGGGGAATTTAATTGTCTGGCTTCTACTCCTCTGGCAAGTGTAATTATGGAGGAGGAGGATCTATAGATTAACATTTTTTAAAAGCTTTATCCAAGAAAAAATAAATAAAAGGAGGTGGAGTTTTTTTGTAAAACCTTATATTGAATAACACCCAGGGTTGGAACAATGCCAATACTGAGCTTAAGAGAAAACATCAATGCCTAAAATGGAAGGTCAAACCAGGGCCACGCAACCCAAAAGTATGATCCCATCACCATTAATTTGGGGATCAGCACACCCCATCTATTCCATAAATATTTGTAGATAATTGGGATACATTTCGCATGTGTGAATGAAAATATAAAATGAACTGGTTTTGAATGGAACTGACGATAGGAATGTTTTAGGTCTATTTTCATTGCTCTTTCATGACAAAGTTCTATTTTTCTGCAACCAGAGATGAATAAGAGAACTGTATTCCCCCTAATAGTTTGAAAGGCAGGAAAGACATGATGTTTCATATTGTGTCAATATGCTTTTGGGTGCTGCTAAGCAGTTGGTATGCAGACAGATGAATGAGGATTGTAGCAGACACTATAAGGGTCCCACCCATATTCCTAGGATCCTCTCAATTCATTGGCAGACTTCCAGCTGCCAGCATCAGCACCTCTGTACCTCAGACTTTTTCCTGGAACTGTAGAAAGCCATGCTGCCTATGGTGGCGGCCAATGACTCTCGGGAGTTGATGAATAATTACCCCAGCTCCCTTACCCCTCAGATGGGATCATTTGCAACATGTGTTTTCTTCTACCCTTTCCAGAGTTTCACCACAGGATTGAGCTCCAGTTGCCCACAGTGGTAGCTGGCTTAATACCATATCCTTTATCGGCTGCCTTTGCTTCCTTGAATCACTTCCCTATTTTTCTACAGGTATATTTTCTGCATCTGGACTCCTTGTCTCAGGATCTACTCTTGGGGAATCCAAATGAAGACAAGGTAGCTGCCTTCAAAGGGCACACAATATGATGGGAGAAATAAGATTAGAAGAGAACAGGAGAGGAGCAAAAAAAAAAAAAGAGAGGAAAGGGGGGAAGAAAAGGGGAAAGGTGGGGAGGGGAGAGAAGATAAATCGATTGTATGGTAAACATAATTATGATGGTCAGATACCATATGCTAAAAAATGCAATGTTTTGTTTCTTTGTATATGATTTCCTGTCAGTAGACATTTAATTCATTCATCCAACAAATATTTATTGCATGCTTACTACATGCCAGGTAATGGCACAGTAACAAATCAGAAAGTCCTAGCTTACATTCTAGCATATATATCATCATTCACAAATCATGTGGTAATAAGTATTGCAAGGAAAAATGAAGTAGAATGCATTAGTCTACTCAGGCTGCCATAATATATCACAGACTGGGTGGCTTAAACAACATAAATCTATATTCTTGCAGTTCTGGAGACTAGAAGTCCAAGATCAAGGTGCTCTCAGGGTTGGTGTCTAGTGAGGCTTCTCTTCCTGTCCTGTAAATGGCCACCTTTTCTCTGTCCTCCCATGGCCTCTTCTCTGCAAACGTGGAAAGAAAGAGCTCTGTGGAGTTTTCCTCTTCTTATGAGGGCACCAGTCCTATAGCATGAGGGCCTCATTCTTGTGACCTCAATTAACCTTTATTTACCTCCATCTAGGCCCTATCTTCAAATAGTCATATTGGGGGTGAAAGCATCAATATATGAATTCAGAGAGATAGACAATTCAGTCCATAGCACAGGGTAAAGAGATACATAGTAACCATAGAAATTGAGCTTATTGTTCAAACCAGTGAGGAATTTAGCCCTAAAATTTATTTGGTATATGCCCAGAACAGGTATGGCTGTGTAGTAGTTGACTACTATCATCACTGTGGATTTTAATATGATAAAATTTATGATAAAAAATCCAAAGTAAAATCGAATATATTTTACTCATATGGAATAAAATGAGTATTATTCTCCCCATTTTAATCTCTTTGATTTGTCTTAATCACGTAGCTGTGCCCTCTAAAAAATAAAGTTTTTTAAAATTTTTAAAAATTTAAAAAATAAAGTATGCAAAGTTTTCAACTGATAGCAAAAGAAGACAATTTTAAGACTTTAAAGTCATGTTCCTGAACAGAAGGAATAAGTAAAACTATAGTGTGGAACCCCTGTGCCAACCCATAGGAGATCAGAGGACCTTCCGAGCTGCCATACCTAATGTCTTGATGGGCTTCAGAAAACAATGATCTTCTAGAAGAAGAAAAGTTCCCATGTTAATTGCTAAGCTGTTTTCAGGGGCTGCCTGCTATCTCCAGAACATGCTTGGCTCTCCTTCAAACACTGTTCAACCTGACCAAATCAGAGAGCTGTATATAGACCACACATACCAAAAAAAAAAAAAAAGACAGTTCACACCCTCTGTATAATTATATGGTACAAATAATAGAGTTTTTGTTAACTACCAGCTCTTTTTGCAAAGCCTATCAAATATCATAGACAGTATAATGCTGTAATTGCATCTGTGAACCTGTGCAACATTTAGACAATGAGTTCCAAAGGTCAAGGTACATAATACATATCCAATATATTTCTCTGATGAGCCTCAGAAGTTTAATATGATGTAAAATGAAACTAAGAATAGAATATATGTTTCTCTGTAAGAGATATTAACTCCTTTAGCCATTACCAAATGCCAAAATAGTGTTTATTTTTAAAGAATCTTATACTAATTGCTTATTTACAATTTTACTTATTGAGATTACAGAAGGATTTAATTCAACATACGCTTAGTTTAACTTTTAGTCAGTAATAGGTGGTTTAAAAATCTCAGCTATATTTTTGCTATTGATACTGAGATCAAACCTCAGTTGATACTACCAAACAAGTTGCTTGGTCATTTCAAGAAATGACCTCCTTAATGTTGGAGGACCCCAGGACTCAATCCTTAGTTCTCTACCTATAATTTTTCATCCAGTCTCTTGGCTTTAAATCCCATCTGTAGTCCAATGACTCTCAAATTTATATCTTCAACACAGCTCTCATTCCCAAACTTAGGACTCATAGATCCAAATGCCTCATTAAGAACTCTACTTAGAAGTCTAATAGCCATCTCAAGGACAACAGCTCCCAAAACTGAACTCCTGATTTTTTTCCACCAAACCTGTTCTACCCACAGCCTTCCCCATCCCACCTGATGACAACTCCATCCTTCCAGTAGCCCAAACCAAAAATCTGTCAATCATACTTTACTCCTTTTTTTCACCCAACACATCCAATCTGCCAGAAAACTATATTGGTAATATCTTCAAAAAATATCCAGAATCCAACTTTTTCTTACCTTCTCTACTGCCTGGGTTATTTTCTACCTCTGTAGGGGCAGAGGTTAATATGTAGGTGTTCTGTTCAGCAGATATGCAAATAACTTTGTCCAGTGGAACAGATGACCACAAAGGTTCGTGATCCTATTGGACATTAACTAATTTTGTATCTAACCTGGCAATCAATTAAATTTCTTATAGGAACCTAGTTTCTCAAAGCCCTTTGGACTAATGTAACATCTTACTGGTTCCCTTATTAGCTTATGAGATGAATAACATCTTTTTAAAAAAAATTTTTTTAAGTAATCCCTGCACCCAAAGTGAGATTTGAACTCACCCCCCCAACATCAAAGTCGAATGCTCTACCAACTGAGCCAGCTAGGCACCCCAAGATAATAAAATCTTTGATATGTTTTCATTCTACATATCCTTGAGAATCATGATTTAGCCTTTTTGAAAATTATATCTTAACATGTCAATAATCAATTACCATTTTTTAGTATTTGGGAACTACAATGAAATGTCTCAAGAGCTCAGAAAAGAGAGAAATAAGATTATCAGCTAGAACATAAAAGAAAACTACATCATGTTCATTAACACAATGATTCAATGTGTTAAAGTTGTCATTCTTCATAACTTATTCTTCTTCATAAGTTAAATTATAAATTTTTCAGAATCCTAACAAAGCACCATCAAGTTTTTTCTTCTTTTTGTTTATTTGTTGTTTGATTTCTGAAATAATTCTAAGTTCATTTGGAAAAAATAAATAAGGATAGTCAGGAAACCAATAAAAGGTAAGAGCTATATGGATTAGTCTTATTAAATATTAAAATATATTATAAAGTCTCAATAATTTTGTTTTGTTTTGTTTTTAATTTTTTTAAGATTTTATTTATTTATTTGACATAGCGAGAGAGAGCACAAGCAGGAAGAGCAGCAGAGGGAGAAGCAGGCTCCCTGCTGAGCAAGGAACCCGATGCGGAACTCGATCCCAGTACCCTGGGATCATGACCTGAGCTGAAGGCAGACGCTTAACTGACTGAGCCACGCAGGCATCCCAAGTCTCAATAATTTAAAAGATAATACCAGAGCATGAATAAATAAATATAACAATGTGACTAAGAGAAATAGACCCAGGTACATAGGGAATTTAACATAATTTGAAATATAGCAAGAGTGACACCTTAAATCTGTGGGTAGAAGATAGCTCATTAAATGAGTTGGGATAAATCTGGGGGGGATATTATGCTGATTCATACCTCACACTTGAAACCAAATGACTTCAAGATTTCACTGTAAAAAATTAAATCACCAGGCACCTGGGTAGCTCAGTCGGTTAAGCATCTGCCTTCGGCTCAGGTCATGATCCCAGGGTCCTGGGATTGAGCCCTGCATCAGGCTCTCTGCTCAGTTGGGAGCCTGCTTCTCCCTCTCCCTCTCCCTCTGCCTGCCGCTCCCCCTGCTTGTGCTCTCTCTCTCTCTCTCTCTCTCTGTGTCAAATAATTAAGTAAAATCTTTTAAAAAATAATAAAAATAAAAACTGAAATCACATATGTACTAGATTAAAATTTGGGAGAATTCCTTTACATCTTTGAAGTAAGGAAGATCTTTCTAACTATGACTAAAAAATCCAGAAACCCCTCCACCAAATAAATGCTAAACTTAAAACTCTTAAATATGTGTATACCATGTGTATATGTATTTTCCTCCCACATGTAAAACACTATATACACAAAGTAGAACTATAACCAAGAAACTTGGAAAAGTATTCACATCTTATATCATAGATATAAGGCTAATCATATATACATATTTTTAAGTCACATAAAGAAAAAGAATAAGAGGGGCCCCTGGGTGGCTCAGTCGTTAAGCATCTGCCTTTGGCTCAGGTCATGATCCCAGGGTCCTGGGATGGAGCCCCACATCGGGCTCCCCGCTCAGCCGGGAGCCTGTTTCTCCCTCTCCCACTCACCCTGCTTGTGTTCCCTCTCTGTGTCTCTCTCTGTCAAATAAATAAATAAATAAAATCTTAAAAAAAGAAGAAGAAAAATAAGAAAGAAAATAAGAAAAGACAAACAACTCAATAGAAAACAAAGTATAAGAACAACCAGCTCACAGAAAAGGAAATGCAAATGACTCTTAAATATCTATCTTCAAATCTATTCTTTTTTTTTTTTAAGATTTATTTATTTGAGAGAGAGAGAATATGCGTGCACTCACATGTGCGCACGCAAGGGTGGGGAGGGGCAGATGGAGAAGCAGACAGAGAATCTCAAGCAGACTTCCCACTGAGCACAGAGCCCAGCTCGGGGCTGGATCTCACAACCCATGAGAACATGACCTGAGCTGAAATCGCCAGTTGGACGCTCAACTTGACTGAGCCACCTAGGCTTCCCTTCAAACCTACTCTTTATAAAATTATAAAGGCAAAATAAAACTACCCTGAAACACCATTTCCATTTATCATATTAGCAAAAATGCAGACATTTGATAACACATTCAATTGGCAATGCTGTGGAGAAAGGCACTCTATACATCAGGAATGTAAATAGGTATAACCCTATTTATGGTCTTTATGCTCTATGGAGAAAATTTGACAACACCTGTCACAATTACTTATATATATCCTTTGACCCAACAGTTCCTTTCTGGAATTTATCCTACAGGTAAATTTGCATTTTTGCGTTTTGCACATTTGCATATGTGCAAAATTATGTCTGTACAAGTTTAATCACAACAACATTATTTAGAATGGAAACAACTTAAATGTCCATCAGTGATGACTGGTTAAAAAAAATAAGTTAAAACCCATGGTACAGCCATACAGCAGAACACTTGGCCACTGTAAAAGAAGAATTAGGATACTCTGAATGTACTGCTATAAAAGATCTCCAAGATTTAACTGAAAAAAAAAGCAAGTGAAACAAGTGAACAAAAAAGCTTAAAATCCTAACTTCTAAGTAAAAAGATGGAAAAATAGAACTTCCCTTATTATATGTGAAAAAAATACTTTGAAAGCATTCACAAGAAACTAATAATCAATGTGTAGCAGCCATTAACTTTGTCACTCAGACCTGTTGCTGCAGGGAGAATAATTCACATATGGCCCTAGCTGTGGTCCCTCTGGCTCTACCACCATGTCTGTGCCAAAGCCTACTTCCCAAATAATGGCCAAGCAAGCCTGGGGTACTAAGACAAGCCCATTCCAGCAAGCCAGGGGATTCCTTTTATAAGAAACTCCCCGATTGGCCTTGCCTGTCTTTCATGGAACTGTGCTATAGTCTGAAATTCCTCCTACCCAATTCTCTTTCCTTCTCTCTCCTTCCAGATAACAGACCTGCACATCTCATCCTATTTTGGTGTCTGCTTCTCAGTGGACTAAAGTTACCTTTTGAGGGGTTTAAAATGAGGCAGATGTGGAGCTGGAATCATTATTTTGAACCATATAAATTTATTATGTATTCAAAAATTAAATATGAAAATACTCTCTAGCGATATTTTTTGAAGTGTTATTCTAGTATCTTCTGCAACAGTCACTTGTCCTGAGCCCCAGCCCTAGGTTGAGGATCCAGAAATGTGCATTTAAAGGTCCTCTGGTGATACTGTAATACTTAAAGTATTAGAGGAACTATAAAATAAGCATGAAAAGGACCAAAGTATAAACATGTAAAGTGAACTGAAGGAAACAGAATGGCCATACTACACAGCAATTAAATGATGCAACTCGTCTAAACAATGAACATTTGGATTGGTGGGGAGGGTGGCTAGAATGAAAGACCAAGCAGCTCTTCTGTGCTTTTTTCCAGTACAGAGGGAACAATAATCAAGAGACTTCAGGTATTCTGGTTCTACGATAAAATTAACCCTCCCCCAAGAAGGATTGTTCCTGATGTCTTCCTTCTGCCATTAAACATTAAATAACCTCATTCCATTTATTTGATACTCTGCCCACAAAACAACTTTGTTATGATAATTTGGGTTGCCACATGGTTGTGCCTATAGAAGATTGATAATTTCTGAACAAAAACAGGACTTTATTATATTTTATGAGAATATGAAAAACACTGATTTGACATGTAATTTATTTCATTCATATTATGCCATTCTTTTTACTCACTACCCATTTCCAGAAATGCTTGTTTTTACTTTTGATTCTCTAATTACCTGACATATGATGTTCTAATCAAAAATCAACTCTAGGGGTGCCTGTCTGGCTCAGTCAGTGGAGCGTGTGACTCTTGATCTCAGGATTGTGAGTTCAAGCCCCATGTTGGGTGCAGAGAGTACTTTAAAAAAATAATAAAATCTTTTTTAAAAAAATCAACTCTCTAGAAAGTCCCTGCTTGTTATTGCCAACCTTATTTTGCTAAAATAGTCAATAGAAAACCAGGTCTTATTAATTAGAAATGCCAGAGACTTCTATTTCTCTTAAAAAATGTTATCCCACATAGTTAATGGGGGTATTAGAACTATTACTTTAAAGTGTACATTATTTTTAATTATCTGGTTTCATTGCCTTGAGGTCACAGAAAGAATGGCAGGCACTATTTTAGAGGATCTCTTCTCATGGGATATTTTTAATCAAACAACTAGTGACATTTTACTATATGGTCTTCATTCTATGGGCTACCTTTATTTACTATTGCATCTGCTTGAGAATATCAATTAATAATCATTTTTCTACTTAACTTTCCAGAACAACTAGCAAAGTCTAGCCACTCAGCTTTAACTCAAAATTCCAACTTTATTCCATAACTTAAAACATTGGCGTTACATTGTATTGCTCTTTGACTCAACAAAAACCATCATATTTAATGATTTCTTGAACTATTACTCCAAATCTTCAGAGGTTTTATGTGACCTTGTTTCCTCTATAGGCAAGTGAAGATAAAAATTATGTGCTTTATTGTATAATTGAATTTGGAAGGATAGAAGGTAAGAGAGGGAAAAAGATCTCAATATACTTTAAGCGTGCTTTTCATTCTAAATATTTGAAATGAAACCCGTGATGTAGGATAGAATTCCTATGAAAGTACTGTTCTCATTATGTCTTCATTTTGTATGCAAGCCTCAGCTGTGTTACTTTTATTGCCGTTTTCAGCAAGAATTCAGGAGCGAATGAAAGGATGGAAACTCAAACAGAATGACTAAATTGTAATACAAAGATAATGAACTCCAATGTAACAGGACAGCAAATTAGAAGGCTGGGAAGTTGTTAGCCATAAAAAAGAAAAAGAAAAAGAGCTTTATTTCCACACTTTTGAAGCATTCTTTGGAAACCAGAAAAAATCTAGCAATACAGTTAACCCAGTTACTGTCAGTGCAATTCTACTTTCAAAAGAAAGCCAGACTAACATTTTTAAACAGCAATTATGTTTTATGAAAAGGGAAGAAGAGGGAGTGAGAAGAACATCAAAACCCCTAAAAGCATGATGATGAGAAACCAATCAGAAAGCAGTTTAAGATCTCCATTCACCTCAACTTTTTGAAATAAGAGTTTCCTGTCCTTAGCACCCTCTACTTTATCAGCCTGACAGGGACCTGGGGAATATCAGAAGTTGCCACCAAAGGGATTCATATGCTAAACTGAAACTCCCGCTTTCCAAACCAAAGGAAAAATGAAGTAAAACATGGACCACCCACCCAGTCAGGAAACAATGTACTCTGGGTTAAGTTCCTTTTATGCCTTTTTCTTCTTAAGTGACTCACCAGAATTCTTAGAGAAGATGGGTCACCTTGCGCTAATCCTAGAAGAGGTTCCCTACAATCAGTTTTAATTTTCCAAGCCACTAAATTAAGACCAAGATTCCTCTACATGGTGGGCAGTGGTGAATGATCACAAGTGGAGCATTACAAAACAGTAACAAATTGACCAGACTCTGGAATGGCCTTTCAAAGTTGCAAAATCCAAATCAGAGGTTACTCTGAATATTCCAAGTGATTTTTTTGAGTTCCCAAAGATTTTTTCTGAAAGAAAAAAAAAAGCCTCAAAATCCATAAGATGATCTTAATACATACTTCAGTTAAGATTTTTAAATCTGATCAAATACAATTAATAAAGTTACTTTTTATATGTATTTTCTGATCAAAAACATGTTTTGAGAATTTTATGAAACCTCTTTCTTTTTGTTCTAACCCTGTAAGCTAAACATGTCCCATTTATTTTTAAATGAAGTGAAAATTAGCCAGGTGTGTTAGATAAGCTTTCTATACACAGGTCTAAATATTGACAAAGGGAGATGTGTCACTGGAAAAATCATCAGTCTGGCAATTATCACGTTAGCATGTTAAGTGGAAAAAGATGTGAAACTTCCAAATGTGTCAATACAGATTATTTCATTTCCACCAGCTATCAGCTATACTGTGAACATCAGTTCTTTAATGTACACTAAGCAAACAGTTCAGCTAAAAAAATTTCTCTGTGCCTGAAAAAAAAAGAAAAGAAAAGAATCACAAGGTCTGGTGCTAAACCACATATGTTTTTAACTACTTATTCAAATGACCTAAAAAAAAAAAAAAGGAGAAGGGAGTGCAAATGATGGCAAAGTACTTTTCTGTATTTATTTTTATAAGAACTCTGTCTGCACTCCTCTTTCATTGGGTTATATGGGTGATCCCCACCATTCTCATTGGTCCCAAACCCACAGCCCTTTCAATAAAAATAGCAGTGGCACTTGCAAAGGGGCATCATATTACTACTCTTACAGGACTAGGAAACTAAAATATCTCAGTTGCACACTTTAGACGCCTATGAACTGCACTTGAAGATGAGAGAAGTGCTATTAATTTTTGGTCTGTGAAACTGAATAAAGGCAAACTCATTTAAAATGGAATGGTAGGATGCCTAGGTGGCTCAGTCAGTTAAGCATCTGACTCTTGATTTCAGCTCAGGTCATGATCTCAAGGTCATGATCTCAGGATCATGAGATCACGCCCTGCTTTGGGCTCCACACTCAATGAGGAGTCTGCTCCAGATTCTCCCTCTCCCTCTCCCTCTGCCCCTCTCCCCCCATGCTCGTGTGCTCTCTCTCTCTCAAAATAAATACATCTTTTAAAATTTTTTTAATAAATAAAAATAAAATGGACTCAGGAGGACAGCAAGGGGAAGCTTTCAACCTTACCACTTGAAGTCAATTACAGACCCCAACAAGAAGAAACTACCTTGCATTTTCAAGAGGAAGAAGCTTACTTTACTACTCCAGGAGGAGAAAGGAAGACTGTCTCCTTGCCCAGCAATAAACTCAGCCAATAAGAGAGTACCACAATTCTGTCAATGGGAAACCATTACCATCTTGAACTCTTGCTTCCTCCAATGGACTTTCATTCAAAGCAGCCCGTTCCAACTTCCTCCTTTTCTCTATAAAGTAGACTTCCTCTCCTTTAATCTCCAGACTTGCCTTGGTTTGCCATAGCTTGCATGTCCTGAGTCGCAATTCCTCTGCTATTCACAAATTAACCCATTTTGTTGGTAAAAATAGCTGGCTGTTTTCTTTAAGGTTGACAGGTGTTATTAAGAAAGAAACAGATATATATAAGAGTAAATTCTGGCAGTATGAAAATTCTTTGTTATTACCAGGCAATTAGGTAACCCAGATAGAACAATAGTGTCCCTGCTAGAACATCGTTAAAAATACATCCTTCAGTGACACATTTTGGTCCCTTTTCTTCCTCCTCCCTTCCATTATTTCACCCATCATTCTTCTTTCTGTGCACTCAATGGAATTTGTATTTAGTAAACCACTGCTCCATTTCTTCCTTACCATTCATTAGACCTAAACTTGCTGCTAATCACAACTCTTCTCTGGCTTCACCAAACTCCCAAATATTAGCTTTTCAAACTCCCAAAAAGTATGAAGTTAGTTCTCTTTGTCCAGGTGTGGCATGTTTAAAGTCCTATTGAGTTTTCAGGATTGCTTCTTTTTTTTTTTCTTCTTCCTGAAGTCCCATTAGTTTCAACTTCGTGTTTGGTTACAAAGATCTAATGATCTTCACTTTGTAACCATTTATTCACTCCCTAAACTTTTATTTTGCCTCTGCTCTCCCACTTCACTGAAATTTCTCCCTTAAAGGTCACCAACTACCTCCTCATCACAGAATCTAATGACACTGGAAGACACTCATCTTTTTCTGCAGAAATGGATCCTGTTGGCTCGTTGTTACACTTTCTTGTTCTTTTCCACACTGTAGCACTGCATTCTCCTGGCCAACCCTCTTTCTTATTTCTTCCATTTCCAGAAGGTAAGAATCTCTACAATTTTGTTCTTGGCTTGAGACTTTGAGTCCCCCTGTAGCCTCAACCACTGCCACAGCCTCAAGTTCACTTCTAGTGCGATAGCTTCAAAACTCCCATTTCCGACCCCAACCTCTCACAGATAAGAAGCCATATTTCCAAATGTTTACTGAGAATCTTCATCTAAGTGTCTTTCTAGCATCTCAAATTCAGTTATGTCCAAAATAAACTCATCATCAACCTACCTCTCCAAATAACCTTCTATAACAACTTCCATTAATAAGACTACCAAACATCAAAATCTGAATTCTGTCATCTTGGACTACCAATTTCATTCTCCATATCCTATTAATTACCAGGGCATGCAGATTCTTCCATTTTGATGTCTTTTCATCCTATTACCACCATTCAAGTTCAAGTGTTTATTTCCTTTGCCTGGACCAGTAGTCCTCAAAATGAACCAACAGCATCAAAATCACCTGGAAACTTACTACAAATAAAAATTCTCAGACCCCCCCCGAGATCTATTTAATCTGAAACTCTGGTAGTGAGGCCAGCAATCTGTTTTTTAACAAGACCTCTAGTTCATTCCGATGTGTGCTAAAATTCAAGAACCATCTGACCTGAATTGTTAATGACTTTTAATTGGCCTTATCTCCAATCTTCCTCTTCTGTACCCTCTCACACATTTTTACTCTAAGAATTACCTTTCTAAAGAATAATTCTTAACATGCCCCTTCTTCGATAAAAATATTTGACTCTGTAGTGTCATGAAATAAAAGCCAAACTCCTCATCATAACCTCTGAAGACTTCCAGGGTATTTAAATGAGGTATAATCAAACAGAAATGAATTAAACTATAACAAATTATATCAAGAACCCATATTAAGTAGGTTCTGAAGTCACACATATGTTTCTCTAATCTTTTTTTCGACATTAGCCACTGTTAGGATTCTACCACCTGCTATTTCTTATTTGTTAAAAATAACAACTGAGTAAAACCAATAAGTGGATTGAAGGAACCAAAAACCTACCAAAATGGTATCAAAGTGAAAACTTCTGAGCTATAGCATATGCAAAGGGAAAAATCTTATCTGACTTAAAAAAAAAAAAAAAAAGGCTTCATAGAGCTTTACAAGAGTCAGCTACCACAAACTACCTCCCTACTCCTAGGACGTCTCCAGTCAGAGAGAAAGCTGACCTTGGGCACCAGGACATTCCCCCCAGAAAAACTGTGTAAACAAGCATCTTCAGAACCTTCCAGTATTTGAAGCCCTAGCTCCCCTCCCCTCATTAAGCTGGGATATAAACATTTAATCCTAACTATTCAAGGAGCTACTCTCTTCTGCATGTGTAATAAACTTTTCTCCAGTTAATCTGAGTTAACCTGTCTTTTGTCAATTAAGTCTCAAGCCCCAAACCCTAGGACTTAAGTTGGTAGGGGAAAAGTTTTCTTTCCAACAAAGTATTCATCTCATCCATTGATCTTCGTCATAGGGAAGGATACTTATAAACCCTAAGGCTAGCTAATCTTAGAGGCAAGATCTTGAAAGTGATTTTTTTTTAAATCCTTGTGAAAAAAATTTAGTGTTCATGAGGGTTTTACATTCATCTTAGGTTTCCAGGAATATGTTCAAGGAATAAGTTTTAAAACTGGAGCAGCTATTAAAAAAATATAAAATAAAAAGAATGAGACATAAAAGCCCTCTTATCCAATGCAATAGAGACTTCAGAAGTTGTTTCGATTACATATTCCTCAAGAACATAAGTCAGAAGATCAGAAGTACTTGCCTCATTAACTCCTTATTACAGTCTCATATACACTATCCATCGTTGTTCAAAACATGCCAAATCCATCTAAAACACATAATGGAACTCCAGCTACAAAGGAGTGAAGAGAGCAACAAATCCTCTCCCCCAGAGCAACTATTAAACTGGACAACATTGTCAGAAACAATCATTTCAAGACTCTGGAAATTGACCAAATAAAAGAGAAGTATATATTCAGAAAAAAGAAAATACTGAACTTTGTAAGAACCATGGGAAACAGTGGTGTTCTTGCCTAAAGCTTCTTGTATCTTCTCCACCATTCCCAACTCTGCCAGTGAGGTAGTTCTACCAGGGCAGGGCTAGTGGTAAGAAAAAGATTTTCATTGACATCTAAAGAAGGAAAACTACAGACTAATCTCCCTCATGAACACTGATGCAAAAGTCATCACCAAAATATTAGCAAACCAAATCCAACAACATGCTGGATTTGAATTCTGTCGTCTTGGACTACCAGTGACCATGACCAAGTGGGATTTATCCCAGAAATGCAAGGTCAGTTGAATATCCAGAAATCAATTAATAAAATATTAATAAAATAAAACACATGATTATCTCAATAGGTATCAGAAGAGTATTTGACAACCCAATACCCATTTACAATAAAAACTCTCAAGTTAGGAATAGAAAGGAACTTACTCATCTTGATGAAGTGCATCTATGAAAAACTTACAGCTAACATCATACTTAATGGTAAAAGAGTGAATGCTTTCCCCCCAAGATCAAGAACTAGGCAAGATATTCACTCTTACCACTCCAATTCAACATTATGCAATAGGCTGTATCCAGTACAGCCAGGCAAGAAAAAGCAATTAAAGGAATACAGATAGAAAATAAAGTAAAACTCTTTATTCACAGAGAACATGATCCTAAGGTATCTGAAAGAAAAGAAAAAAAAGAAAAGAAAAGAAAAGAAGAAAGGAAGGAAGGAAGGAAGAAAGAAAAGAAAGAAAGAAAGAAAGAAAGAAAGAAAGAAAGAAAGAAAGAAATTTCCATTAGAACTAATATATGTTTAACAAGGTCACATGATTTAAGATCAATATATAAAATTTAACTACTTCTTGGGTTTTTTTTTAAGATTTTGTTTATTTATTTGACAGAGAGAGCGAGCACAAGCAAAGGGAGTGGCAGGCAGAGGGAGAGGGAGAAGATGGCCCCCCACAGAGCAGGGAACCCAATGCAGGGCTTGATCCCAGCACCCTGGAATCATGACCTGAGCTGAAGGAAGATGCTTAACTGACTGAGTCACCCAGGCACCCATTCTGATTGTTTTCTTAGAAAAAGAAAATCCAAAAAGGAAATTAAGAAACAATTTCATTCTCAATAAAATCAATATAAATAAATACTTGGGAATAAATTTAACAAAAGAACTGGAAGGCTTGTACTCTGAAAACTATAAAACATTACTGAGAGGCAGTATCAACAATAACCCAACTATGGAGAGAGCCCAAATGTCCATTAACTGATGAATTGGTAAAGAAGATGTGGTATAGGGGCGCTGGGTGGCTGCAGTCGTTAAGCGTCTGCCTTCGGCTCAGGTCTTGATCCCAGGGTCCTGGGATCGAACCCCACATCGGGCTCCCTGCTCGGTGGGAAGCCTGCTTCTCCTTCTCCCACTCCCCCTGCTTGTGTTCCCTCTCTCGCTGTGTCTCTGTCAAATAAATAAATAAAATCTTTAAAAAAAGAAGATGTGGGGCGCCTGGGTGGCTCAGTCGTTAAGCGTCTGCCTTCTGCTCAGGTCATGATCCCAGGGTCCTGGGATGGAGCCCTGCATCGGGCTCCCTGCTCCGCGGGAAGCCTGCTTCTCCCTCTCCCACTCCCCCTGCTTGTGTTCCTGCTCTCACTATGTCTCTCTCTGTCAAATAAATAAATAAAATCTTAAAAAAAAAAAAAAAGAAGATGTGGTATATATATATACAATGGAATATTATTCAGCTATTCCAAAAAATGAAATCTTGCTATTTGCAACAATGTGGATGGAACTAGAGTATTATGCTAAATGAAATAAGTGAGTCAGAGAAAGACAAATACAATATGATCTCACTTATATGTGGAATTTAAGAAAGAAAACAGATGAGCTTATGGGAAGGGGGAAAATAAAAACAAGGAGAGAGGGAAACAAACCATAAGAGATGATAAACAAAACTGAGGGTTGGTGGAGGGAGGGGGGATGGGCTAAATGGGTGATGGGTATTAAAGAGGATACTTGTTGTGATGAGCACTGTGTGTAGTATGTAAGTGATGAATCACTGAATTCTACTCCAGAAACCAGTATTGCACTGTATATTCACTACCTAAAATTTAACTTTAAAAAAAACTGAGAGAAATTAAAGATCTAAATAAATGAAGTTATATTCCATGTTCATGGACTGTTAAGATGGCAATTTTTCCCAAATTGGTCCATAGATTCAATGCAATCCCAATCAAAGTCCCACAAGTTATTTTGTAGAAATAGGCTGATCCTAAAATTTATATGGAAATGCAAAGGACATAGAATAACCAAAACACTTTTTAAAAAACACAAATTTGGAGAATTCATGCTATCCAATTTTAAAACTTACCATAAAACAACAATAACGAAGACATTGTGATAAGTGTAAAGATAGATATATAAATCAATGAAAAAGAATTCAGAGTCCAGAAATAAACCCTTACTATTCTAGTTGATTGACTCAGTGGGAACATGATGGGTTTTTAACACAAACATATTGCTGGGACAAGCGGGTACACATCTGCAACAAAATTAATTTAGATCCTTACTTTAGACTTTACACAAAAATTAACTCAAAACAAATCATAGAGGGGCACCTGGCTGGCTTAGTCAGTGGAGCATGTGACTCTTGGTCTTGGGGTCATGAGTTTGAGCCCTACGTTGGGCATAGATGTTACTAAAACAAACAAACAAACAAACAAAAAAACCTAGACATAATTGTAAGAGCTAAAGTTATAAAACTTCTAGAAGAAAACAAAGGAGAAAACTTGGATTAGGAAAAGATTTCTTGATCTGATATCAAAAAGCATGATATAAAAGGAAAAAATGACAGATTGGACTTCATCAAAATTAAAACTGGCTTTCAAAAATTTTTCTTACCAATAAGAAAAATGAAAAGACTGGGAGAAAATATATGTAGATCATATGTCTGAAAGATATTTAAGATATATAAAGAACTTTTACAACTTAATAAGAAGTAAAATAACCCAATTAAAAGTAGTCGAAAGATTTGAATAAACATTTTACCAAAGAAAATACCCAA
This sequence comes from Mirounga leonina, assembly GCF_011800145.1. Taxonomy (NCBI): domain Eukaryota; kingdom Metazoa; phylum Chordata; class Mammalia; order Carnivora; family Phocidae; genus Mirounga; species Mirounga leonina. The sequence continues at coordinate 1,099,298 of NW_023270839.1, read as the reverse complement.
ATGGCTAATAAGCAAATAAAAACATTTTCAATGTCATTAGTCATTAGGGAAATACAAAGTAAAACAATAGTAAAATACCATATCTACACATTAAAATGACCTTAAGCAAAAAAAGTGACAATAGATGATGTTGGCAAGGATATTGAGAAATTGGAACTCTCACACATTGCTGGTAAGAATGTGAAATCGTGGGGTGCCTGGGTGGCTCAGTCAGTTAAGCATCTGCCTTCTGCTGAGGTCATGATCTCAGGGTCCTGGGATTGAGCCCTGCACTGGGGGTGGGGGGGAGGAGGGTCTCTGCTCAGCAGGGAGTCTGCTTCTCCATCTTCCTCTGTGCTCCTTCTCTCTCTCACTGTCTCTCAAATAAATAAATAAAATAAAATGTTTAAAGAATATGAAATGGTATACAGCAACTTGGAAAACAGTTTAGCAGTTTCTTTTTTTTTTTTTTAAAGATTTATTTATTTATTTGAGAGAAAGAGAATGAGAGAGAGCAAGCACATGAGAGGGGGGAGGGTCAGAGGGAGAAGCAGACTCCCTGCCGAGCAGGGAGCCCGATGCGGGACTCGATCCAGGGACTCCAGGATCATGACCTGAGCCAAAGGCAATCGCTTAACCAACTGAGCCACCCAGGCGCCCAGTTTAGCAGTTTCTTAAAAGGTTAAGCTTAGAGTTACCCTATGACCTAGCAATGCCACTCCTAGAATATACCTAAGCGAAATGAAAGCATAAGTCCACACAAAAACTTGTACACAAATGTTCATAGCAGCATTATTCATAAAAACCAAACAGTAGAAATGATACAAATGTTCTTTAATTGGTAAATGGTAAAACCAAATGTGGTAGGTATATTCATACCATGAAATACTACTGAGCAATAAAGAAGGATAAACTTCTGATACATACTACAACTTGATGAATGAACCCCCAAAACAGTATGATAAATGAAAGAAGCCAAACATAAAATATTACATATTATATGGTTTAATTCATATGAGATTTCCAGAAAAGGCCAATTTACAGAAAGCAGAAAAATGGTTGCCCAAGGCTGGGAAGGAGGGGAAGGACTGACTGCAAATGACATTGAGGAAACTTTTAGTGGGTAAGAAAAATGTTCTAGAACTGAGTCACAGTAAAATTTACCCTGAATTTTATAAATTTGCTAAAAATTATTGAATGGTCCACTTAAATGGGTGAATTTTATGGCATAAGTTATATCTCAATGAAGTTATTTTTAAAAGAATTATTTTTAAAACACACACACACACACGAAATCAGCTACATAAATTATGTGCCATAAGTTCTGTTCTATTTATTCTGCAACAGTGTAAAAATCACATATTTCATCAAGATTGAAAATAAATATGGAGAAAATTAAGAACATTTGGTTATAAATCAACCAATGATGGCATATTATTACCAAGTTTCTTTTCTACTTAACACCTTATACAAGCTAAATTATTCATGCCCATACCTAAACAGCTTTTTATCATTTGGTTGAAATTTTTCTTGCTTTAAAATTTTAGCCATGGTTAATTAAGCTTTCTTCCTTACTAATTATAATTATTTGGAAAGAATGTCTAAGTTTTCTTCCTCTGTGATAATCTCCCTGAAGCAATGTCCCATAGCCTCCATACTTTTGTGCCTTGCTATTTGTACTCTTTCTTCTGCCCTACTATTTCCCTTTTCACCTTATTCAGAATTTCTGAGACATATAGGAAGAATCAATAATGTCCCCAGGTTAATGGAAACAATTATGCTTTAGCAGTTTTCTTTCCACTACACCACACTACCAATATGATAACTAGAAACCAAATGCAGTAAAACTTATAATAAGTGAAACCTAAAAAAATTAATCATGTAAAATGCATTTTGCATTACTATGAGATCATTGCAATGACTGGGGTGGCTACTGCCTGCCTAGGCAATCAGAAGTTCTTAGAAATCTGGCTATGTCTTCTAAATCCCCAGTGGTTCTACCTATATTCTGTCACCAACTTGGACCAGGCCCAAACTTGGACTTCCATCACCATACTTATAGAGACCAGTTTCAGCAAGAATTCTACTAAGTTGGTTTATCTGGAGTTCCCCATACTCCATATCTCATCACCCTCGATATCTGACCAAATTTCTTATCTCCCAGGTAAGATCTGATCACCTTAACCTGCCTTTAGCAAGAATCCTATTAGGTCGGGCGCCTAGGTGGCTCAGTTGGTTAAGTGACTGCCTTCGGCTCAGGTCATGATCCTGGAGTCCCGGGATCGAGTTCCACATCGGGCTCCCTGCTCGGCAGGGAGTCTGCTTCTCCCTCTGACCTTCCCCCTCTCATGTGCTCTCTCTCTCACTCTCTCAAATAAATGAATAAATAAAATCTTTAAAAAAAAAAAAAGAATCCTATTAGGTCAATTAGCAAAGAATTATTCTCACTTCTTAGTAATTTTTTACAAACTCCTCCCCACCAATCCTGCTCCTTCACTATAAATCCTCATTTTTCCTTGTTATATACAAAATTGAGCCCGGTTCTAGACTGAGGTCTCTTTTCCCCTGTTGCAATAGTTTCTAATTCAAATCTGCTTTTACTGCTGTCCAGCACTGCTTTTCTTTGATACCAGTCTCCTCAGGAAGCCAGCAGTGAGGATAGCAGAGCAGGGAGGTAAAAGGGACTTGGGTCCTCTATATTTGTGAGCTGCTCATCATACAATAACACATTTGAGTCAGGGGGTTTTGTTTTTGTTTGTTTGAGCTTTGTTGTTGTTGTTTGGTTTTGGTTTCATTTTTTATTTAGTTTTTGTAACATCCTGCAAAAAGTATCTTAACAAATGCTTTGTGATGATTGAACCTGGGCATTCCATCCTAGACTAGATCGTTTTTATAGGTTTGATTATATGGAAGAAATATCATTTCAAAAGAAGGTGGTAATAGTAAAAGGGAAGAGAAATAGAAAAAGTTGGTTCAGGAAAAAAATTACTTTCTTTTTTTTTAAATTTTATTTCTTTTTTATTTGCCTCTAAACAGATACCATATTTTAATAGTGTTCGTTCTCATAAGCATTGACTTTCTATTTAATCATATGATACCCTTTTTCCCCCTACTTTTTTCAAGAATAAGAACTATATCAACAGATGCTCTGAAATTAAGAGAAAACAAAACAGAAATAGTAAACTTGCCTATAGCCATAGGGGTCCCAGGCCCTGGGCTGAGGCATATGTAATTTCATATTACCTGGCTAGCCACATGGAGTGATGTGGGAGTCTGGGAAATTGCCACTGATCTGGGCCCAGCAGGGGGACAAGGAGACTCTCCTTCCAACATCAAATTAGAAGAGCACAGAACCTTGAAGAATATGTTAAATGCCTTGCCTTTGTGGAACATTTTTAACTTGCTACAGTACTTTCAAATCCATTAGCTAATTGCAATCTTCAAAACAGTGCACTAAGGTAGACATTACCCCCATTTGACAAATGACAAGTGCAGAGTGCATGGAGAAAGGGAAAACATTTGCTTAAAATAACTCAACTAACTACACTATGAATAGTCCATAGCCTTAGGTTGCTCGCTCAGAAAAGCAAATATTCTCTGACCCTGTTGTAAATAGGATCTGTTTGGGATTTTCCAAGGACCAAAGGGCCACAGTGTCTCTGAGTATACACTGAATACATACTTACCCACCTTTAGCCTCTGCTGTAGCCACTTTCTGTTTCAGCCTTACCACTTCCTATTTGTCTATCCTCTGTTGCTTTTCATTTACTCATCATGACCAAAAGATGCTGAAACTCTCTGTGGGGAATGTTTAACAGAAAAGCCAGAAAGGTACTTCCTGGGAAAAGTCCTCCCATGAACCAAAGAGATCAGCTGCAATTGGAGAAGACGCATCTTTTGTGTTGATAAAATGACTAACTTGATTCAATTTTTTTAAAACAGTGCTTTTATTTTTTTTTAAGTAAACTCCAGCCCCACATGGAGCTTGAACTCATGACCCCAAGACCAAGAGTCACATGCTCTCCCGACTGAGCCAGCCAAGTGCCCCTAGTTGACTCAGTTTTTAAATAGAGTTCAAAATATGAGCGAACTGTTAAAAATAAGACAACAGGCCCAAAATGGAGTCTCTCATGCTAAGCCCTACATCACCAAACTGAGACTTAATTACAGTTTGGCTGTCCCAGAGATGGAATCTTAAGCCAGTCAATCAGGAATCACCTGATTAAAAAAAAAAAAAGAATCACTTGATCAACACTAGTTAGGTCACCTGCCTGTTATTCCCCTGCCTTCCCCTAAAAGAAAGTAACATTGCAACAAGCAACCTGCTTTTTTGCCTAGTATAATTTTCTTGTTCCTGCTCCCTTCCGCCTATGAAAGTCTTTCATTTTGTACAGCTCCTCAGAACTCCTTTCTACTGGCCAGACTAGTTGCTGCCCTATTCGTGAATCATTGCAAAAAGCCAAAAGACCTTCAAAAATTTACTCAGTTGAATTTTGTTTTTTAACAAAACCCTTACAAAAGGAAAATGCACTGTTTTCCTCTACTACTCTACTCATTCATGTGACACTAAGTCTGGTTTTTCACACCAAGCAATTCTCCAATTCTCTGCCAACACCAACTAGATGACTTGCGGTTCAATTTTGTTCTGACGCTATCACTCTGGAGTTAGCATCGGATCCCACAAGTTAAAGGCTCTGTCCCACAGGATTACCCATGCTTCCAACACCAATCATAAACCCCAGTTTGCCACCTGTACTTGTGATTGCCTGGCTATAAACTGGGGTTCTCCAACACTCTCCTTGGGTTTGATAATTTGCTAGAATGGCTCACAGAACTTAAGAAAACAGGTTACTTACTAGGTTATTAGTTTATTAATATAATACAACTCAAGAACAGCCAGATGGAAGAGATGCATAGGGCAAGGTATGTGGAAAGGGGCACAGACAGAGCTTTCATGCCCTCTCCAGGCATGCCACCCTCTCAGCACCTCCATGTGCTCACCAACCCAGAAGTCTCCAAATCCCATACTCAAAAACTTTTTTGAGACTTCATCATCTAGGTGTCATCAATTGTTAACCCAATGTCTAGCCCCTTTCCTCTCCCTGGAGCATGGGAGGTGGGGCAGAAAGTTCCAAGATTCTAATCATGGCTTGGTTTTTCTGGTGACCATCCCTCATCTAGGAGCTATCCAGGAGCCCACCACACATCACCTCATTAGAAAAGATGTTCCTATCATCTAGGAAATTCCAGGAGATTAAAGACTTCTGTATTGGAGCCAAGGTCAAAGAACAAATATTAGAACAAAAGATGCTTCTGCACCTTTACTGCTTAGGAAATTACAAAGGTTTTAGGAGCCCTGGCCAGAAGCCAGAGATGAAGACCAAAATATATATCTATTATACTGCAATATCACACCTTAACATCACATATTTACAAAGGAGCCAATTGTAGTCCTACCAAAACAACAAATTAAGGAAGAGAGAAATTGATCTCTACTATTTAGAAAGTTTTAAAATAAAGATCAAAAGTCTAAATAGTTTCAAAATATTTGTTGTTAAATTTAATCCTTTTAAAGATGGGATTCAAACAAAGTCCAGGTACTAGAAAAAAAAAAATTGAAAGTGATTGCCACTACTATAAATCTATTCTTTCTTTGATTACCATTATAGCACATATCATTTTTTTTTTTTTTGACAGAGAGAGACACAGTGAGAGAGGGAACACAAGCAGGGGGAGTGGGAGAGGGAGAAGCAGGCTCCCCGCTGAGCAGGGAGCCCGATGCGGGGCTCGATCCCAGGACCCCGGGATCATGACCTGAGCCGAAGGCAGACGCTTAACGACTGAGCCACCCAGGCGCCCCTAGCACATATCATTTTAAAATACTTTTTTGCCAAAATTTTACTGCTCCAAAAATAAAATTTGTAGTACAGACTATATTTTCTCCCTTTTTCTGTGATGTAAGTCACAATTAATCTTTTTATTCCTCAGCTTACTGGAAGCAGGTATTTGTATATTTAAGAGTACCTTAATAATGTTTTATTATGATGATTCCTATAAGAACAATTTTTTCATACTCAATTATATGAAGATTTATAACTGGGTTGCCCTGACCTTTTCATTAGGTATTATATAATACGTTAGAAAGAGAGGTTGGCCAGGAAATTACCTTTAGAAATGAGAAACAGTAATAAATTCTCAGCACAGACTTAGAGCAGGAAGCTTTAGAAAAAGACTGGGTTGGGGGAGGGGGACAACCATTAGGGAACAAACTGAGGGTTGCTGGAGGGTAGGTGGATGGAGAGATGAGGTAAATGGGTGATGAGCATTAAGGAGGGCATTTGTTGTAATGAGCACTAGGTGTTACTTGCAAGTGATGAATCACTGAATTCTACCCCTGAAACTAATACTACCCTATATATTAACTAACTAGAATTTAAATACAATCTTGAAAGAAAGGAAAAAAAAGAAATAAAAATTTTTAAAAACTACATAGTGAGGGGTGCCTGGCTGGCTCAGGCAGTAGAGCATACAACTCTTGATCTCAGAGTCATGAATTTGACCCACATTGCCTACATTGGGCATAAAGCTTACTTAAAAAATTACAAATAGGGCACCTGGGTGGCTCAGTTGTTAAGTATCTGCCTTCAGCTCAGGTCATGATCCCAGGGTCCTGGGATCAAGCCCCGCATCGGGCTCCCTGCTCGGCGGGGAGCCTGCTTCTCCCTCTCCCACTCCCCCTGCTTGTGTTCCCTCTCTCCCTGTGTCTCTCTGTGTCAAATAAATAAGTAAAACCTTTTTTAAAAATTGCAAATATATAAATACATAAATAGAAACTACATGGTGAGTAGAGAGTACTATTTTTTCCACTCCTGTAAGACTCCTGCCAAAGTGTGCAGAATCAGCACTTTAAAAATTTTATTTACCGTATGTATTTTATATATACTGTATGTATACACAATAGGTATAAAAGTTTTCCCACTGTATGTATTGTAGGAAATTAAAAAAGTAAAATGCATAATCACTGCTATTTAGTAACTTTCTTTATAAAGAAGTTTCTTGAACATATTTCAGTAGTTAAATATTTTTCTGTCATAGTGTTGAATAAGGTCAGGGACACCTGGCTGGCTCAGTCAGTAGAGCATGCAACTCTTGATCTCAGTGTTGTGTTTGTTTGGTTTTTTCCAGGGTTATAAGTTTGAGACACACATTGGGTGTATAGATTACTTAAAAAAATAAAATATTTTACCAAAAATGTTAAATAAGATCATTTATATGAACTAAAATCTCATAATTCTATATATTTTTTAATTTTCAAAAGGCATATTTGGAGTTTCTAATGAAAACTTAGGAATTTTAAGCAAATAGAGATAATGCATACAATATACAACAAAAGAAAAGAAAGAAAACCCTTTAATTTTTTTTTAAGTACTCCCCAATGCCCAACATGGGGCTCAAACTCATGACACCAAGATCAAGAGTTGCATGTCCTACCAACTGAGCCAGTGAGGCACCCCCCACACACACATTTTAAAATTTCAGTAGTAGGATAGGCAAGTAAAATTGGGTAAATCTCCCAGAGGATATTCCAGAGGGAACAGAGAAAACCAAGGGGAGGAAATTCTCAAAGATATAACACCAGAAACTTTCTCAGAACTGAAGCTCATGAATCTCTAGGGAAAAAAAGGTCTACATAATGAATGTGCATTATGATGAACCAAGGTTCATCATTGTGAAATTTCAAAACACCGGGATTAAAAAGTGGCTGTTCAGTGGCAGTATGAACGCTACACAGTGTGTAGCAATGCCTTCAAAATTCTCAGAGAAAATTATTTTCAACTAAAAATTGTGTACCTAATCTATCAGTTAACTGCAAGATTAAATTAAAGTCAATTCAAACATTCAGGAATTTAAAATTTTTCCTCCTATACACTGTCTTCTAGGAACCTTGTGGAGAATATTCAGCAACATGGGAGAAAGAGGAAGACATGGATTTCAGAAAGCAATAACTCCAACACATGAGGACAATGAAGGGAAATCCAGGTTGACAGCTATGCAGCAGCCTAGAAAGCAACTAGTCAAAATGGAAACAAGAGGAAAGATGGCTTCAGAAGTATATCTCAGGGTGGGAGCTTGAACTGTCCTAGTGTTTAGAATTGTGTTTCAATATATTGTTTTATAATTGAAAGGTGTATGACCAAAAAAAATAGTGATGAATACATAGAAAATTTTAAAGGGGACAATTATTAACCCCAGGGAAAATAAAAAGTTGTATGAGAAAAAAAATCTACTTGTTTCTGTAGTCAACAATGATTTTATAAGGTCATGATTTTTGTAAATTTGATTATTGAATTAACAGTATTTTATAATTATTTGGGGAGTATGAAGGAGAAGGAAAGGGACAGAGGAAAGTATAAAAGAGTTAAAACCTCCATTACCATCATAAAAATCTGTAGATAATATCAAAATTTGAAAACATGAAATTAGCAGGAGGTAGGGGAGGGTCAGAAACTGATCATTTTCTTATAAAGCTTTGAGTTCACATTGGGGGCTTTGGCAGGTGGGTTAATGCATTAGCTTAATAAAAACATAATTTAATTTTCTAAAAAGTGACTAAACTGTGGCAATTATCTCATGTGGTGATACAATGGGAGGCAAGAAACTGAGGTCTAGTCCCAGCTCTGCCAAATCCAAAAAACTGTGGCCAAGTCTCTTCACTTTAGTTTCCTTATTTAAAGCCAGGGCTTTAAATATTTCTCTCAATTTTACACTTACATGCTCAAATCTGCCCATCTTCAGTGAGGCTATTTCTTGTGTCTCCTTTACAATGATTCATTGGCTAATCAGAAAAAAAGTCCCAAGTGAACAGCTCCTTTTCCAGGATCTTAAATAGCCAGAAATAAACACATTCTTCTCTGACCCGGAGACTTTACATGCGAGAAAACTACAAGAAATAAAGCATTACCAGGTAAAAGGAATGCAGTGCTCTGACAAGATCTTAATTGACTCACTAAGTTATGGAGATTTTAGGCAACAATTTACCCTGTTCTTAAATTTTAAAAGTAGTTGCCATAGCAACTCCTAGACACAGCATATGGTATGTCTGGTACCTCCAAGATAACAGAGCAGATTCTTGATGAATTTTCCTTACAATATGTTGTGAACTTCTTGTACTTTTTAGTGTTTCAGTGGGCAATGCTATAAGGTGCTAGTATTCATTATTATCTATATATTTTGAAGCCTATCTTAAAGCACTTTTCACTTGCAAAAAACAAACTTTTAATGCTTCCCATATCCCTTAATATCCTTTCTTCGTAAAGAATAAAAGGAACTACAAACTAGTTGAAATATAAGCGAAAGAACAGGTAATCATAAAAGAAAAAAATGTAAATAGAGAATAAATCATATGGAAAATGTCTTGCTCACTTACAGGGAAAGGAAGGAAGTTTAAAACTAGATACTATTTTTCCACTTATCAAATTGGAGGAATAGGACAAGTTTAAAATGGTACTGCCATTCTGGTAGGTAATTTGGGATTATAAATCCAAAGCCTTTAAGATGTTCTTGACATTTGACCTAGGAATTTCCCTGCTGCTGGTCTATCCTAATGGCTTTTTTTTTTTAAATACACAAAGATCTCTGTAGAAGAATTTTTTGTAATATATAAAAATTAGAAGTCATCTTAATATACAATAAGAGGAGATTTAAAAGTACAAATTATGTAAGCATTCTCTTCTTATCAGGCATTTAGATTTGATGCATTGTTTTTATATTACACATTTTACAACTGATATATACTACTGATGTATTTTTATTACAAATTATGGCACTATTATATACTATAGTACATAGGAATATTTATGTACTTTATATATGTATATTAAATAAAAAACAGTTTCTTGAAGAATATGGACAAAAAGTGAATGTCAATTTACAGTATATTTGTAATATACTATATGCAGGCAATCATAGAAAAAGGCACAGAAAGTATATCCCCCCCAAAATAAAGTGGCTGTGGTGGACATCCTAAATTGATCCCCAGTGAGTCCTGCCCTTATATATTCCCCTTATCCTTGAGTGCTTACAGAACTGATGACTTGCTTCTAACCAATAGAATATGGCAAAGGCAATGGATGCAATATCACTCTCGTGATTATGTTGCATTGTATAAGACTCCATTTTAGCAGACTGGAGAGAGAAAGATTATCCTGCTGGCTTTGAAAATTCAAGCTGCCATGTGGCAAGTAACTGTGAACAGCCTTTAAGAGCTACAAGCAGTTTCTAGGGCCTGAAGGGAGCCTCCAACCTACAATCAGTAAGGAGCCAGGGCCTTCAGTCATACAGCTGCAAAGAAGTGAATTCTGCCAACAATCTGAATGAGCCTGGAAGCAGATTTTCTCTAGATGGACTTCCAGATGAGAACACAACCCAGCCAGCACTTGGATTACAGCCTGCTGAGCCCCTGAGCAGAGAACCCAGCTATGCTGTGCCAGGTCTTCGAACCTACAGAAACGGTGAGGTAATAAATGTGTTGTTCTAAGCTGCTTTTGTGGCAATTTACAATTCAGCATAAAAAACTAATACAGTGGCTGTCTCTAGAAAGTAGCCTTTTTTTTTTTTTTACAAATTTTCCTTTCTCATTTGTACTTTGCTACATTTTCTAAAATGTTATAATAAAAATTTCATTGCTTTTAAAATCAAAAGATGTTATTTTCAACAAATCATCTGGAAACAAAAAGTAAGTATGCTCTGCAAATTTTTAACTGATTTTGAATTTGGCAAAAGAACATTTTTTAAAGTGTACAATGAAAATATAGCACCAAGATTACCCCAGATTTCTATTTTTTAAATGATCTTAACAGAATATTTTATTTAAATCATGTTAACATAGACTGTTTCTGAAATTTTAAGCTTTCTATATTTAATAATGCCTGCTGGGAGAAAAAAAAAAGAAATCATACTTTTAAATTTTCCTTTCCAAATTTGACCATGATTTAAAATGGAAAAAGTTATGTTGATTGTGGCTAAATGTTCTCATTTTTATAGGCCATTATGTGCTTTAAATTCACTGTTGGCATTTTAATTTCATTTTACAAAATAAATCCCAACTGACAACAGAATAAAGCAAATTCTAAGTCAACTAAGCGAAAAAGTGTCACTGCAAACAGAAAGAACTTTGCAAACTGAAGCAACATTTCATATGGCTCCTGAACCTAAATTTCCAAAGTTTCAACAAGAAAAAAAAGTGTGTGTGTGTGTGTGTGTGTGTGTTGGGGGGTAAGTATTGACAAATGAGACCATCTCCGCAACTTACTGTCTACAACATGACATTACTATTCAACTGTGTGCATTAACATAAATTTACTATTGTAGGAAGTTCTTGCCCAAGAAGATGAAAATTGCAATAACTATAGCTTGTTTCAGGAAACTTGCCAAAATTCCATTTATCTGACCACTAGATTGCTCCACTTACTGTCATTAGAATAAATATCCCCTTCTCAAGACAATGGATAGTTCAATTAAGCTCCTCAAATGACTGTTTACTCTTAAAGATTTGCCTTGAAAACAGTACCTGGCTGTATTTACTAATTTGAAACTATTATATCATGAGTTTTGCCCAGTCCTGATGAAGCATTAAAAATCTATCTTAGGGGCGCCTGAATGGCTCAGTCGTTAAGCGTCTGCCTTCTGCTCAGGTCATGATCCCAGGGTCCTGGGATCGAGCCCCACATCAGGCTCCCTGCTCAGCAGGAAGCCTGCTTCTCCCTCTCCCACTCCCCCTTCTTGTGTTCCTTTTCTTACTGTCTCGCTCTCTGTCAAATAAATAAATAAAATCTTAAAAAAAAATCTATCTTAAATCAAACCCATAAAACTTCATAAATCTGCCACTCTTACTATCACCTCTGAGACATAGTGCTAAGACTCTGTTAAGGTAGTGATCTCCCATACTGCAGTAAACACAAATGTGGCTTTGCTTTATCAACAGGCTATTTTGATGGTATTTCAACAATCTTCACAGTCCCATCAAGATACAGTAGAAATCTGTTCACCACAGTGGCTCAACCATCCACAAGGAGTGTTCCTCAAAGGCTGGGTGAGTCTCTTCTCTTCAAAAGTCTCCTAGATGATAGTGTTGAGGTAAGTCCACACTGGGATTAAACTTCAATTGCTTTCTTCCTTTTTAATTTCCCCACATGGTGAGTTTATTTTGACTCCCTTGGAATATGAAACCCTTTTTAGGAATTCTTTGATTATTGAATCAGATTTACAAAACCTTTGCCCTTAGTGGAAACCTGACTAATTACTAACAATACTTACTATTTATCTTTGTCTATTCTTCCTTTTTTGTTGTGTATCTGTGAAAGAAAAGTAATAGGGAAGAGAGAGGGCATAGGTCCATTTTAAGACCATTCATTGAGCTGCCCTGGGAATGGAGAATTTCTGAAGATTTCTTCTCAGACTGGTATCCTTTGGACAGATTCTACCCTTGATCAATTATCAAAACATCATGGGAACTTCCTTCAGTCCTGAGATGTCCCTGAGATTCTGGTTCTGGGTCAGATTTCCTCTTAACCTTTCCTTCTGCCAAGAACTATAAGTAAGTTGAGTTTTCCGTTGGTGTAAAGAAAAAACAGCTTTTTCCACTTTTCTGTGTTGAGGAAAAAAACAGTTCTTCCCTATTATGTTTCCTTCCTGTGTGTCTCCTTTACTACTCACACAGAACACTTCTGACACTTATGGTCACCAAATGTGTGGAGGTTTTTCCCCACACCAAGCAATTCACTGCAGTACCAGCTAGGTGTTTTACAATGTAACTGAATTCTGACATTATCAACACAAAGATTTCACAGGTTAAGGGCTCAGTCCCATAAGACAATCCCCCCCACCCAACACACCAGTTGCAAGCCCAAGTTCTCCCTGTGCTTTTGACCAATCAGCTATAGATCAGAGCTTCCAAAAACCCCCTCCTTGGGTTCAATTAATTTGCTACAGTGGCTCGCAGAACTCAGAGAAACACCTACCTACTATAGGAGTGGAAGGCAGGCAGCCCCAAGATGGGCCACTTTGACATGAAAATTATTCTGAGCCAAAAGCAATTGAGACCCTATGGGCTCAAGAAAAATGTTTGCCTCTCCTTTAGCTATATGGAAGGATCTAAATTTCAGAATAAGAGTTACTAGCAGAGATATATTTTATCTGACTGAAGCATTTATATGGCAGGGGAAACATCTAATTAACCAAACATCTACTTTTCTTATCACCCTCCAAAGTCCCAGACCACTTAATTCAAAATGACATATATACCTCATTTTGCCTATCTTTCCATGTCTGTATAGATTTCCCATATGTACACTATTAAATTTGACTTTCTCCTTTTAATCTGCCTCATGTTGATTTGATTTTTAGTACAGCTAGAAGGAAGCTTGAGGGGGACAGAAATTCTTGCTCCCCAACTGTACGTTTACCAGTTTATTAAAGGATATGATAAAAGACACAGATGAAGAGATACACAGGGCAAGCTCTGGGAGGGTCCTGAGTCCAAGAGCTTCTGTCCCTGTGGACTTGGGGTGTATCATTCTCCAGGTATGGATGTGTTTACCAACCTAGAAACTCCCCAAGCCCCATACTTGTAGGATTTATGAAGGCTTCATCACATAGGCATTATCAATCGTGAATTCCATTTTCAGCCCTATTCTCTTCTCTAAAGAATGGGGGCAACGGGGCTGAAAATTCCAAGCTTCTAATTATGGGTTGGTCTTTCTGATGACCACCCCCATTCTGGAGTCCACCCAGAGTCACCTCATTAGAACAAAAGACATTCCTATCCCCAGGAAATTACAGGTGTTGCAGAAGCTCTGTGTCAGGAACAGAGGTCAGAGACTAATATTAGAACAAGAGATACTCCTAGTGTTCTTATCACTTTGGAAATCACAAAGGTTTCAGGAGCTTTGTGCCAGCAACTGGGAGCAGAAATCAATATATATTTTCTGTAGTATCACAGTAGGAGATGGTATGGCCATTAGGCTGGTGAATAAATTCACAAAGTACATGAGCAGCAATTTTGACTGTTCCCAGATGCTCATGGATTAGTCTCATTCTAAATCCAGGTCAACTACTCTGGGCTGGACTCTTCCTTCTCATGTGTATTTATGCTACATCTCAAATTCTTCTACTTAGGTTTTTAAGTAATATAATTTCACCAATATAGAATTTATAGTGGCCACTTTGGTGAGCTTTAGATATCAACAAAATTGCTCATTTGATAGGCATTATAGAATGAAAAGGGAACAAAATACTAAGTGCCAATGGTCAGCATGTTTTTATTGGTCTGAGGAAGTATGCCAAAGAAATTCAGAGTCCAGAATTGCTTTATTAAGAGATTCCTTGGCCAAAGCAAAATTTGAAAAACTTAAAACTAGTTTTCTTCAAGATACTTCAAATCTCAACTTGAAGTGAAAGATTCTTATCCTACTGTTCTTCCCCCCATTCTGTGCTCCTACATATCATTCTCTCTCTCCTTCTGACCTACTTCCCTTCCTTTCTGGCCAGCCGGTAACACCCAAGACTCAATTACCTCTTAAAATTAATCTTTCCACAGGAAAATCCCTCATGGTTGACTATATGGCCTGGTACCATTTTAGGTGATGAATCATTGTCAAAGACTTCCCAAAGCCTAGACAAGATGAAGAGAAATTTACAGAACACTCTAGTAGTGTAGTTTTAGGAAATTAACTTCAGAGCTCCCAGATCTGTAACAATTGATTTATTTATTTGTGAGTACAGATGCAAAAAACAAGAGAAAAAAAAAGGTAAAATAGAAAGACCCTGAGGATAACTTCAGGACCCTAAATTTCATGGGTAATCCAAAAAGTTTGGAAAATCTATAGATGTTAAAGAAGATTTTTTTGGAGACTCTCACAAAAGCATTTCATGTAGAAATAGATGGGACTCTAATTCAGTCCTATAAGCAAAGAGAAAATAATCTTTTGAAGGGGAAGGTCCCGTGGTGGCACCAGAGGTTCTCAATTTGAACTTTATAAGTTTTTACGTGAAATTACCCCCCACGGTTAAGACAAAATTCACCATGTAATCTTGTCGTTAATGATGGGGGCTGTAGAGTCAGCCAGATGGAGGTTTGACTTCCATGTTGGCCATTCACTAGAAGGGTATCTAGGGACAATAGGGACCAAGAGCAGACCACTTCAAGAATGGCCACTTTAGCATGAAAATTATTTTGACTTAAAAAGCAATCAAAACCCTGAAAAATTAAGGAAAAGTTCTTTACCTCCCCCTCAACTGCTTAAAAGACTTTAGATAGAGAACCTGCTCCCGGAAGAGAGTTATCACCACGGATAAGTAAATTATGATATAAACTGGGTATAGTAGACAATGAGGAACCTAGCAAGGCCACTTTGATCAAGTCCTCTCTCTGTCCCATTTTTTCTGAGTGGCCCAGCAAAATTTGTTTACCAAACATTTAATCTTTTTTATCTTCCTGTAAATTGTATTACTTTCCTCTGAAGTCCCAGACCCCTACCTCCTCTCTTGCCTTCAGGATAATATTTATATCTCATTTTGCCTATCTTTGAACATCCACATCTGTGTGGATTCCCAGTACATAGGCTATTAAATTTTATTTTCTCCTGTTAATCTCTCTCATGCCAATTTGATTCTTAGCCACCTAGAAGGACCTTGAAAGGGACAGGAAATCTTTCTCCCCAATAGGACAACTTCTCAATGTTTCTTTCTACCTTTCAAGACCCTTAGACTCTGTCAATGTAGTGGTTTCCCTTCCTACAATAAAGTCAGCTGTGTTTTATTAACAGGCTGTTTTGGTGGTATTGGGGCAGGAGGGACAACATTCAAATACCTTAAAGCTTGGTAACTTTGAAACTGTACCCCACAGGGTTAATGAGGTTAAAACTGTCACCAGGAAGACCCCCGGTGACCCCCCCTTTTTCTTCACAGGAATGTTAACCTTACCTTTTAGAGGCAAACAACAGGAAGAGCTCCAGTGGCCTACCCCAGTTTGAGCTCCACCACCACCAACTCACACCCCTACACAGATGGACAATGGAGTATCCAACAGTTACCTCTACCTCATTATAATGTTAAAATCTCCACTGGAGGAGGAACACAAGCTTCATTAACGTAATACAGGATGCACGTTCAGGCATGTTTTCTAAGTATGCCTGTCTGACCTTATGCCCCCTTTTGCCTGCAATGATAAAACTACCCTTTCTGAATATTCATCCTAAACCTAACTAAAAGAAATCCACTCACTCCCACTAGAGGAGTCACAGCTTTGGAAGTTTTTCTGGTGATCTCCTTATTTGCTGCAAATAAAGTTTCCTTTGTATGACAACACCTGGTGCAGTCTCCACCTGTAACTCACCAAGGAGTGGACTCATGTTAGTTCAGTTACAACTTGTTTTAGCAAAATAGAATCGTATAATGACACAGCCAAAGACCCTGAGCCAAGCCTAGCCATTAGATTTCTAATGTTCATGCATCAATAAGATAGACCTAACTTAAATATATAGCTAGAATTGAAAATTTGTTAACTAAAAAAAGAAATCAGTAGAGTTGAATCAACATGTTTGCCAAGTAGCCCCCAAATGATATAAATATCATATTCTAGAAGTAGTAATTTTAGATGCTGAGCAAAATTATCTTTACATGGGATGTAAAGGCTCTTCATAAGCCAGCCCACATAATTATTACAGGAAAGTAAATGGATGAATACGTAAACAGTCACAATGAGGCAAACACTACAGGTGGCAAAAAGATAGTGCTTCAAGGTCCTAAAGGAGAGAGTTTATGAAAATAGGCATTTCCTTTTCCAGTGCCCATTTTCTTTAGAAGATGCTTATTTATAAAAGTTTTCTTGGAGGATAAAAAAAGAAATATTTTCTTTGATAACTGGAACAAGAGTTTTCATTTCCTTTAAAAAAGTGAACTAGCCACCAATCAACCCTGGAGAAAATTAAAGAAGCAAGGATAGGAAAACTAGTAAGAATAAGAGGAAGATGAGGAAACCCTGAGAAATGCTAGGGCAGATGGAAGGCCGCTGTGAACTAGGTGGGGAAGGGTAATTGCAGCCTGGGGCAGAGAGCAGAGAGGAATCTTAGAAAGGCAAGTTTAGAAGTAAGTGTCAAACAAACTCAGCCAGGCAAAGGAACGCGTATCTTACAAGAAACTCATTGAGTACTCTATTGAGGGAGAAAAGTCAGGGGTTTTAAATGCTAGGAAGCAGAGAGGGAAGACAGTTTATGGTGGTTGAGTTAATTAAGAATTGAAAAGAGTCTTTGAATTTATAAACTGTAGGGGGAAAAAAAATAATAAAAGGTAGAGGGAACTCTATCCTTCTGAGTTCTTGGCTGAGACCTCCATGTAATAAAAGACAGATTAACAGAAGAGAAACAAAGAGGAGTTTAATAACATGGATACCTCCTATATTCATGGGAGACACCCAGGAAAACTGAGTAACTCTCTGAAATGGCCTGAGCCATCACCTTTAACACCTTCTTCATCTAAAGACAAAAGATGCTGGGGGGAAAAGGGGAGGCCAGTTATGGGAGATTACCATGAAAAGCACGGTAAACAAGTATATGTTTGGTATATAGACTTAAGTCTCTTCCTTCTCACTGGTAAGAGTTTCTAGAAATTTAGTATCCTCCTCTTGCTGGTACAGAAAGGGAGACACCCTGTACAAATGGAGATTTCCCTCATAAATGTAAATTTCCCTCACAAAAAGGCAACTTCTACTCTGTTTTCAGAAATATTCCTGTGTCTGCTGTTTCTTAAAAACAATCAGCTCAAAATAATCCTTATGTCAAAGAAGAGTATTTTGGAATGGCATATTCTGCTCCTCTTCAATATAATTGGTTAAAACAAGCTCCTTTGTTTATTAGTCAGGAGGGAGTCCTCAGCCAGGTCTAGTTATTACAGGCAGGAGGCGCAGAGACAGCGGGGGTCATCTCCAATCTGCTTGGTCCTTTATCAGCTTCAGGTAGTTAGAACCAGTCACAATGAAACACAATAATCAGTCAAGTTAACAGGAGAAAAGCCATTTTAATTATGTACAGGAACCCTACAAAGGTATGAGACTCCAAAAAGACAGCCAAGCAATTGAGCCTTATATACCATCCTGAGCTATGGAAAAGGGTAGGGATCTGGGGCTTCAAAAGGGAGGAAAGCAAATCACAGGAAGATGAGAAGAGGAATTATGTGGTAAAGAAAATTTGCCCTGCCATGCAGGTGAGTCTCTCAGTAGTTACCAGTGTTATCTCCGGTATTGGCTCTCTTCCCCGTATAGGCCCTCTTTCTAATGTAAATTTCCCTTGCAAAAGAGTAAGTTCTCTATTTTCAGAGACTCCATTGTCTGCCGTTTTATTACCAAACTCAAACTCTGTGCCCCCGATGCGCAGTAAGCTAGTGTCTGAGACACAGGTCTTGAAGCAAGGAAAACTTTTGTATCAGAAGGGCAGTCCAATGAGGAGATGGGGGATCATTCCTTTTTTTTTTTTTAAAGATTTTATTTATTTATTTGACAGAGAGAGAGGGAACACAAGCAGAGGGAGTGGGAGAGGGAGAAGCAGGCTTCCCGCAGAGCAGGGAGCCCGATGCGGGGCTCCATGCGGGACCCGATGCGGGACCCGATGCGGGACCCGATGTGGGACCCGATCCCAGGACCCGATCCCAGGACCCTGGGATCACGACCCGAGCCGAAGGCAGACGCTTAACGACTGAACCACCCAGGCGCCCCCATGGGGGATCATTCCTAAAGCTGCCTTGCCCTGTTGAGCCTAGGCACAGCCTATTGTTTGGGGAAGTAGGTAAATATATGAGGAGAGCGAGGAGGGAAACCTTGTAAGCCTGTGGGGGGTGGGTCCTTGACAAAATCTGGAGGTATGCATTCTTCCAGACAGTGAGGTGCCACTGGGACATGGCACATTAAATAATTTTAAGACAAATGTTATCATCTGTTTCCCATTAGAGTCTTATAATCAATGTGCAACCAAGGGGTAGAGTCAAAAGGGCAAAGGTAATGATTAATAGTGCATGGGGCTTAATTAACATAAAAAACGCAAGTAAGGAACAAAACAGAACATGCAGCTAAGTTAAGAATATAACTAATACAACTATAGTGCTGCTTATGCTTTCAAAATAGGTCCCAGGAACCAAGCATCCGGCCCCAGTTTCTCAAAATAATTCTTATGCCACAAAAGCATATTTTGGGGTATAATTTTCTGCTCCCTTTCAGCTCAAAGGCCAGAATATTGAAATAGCTAAGGAGGTCAACCAACATAATACATGTTGGGCGACCAGCTCAGGTGGAGGCCTGTGGCTCTGGCAGTGAAAAAATTTACCCAATGCAAAAAAAAAAAATTGAAGTTTATCGAATACACTGGAAGGGAGCAGCAGGGAGTACAGCAAAGGACAAACTGTCTGCCAGGAGGCAATGGTGGGGGACAATAATTAAGCGGGGGAGTGAGGTATGGGAACTATGGAATTTTCCCTTTTCAGTACATAGGCCCACTTGTCAGCTAGGGCCTATGGATACTTTGAGGGGAGTCGCCTGCTGAGCCTGTTTGCATTCAGCCCAGTGGTCACTGTGGGCCCTTTTACCTTACTCAGGTTACCATTGTTCAAGCCTGTTGCCTAAAAACAGTCTCTTCAATATAATTAAAGTAGAAATATTGGAACACACATAAAAAGAATATAAATATAATAAATAAACTTAAAGAGATAAGGTGATAAATAATATAAAACAGGAACAATACATTATTTTTTAAAAAGAGAAGCACCAGGGATGCCTGGGTGCCTCAGTGGGTTGAGCGTCTGACTCTTGATCTCAGCTCAGGTCTTGATCTCAGGATTGTGAGTTCAAGCCCCACGGTGGGCTCTGTACTGGTCTTGGGACCTACAAGAAAGAAAGAAAGAGAGAAAGAGAGAAAGAGAGGGAGGGAGGGAGGAAGGAAGGAAGGAAGAAAAGTTGCACCAATACCTTAAAAGTGAACATTAGAGGTTTACCAAAAATATGACCAACATTAGCTCCTTAAAGATCAATTCTATATTAGGGGGGATAACAGACGTAAGCATGTTATTTTACTTCTTATCTAGTCACATTATGGTGTTAAGGATAATCTAGTTGTGAATTAAAATTTTGGAACAACTAGAATTATGGGTCACAAATAGGATTGAGAGATTCTGTTTAGTTTTTTTGTTTGTTTGTTTCCCACTCCCTGTATATCTTTTTAAAAAAAAGAAAAAGAAGAAAAGAAAACCCAAAAGCCTCACTAATGGGGGGGGGGGGGGGGAGACAGGGATTTTCCTCTACAATTCAAAGGTTTTTCCAGCTACTCTAAGAATTAAATTGATATGAGACAGATTAACAGGAAAAGAATCAAATTGAACCTCATATGTATGGGAAGCCCACATACATGAGGGATTTAAAGACAAACAGGTTAAATGAGATATATCTGCCATCCTGAGCTAAGGAATGGGATAGGGGCCTGGGACTTCAAAGGGCAGGAGAGCAATGCACAGGGTGATATGAAATACAGATGTTTGGCAATTAGATGTTTGCCCTGCATACAGATGGGTCACTCAGATTATCTCTGGTAATAACTCTTATTCTGAGAAAGACCCCCAATTTAAATTCTTCTAGGTAGCTAAGAGAGGGGCAAAAGTTTCTCTTGAGGCTGCAGGGTCTCAACTGCCTTCAGCTCAAAATAGCCTACATGCCAAAGTGGAACATTTTGGGGAGACTTGTTCTGAACCTCTTTTTTTTAAGATTGTATTTATTTATTTGAGGGAGAAAGTATGAGAGAGAGAGCAAGAGCACAAGGTGGGGGTGCAGAGGGAGAAGCAGACTCGCTGCTTAGCAGGGAGCTGAACAAGGGACTCTCCATCCCAGGACCCCAGGATCATGACCTGAGCCAAAGGCAGACAACCAACTGAGCCACCCAGGCGCCCTGTTCTGAACCTCTTAAATGACATCTATCTGGAAAAAGAAAAAAGGCTCTAGAATAAAAACTTTTGTTTTCCATCTTTTCTTTTTTTTTTTTTTTTAAGATTTTTATTTATTTATTTGACAGAGAGAGAGATAGCGAGAGCAGGAACACAAGCAGGGGGAGTGGGAGAGGGAGAAGCAGGCTTCCTGCCGAGCAGGGAGCCCGATGTGGGATTCGATCCCAGGACCCTGGGATCATGACCTGAGCCGAAGGCAGACGCTTAACGACTGAGCCACCCAGGCGCCCTGTTTTCCATATTTTCTATATTGAAAACATATTGCTTTTGTAAGAAAAGAAAATTTTATTTTAAGAAAGGAGTCAGGGTTTCTTCTCCTCCTTTGGAAATGAGAGAGATCATTTAGTTGTGACAGTCCATTGATCCCAGATTTTATCTAAACCTGCTGCCAGTACGATCAATGCTAAGTGAGCAATAGGTAATGTTTCCCCAGGCCCATATTTGATTTCTACAATTACTTCCATCCAAACCAATATTCACACATTACAATGCACTAATGTAAGAAAGCCTTTGCTTTTTTTGTTTTATTTTTTGAATTGAACTCTCAGTATGTGCTCCACTCTTCATAAATGATCCATAGCAAAACCACACAATACCTTTATATGTAACTTCCTTTAAAATGTGATTTGAAAGGACTATGGTCATTATTAGTGGAAAATACCAGTAGGATTGCCCAAGGAAAATCTAGAGATATGTAACAAATAAATCAAGAGTATTACATAGGAAAAACTGTAGGTCTAATGACTCTGAAATACAATACACATAAAAACCTAATTCTGTTCAAGATTCTTCCTTTAAAAAGCTTCTGAAACCCATGTAAATAATTTGGATGATGACAAACAGCAACACTGAACTCCTAATCATCTCTTTCCACCCTCCAATTTGGGTGTCTTTCAGGGTTCCCTACCTTAATGACTGACATCACCATCCCTTCAAGGCTAGAAGTCATCTATGACTCTTCTCTCCACCCCCATATCCAATCCATCCCCAAGTCTTGCGGGTTTGCCTCCAGGATATCTCTCAAATCTATCCATTACTGTCTGTCTCCACTGCACCATTCTAGAGCAGGCTGTTACCATCTCTGGCCTGGACTACTGCAATCATCTAATTTGGCTCCAGGAATCCATTGATTCATTCTTTAACCCATCCTCCAAACTGCAACCAGAGAGGATGTTTCTCTGATTCAAATATTATGTGGCCCATCACCCCATATCTTACTGTTAAAACAAACAAAACAAACAAACAAACAAAAAAACATTTAAGCTAAAAAATTAAAAACCAAATATTTCTTGCCAGGCAAGGAAACACCTGCAAAGAAAGAAATCCTAGCTGGGGTGAGGTACTCAGAAGTACCCAGAAAGAAAGAACTCACAGTGTTAATACTAATTAAGCATTGAAAGCTAGCACTCTGGGTTGGATAAAATGAGTCTATAGGTCTTTACATAGTTGGTTAAAACAAGTAGTCCCATTCATTGTTCATCATTAATCAGAAAAGAGTCTGCAGTTAGATCCAGTAAGGGTCTGATATCCTGAGGTGATGGGGGTGGGTGTCATTCAAATTCATGGTCCTTTATCAGCTTTACCTGGTTAGAACAGCTGTGATGAAATAGGAGCATCAGTTTTAACATCACCTACGCAGGTACTGCTATTTGAAGAAAATTTTCCTTTAACATTACTCCTTCATTCCTGCTCCCAATATTGCAGACTTCTCATTATTCTATGATCTGATCATTTTACTTCCCCAGCCCAATCGTGGTCCTCCTTACACTAGGCTTGTCTCCTCCTTCAAATACCTTGTACTCCTTTATTGTGCTGGTAAATACTGATCCCATCATGCCACTACCCATTTAGTTTATTTAAATTGGCATTCTTAAGATCTCAGCTCAACTATCATTTTCTTCCAGTTTTCCCTGGCCCTCCGGTGTAGGTAAGACCCTTTGGTTATACACCTACCAACAAAACTTGTTTTTTGTTCCTCAGGGCACTTATCTCAGTTTATTTGATTCTTGAGTTTAGTTAATTAATATCTGTCTCCTCTCCTAGACTAAAAGCTACCTGACAACAGGGATTGTACTTCCTTTTGCTCACCACTGTGTCCACCAGTATCTTCAAATACGCCAAACAGACTTGGTGCTTAAAAAAATTGGTGCTCATTATTTCTCGAATGAGTAAATGAGTGAATGAGTTGATGGAGTGACAAATGAATCTATCTTTACTAGTTGGAGTTTGGGACTATTAAGCTAACAGAAGTAAGGAAAATTTTATGAACATCTTAGCTTGTTCTGATGTTCATAAGGTTTAATTATGAAGATTTGAAGAAATTTAATCTGTAGTTTATTTTTTTTAAAGATTTTTTATTTTTTATTTTTTTTGACAGAAAAAGAGACAGCGAGAGAGGGAACACAAGCAGGAGGAGTGGGAAAGGGAGAAGCAGGCTTCCCGCAGAGTAGGGAGCCCGATGCAGGGCTTGATCCCAGGACCCTGGGACTATGACCTGAACCGAAGGCAGACTCCCAACTGATGCCCCTTAATCTGTAGTTTAAATAAAGCATTTGGTAAGATGGGAAAAGACATGGAGAGAAAAAAAAAAGACAAGGCACAGAACCTTCAATTATTTCCTTAAAGCTGACATTATCTTAGGATCTTGAGAAATCATTCTTGGACCATCCCACCACCTATATTACCTGATGCCATCATTCTAAGTCCCATCCTCAGGCACAGAGTGATTATACTTCAGCCTATAGTACCAGCGTAAATTCCCAATTTCATTATTTGTTGTCAGTCTATTTCACAACTTTAGTGTTAATTAAATGCAGCTGTTTTTGTCCTTGTGCCTTTTGTTTCTAATAGCTTTAGCTTTTTTTTTAACCAAAGCTCATTCTCTAAAAACAGTTTGGTATAAATATGCTTTCATTAATTTAGTGATTATCTGATGCAGATGGACTTAAGAGAGAAAAAGGATGCCTGAAGTTATATAAGGCACTAATGGCACTAAATGAACTGTAAAATAATTGAAGCTCAAAATGTTGTCTGAATTTATGAAATATTTCCCTTAAAGAAGTATATTATTGGGGCACCTGGGTGGCTCAGTCATTTAAGCATCTAACTCATGATTTTAGCTCAGGTCATGATCTCAGAGTCCTGAGATCTAGCCCCCAGTTGGTCTCCAGACTCAGCGTGGAATCTGCTTGAGATTCTCTCTCTTCTTCTGCCTCTGTCCCACCCCCCCCACCCCCCCCCCCCACTGCTCACACACATGCTCTTTCTCTCTCTCAAAATAAATAAAATCTTTTTTTAAGTATGTTATTATAGGAGAAAATTAGAATATATACTTTATTAATCTATCATCTTCCAATATTTACTATCATTATAGTTAGACACATTTTAGAAATTGCATTACTGGTACACATGGCAGATTAAACCCAAGTTTATTCCAACTCTCTCTGAATGGCAGTGTCTTAGTCCATTTGGGCTGCTATAATAAAATACCACACTGGGTAGCTTCTAAACAACAGAATTTTATTTCTCACAATTCTAGAGGATGGAAATCTGAGATCAGGGTGCCAGCCTGGTCAGGTGAGGGGCCTCTTCCTCTTGCAGAGAACTCTTTGTTTCCTTGCATGGCTGAAGGGGCTAGGGAACCTCTGTGGGGTCTCTTTTATAAAAGCACTAATCCCTGGGGCACCTGGGTGGCTCAGTCATCAAGCGTCTGCCTTCGGCTCAGGTCATGGTCCCAGGGTCCTGGGATTGAGCCCCACATCGGGCTCCCTGCTCGGTGGGGAGCCTGCTTCTCCCTCTCCCACTCCCCCTGCTTGTGTTCCCTCTCTCACTGTGTCTCTCTCTGTCAAATAAATAAATAGAATCTTTAAAAAAAAAAAAAAAGCACTAATCCCAAGGCCTGGGTGGCTCAGTCGGTTAAGCGTCTGACTCTTGATTTCAGCCCAGGTCATGATCTCAGGGTGGTGAGATTGAGCCCTGCGTCAGCTCCACTCGGTGTGGAGCCTGCTTAAGATTCTCTCTCCCTTGCTCTCTGCCCCTCTCCCCCCACCCCCATAAATAAACAAACAAATAAATAAATAAATAAATAAATGTTTTCTTCTTAAAAAAATAAAAGCACTGATTTCATTTTATGAAGGCTCTACCCTTATGACCTAACCATCTCCCAAAGGCCCCACCTCCAAATACCATCATATTGGGCACTATGATTTCAACATATAAATTTGGGGGGAACACAAACATTCAGACCACAGCAGACAGTAAAGGAAGATAGCACACAAAGGCAAAGAGAACAGAAGAACTGGACAAAAGTTTGGAAGCTGGAAAGGAAATAATGATGGTACTGAGTTAGCAGGCTAAAGGAAGTATAAACTTAAGCTTGGAGGAGAAAGATAAGCAGCAAGAGGTTTCTTACTCTCCCCTCAGGCAGAAAGGCTTGTGAATTAGAAGCACCTGGAACTTTGGAAGGCTATGGACTGAAGAATTTGTTGAAAGGTAAATAGCAGTGAGATTTCCAGATCTCCTCCCCAAGGAAAAAGGTGGGTTCCTCTTTCCCACCCTGGCAGAGATTACTCTCTGGGGAAGTTAAACCTAAAGAACTCTGGTCTTGGGTCATCAGATACTGCCAAGGGCAGAGGCGTCATAATTAAAACAGAGAAATTGACTAAAAGTTCATCTATGAAATGGTAATATCCAGAACTCTCTTCCCCATTTGACTTCTAGAATACTGGCAGCCAACTTTATAACGTCCAGGGCCAGAAACTGGAAGAAAGTGATCAGCCAAAAGAAATAATCTATAGAAACTGTCACTTGAGGACCCTTCAAAGAAAAGATCAATGCACCCCCTACCATTCTACACCATTCAGTGAACAACTTCAAAATTTAAAACATCCTGGGACACCTGGGTGGCTCAGTCAGTTAAGCGGCTGCCTTTCGGCTCAGGTCATGATCCCAGGGTCCTGGGATTGAGTCCCGCATCAGGCTCTCTGCTCAGTGGGGAGACTGCTTCTCTCTCTGCCTGCCGCGCCCCCTGCTTGTGCTCTCTCTCTCTCTCTCTGACAAATAAATTAATTAATTTAAAAAAATTTAGAACATCCTGTCAGCATTAGAGTACATCATTCTCAAATGTGGACAACCAAGTAGTATTTGTCAAAATTCTCTCTCCCTTTCAAGGTCCTCTCAAACGTCACTTTCTCCATAAGTTTTTCCCTGAGCCATCAATTAATGTGGCATTAAATATAACCTACCTTCTCATACAGTTATTCTACATGTTTTAATACCCGTTAGATAAATGCTCTCCTTGACAGCGATACATATCCAAATATCCAGTTACTTCCTAAACAAACATTTAGATACCCCTATTTTCCTCAGACTTAGCACGTCCAAAACTGAGCTCATCATCCTGCCTTCCAAACCTGGATTCCCTGTCTCACCAAACAGCATTTCAGCTACCCAGTTACCTCGGTCAGAAATCTAGCCTCTCCTCTACTTTGTCATATACAATCTTCCAAAAAATTCTGCTCATTCTACTTTTTATATATATCTCAAATCTCTATTTTTACTCCCTTACTGAAAACACGTCAGTGGCTTCCCATCTCCCTTAGAATAAAATCCAAACTCCTTAAAAAGACTGTTGATATCTTACACAGTGTGACTTCTGCCTTTCTTTCCAGCTTCAAATACCCTACACTCTCTAGAAACAGAAACTTTGCAAGACTTTTTCCTTCCACCTAGAGTGCTTTTCCTTCCACTCCTCCTCTGGCAAACTCCTACTCATCCCTTAGGTCTCAGAGAGGATTTCCCCCAACAAAATGCCCCTCTTATCATTTTGCATGGTAGCCCATACTTTCCCTTCATAGCATTTATATTTTGTAGATAATATATATACTATAGGAGAGATAATTCATTTAATATCTACCTCATCTATGACCCTGTGAACTCCATGAAAGCAAGACAATAGATGTTTTGCTTTGCTATTATATCCCTAGCACAAAGCATAGTCTATGATGGGCACTCAAATATTTGTTGAATAAACAAGTGAATATTTATTGGTTGAATAAATAATGATTTTAATTTACTTAAAAGCCCAATGCTGGTGGGTGTAGGAATGGAAAAAATAATGAGATAGGAGGACCATTATCAAAATTGAATCTAACACATGGCAACAGAATGGATGTGAAAGACAAAATAAAAAAAGAATGAAAGATGGATCTTAGGTCTGCTGATGATTCAGACCTAAGTGACTGGGAAAAGGACAGGGCCACTAAAATAAGTAGGAAAGTTAGAAAGTGTGTGGAAAGGAGATGGTGAATTTGGGTTTAGACACGTTGAGTTGGAAGAGCTAATTCCATTTAGGTTGAAACTGCAAGAATGTAATTGGGAATATAGGTCTATAACCAGAAAAGAGGTTGAGATTAGAGTTAAAGCCATTTTGGAGTCATTTTAGTAGGGACAGATATTCCATCTACAGCTCTTTCAAACAGATATATACTCTCGGTGCATCCTGGACTTAGCTTTTGCAAATCATCTCACACTTGTAATACCTTGTTCAGTGCTGGTCTTTCCCTACTCAGTTGTGAGTTTCATGAGGACAGTGTTGTTCTATCCTTAGAAAGGGAACCATTAGAATCCCTACAGTGTAGGGATTCTGGGAACAGGTAGTCAGGAAAGGCAGCCTTCAGGCTGTTGAATGGAAAAACATCCCTTTTTCCAATGGCAGTAATGGCAGCTATGCTAGAGAAATTTCCATAACACAGTGGCCCAGCATTTTCCACCAATGCAATAAACAAATTATTTTAAATCACACAACTGGTTAGCCACACAGTTGTAATTAAGATTTATGGTTCTCAATCCAATAGCCCCTCTCTCTGTGTACAACTGCAACATATACTTCTACTAAATACCTACCTCAATCTACCATAATGTAAAATAGATTATCCCACTATCTCAGGTATGTTATGGATATAAACTTGCCAATTTTGAAAGTGTGTTAAAGCTTTGAGATACAATTTGACATTTCGAATCCTAGACAGACTTAAACTCAGAAAGTATCCACCCAAATAGAGATTTGCTAATATCTTTTCCCGCTATACTGATGCACAAGGATTTATATCTTGTCAAGATCATTAAAATGCTTCAGAAGTTCAAGTTGCAGACTATTTGATTGTTATGTAGATACAACTCAAGGAACTTTGTCAGAAGTTCTAAATACCAGAGACAAAAATCTTTATGACTAACACATCTGCTATTTACAGATAATATGGCAATACTATAAACTTATTTTATATAATTTAATCTGATGAAAACATATCAATAGTATCTCCCTTTACTAATGATTTTGCTCCTTGACTTCAATTAAATTCACTGAAACATATGCTTGAAGCATATATAAGCTTGTATATGCACACAACAATTGTTTCTTAAAATGATCTGAGAAGTACTGTGTTACATCCTTCCCCACCGATGGAAGATAAAGTAATATGGAGCCCACCTTTAACAAAAATCTGAGATTCCTACCATTAACATGAATACAGTGCTAAGCTACTTCTCATTCTGTTTTACTTTTTGTGAACTGTGCTATATCGTGAAACCTAAAAATCAATGTTGAAAAAACTAAATTATATGCCTACATTTATATAAATTATGTAATTATTCACATGGTGGATTATTACAGAATATTACCAATTCATTAGCTACAATAAACTTTTTTTCTGAAGAGTTATATAAAACACACATGGAATTACTTCATTTTTAGTTTTTCCCCCCACAGTATAAATCATTTTTCTCTGCCTAAGATATCACTATCTCTCCAGCAGGTTAATCCCAGGAGGTTTAGCAACTGCAATTACTACATTTAAATATTCCACATATCTGTCAAGACTTAAAAGAATTCCATGGTGTCAGTTTAAATATAAATATATATAATTCTAGTTAATCATCACTTAAGGCAGTTTTGAAAACCACATTACTTACTGCTGCAAATTTCAGTGTTATATTGTGTATGTTGCGTAGTTTGCTATATTCCAACTCTCTCTATTGATTTATTGGTTAAGAAAATGTCCATACTGATTCTGCCAGGCATAAGTGTTCTCTTTATAGAGAAAATACATAGTTTCTCACTGAGGTAAACTTGTCAAGATCATTTCATCTAATCGTCAAAGAGAAAGGAACACCAGAAAAATCATTCTGTGCTTTACATAGAGCTCAAAGTGAGGTTGGAAATCTCATATAAATATAGTATTTCAAGAAAACGCTAGCAAAACATATTACAAGCTTTTCATTTGTTTCCTCTGCTTCTGAAGGAAACCTTTATATTTACCAGTGACCATACTAACGGTCAATGGCTTTCATTCTTCTTTTGCCTTTTAATGTAAGTGCAGATTTTGTGCATTTTGTAATTTCATCTTATAAACAGCTTCAATGACCCTGCAATGAAAATCAAGCATTTTGATGGTATGGTAACTACAGCTACATAATTTTACACTAGGATGGGTCATAGGGTTGCTATATTTACCTTTAAGTTAGGTCTGTTCTTGCGTCTGTATTTATTTATCCTACTTGAAGAGCGCTTACAGTGAAGATAAAAGTGTAATTATTTTTACAACAATGAGAGATTCAGGGTGCCAGAACCTAATATCCTAGTGCCCAGCAACCATAACTAGCACCAGTGAATAGCACTTCAAGGCTTTTAATCTCCATGACAACCTACCTTGCGTTATTCAATGAAATACCACTTTGCATGCATACAAACATAATCTTTATGCACACAGTCTACTTGTTAATAAATATCACCTGCACTGAACACCAAAAAAAAAAAAAAAACAAACTTCCTTTTAAATAACTCTGAGTTCTCCCTGTAAAACTAATTAACTGAACTGAGAAAGAACCTAATTTATATCTTTACATCTAAAGCACACCTACATAATAAGCCAACCAAAAGATTTTCTGAAATAGGTGTTGAAACTGATCCCTTCTTCAATGTGAAATGCTATGGAGACATTACCCGCAAAACCCTCTTGGGTGTTGTCTCAGTAATACTTTCTTTTTTTTTTTTTTTTAATATTTTTATTTATTTATTTGACAGAGAGAGACACAGAGAGAGAGGGAACACAATCAGGGAGAGTGGGAGAGGGAGAAGCAGGCTTCCCGCAGAGCAGGAAGCCCAATGCGGGGCTCAATCCCAGGACCCTGGGATCATGACCTGAGCCGAAGGCAGACGCTTAACCGACTGAGCCACCCAGGCGCCCCCTCAGTAATACTTTCTTGTGGTGAGTAGGTAATTTCACTTTAGACCTAGTTGTTGCTGATGTTCTACCATGAGGAAACATACGCCACTACAGGTTTAGGATTTTCTGTTTATTCTCTTAGTTGTTAAGAATAATTCTCTCATTTTTAGGGTAAGACTGACAGGTTTGTTAATTGTTCTTGTTCCTGATATCTCCTTTGAGAGATAGTTTTTGTTTCTTTTGGTCCTTATTAGTTTTTTGCAATCAAGAATAGATCAGGAAGAATTGGAAGAGAAAACTTGAAACTTTCAGGGGGTGGTTTTCCCTGCCCCCTTTACATACAGGTGCCGAGGTAGAAGATAAAAATAATATCTAAAATGAATTTGAAAGTCTCTGTTGATTTGGTTTATCCATATTTCATTTTTGGAGAGGAACAGAATGGGTTTATTGCATAGAACCTTACTTTTTTTTTTAACTTGTTGGTCTAAGGTGGCTTCTGTATAAATCCAAGGAACATCAGAAGAGAAAGATCTTAGGGACGACTGGGTTGACTCAGTGGGTTAAGCACCCGACTCTTGGTTTGGGCTTAGGTCATGATCTCAGGGTTGTGGGATCAAGCCCCACATTGGGCTCTGTGCTCGGGATGGAGTCTGCTTTAGATTCTCTCCCTCTCCCCCTCTGCCTGCGCGCTCTCCCTCTCTCTCTTGAGTAAAATAAATAAATCAAATCTTAAAAAAAAAAAAAAAAAAGAAATATCTTGGAAATCAGAGAACTTGATACAATACGCAGACCACTGAAAATTGTCCAAGATAAATCACAATTTATTTTTTAGATGATGCTTTGTTTTCTTATGAAAATTACTTCTCCTTTCATGTCTCTGGCTCCTTTTTCAAATGGTTTCTTTACTCTTTTACCTACTTACTTAGCAAATCAAGGTATTGTTAATTATTGTATAGACCACACAAAACTCTTAGTATATTTGGCAAAAATATTTTGAATATAATAACCCCTAAGAAAACAACTAAAAAGGCCACCCTAGTCCCAGCTTCCTTAAATTAAATAATGTGGAAGCAAAACCTAACCTTGGATGCCTGGGTGGCTCAGTCGGTTAAGCGTCTGCCTTTGGCTCAGGTCGTGATCCCAAGGTCCTAGGATTGAGCTCCGCATCAGGCTCCTTGCTCAGCATGGAGTCTGCTTCTCCCTCTCCTTCTGCTGCTCCCCCTGGCTCTGCTTGCTCTCTCTCTCTCTGACAAATAAGTAAATAAAATCTTCAAAAAAAAAAAAAACCCAGAAAACTTAGCCATTGACTTCACCTGTCTAGATAATTTCAAGTAGGTTGTGCTCATAACATCCACAAGCCCCTCATTTTGCCTTTGCCAGCACTGGGTGGCAGGCATGTCTATTTTGCTGTCTTCTCTGTCACAATAGCAGTATTTTCAGGATCCTGAGGTTCACTCTACTCATTATGTCAAACAGCCAGGACAGAATCAGAAAAGCAATTATGTGGATAATCTAGCAAACATTTTATTAAAATAAATCAATTTATTTTTTTAATTTCATAAAACAACCAATTTCAGTAACATTTTTTATTGTACAATATAACTGAATTGTTTTTCCTGAATTGACTGGTTATTTTGGCATATAAAAAGACTTTCCAGTGTAGTAATTATTATATGACCAGGCAACCTGTTTTTTCATGGCTCTGAGAGCTGAAATACTTTATCAAATATCATGAATCTAGGGCTTTGGGGATTTGCGTAGGTCTCTAACAATGATGGCTTTTTTTTTTTTACATGACAGCCCCTGCAATTAGTCTTTGAACTCCTTAAGAACGAGCACTGTGTGTCTCCCCAATGTTCTCTAATTTCTAAAACAGTGGCCACCACATAAAAAATAACTCACAAATGTCTGTTTAATCTAACCAAATTAAATTCCAAGTAAAATCATTTTTAAGCACAACATTCTAATCATTAGGTTCTAACACATTTCTTGCTTGGTATTGGGTTAGAAGTCTTCTGCATTTAGAAGATTTAAAATTGGTCCACTTAAGCAATTTCCAATCGCTTTGATTAGTGCATTAAAGCTGAGTATCAACATTTCTATTTTTGTGTCTTTAAATATTGCTATGAATAGTAATAATGCATCCTCAGCAGTAGTCTTTTTCCCTGACACTTCCATGGTGAGAAAAGCACTATACTAAGACCCAGTAACTCTGACTGAGAAGAAAATAGCATTTCTCCCACTATTTTTAAGTGAATATAATTCTTATAAAAATGTGTCCACCAAAATAATTTTTATAAGCACAAAGTCCAAAAGAAACATGAAAAAACCATGTAATTTCCCTTGTCTTCAGGGGGAAAAAAACCCAAAGCCCCCAAAACAGCATTCTATGGTCTGAAAAGTCACCAAAGAAGAGATTTAGATGATTAATTTTGTCATGGGTTTTAGCAGTTCACAAGATTTACATGTAATCCAAACTGCACATACACCTAAATGTGAACTTACCTTTTCTGATTTAACCTTCAATTAAACTAATAGTTTTTTTTTAATATGAGGAATAAGATAATTCTCAGGCCTTCTGTGGCTTTGTTTACAGTGAACCAAAGAATTGAGAGCTGCAATTACTTTTCTCATCCCAGAATTCACTAGCCAACCAGCCAGTAGTTTAATGTTTTCATTTCTAGTGAGCCCTTCACCAAGATTGTTTGTGGTTGGGTTTTATCAAAGTGCATGATGTATAAGGGCAGCCCTGCCCCAACTCTTGTGTGTCTGTGGACTTTCTAGCTGTTGTTTATAGAGCCAACTGATCACTCTTGCAGTTCATATAGAGATACTGGTTGCCTATGGTGCACTGGTGAGCAGACTTTCTAAAACTAGAGCCCCGATGTTTCATGTTGGCAATTTTCATGGTATAAATGTTCCCACCATGGCTGATTTCAAGCTACCAACATGAGATCACTGAGCAGGAAGTTGGGAAGAAATGTACATAGCCTGCTCCCCTGATCCAATAAGAGTCAGTTCCAGCAGTCCACAAGTGGTTACTTACTCTGTTTTAGGGATTTTTTTTCTATTATAAAGGTAATTGGCATACAAAATTAAAAATGATTAATACTAAAAGGAAGAGAAGAAAATAGCCTACAATTCTAAAAGCCAGAGATCGTCATTGTTAATATGATATATGGTACTAGTGCCTACTACAAGTAACCCTTACGAAATATCTGGATTTATTTCAGTATACCTTTCTGGAAACCATAGAAGTTTCAACATATGTTCAAACTGGAGTCACTCCTAATGGGAATATCAGAAAAAGAAGGACTTGAAACTCAAAAGGAAGGGTAAAGAAACTAGCTAAGAATTAGTAAAGGATCTAGCAATGAATTCTTAGATAGCTAGAGCTGGAAGAAAATAAACTCCGAAATTAGAATTGTATTCCTGAATCTATTAACTCAAGGGAACTGAAGATGAAGGAGTGGAAGACATGTGCTTTGGCAAGATACTATTAAGTGAAACATCAGATAACCTCGTATATCGAGGAGCAGGTTTGAAAAATATGAGCCCAGCTAGGCTAAGTTAATTAAATAATGATAATTCAAAGATTTTTCCATCTCAAACATCCAAATGACTACAGATTTCTGACACCAAAAACATGACCCTAGTCATGGGAGTTGACAGTTCTGAGTCATAATACCACAAAGAAAAATACAATGCTCTTATTATGAATATTATCTGCAACATAACAACAAATTTGCAAGTATTTTGTAAAAGAATGTAGAAGGAAGGCTATCTTGAAGAGCAAAGATGGTAATAAAAACGTTATTACAAATTCAAGATTTACAAAATGACATCGATACTCTCCTTATTTATGGTACCGGTTTTCTAGTTTTTGTTTTGTTTTGTTTTGTTTTAGTGAACTTTGAAAAAAACATTTACAGAGGATTCTGTAGAGTCACCCATAATTGGGTTTCACTACCCATAGCTCTGAACTATGGAGATTTTTTAAAATTTAATTTTTATACTTGAACATTGCTTTTACATATTTGACTTAAAATATATTATTTCTTTGCACTGATATGCTTTTATTAGGGAAATGATTAATTGTATAGTGTCTTTCTAGATTTACACAGCCTGGTCTTAGCCCATTTTTGTAAGTAAGCATTTTTATTTAAGTATAACATGCATAAAGAAGAGTATACAAATCATAAATGTCCAGGTCCATGAATTATCACAAAGTAAACATATCCATATATACAGCACCCAGATCAATAAATAAGAATTTCATTCAGTCAATAAATGATCTTGGGAAAACTGAACAGCTACATGCAAAAGAATTAAACTTTCTTACACCATGCAAAAAAATAAACTAAAAATGCCAGTACCATACTGTCTTGATGATTACAACTTTATAATACAGCTTGAAGTCTGGAATTGTGATGCCTCCAGCTTTGGTTTTCATTTCCAAACATTACTTTGGCTGAATAGGGTCTTTTCCAGTTCCATACAAATTTTTGAACTGTTTATTCCAGCTCTGTGAAAAATGCTGATGGTATTTTGCTGGATTGCATTGAATGTGTAGATTGCTTTGGGTAGCATAGACACTTTCACAATATTTGTTCTTCCAATCCATGAGCATGGAATCTTTTTCCATTTCTTGTGTCTTCCTCAATTTCTTTCATAAGTGTTCTGTAGTTTTTGGAGTACAGATCTTTTACCTCGTTGGGTAGGTTTATTCCTAGGTAGCTTATGGGTTTTGGTGTACTTATAAGTGGGATCGATTCCTTGATTTCTCTTTCTGCTGCTTCATAATTGGTGTATAGAAATGCAACAGACTTCTGTGCATTGATTTTATATCCTGCAACTTTCCTAAATTCCTGTATCATAGATCAATGGAACAGAATAGAGAACCCATAAATGGACCCTCAACTATATGGTCAACTAATCTTTGAGAAAGCAGAAAAGAATATCTAATGGAAAAAAGACAGTCTCTTCAACAAATGGTGCTGGGAAAACTGGACAGCCACATGCAAAAGAATGAAACTGGACCTCTTTCTTACACCATACACAAAAATATATTCAAAATGGATGAAAGGCCTATATGTGAGACAGGAATCCATCAAAATCCTAGAAAAGAATACAGGCAGCAAGCTCTTTGACCTCAACTGCAGCAACTTCTTACTAGACACATCTCCAGAGGCAAGGGAAACAAACACAAAAATGAACTATTGGGACTTCATCGAGATAAAAACTTCTGCATAGCAAAGGAAAGAATCTATAAAACTAAAAGGCAACCTGCAGAATGAGAGAAGATATTTGCAAATGACATATCAAATAAAGAGCTAGTATCCAAAACCTACAAAGAATTTATCAAACTCAACACCGAAAGAACAAAAAAATCCAGTCAAGAAATGGGCAGAAGACATGAACAGACATCTCTCCAAAGAAGACATACAAATGGCTAACAGACACATGAAAAAGTGCTCAACAACACTTAACATCAGGGAAATACAAATCAAAACCACAATGAGATACCACTTCACACCAGTCAGAATGGCTAAAATTAACAACTCAGGAAACAACAGATGTTGGTGAGGATGCAGAGAAAGGAGAACCTTCTTACACTGTTGGTGGGAATGCAAACTGGTGCAGCCACTGTGGAAAACAGTACGGAGGTTCCTCAAAAAGTTAAAAATAGAACTACCTTTGACCCAGCAATTGCACTACTAGGTATTTAACCAAAAGAAACAAAATAGTGATTCAAAGGGCCACATGCACCCCAGTGTTTATAGCAGCAATGTCCACAATACCAAACTATGGAAAGAGCCCAGATGTCCATCAACTGATGAATGGATAAAAGATATGTGGTCTATATACACAGTAAAATATTACTCAGCCATCAAAAAGAATGAAATCTTGCCATTTGCAATGACGTGGATAGAACTAGAGTGTATTATGCTAAGCAAAATAAGTCAGTCAGAGAAAGACAAGTATCATATGATTTCACTCATATATGGAATTTAAGAAACAAAACAGATGAACATAGAAGAAGGGTAGGAAAATAAAATAAAAACAGAGAAGGAGGGGCGCCTGAGCCACTCAGTTGGTTAAGTGTCTGCCTTCAGCTCGGGTCATGATCCCATGGTCCTGGGATTGAGCCCCGCAGTAGGCTCCCTGCTCAGTGGGGAGCCTGCTTCTCCCTCTCCTTCTGCAGTTCCCCCTGCTTGTGCATGTTCTCCTTCTCTCTCTCAAATAAATAAAATCTTAAAAAAAAAAAAAACAGAGAGGGATGTAAACCATAAGAGACTCTTAACTGTAGGGAACAAACTGAGGGGTGTTGGAGGGGAGATGGGTGGGGGGATGGGGTAATTGGGTGATGGGTTTAAGGAGGGCACTTGATGTAATGAGCACTGGGTGTTATATGCAACTGATGAATTACTAAATTCTACCCCTGAAATTAATAATACACAATATGTCAACTAATCTGAATTTAAATAAAATAAAAATGGATTGAAAAACTAAGTGTAAGACCCAAAACCTACATGTAAGACCTAAAACTTCTAAAAATACACAAATAATTGGGACTACATCAAACTAAAAGTTTGCACAGCAAAGGAAACCATCAACAAAATGAAAAGGCAACCTACTGAATGGGAGAAGATAGTTACAAATGATATATCCAATAAAGGGTTAATATCCAAAATAGGTATAATTCCAATTGTTCATTTTTTGCTTTTGTTTCCCTTGCCTGGGGAGATATATCCAGAAACATATTGCTAAGGCTGATGTCCAAGAGTTTACTGCCTGTGTTTTCTTTTAGGAGTTTTATGGTTTCAGGTCTACATTTAGGTCTTTAATCCATTTTTAGTTTATTTTTGTGTTTGGTGTAAGAAAGTGGTCCAGTCTTATTCCTTTGCATATAGCTGTCCAGTCTCATTCTTTTGCATGTAACTGTCCAGTTTTCCCAATGGAATTTATTGAACAGGCTATCTTTTCCCCATTATATATTATTTCCTTCTTTTTTTATGGATTAATTGACCATATGAGCATGGAATTATTTATGGGTTCTCTATTTTGTTCCATTGATCTATGTTTCTATTTTTGTACCAGAATCATACTATTTGGATTACTGTAGCTTTGTAGTGTAGTTTGAAACCTGAGATTGTGATACCTCCAGTTTTGTTCTTCTTCCTCAAGTTTGCTTTGGCTTTATGGACCTGGCTTTTACTAACTGCTTTTTCTCCTGACTCTGGATCACATTTTCCTATATCTTTGTATATCTGGTGGGTTTTTCCCCATCATATACTGAAAGCTATATTTTGGGGTGCCTGGGTGGCTCAGTCAGTTAAGCATCTGCCTTCTGCTCAGGTCATGATCCCAGGGTCCTGGGATCGAGCCCCACCTTGTGCTCCCTGCTTCTCGGGGAGCCTGCTTCTCCCTCTGCCTGCTGCTCCCCCTGCTTATGCTCTCTCTCTCTGTTCAAATAAATAAATAAAATCTTT
The DNA here is from genome assembly GCF_011800145.1 of Mirounga leonina. NCBI lineage: Eukaryota > Metazoa > Chordata > Mammalia > Carnivora > Phocidae > Mirounga > Mirounga leonina. The sequence goes on along the minus strand of NW_023270839.1, from coordinate 1,061,572 downwards.
ATTAAAAAAAGAAAACTATATTTTAAAGACTCTGGCTTCAGTTACATTTCTTTGAAGAGTATTGATTTTTATTCCAGCAGGTAATTAACTTGGCTCTGCTTAGAATCCCAAAATGTATCTCCCTATAGTGGGCAGCAGCTAGAATCTCTGCCCAAGTCCTTCCTCTTCCAGCTGCTGCTTTTTCACCAGGCATACTGGAGTATCTCTGGGGCAGTTTAGTGGTCAATCAAGGGTTTGAGAGGAATTTATATACAGATCCTGAGGTTCACTCCTCTTGCAGCCTCCTTTCTTCCAGGATTTTCCCCCCTAGTTTTTCTACCTTCTCTGCCAGCCTAGAACTCTGTCTTCTTTATCTCAAGCCATAAAGTTGCAACTCTCTGTTACCAACAGCCTGGTACGGATTGGGCTGTACCCTCAGGCAAAAAGTACAGATTCCCAAATCTCACTAGCTGCAGTTCTGTCTTTCTTAAATATGGCATGGGGGAGTGTGTTGAATATATCTTGTTCATATATATATATTATAATTGTTATCTGCAAGATTATTCTGGCTAAGTGCTCTGCTATTTCTAAAAGCTTAAATCTAATATATATTTTCATATTCTGGTTTTTTCCAATTATTATTATATTATCTGGCTTTTTACATGGATATTTACCATGTGATGTGTTTTGTGTGCTCTGATAGATATATTCATTACATCTGTTGGTTATCTGGATTCAGAGCCTTTAATTTGACCTTCACATAAGAAATGTGAAGCCTTTCAGGAGTGCCTGGGTGCCTTAGTCAGTTAAGCGTCTGCCTTCAGCCTGGGTCATGACCCCAGGGTCCTGGGATCGAGTCCCGCATCAGGCTCCCTGCTCTGCGGGGAACCTGCTTCTCCCTCTTCCTCTGCATGTCTCTCTCATGAATAAATAAATAAAAAAATCTTAAAAAAAAAATGTGAAGCCTTTCAAGTCCTAACATTAGTCTGTGTAAATCAGCTCAGTCTATTAAACCTGGTAAAGCATTATTAGAAGGTAAAAAATCATCTTATATTATGAATGCAAATTGAATCTCTTCATGAATTCAACTTACAACATAATTTAATTTAAATAATAGTATATTTATAGTCACAATCAATAATAAAAACATTTTCTTGTTTTTCTCATTAAAAATTTTTTTCATTCCTCTGACTTTAAAACAATGATTTTTGTTCTTCTACATAAATTTATAGAGAAGTGCTATTTTTCTGTTTTATGTTTACAGTCCTCAGCAAATTTTGGTATAAAAACATTCAGTAGTGTTTTACTGTCTTTGAAGCAAAAAGTTTACTTTTCCACATATCACATTCAAGTTTATGCAAGAGAAATTCAGCTAAAGCTTCTTCATTCATTTATTCAGCAAATGTTTCATACGTGTTCATTATATATAATGCACTGTGTTAGACACAGCGGATACTAGAATAAATAAGAAACCCTCCAGATCCTTCAAAGGCTCATAATCTATTAGGAAAGTGAGAGAAGTAATTAAAAATGACAACAAATTAAAATTAGTGATAAGTATTTTTAAAATGATAAATTCACAAGGAGAATCTAATTCTGCATGGAGAGATCTAGAAAGTCTAGTTAAGGATCAACAGTGTGCATATGCTTGAAAAATAACTGAGTTTACCAAAAGCAAGAACTTGAGGAAAAACATTGCAACTCCAGGGCACTGCAAGTACTTTTTCATAATAGAATACAGTAAGCAAGTGGAAAAATCATAGAAGATGAGACTAGAGAAGTAGGCATGGGCCAAAAAAAATAATGGCCTTGAATTATACTTGGTATACAAGTATATGAATTTTCATCTATGGATTATGGGAAGTTGTACAAGATATTAAGCAGGAGTGATTACCAGATTTGAGTTTTTTTTTTTTTCTAATGGTAACATTTTTTTTTAATTTATTTTTTTTTATTCTTACGTTAATCCCCATACATTACATCATTAGTTTTAGATGAAGTGTTCCATGATTCATTGTTTGTGCATAACACCCAGTGCTCCATGCAGAATGTGCCCTCCTCAATACCCACCACCAGGCTAACCCATCCTCCCACCCCCCTCCCCTCCAGAACCCTGTTTGTTTTTCAGAGTCCATCGTCTCTCATGGTTCGTCTACCCCTCCGATTTCCCCCGCTTCATTCTTCCCCTCCCGCTACCTTCTTCTTCTTCTTTTTTTTTTCTTAACATATATTGCATTATTTGTTTCAGAGGTACAGATCTGAGATTCAACTGTCTTGCACAATTCACAGCGCTTACCAGAGCACATACCCTCCCCAGTGTCTATCACCCAGTCACCCCATCCCTCCCACCCCACCCCCCACTCCAGCAACCCTCATATCACCTTGGCTGCAGTGGAGAATGGATTGTATCAGAGGTTGCCAAATGTCTATAAAGGGCCAGATAGTAAATATTTGGGGCCTATGGGCCAGTCTCTGTCACAACTACTCTACTCTGCTGCTGTGGCATGAAAACAACCATGGACAATAGGTAAATGAATAGACATGACTGTGTTCCAATAAAAACTTTATTTTCAAGAAAAGAAAAAACAGGCAACAGGCTGGATTTGGCCCGTGAGCTATATAGTTTGCCAACCCCTGGATTAGATGATTTATCCCACATCAACAAGATCAGTTAGGAAGTGACTGCAATAATCCACATGAGGGATAATGAGAGCTTGAATTAGAGCAGTGGACATGAAATTACAGAGGAGACAATTCCAGAAACATTAAGAAGGTAGAAATGGCAGGACTTGGTGACCAATTGGATATTGTGGCTGAGGGGGCAGAAACTTGGGAGAACTCCAAAATTTATAGTTTAAATGACTGGAGAGATCATGCTTCCATCAATAGAGGATCAGGAGGTCAGCGATGCAAAGATTTCACCAGGTCATGAATTATAGTTTTTTTCTAGTTGTTTAAATACATTAACTATTTTTAATCACAAAGTATGTAATAAACATTTTTAATATAAAATTGTATTTTTCCATTTAATCTGTAGAGTTGTTAGGAGAAATTAAATCTGCTCATTTAAGCTGCACATGAACAAACTCACTGGTCCTGTATTACTTAGGTTCTCTTGATAAACAATACTTTAGACTCTCTTGGTCTAGCTTTTCCTTAGGACTGCTTGAAATAAACAGTACTTCCAGCAGTTTCAAATCTATATAAACACAGTTTGAGAACACTTTCTCCCACATCTTGGAGACCCTGTTTAAACAAAATGCTGAGTTGAGAGACCATAAATCTCACCCAAATGTGGTAATTCCTAAGTTCTTATGTAATACAATTGATCTCTAGCACTTTCATATGAATGAGCATTAGATCATGTGAGGTGGTAGTGTGTATGGTATGAAACACAGAAGATGAAACTAAGAAAGAAGTAAAGCCACAGAAAATTGATCATCACACTATGTATCCCACTCAGAGATTATAATTTATGGAAGTCAGCTGTCAGTAACTATTTATAAAGCCAGTTAGTATTTTATCCATCCTCTCTTCTTGTCTTGCCTTTTTCTTTTTTTTTTTCTGTTCTCACTAATTCCTTTCTTTTCTTATGTCTCTTCTGCCTTAACTTTCTTTCTTCTCCTGTTCAAATTGCACTACCCCTCTTTTCATTTTCCCTTATCTTCTTATTTCTAGTCTTCTTTTGAGCTCCACTTCTTCACCCAATCAAACACATCTTTTTGAGGAGCTATCGCAATTTTTTAACAATTAACTTTCATCCACTAAGGATTTCCTTCTAAGTTGGAGAGAGACAGAGACAGAGAGAGAATTGTTTTCTCTTTTAATCTAAAGCATGCTTGATCAATATAATGGAAACATATGAAAGAATACTACTTTAATTCATTTTAGGATCAGTATATCAGGGAGAGAGCCAGGTTTTGTGGTGCCTAAAGCTAAATAGTACAAAATTTAAGTATTAAAGTAAATATTTGTTCTTAATGAGAATAATCAAAGCAATTAAAGAATAATAAAAGTTTACCAATGCTATGTATATCTCAAATGCCAGAAAAATAATATAATATTTTTGTGAATTAACTACCTGACACACCTCTATGACACTTTTACCCCACATCTTTTGGATTCATATTCTTTGAATCCTTCTTCATATGGCAATGATTTTACAATACTCTCTATAGAAGGAATAATAGTATTGCTACAAGTTTGTGCCCTACAAATAGGAACATGAAATAAGTTCTACCTTATGCAATTCCTATTAATAAAGAAAAAATGAGTGGCGCATTTGTAATTGTAATTGTCTCTGCTCCATTATCAAATATATTTCTGACAGGAGAAAAATTGATTAGAGTCAGTGAGAATCAAATCCTATAATTTTCCACATATGATGATTGAAAGAATTTTCCACAGATGGTTCCCCTCAATACGTGTCCAGTGTATTTTTCCTTTACCTCGCAGATGTTACTGGTGGTAGCCTGCCGTGACAATCCCATGCAGAGGAGGACTGAAGGCTTAAAGAGAAAGGGCACTGAAGGACTCCAAATAGTACTTTACTCATCTAACATTTCAAAGAAAATTGATAACAAGAAATTGAACTGTCCCGAGGATTTACTGAGAATAGTTTACCTGTAGCAACACACTACTGAGAATCTACTAAACGTCTCAGAGAGGGAAACGGTTTTCATTCTGGGGAAAGTTTTATTTCTTTTAACAATGTTTTGATGTCAGCAGAATTGCGGAAAAACAGTCCCTAGTAATTCCAGGTAATAAATGTTGCCTATTTCCGCCTTTCCTTTGGAAATTCTGCTGTCAGGTAATAATTAGGAATTAGCACACACCATCCTCTAAATGACTGAGAAGAGCATATCTCCATCTGTGGTCCTTGGAACACTAGTCTCCAGCAATGTTAATGGCTATTATATGTTTTAGTTACTGAGTTCTCAGTCTCTGATTGATTCTTGTTTATGTTTTCCATCTCTTCATTGAGGGTCTCACTGGGGTCCTCCACACTTTTCTCAAGTCCGGTGAGTGTCTTTATGACCATTACTTTAAATTCTCTATCAGGCATATTACTTATCTCTGTTTCATTTAGCTCTCTTGTTAGGATTTTGTCCTGTTCTTTCATTTGAGCCCATTCCTGTCTCTCCTCATGTCGCCTAGTTCTCTCCATCTGTTTCTATGTGTTAGGGAAGTCAGCAACGTCTCCTGCTCTTAAAAGTAGTGGCCTTATGAAGACGAGGTCCTGTTGTGCCCGGCAGTGTGATGTGCCCTGTTCACCAGAACCTGGCACTTCAGGGGGGTCTCCTATGTGGGCTGCATGCTCCCTCCTGTTGCAGCTAAGCTGCATTTGCATTCAGTCACAGTGGTGCTCTCTGCCTGTTGTAGGCAGAGTTTGGTCCCTGTTTTGTTAATGGGCCAGTCTGGGGCCACCTTGGGCTTCAGTTGAGTTAGATATGTCTCTCTTCTTTGAGAATCAAAAGACATATTTGTATGTTAAAGGCTTTGTAAATGTTGCATAAATAAACCTATTTAACATTATTTAACTAAGTTTTCCCCAAATTTATATGACCACAGAATCACAAACACAGACACATCCCTCATTTCGGGGGGGGGGGGGGGGGGGGTTAGGGGAACAGCCATAGAGCTAGCAGTGTTCTGTGGACTGTGAAAAATGACTCTCCCAAAGGCACAAAACCAAAGCTACAAGAATGACCCTTCAGGTTGGAATTTTAGGCATATGGAGACAATAGGCATTCTCATAGCTGCTAAAATCATATCAACAGGCAGTCATTTGTTATTTTTCAGTGTAAAGACCCTGATCAAGCCTACTGCTCTGTCATTAATTCTAAAAGGATATGGTCAGTAATTCAGTCCATCTGATTTCCCAGGCCTTGGGGATATCTGCTTCAGTGTGGCACACAGAAAAGCTACAGCAGATTGGGTATATTTTGAGCCACAGGCAAATATTCTAAGTTCAAGTACTTACTGAATTTTACTTGCCAGTTTTCATGGCATGTGTGATATTTTTAGCTGACTACTGATAGTCATTAAACCCAACAATAGTGCACATGTTATATGAGAAACACACTAGTGTTTTGACAAAGACTCTCTCCTTGACCAAACTTTAGTCAGGCTTCTCTGAACTACCTTCTCAACTAAGCCTCAACCTTCAGACTTCCCTGTCTAACTTTATATCACCCAATTTTCGCAAACACCCTGGTAAGTCAGTTTAGCAAGAATCCCCACCCTCAATGTCTGATCACCCTTGATATCTGATCAAATTCCTCATCCTCCAGGTGATATCTGATGACCCAGGCCTGCCTTCAGCAAGAATCCTATCAAGTTGTTTTAGCCAGAAACTTTCCTTACGGCTGATGTTTCCTCTTAGTAATTTTCCATTTGCTACCCCGTACCCTGTTCCTTGGCTATAGATCCTCACTTACCCATGCTGTATTTAGAATTGAGCCCAGTTCTCTGTCGAGGTCCTTTTCCCAAATTGCAACAGTTCCTGAATAAAAAATCTGTTTCTACTGCTTTAAATACTGTCCGGCTCTGGTTTTTCTTTAACAAAATGCAAGCTTGCAATATTACTTTGCAGCAGAAAGTAATGAACACTTGCTTCAACTTGGGGGAGCCTTATTAAAAGTACTTCAGTATATTGAAAAATTAGACTGACAGGTTTTAAACACAATGTCTTCTGTTTATCCATAAAACATATATATGATTGCCATCAGCAATTCTAAGCTCCCTTTATGAATGAACCTCTGGCTGCCCCTCCAGAGATTGAGAAGAGGGTTCAGATTCCAGGCCCGTTCCATTCTTGGCTCAGCCACTAAGACTGCCAATTAGAGCATTTTGTGGTATGGACATCTGTCCACTGGACTGAGACCAGCTCATTTCACAAAATAGTTGTCAAATGGTATCAACTTTCTGTGACAACCTTCGTTGGATTCAAAAGCATGCCCCCGGAAATTACATGGCTTCCTCTCCTATCACTAAATCCTTTAAATACTCAGAACTTAGGCACACTAATTTTCAAAACTAACTAATTATAAAATCAGAAAGTCATCCTTATTTCCCTTAATTCATGGAAATTGTATTAATGCTCACATTTATTACAGAAAAATAATCCCCGAAACACATTTTTATTCTTGGAAATCTTGGCATTTTCTCAAGTCATTTTGAAAGAAATTTATGTATTTAACATTGCTTTGATGAATGCTTTTTGAGCACCTATTACCTGTTAGGCAATGTGAAAACGCTACCAGTTTCTTTTTTTTTTTTTTTTTTTCTGAATATATCTGCTGAATAGCTGAGAAATTCATTTTATCTCTTCACACTAACTAGTTGGTTTTTTTTTTAATTCAGTATAGTGCAAGATAAGAAGAGCAAAAAGTTTTATAAGGGAAAAGGTAATGTTTGAAGTTACATTAGTTTGAAGGCAGTTTCGTTTTTCAACTATATATAATTACTTTGAAAGGGAAAAATCGTAAGAACAGCTTTATTGTTATATTTTTGCCAGTGGGTGTGTGAAGTGATTTAACTTACAGGTAACGATTATGTAATTGTATTGATACAGGGCATGCAGCCTACCAAGCTTAGTGAATCATCCAGACTGACAGGAGGAGGGGTAAAAATTCTGCCTGCTTCTTTTCTGTTTCACATCCCTGCCTTTACAAAGGAGAGAAGTCTTTCTCACAACTTGCGGAGGGCAGCAGTAAGTGAAGCATCAAAGCTTCAAGATCACAGGTACAAATGCATCAAGACAATGTGTCAACTCCTTGTGGTATAATTTAAAAATTAATTGGGTGGTGGTGAAACTGCCTGGCCCATATGATGACTCTGCCATAAGAGATACAACAACGTAAATGGCTGTCAGAAGCTACCTACCATTCAGAAATTAAGTTCTAAACTTGACAAAGCTGAACTAAGATACAAATTAATCTCTCTGAACTGTTCCATGCTGTCTGTCCCTCTTTTACGTCTTCAGGACACATTTGTTGCATAAACCTAACCATTTATTTGGACAGGAAGAAGCAACACAAAAATATAGAGGGCTAGTGGTAGCACTGTATCCTGAGGTAATTAAAATTCCTATTTTTGCAGCCAATGGCCCCTTCAGCCATAGCTGATTGAAAGTACAAAAATTTAGATCTGGAGATTAATCGTGCCAAGGACAATGCTTGACCAAATGTAATTAGCTGAATTTAGATAAATTCTCAATCTGGCTTTCTTTAACTTGAATAGAAAAATCACACACTTCATTGAACATGAATGGATTTGAAAATGAACATTTGGATTATATGTGAGGATATTTTCCCAGAATAATAGGCTCAAGATTTTTCAATGTGCTAGGTAGAAAGAAGCTCTTTGTTGGCCCAGAGACTTTATCGGCCTTCTGTTTTTACTCTCTAGCTCTATTTGCTGATTTTTGTTAATATTTATAATAACAGGAATAGTAGGTGAGGGAAAGCAGGAGAATAACAGATCCATTTAAATCTTTATTCTTTGTTTTTTCAGTGCTTCTTGTTCTTTTTCTTAGGGATAATTAGAGATAAATGGTATGGTATTATATTTGCTCAGATAGCAATACAAAAATGCCTATTTCCATCATTTTCAGTAATAGACTTTCAAGCTATATTTTCCTCAAACTTGATCCTCATTGTTCCGGTAATATTTAAGCTATTAATTTCTCCAGAGAGTGCTTTTTGAAAATGGTAAATTATAAGACAAATCCCAAAATTACATTTTCTTTAATTTAGAGTATTGTTCAATCTCTACTGTTAGCATAAATGAATAGTCTGAGCTGCAATCCGAAATAAAGCCTAGAGCATTAAACAGTTGGCTTGGAAACAGAAACATTAAGAATATGATTGAAATTTTTTACAGAAGATGAAATAACAGCATGCGCAAAAGCTCATTTATGATAATTCTAACATTTCTGCTAGAGTTATAGAAAAGTAACAACATTTACAAAAAGAAAGAAAGAAAGAAAGGTGAAGGGTTTCACTTTCTAACCAATTGCAATGATACCAATTTTGCTCTTAGTGAAAAGTGATTTTCACCATTATATAGATTTCATTTTTTTCCAAGTTGCAAGTTTACCTTTTTGAAGGAACACAAAGGGCTTTTCAAATAAAAGTAAATTGAAGCAAAAGTTGGCATGTTTGATGTCTAAAATACAACACTAGCAATAAATACAGTCAAACAGCATGTTACCCTGAAAGACACTGAAGTCTATGAATGTCTATAAACATCGGCACATTTATTTTATCTTATTATAAAAAGACATTAATTATGCTAACATGTGATGAAATCATAATAAAATTTCTTCCTGAGTCTAAAGGTATATTTTAAACCACTTATTTAGTGGATTTCATTTCATACAAATTTTACCTGTTTGCTTTTTTTGTTTTGCCTTTGTTAGCGGTGGGGGTTTGAGAAAGGAAGACAGAAAATACTCTTTATAAAACTATGAAGAAAACTAAGTTTCTTAAAGATATTGATAATCTGATAAATTCCTCTCCATAACAATCTGAGGCCTAAGCAAGCATTTGTAATTCTTCAGAGGAAAAACTTCAATTTCAGAGACTAAGAAAATCACTTCCTCCATCTAGTGGTAAATGATTGTAATTCTCCCAAATTCTAAAATACATTTCACCTTTTTTTAATGTCATTTTATTTTTATATCCATGCTTGTATCAGAAAATTGTATTTATGAAGAATTAGGCTAAATTTTGTATGTTTCTGAAAGAAGTTATTACAGTTTGTAGAAACATGGCACTACTATCTGTAGTATTTCACCCTTGAGCCCAGAAATAAAACACAGTCCCTGGTTACAAATCAGAGACACTTGACATATGTGTACAAAAAGGTGATAAAAGAGAACATGTATTATCAAATGATAAAGGCAGATACTATAAGAACTCTGAGGAAGGTGTGGTCACCTTTGCTTTCAATGGTCACCTTTGCTTGAAAAAGGCTTCAAGGAATACATGGGATTAAAATGGTCTTAGGGGTGCCTGAGTGGCTCAGTCAATTATGCATCCGACTCTTGATTTCATCTCAGGATTGTGAGATCAAGCCCCATGTCAGGCTCCTGCTTAAGATTCTCTCTCTCCCTCTCCCTCTGTCCCTCCCCCCCTCTAAAAATTAATTCATTAAAATAAAATAAAATAGTCTTTAAAGAGAGGGTGGGAATTACATAACCAAAGAAGACTGAGAACAGTATTTCAGGCTGGAGGAATAGTTACAAACAAGATTGGGAGACAAGAATTTTCTGGCTCTGGCATTTTTGAAAGACAGTAGATATATCCTTTCCCTGCAAAAATGAGTTTATGTGTGTGGTCAACAGGGCTGGGAAGGATAGAAAATAAAATTATTGTAGATCTGTTGTATGGGGTCTTAATGTCAAGATTAAAATGCTGGACTACATCTTGTTAGATTCAATCCTAGGAATTATGATGGTGGCATCCATGGACCATACATGGTTCATATGGGTTTTGGGTGTGTCCAAGAATTTCTTAGAATAGGGAAGTTATTCTGTGCATAAGCATACATGCGTTTCTCTAGGAAGGATGTCCATAAGTGTCATCAGATTCTAACTGGGGCTCATTGCTCTGTTAATAGACAAATATTAAAGATTTTGAGCTGCAAACTGACATATTGAGATTTGGGGAGATTCTTCTGGCTCTGGTGTGTAGGATAGTTTGATATGAGCAGAGAACTTACTATTCACATTTGGGCCCATTTTTTCCCCAGCACAAGCAATGATGAGATGTCTGCTGCCCTGGTTACATGGTATATTGTTCCTCCCTGATCTGGGCACTTAATACTTCCTTATGATATGTTGTAAGTCTAGAATTAGCTCTATGATTATTTATAGACCCATATATGATCCCTTCAAAAAATATCCATAAGCATGTCTAGAATTAGGTTTGGTGAATACATCTTTCTCAACACTGATGTCCATTATGACTGCATTTATATTTGGGATTCAGACATCATAATGATAGCAGTAAGCACAAAAACTTCTATTCATTGGGGATTATATGCCAGACACTAGACTAGGTACACTTGTTCAATGAATACTTATTGAATGCTTATTGTGTGCCAGGTAGGTTGTTAGTAATTCTTACGCTAATTCAATGAGCTAGTTATAGTCCCTCAATTTTATAGATGAGGAAACTAAAGTTTAAAGGGGTTAAGTAACATTCCCTTGGTCACCTTGTTGATAGCTAGTATAGCTTTGATTTCAACCCAGATCTCTCTGATTCAATAAGAAGTGGTCAAAGATGGAAGTGAAACAGTTATTTGGCCAGGATGCAAGATTTCTGAATGCCTGTATTTTGTCCTGCCATAATCATACCTCTTCTTTCCCTTCCCTTCCCTCTGTCCAAACTACTCTTACCTCCCTAGGCCCTTTGCAAGATGCCTAAGGAATTTAGGCAGAGCCTAAAGCCAGGTAAATATCCCTTCTTTATTACTATGAAGCTTTTGTCCAAAGCCCCAGAGTATGAACTAAGCAGGAACAAGTAGCTAAGTCCCTTTCCATAGCTTAATGTTTCTTCAACTCTTTTCCTAAGAAACTATTTAAAAGATGTTAATTAGTATGCATATTAAAGTATTCTATGACCAAAAATATCATGGAAATACTGCATTGTGTATCTCCCTCTTGGCACTTAAAAGTGCGTATTAGGGGTGCCTGGGTGGCTCAGTTGGCTAAGCGCCCAATTCATGATTTCAGCTCAGGTCATGATCTCATGCGTCCTGAGCTGGAACCCCATGTCAAGCCCTGTGTCCAGGGCCCTGTTCAGCGGGAAGTCTGCTTAAAGATTCTGCCCCTCCCTCACTCCTTCTAAAATAAATAAATAAATCTTTAAAAATAAAAATGCATACTAATGAATTAAAAACTGAGAAGTTCTGCAGGAAAAAAAATGAGATAAGTCTGCTCAAGAAAGTTTTTCTCAAACTTGTTTGGCCACGAACTCTCTTACCATAACACTCCTACTAAAGACACTGCAGAATAGTTTCCCAAGTTTGGGAAAAATTGGTTATCACAATGATAGGCTTAAGCAAGCTACAATACTAAAAATAGACCCCCTCCACTCTTCCACTGGAATTAATGTAGTTCCATCAGTGTCTACAAAATTGAGTTTCTCTGACCACAAACATATCATGTCTCCTTTTTTTAAATGCTGGAGGTACAGCATGGTGGAATGAACAATATGTTTGCAAACCTCACACTCAACAAAAAAATTACAAAACACAATTAACTTCCAAAACAAATGTGACCACTGCTTCAGCAATTTACAACACAAGCATAAATTATTTGTTAAATATCATTTCCCCAACAAAACCAATGCAGCCAAATCAGGAAATACTAAAATCAGATCCCACATGATTTTTACCAGCCAAAACTATAGCAAACAAAACACACACACACACACACACAAGGGAAGAGAAGAGAAGAGAAGAGAGAGAAGAGAAGAGAAGAAGAGAAGAGAAGAGAAGAGAAGAGAAGAGAAGAGAAGAGAAGAGAGAAAGAAGAGAAGAGAAGAAAAAAAAACTTAATGGCTTCAGTTTCACTGGGATGCTAGTCAATCCATGCCAGTTCCCATCTGTGAACTTAAATTTCACTTAGGAGAAAGAGCCCATGAGGAGGTGTGACCCTCTAATTCCATATTTGGAAGGGATGGGGGGAGCCAATGGGAAATCCATCATTTATGCATACTGCAGCACTGCCTCTCTCAGAGAATACATACTTGAAACACTTCTGTTTTCTTTCACATTTTAGAAATTGCATTTTGGGCACCTCTACTCATAAAGTTTTGGGGTTTTTTTGGGTTTTTTTAAATAAGCATATTTAATATAAGCCTGTTTGATATCATCAGAGATCCATTGGTATAATTGTGAGTTAGGATACTATAAACTCTTTTGCAGTCAACTCTTAATTGTTTGTTTGAGCTAATCACTTTGCTATGTTATAGTCAATGGTCCAGTTTAAGGAAAGAACTTTTATTCATCATTTATGAGACAAGTTAACTTTGTGATTAAGAATGGGAACTCTTGAGCTATACTGCCCTGGTTTGAATCCTGTCCCTGTCACTTACTAAGTACATGAGCCTCAGCATTCTCATCTGAAAAGAAGGAATAATAATAATAATACTGTATTCATCATCCTTTGCTGTATAACAAATTACCACAAAAGTGAGTCAGGAATCCAGGTATGGCTTAGCTGGGTACCTCTGCTTCAAGGTCTCTCTTAAGGCTATATTTAGAATGTCAGCAAGGACTGTGGTCTCACTTGAAGGCTTGACTGGGTGATGATCTATGTCCACGCTCACTTAATTCTTAGCAGGATTCAGTTCTTCATGGACTATCAGACTGAGGTCCTCAGGTTTACTCTGGCTGTTGGCCAGCAGCTTCTCGAATTTCCCTGCTATGTGAGCCTTTTTGTGACACAGCTCCTGGTATGGCAACTGGCTTCCCTCAAGCAAATGAACAAAGAGGGAGCCCAAGATGGAAGCCAGGGTTTTTTCTGTAACCTAACCTCAGAAGTGACATCCCATCACTTTGGCCATATGTATTCATTAGAAACAGGTTGCTATGTCCAGCTCATATTCAAAAAGAGTTGATTACAGACAGGTATGAACATTAGGAGTCCAGGATCATCGCAGGCCATCTTAAAGGCTACCTACCACACCTACCTAGCAGGTTCATTGCATGGGTTGAGTTAATATATGTAGAAGATCTTAGAACAATGCCTGGAACAGAATTAAGAGATATATGTGTTGACTATGACTTACTATATTCAAATAACTGGGATATTTAATAAATAAGACTCAGTTTCTACTTTTAAGAATATGTTAACCTAAAATAGTAATATGGCAGAAAAAGAAAGGTACCATGATGGAGGCAAAAATAAAGAGCTGTGGATATTGAAATGAGGGATTGATCACAAGGAGAGGTAAAAGATTAGCAAAGTCTTGATTAATGAAGCAATATTTGCTCTAAACCCCAGACTATGAGTAAAATTCTGATGGCACTAGGGGAGGGGAGGCTTTAGGGACTGAGGTGAACAGGGCGCTGTTAAAGGCAGCAAAGCAAGGTAGTTAAGGTTGTCCAGGGTAGCTGGGCATTATCCAAGATACCATGGGTAATCCAGGTTAACTGGGGCATCCAAAATGCAGCACTAAACTGAGAATTAGGGTGAAAAGAAGGATTTACACTTGGTTATTGAGAATATTGAGAGAAAGATATATTTGGACTTAATTCAGTCAGTAGTGGGAAGAGGACGAATGCATGAAGCTGAACTTCAGAAAGTTTTTTCTTGCAGCTGGAGATAAGAATGGATTAGGGCAAGGAAATCGTGGAGAAGATATATACACAATGGAATATTATGCAGCCATCAAAAGGAATGAAATCTTGCCATTTGCAATGACGTGGTTGGAACTGGAGGGTATTATGCTGAGCGAAATAAGTCAATCAGAGAAAGACATGTATCCTATGATCTCACTGATATGAGGAATTCTTAATCTCAGGAACAAACTGAGGGTTGCTGGAGTGGTGGGGGGTGGGAGAGATGGGGTGGCTGGGTGATAGACATTGGGAAGGGTATGTGCTATGGTGAGCGCTGTGAATTGTGTAAGACGGTTGAATCACACACCTGTACCTCTGAAACAAATAATACATTATATGTTAAAAAAAAAAAAGAAAGAAGAAGAAGATAGCAGGAAGGGAAAAATGAAGTCGGGGAAATCAGAAAGGGTGATGAACCATGAGAGACTATGGACACTGAGAAACAAACTGAGGGTTTTAGAGGGGAGGGGGGTGGGGGGATGGGTTAGCCTGGTGATGGGTATTAAAGAGGGCACATACTGCATGGAGCACTGGGTGTTATATGCAAACAATGAATCATGGAACACTACATCAAAAACTAATGGTGTAATGTATGGTGATTAACATAACATAATAATTAAAAAAAGAAAACATGTGGGGCGCCTGGGTGGCTCAGATGGTTAAGCGTCTGCCTTCGGCTCAGGCCGTGATCCCGGGGTCCTGGGATCGAGTCCCGCATCGGGCTCCCTGCTGGGCGGGGAGCCTGCTTCTCTCCCTCTGCCTCTGCCTCTCTCTCTCTCTCTCTGACTTTCATGAATAAATAAAAAAAAAAGAAAAGAAAACATGTATCTCATATGGCAGATGGGAGGACTAAATGATATCATGCATATATAGTGCTCAGCACAATGTTGGGCATAAATTAAATAATTTAACAAAAGCTAGCTATTGTTGTTATTATAATATTATATATATCTGTATATATATATGTATATAAACAGTTAAAGCTTAGACCCTTTCAAGTGGGACTAATTATAAAATGACATATAATTGTATTTACAGTTCTTTTGTAAATAATAATCTTTTTAGAGTGAGAAAACTAGTATTTATTGAGCATTTATCATGCTAGACACTCCGTTGAGTCCTTTATATATATCCATACACATTAGCTCATTTAATCCTCTTGCCACAAAGAACTATGGTTCAAAGAGTTTATAACACTTTGCCCAAGGTGATACAGCTAGCAGTTGTTAAAGCCAGGATTTGTCCCTAGGTCTGTCTACTCATAAAGTTTTTTCCGAAGCCACATTCTCCACCTACCATATATTGCATATATTTAAAACATCAAGTGTTCTCTTTCCATCTCTCTTTGGTCCCTGCATTCCTGGCACCAGAGTCTGAATTGACAGCAGTCTCTCTTGAAAACAGGTTCCGTGCCTTCCTGTGAGCAAAGAACACCACATTTATATCAGGCAGTTCACACACTCCTAATCTCCTGCACTTCCTCCTGTGTTTCTTCATCCCCAAAGAGATCCCACCATGTTGATGGCGTTGGGCTGCAAGAGGCTGCTGCCCCTGCCTTCTCTGAAATTCCTCAGGCCAGTCCTTCCCTCTTCATAGCAAAAGAAGCCCCTGGTCCCACATTTGCCGCAGCTGGACAGAATGACTCAACAGTTTCCTGAACTGGACTTACTGGTGGTAATGCAGCGTAAGGGTCTAATGATGTATAATCTCCATGTGCTTATCATACAATCTAGGCCTGTTTTCAGCTGATAGCCCATAGCAGAAATCATCTGGAGAAAGCAGATAGATCCAAAACATGGAAGAGAGAAACATAAGAAAAGACGCATACTTTCAAGCTTACCAAAGTATTTGTCAAATTAACCTGGAAAAATAAGCATCTTTGTGGTGAGAAACTCTAGAAGGAATTGATCGCGAGTATATTTACCATTACTCGGTAACCTAATGGACAAGGCTTTAATTCTTGTTTTGTAGAAAATGCAAAAAGAGCTGATGAGGCTTTTAGCTTTAAATACATATTCTCCCACCTTCCATAATTTATTTTGATACTTATATGTATCCCACAGTATTTGCTGCTAACACTACATAGTGAGTGGCAAGCTCAAAGTTACAATAAATTATGCATAATTTAGTCTCTTGGAATGTCTATAAATACAGTGTGAAGTGTTCAGCTTGTTATTTGATGCAACATCTGAAATCAAATTGCTTTGATGCAAATGTTTATCTCAATGTTATAATTGTGGCATGAATTTTGCCAAATTTATTTTGTTTGCAAAGAGCATTTTATTAATTAGATGCACCAGTCTCAAGGGTATTGGATTTTTTTAAAGACATCAGTGTCAAAACTTCTGCAAATATAAAATGATAGCTCATTTTTAAAAGAGAAGTTTTATTGAACGATTTAAAAAATACCATTTGGAGAGCATAAGTACTCCTAGGCGGTATATTTTCTGAACAATTCTAGGCATTGAAGAATTTACTAATTTTATTATTTATTGCTTCTCATTATCAGCCCATGTTCTTTCTCTTGACAAAACCAGAATTCAAGAATCCTATCTTTGTGTTGAGTTGTTATAAACTAAAATATCCAAGAAATTTTACCTTATTTTATGATAAAATTGTCTGTAATTCTTGCTTTTATTCCATTTATATACATTATCAATCTTTCAATTGTGATGAATCTTTGTATAGGACACTATTGCTCCATTTGTTCCCATTTACAGGTATGAGCTTAATTCTTGAAAGGCATATATTTCATATGTTTTGTGATTTTTTTATTGTGAACTCACATTTCTTGGAACTTCGAATATGAAATTTATTTGAGGACCGAATTTAAAGTGAGTTTCTTCAGAAAGATTTGGGTTTGCATCTAAAAAGTGCCCATTGGAACTACCAACTTGGAACCACTTTAAAAAAAAAAATCTCACCTTTGATCTGGGGGAAGGGAACACATAGGTAGTAGGAATTCCTGCTTCACAACCCCACTCTTGGGACCACTCTTGTCAGTTCAGGTCTTCCAAAAATCAAATGCCCAAACAGGACTAGACATATAAGAAACTTCCTGGGAAGAAAACACCTGTGAAAGATAAAGGGGGAAAGAACAGGAATAGATGAGAAGAGCCTTCGGATCACAAGGCAGGAAGATTTTCAAATGACAGTGTCATTTTGAGAAAGCCTTGGCCAAACCAGTGGCGTGTCTCAGAGCAAAGGTTGCCCTTAGAGGCGTCCCATGTTGGGCTGAGGTAGCTCAGTTCTAGTACCCCAGCCATGCTCAGTCATTGATGGGAGCAGCCCTTAAGAAACATAACTTTGGCATAAGTACCACAGCGGATCCCAGCAGCAGCTGGAGGCTGTCAGTCAATAAGCAAGTAACAAGAGATTATCTTGAAGGGACATGT
This sequence comes from Mirounga leonina, assembly GCF_011800145.1. Taxonomy (NCBI): domain Eukaryota; kingdom Metazoa; phylum Chordata; class Mammalia; order Carnivora; family Phocidae; genus Mirounga; species Mirounga leonina. The sequence continues at coordinate 1,043,840 of NW_023270839.1, read as the reverse complement.
AGAAGGCACACCTCCATGGCCAGCACACAACTGCTGGGGAGAGTCTTTTTTCTTATTTCATCATGATGGTGTCTCCTGATTTAGAATGGAAGAACAGCCATGCCACCTTCAGAAATTTCCGAATTGTCATCTCAATTCCATGAGGTCCCGACAATGGATGTGAAAAAGCAAGGAATGAAACAGAAACAAGAACCGTCTTGAAGAATCAGTGATGGGCACCTGGCTGGCTCAGTCAGTGGAGCATGTGACTCTTGATCTCGGGGTCGTGGGTTCGAGCCCCATGTTGGGTGTAGAGACTGCTTAAAAATAAAATCTTAAAGGGGCACTGGAATGGCTCAGTCGAATGAGCGTGTGACTCTTGATTTCAGTTCAGGTCATGAGATCAAGCCCCATGTCGGGCTCCATGCTCAGTGTGCAGTTTGTTTGAGATTTTTCTCTCTCCCTCTACCTTCTTCTCTCTTACTCCTTTTCTCTCTCTCTCTCTCCCCCTCTTTCTCTAAAAGTAAATAAGTAAAATCCTTAAAAAAATTTTAAAAGAATTTGTGCTCAACCACAGTACTAGTTTCCTGATACTGATAGTAACAGGGGAAAACTGAGAAAATATTTCAGGGAAGTAAGAAGTAGGTTATTACCACCACCTGCTAGGACACATTAAACAGCTCAGAAATATCCTTGAACCAGGAAGAAACAATATGAAGCTAGATTTCCAGTTAGTTAGATGAGATGCAATTTTAAGTCTCTTGTTCGAATATTATTTTATGTCCCAGCCTGTGGGCCCTAGAAAAACCAAGACTACATACATCATTCTAAATGTAAACCAATCATTCCCTCTGTATGTCCCACTTGAGGATCTAGTATACAATACATAGAACTGAACAGATTAGATCACACATCCACACAAAACAAAACATACAAAGCATATCCTGACCCCCATATTTTCTATCTCATTTGATGGCATAATCATCATCTAGTCACCCAACTAGAAAACTAAGAAGTATCCTCTCCTTCACTTTTACTCCCCAAGATTTAATCAACTTATTGAATCCTATCAATTCCACCATCAAAACTATCTCTTTTGTCTATTCTCTCTTCCTTTTCCTTTACTGTCTTACTCTTGCAGTAGCTTCCAAACTAATCTGGTCTACCAAGGTTCAATCTTCCCTCATCTCAATCCATTCTTGTTGTTACAAGAGTTTTCTCTCTTAAACACATCTCTAATTACATCATTTTCCTGTGTAAAAACATTATATAGCTCCATATTGCATGTAGGATATATTCCAACATTCTTTACATGACATAAAGATTCACATCCCAACATAAACCTCACTTTTCTAGGCTGACCATCCAACGCTCTTCATCCATTCATTTATTCAACAATTTATTTTCTGAGTGCCTACTCTGTATCAAGGACATATTTTAGCCACATAGTCATCTGAACTTGCTGTTCTCTTAATCAATCATGGTCTTTCATGCTTCTAAGTCTTTGCACATATTTCTGATGCCTCTTTATTATTCGGGATCTAATTTTTTAAAAAGATTTTTTATGTATCTATTTGAGAGAGAGAGAGTATATGTGTGAGCCAGGAGAAGGGCAGAGGGGCGGTGGGGGGGGGGGAAGGAGAGGGAAAGGAAGAATCTCAATCAAACTCAACACTGAGTGCAGAGCCAAATTCTGGGCTTGATCCTACAACCCTGAGATCATGAGCAGAAACCAAAGTCAGAGCTTAATTGACTGAACCACCCAGGCAGCCCCAGGACCTAATTTAGATGCCACATCCTCTGCAAAATCTATGATCCCCTTATGGTATATTTCCCCCTCCTCTGTACTCTCTTAAATATTTGTATATACACTTGTTACAATAGAATATTCAACTACCCAACATTTGTTAAGTGTCTAATATGTTGCAGCAACAGTGCTAGGCACTGAGGATACCTAAGTGAGAAATGGGCCCTTCTATTGACGACCTCATGATCTGTTTGTGTGTTTTCTCTTCATTAGATCATGAGCTCTTCAAAGACTTGCATTTGCATTTTGGGGTTCCTAAAATGTGACAAGGATTCAGCTGTTTGTTGGGAAAATAAATTATCAAGTTTGGTTCTGATGCGTTCTCTCTTTTTAACCTTGTATTTCACATGTTTTTCTTCCAAAACTCTGTGTCCTCTTAAAGCTAGGCAAAGAAAGTTTTTTTTATCAAGGCCTAGAGATATTACTAAGGCCATCCATTCTGTCAACTCAACTTGCCTCAGAGTGGGGTTTGATGTTCTTCTTATCATAAAGGTGGCAACTAATTCCCTGCCTCCTGAATATGGGCTGGCCTTACAAACTTGCTTCTAATGACTAGAAGGCAGCAGAAGGATTGTTGCTTGACTTTAAAGGCAGGGTTAGAAAAGGTGATACCGCTTCCATGTGGCTCACTTTGGAACCCAGCCACCATTGGGATACTGGCTCTTAAAACAAAGCCACCATGCTGTGAGGAAGCCATGGAGCTACATGGGAGGATTATATGTAAGTATTCTGACCACAACCACAGCCAAGGACCCAGCTGACAGCATCGAATGCCAGATGTGAGTGACCCAGCCTTCAGATGATTCCAGCCCTTTCAGCTGTTGCCAAGTGGAACAGAGATCTGAATTGACAAGTCCTGCCACAATGACAGATTTGTGAACAAAACAAATGTCATTATTTTAAGCCTCTAAGTTTTAAGGATATTTATTAGGTAGCAATAGATAACTGGAACACCACCAAAATGAACTGCAACCAAAATGCTTAGAACAGTTCCTCAGAGTAGCTGCCAAATGGACACAAAGGCCATTTACAGAGCTGCAAACCTAGAAAGCTCCAAAGTAGCACTGGTTCAGTTGCTCCTTAAATTGACACTTGGACTGTATTATCATCAGAGCTCAAGGTGCATAGAGTTGATCTAAAGCTTTTCTATGTCATGTTATCGATCTTTGTAACACGTCTTCCTGCTTCTTCTCTCAACGTGCCTTCACTCTATTCTCAACAGAATGGCCGAAGTTACACATTTAAAACACTAGTTATATAGTGTCCCTTTCCTGCCACAAACCCTTCAGTAGCTTTCCATCTCACACAGAGTAAAATGTGAGTCATTATTATAGCCCAAAAGTGTACATAATCTGGTCTCCCCAATTACCTCATCTCCTCCAATTCTGTCTCATTCACTCTTTTCAACCAGTTGACACCCTTCCTATTCCTAGTACATGTCAAGCACATTTCTGTCTCAGGGTCTCATTCTCTGATCTTTTTTTTTTTTAAGATTTTATTTATTTATTTGACTGAGAGAGACACACTGCAAGAGAGGGAACACAAGCAAGGGGAGTGGGAGAAGAAGAAGCAAGCTTCCTGTGGAGAAGAGAGCCTGATGCAGGGGCTCAATCCCAGGACCCTGGGATCATGACCTGAGCCAAAGGCAGATGCTTAACGACTGAGCCACACAGGCGCCCCTCATTCTCTGATCTTATTCATAGCTATTCAATGTCATTTTATCAGAAAGAACTTCAATGATCTCTTACTTTAAAACCTCCATCCTTTCTATTACCATGCTCTATTATATTTTTCTTCACAGTACTTACCATCATCTGACATATTACATATATATATAGTTTACTTGTTTATTTTATGTCTCTTTCCACTAGAATATGAGCTCCATGAGAATAAGGATTTTGTTTACTCTTCTGTCTTCAGGGTTTAGAACAGTACATGGCACTCAATAATCATTGTTGAATCATTCATTGTATGAATGAATAAATTTTTTAAATAAATGCATATTCTAAAAGACAATATCCAAGACATAAATAGTTTCTCTTTTTGTTTTAGGGGAAGGAGGGGACAGAGGGAGAGGGAGAGAGAGAATCCCAAGCAGGCTCCACGCCCAACACAGAGCCTGACGTAGGGCTTGATCTCACTACCCTGAGATCATGACCCAAACCAAAACCAAGAGTCAGATGCCTAACTGACTGAGCCACCCAGGCAAAGACATAAATGGTTTTAAGCCATATATTACAGGATTTTTTTCAGTCAAGATGCCATTTATACTCATTCTGATAGTCACCAGAGTGTTAGTAAATGATGTTAGCCCTATGACTTATGTCTCTGTTTATAGAAACACAAGGGCTATAAAGATATTTTAATAAGAAACATTGACTATGAATTCTATATATGAAATGAAAAATATTACATACGTAAAAGATAAAGCTTGAAAAACCTGAGGTGTAGAAAAATGAATCAGTAATATTTCAGAGGATAATAAGAAATGTTTTTCCTTTTATTTTATCTATCATAAATTTGCTCAAATATCTTTAAATTTTTATAGTACAGTTAAAGGCTGAAGAGGCATGAGTAGTGGAAAATTCCTGGAAACAACTTATAATGCTGTGTTCATTCTTACCCACTTCCAGAACACTTCATCTCTTTGCATAGATCTAAATTCCCATCTGGTATCATGTATATGTTCTTTCTGTCTGAAGAAATTTCTTTAACATTTCTTATAATGCAGGTCTGCTGGCAATAGAAGTCTAAAAAAGTTTAGAAATATTTTTATTTCTCTTTCGTTTTTGAAAAAGTTTTTCATTAGGCATAGAACTCAGTTGACAGTTGTTTTTGTTTTGGGGTTTTGTTTTTTTTTTTTCAATTCTTTAAAGATGTTGCTCCACTGATTTCTGGCTTGTGTAATTTCTATGGAAATGTAAAAGGATAGAAATAGATATATCATGCTTACAATAAACAAGCAAACCAAAAAGCTATCATGGCAATATTAATATATTATTATCATATTGAGTAGACTCTAGAACAAGGATTACCAGAGATATAAAAGGCCATTTTATAAAGGTAAAAGTGTAGATCATAAAGATGATGTAAAAATCCTAAACATGTATGCACCAGATAATAGAGTTTCAAAATAAATAAAGAAAAACTGATAGAAGAGCAAAGAGAAATACACAAATTTATAATAACAGTCAGAGATTTCAAAACCCTAGTCTCTATATCTGATAGAAAATTATTAAGGTTATAAAAGACTTGAACAAGGTAATCAACTGACTTGACCTAACTGAATTTATAAAAACACAACCAAAGAACTGCAGAATTATTTATAAGTGCACATGGAACATTTACCAAGAGAGACCACATTCTGGACCGTGATAAAAGTCTCAATAAATTTTAAATGATTCAACTCACATAAAGTGTATTCTTTGACAACAGTGGAATTTAATTAGCAATTAATAACAGAAAGATTTCTGATAAATCCTTAAATACTTGAAATTAAATAGCATAATTCTAAATAATCCATGGTAAAAGGATAAATCAAAATAAGAAGTTGGAAAATATTTTCAATTTAATGAAAATGAAAACACAACATATCAAATTTTGTGTGAAGCCATTAAAGCAGAACCTAGGAAGAAGTTTGTTATTTTTTTTAAGATTTTTTTTTTTTTAAGATTTTATTTATTTGTCAGAGAGACAGAGAAAGCACAAGCAGGGGGCAGTGGCAGGCAGAGGGAGAAGCAGGCTACTGGCTGAGCAAGGAGCCTGATGTTCACTCGATCCCAGGACCCTGGGATCATGACCTGAGCAGAAGACAGATGCTTAACCCACTGAGCCACCCAGGCCTCCTGCATTTGTGATATATTTAAATTTTTTTTCGGGTTTATTAAAATATAACTGAGATATAATGCTTGGGTATTAAAGAAATATTCTTTTTTAAAAAAAATTTTTAAGTAAGCCCTACATCCAATGTCGGGCTTGAATTCATGACCTTGAGATCAAGAGTCACATACTCTACTGACTGAGCCAGCCAGATGCCCCAAGGAATATTTTTTCAAAGGATTTTAAAGTGATTGAAGATGGGAATTTCTGAAAGTAAGGTAAGAAAATGCACTTTATAAAATAGGTAGATATAAATGTGTATTATTATTTATTCCTTATTTATTACAGAATTTATGATATTTGCATTTTTATTTTTATATATTTATTTTTTTAAAGATTTTATTCATTTTTGAGAGAGAGAGAGAGAGAGCACATGAGCAGGGGGGAGGGGCAGAGGGAGAAGAAGACTCCCTGTGGAGCAAGGAGCCCGATGTGGGACTCGATCCCAGGACCCCGGGATCATGACCTGAGCCAAAGGCAGACATTTAACTGACTGAGCCACCCAGGCGCCCTGCATTTCTTATTATATTGCCAGCCCATCAATGGAAAACCCAGTTGTGAACATTAATAATTAAATTTTCATCTTGATATTTTCCTTTTAGTCATATCAGAATCAGCTTTACACATTTAAAATTTTTTGTTGTAATGGAGGTATATTCTTCAAGACCAGAGGTTTTATTTCACACTTATCCCACAGTCAGTAAGACATTTCAGTTGACAATATGCCAGAAACACTTGCGCTGTGTGAGGTCAAGAGCCATGGCCTATTTCAGTCATACCTACCAGGTAGAATGATACCGAGAGATGGCAAGAATCCAGGTCCCCAAACACACTAAACTCATTAAGCCATAGCTAAATGTCCTTGCCAGACTCTCCAAGAATGTGTATGCAGAGAAGATAATGCTGAACAAATGTATAATCTTTGTTACCATGAGGCTTTTGTTCCAAACTTGGAAGTCCTCATTTGAGGGGCACCTGGCTGGCTCAGTTGGTAGAGTGTGCAGCTCCTGATCTTGGGGTTGTGAGTTTGAGCCCCATGCTGGGTGTAGAGATTACTTAAAACAAAATCTTTTAAAAAAAGTCCTCAGTTGAGATGGGCATGACCCATTACGGTCTTCTTTGCCCAGGCTAGAAGTAGACCGTGTGATATTGTGAACTAATAATAAGAAATATATATTTGGTGTTCGTTCCTGTTTGGCAGAACTGCTGCTGGGCTTGTTTGTGCTTGGTTTCCCCCACTCCGAATGAGGAAGGAGGGAGAGGACTATGAGACACTTTTTTTCTGAGGAGGAGGTCATAGCCTCCCTCAAAAGCAGGAACAAGAGGGGTGGACCTCTGCGGCATCCCTGCAGCCTCCTCAGCCATCCAGTGCTCAGTTCCCACCCTTGAGTGTGATTTTGGGTTCTAGTCCCCTTTGGTTACTTTCTCCTTCCCCTGAGCATTCTGTTAACCATCATCCTGACCCACCTCAGGCCCAGCCCAGGTACTCAGACACTGAGACACTGACAGGGCGTCAGGTTGCCCGTTAGGGACCAAGTATGGACTTATCCAAGTCTCCCGATCCCCCACCCCCAGGTTTAGATCCTTTCCTTCGGGAGTTAAAATTGAGCAGATTAATTAAACACACTGTTGTGGGGGGGAGCAAAAAAGAACCTTAAAGGAACCGCGTTCGCCGCTTTTGGTCTCTTCGCCCGCCCCCTTTCCTGGCTCCCTTCCTGTGGATGCCCCATTCCTTTTCTCTGCTTTTCACGATGTGGCCCCACCACCGTAGCCCTTTTAAGAGAGGCCCCGCCCATGCGAAGGGGGTGGGGCAGGGGCGGAGTCGGAGGAGTCGGGGAAGGAACAAAAAAAAACGTTAGTTTCTGGGATTTTTCTCTCTCCACCATGGAGCACATGAAAAAAGAACTGTGTAGAATGTGCCTTTGAATTACCAGCTGGTGAGACAGAAGAGAGCCCCACATCGGGCTCTTATTATTAGTCACAATATCACATCGGGCTCCCTGCTCAGTGGGGAGTCTGCTTCTCCCTCTCCCCCTGCTCATGCTTGCATGGGTCCAGAATTGCTGGGCTGTGTTGCACATCCTCTGTGCTTCTTTTTTCTAAAGATTGATTGATTGATTGATTGATTGATTTAAGAAAGAAAGATTTCATGCATGAGCTGGGGGAGAGGCAGAGGGAGAGGAACGGATTCCCTGCTAAGCGTGGAGCCAGAGTGGGAGGGGGCTCAATGTGGGGGTCAATGTAGGGCTGGATCTCAGGACCCTGAGCCGAAATCAAGAGTCAGACACTTAACCAACTGAGCCATCCAGGAGCCGCCAGAGCTTCTTAAGCCCTTAGAATTTCCTAGGTGACAAGAGCAATAAAGGTGTGTTTTGTTATGCTCATGAGGTTACTTTTGGACCTCACCTAAGGAGAAAGGCTGGTCGCCAGGAGAACCAACCATGTATTAGAGTGTTAGAACTTTCAGTCTCACCCACTGACCTCCAGGAAAGGGAGAGGTGCTAGAGATTGAATTGATTAATGCTGATATACTGAAGTCTCCATAAAAACCCAAAAGAATGGGATTTTAGAGCTTCCACTTTGGTGCACAGATGGAGATTCAGAGAGAGTGCTGTGCCCCCGGAGGCATGGTAGCTCTGCCCCCTTCTCCCATAACTTGCCTTGATGCATTTCTCCTGTCTGACTCTTCCTGAGTTATATCCTTTCATAGTAAAATGGCAAATGGGTAAATCTAGGGAGCAAATGAGTTTCCTGAATTCTGTGAGCTATTCTAGCAAATTAATCAAACCCAAGGAGGGGATGTGGGAACCTCTGATACATAGCCAGTTGGTCAGAAGTACAAGTAATGACCTGGACTTTGGACTGACTTCTGAAGTCCAAGGATGGGGTTGTTGGAACCCCCAATCTGTAGCATGTAGGTCAGAAGCAGAGGTGATAAGATGGGCTTTGACTGGGGTCTAAAGTTGGGACAGAGAAGCAGTCTTGTGCAACTGAGCCCTTAACCAGGGGAATGTGAAGCTATCTTCCAGGAGATACTGTCAGAATTGAGTTGAATTGCTGGACACCCAGCTGGTGTCGGAGAGTTGACTGGTGGTGTGAAAAACTGACCCCTCCCCCAACACACACACATTAGAATTGGGTCCAGAATTGCTGGGCTGTGTTGCACATCCTCTGTGTCTTGTCTTACATGATCTTGGCTCACTTTTTGGTTCCAGAACTGTTGCCACAAGAAACTATAGGAAGGTGTGGCCTGGCAGCACCTTGTCTGAGGTACAGCAAGGTTCTCTTACTTTCTGCCAGACTTGTCTTCTGTCACCACTTGGGATGCCTTTGGGCACCCTTTCAGCCATTCTAGCTTACCTACAGAACCCTTAATAAATGGGAGAACAGGAGCTTGAGAATAAATACCCTCTCTTCTGTCTCACCAGCTGGTAATTCAAAGGCACATTCTACACAGTTCTTTTTTCATGTGCTCCATGGTGGAGAGAGAAAAATCCCAGCAACTAAAGCTCAAGAAAAACCGAGGTGGGGTAATGAATGAAAATGAGGGACCAGAGAGGAGTCTGGCAACCTCTATAACCTCTAGGCTATGCCAGCATATTAGGACATGTAATAGTCCTCTAACAGCTGAGTACAGTCATTTAATAAATTTGTGTTGAAAAGATAATATATGAAGTTCAGTAAGGTACTAATAAGGCAGTATTTTTCTGGCATATATTTGACTATAAATTCTTATGGACAATATAATGTATTAGCTATCTAGAAAAATCTGCTTTAAAAATTCATTTAAAATTAGGAGCCTGGGGGCACCTGGGTGGCTCAGATGGTTGGGCATCTGCCTTAGGCTCAGGTCATGATCTCAGGGGCCTTGGATCCAGCCCCACATCGGGCTCCCTGCTCAGTGGGGAGTCTGCTTCTCCCTCTCCCCCTGCTCATGCTTGCTCTCTCTCTCTCTCTCTCTCTCTCTCTCAAATGAATAAATAAAATCTTAAAAAAAATAATAATAAAATAAAATAAAATAAGGAATCCAGAAAAACACCATGTGTAGTATTTGGCTTCTAATCAGAATTTTCATTGGAATAAGCCTATTATTTCTTCTTCAATGAAAATTTTTATTTACATCTTCTCTCTGCAAACAAAATGTTAGCAAGAGTTAGCAAGGGTTGATTGGAGGCAAGAGAAGGATAGCAGGAGGGAACCTGAGTAAATGCTGGCAAGAACTCCTCTCCTGCTGACTTTACTATTTTCAAAAGGCAAATGAGGAAGTATGGAATTTATTTAGTGGATGGTTAATAGTTTTTTAAAAGCTTAGTTTTCAGTATAAAAACATTGACAAGGGCTATTGACATTAATTTACATGAATAGATGGAAACATAGTGAAACTTTTATTCCAGAATGTTATAAACAATAAATTTCATGAATATTTATTGCAAAATCTACCAAATTATAATTCTTTACAGTGCATTGTTCACCTAAAATTTCACTGTCATAAAGTCATAGCACACTCAGAGTCTAGAATGCTTGGTACAAATATTTACTAAATGAATTAGAATCAGGGGAGGTTTCCCCACTATTCTGACTCCCTCTGATTCCACCAGGGCTTTCCCTTCTTTACCACCGTCACCCACAGGGACTATAGGAGATTAAGGACCCCATCCTCCAATAGGGGAGGAAGCTTACTACTGTTCTGTTAAGAAAAAGAAAGTATTCATATAGGGCATTAAATTGTATCCTCAACGAAGTCTCTGGGCAGAATGAGGTGTCTTGAAGAGGTGGCAAGAGGCCTTGGAAGAAATCAGGTATATCTGCATCTATTTTAGTATTTTATCTTTGTTTTGGCACTAATTTTGTGTTTCTATCCTTTCAGGACCCTAATATTTTATTCTTTTTTTTTTTTATTATTTGACAGAGAGAGAGAGAGAGAGGGAGGGAGAGACCACTAGCAATGGGGAGGGGCAGAGGCAGAGGGAGAAGCAGATGCACCGCTGAGCCCGGAGCCGCATGCGTGACTCAATCCCAGGACCCTGAGATCATGACATGAGCTGAAGGCAGACGTTTAACAGACCGAGCCCCCAGGTGCCCCCTTAATATTTTATTCTTAAGAGACTTAGCTGAAGTCTTAAAAATAGTAAAACTTGCATTGATTTCTGCCATAACAACTCTAATTTTCCCTGAGATAATAAAGATAATGCCGTTGTTGGGGAGCAAGAATTCCTGTCCCCTTCAAGTGTCCTTCTAGCTGGACTAAGAATCAAATCGACATAAGTCAGATTAGCAGGAGAAAAGCACATTTAATAGCGTACATATGGGGAATCCATACAGACATGGAAATTCTGAAGACAGGCAAAGTGAGGTATATATGTCATTCTGAACAAGGGGAAGGCGGTCAGGGCTGGTACTTCAGAGGAAAGGACTGCACTTCACAGGGCAATAGGAAGAGCACATGTTTGCTGATTAGATGTTTGCCCTACCACACAGGGGTCACTCATATAAAATTTATCTCTGCTGATAACCCTTATTCTGGAAAAGACCCCCAATCTAGATCCTTCTATATAGTTAAGGAAGTTAGGTCTCAGTTGCCTTCCACTCAAATTAATCTTCATGCCAAAGTACCCAACTTGGCCTGCCAAGCCTGCACTTGGCCCCTACCCTGTCAACTAGAAAATAAGTTTAGGAAGTACAGGAAAGAAAGAAAAGCACAATGAAAGAATGGATAAGTCAGAGAATCACAAAAATTTTAATGTTGGAAGCTGCTATAAAATTGTGGCTCCTAACTAGTGGTCAGTGGGCCAATGCAGAAGAGTGAAAAAGTTTTCACCAACCTTGGGTTGATGAGAGAGAGAGGGAAAGGAACAAAAGGAGGGGAGTATAAAGAAGAGTCACATTATTTACAAGGTTTCTTTTTGAGGTCATCAAAATTGGATTGTGGTGGGGACGCCTGGGTGGCTCAGTTGGTTAAGCGGCTGCCTTCGGCTCAGGTCATGATCCCAGGGTCCTGGGATCGAGTCCCACATCGGGCTCCTTGCTCAGCAGGGAGCCTGCTTCTCCCTCTGCCTGCCTCTCCCCCTGCTTGTGTTCTGTCTCTCTCTCTGACAAATAAATAAATAAAATCTTTAAAAAAAAAAATTGGATTGTGGTGATTTTTGAGCAAATCTATAAATATGCTATCATTACATTGTACACCTAACATGGGTGAATTTTATGGTATGTGAATTATAGCCCAATAAAGATTTTTTTTTAAATTAAAGAAAGATCAATAAATTCAAGAGTTTGCTGAGCACTGGCAGGAAGTAGAGAAATGCATTGTTCTGATGTCTGGAGAGATGAAATTGAAGAGTTCATTAGAGAAATACAAACAAAGAGACCCCTAGTTGCACTAGCTATTTCCTTTGCTGAAAGGCTCTTCCCATTCTTCCACCCCACCCCACCTCCATATTCACAAGGTTGGCTCCTCTTTATCATTCATATTACTAAACCAGAGGTTTAGTAAGCAAAATAAATAAATAAAAGGTGTTTTTGTAAAACTCTTCTCTGAATGCTTAATCTAGAATAACCACCCATTCACTCTATCACATACTATATTTTAATTTTTGCATTGCAGTTTTAACTATCTGATGTGTTTACAATTTAAAAAGATATATATTGGTTTTAAAAACTGAAACCATAAACCCGTAAATTAACTGTCTACATAAATTGGCTTTACTATTCTGCTGTCTTCACAAACAAAACTTCATTATTCCTTTGTCTTTATTGACATGACTTATTTTTCCAGGAAACTCTTATCCAAAAAGACAAAATTTACAATTTTTTAAGTAGCTTTATTGATATATAATTTATATACCATAAACTCACTCATAATAGGTCTACAATGCAAAGGCAGTTATTGTATTTAGAGACTGGTAAAAAATCACAACAATCTAATTTTAGGATATTTTGATCACTCAAACAAAGAAAACTTGTGCCCATTAGCAACCAATCCCCATCTCCTCCTGACAGCTGAAGGCAATCACTAATCACTGTCTCTATAGATTGGCCTTTTCTGGACCTTTCATATAAATGGAATCATACAATATCTGATCTTTTGTATCTTATTTCTTTCACTGAATATAATGCTTTCATCTATGTTATAGCATGTATCAGCACTTCATTCCTTTTAATTGCTAAATAGTATTCTTTGTGTGGATACACTAAATTTTGTTTATCCATTCAACAGTTGATGTTTCTACTTTTTGGCAATTATGAATAATACTGCTATGAACATTTGTGTACACGTCTCTAAGTGAGCACTCATACTTCATTTCTATTATGGAGATTCCTGGGAGTAATTTTGTTGGGTCATGTAACAATTCTGTTAAACACTGTAAGAAACTGCCAAACTATTTTTGGCACATGGCTGTACATGAGTGAAATTATATACAGGAATAACTGTAGGATTAGAATAATCATACTCACCAAGGCTTTGGATGACTGATCCAACAATTGGTCACATTAGCAGCAGTGAGTGGCTAGTGCTCCTTGTTTCCTCAGAGTCAGTGTTCTACTGAAATCTTGAGGAAGTTATAATTAGTCAAGCTATAAGCTAGAGGCCACAAGCTATACGCTAGGGGCTAGAGGTCTGTGAGTTAGAGATATGTAGTCTCTAGCCTGCTTGGGACACAGTTACATTCTGTTTTCTCCACATCTTTGTCAGTACTAGTTATTTTCTGTTTTGTTTGTTTTACCACTATTCTAGTGGCTATATTTCTTGTGATATCTCTTGTGGGGTTTTTTTAAGACTTTTAAAATTATTTATTAGAGAGAGAAAGAGCACAAGTGGTAGGGGGAGAGGCAGAGGGAGAAGCAGACTCCCTGCTGAGCAGAGAACCTGACGTGGGGCTGGATCCCAGGACCCAGAGATCAGGACCTGAGCTGAAGGCAGATGCTTAACTGACTGAGCTACCCAGGTGTCCCTCTTTTGTGGTTTTTGATTGGCATTTCCCTACTGCTTAATGACACTGAGCATTCTTTCATGTGTTTATTGACCATTTGTGTACTTTTTTTTAATTCAAATCTTTTGTCCATCTTTTAATTGGGTTGTCTTATTGTTGAGTTATAAATTCTTAATATATTATGGATATAAGTTCCTTATCATATTATATGATTTGCAAATATATTCTTCCAGCCTGTGGGTTTGTCTTTTACCTTTGTTAGTGGTATTCTTTGAAGTGCACATTTTAAAAAATGATGTTCAGTTTATCAAACTTTTCTTTTATCACTTGTGCTTTAGTGTTGAGTCTCGGAAATCATTACCTAATCCAGATAATTTCATAAATTTTAATTTCCAAGTGTTCATTGCTAGTATATAAAAATACAACTCATTTTTGTATATAGATTTTATATCCAAAAACCTGTTAAATTCATGTATTAGCTCTAGTTACTTGTTTGTAGATTCCTTCAGAATTTTATATAGACAATCATGTTATCTGCAAATAAAGTTTTACTTCTTTCTTCCCTATCTAAATGCCTTTTGTTTATTTTTCTTTAAAGCTCTTGTTCTTAATGTTAGTTTTTGTGCTTTTAGTCACTTGCTGGTATAAATCCAACACCTGGCTGCAATTTACTCATGAATTGACTAAAGCATACAATCTTACTGATTCATGGATTTGTATACATTTTCCTTTGGGAGACACTCAGCATTCCTTGGCACCAGTTTCCTGTAATGAATCAAGGAAACCCAAGGTTTCCTGGGTAACTGGACTCCATCATTGGGTGAATATTTAGATGGTAAACAATATAATAGGTCAGGCAGCCATAAATCTAAAATCCCCTATCATATCATCTTTATGATAGAAATGGAGTTTTCTATCTTTGCTGAAATAAAAATTAGGGTACTTTCATAGGAGCTAGCTTTTGTAACCAATTATTTAGAGGAATAGAATTTTAAAGAGCTCTAAGGAGCAGATAATGTATATTGGGAAGTTGTCTCACCGCCACAGATTTTATAAGTGAGATACACTGCATCTCTTTTGCTTTAAATCTATCTTAAGCATCTCAACACTATAGATAACATTGCCTGGTACCAGTGATGTCAAAATGTTACCACACTATTTGACAACTCCTGGGAGTATTTTAGTGGAAAACTGATCATCAAGTGGTCCTCAACAACTGGTATTATGGGATTTGTGCTACAAAAGCATACTGGCCACTAGCTGAAAATTGGTCAGGGATTGTACCTTGGTAAAGTGATGCCAGACATCAATCAGGATTCATTGTAAATATCAATGCCTCTCTTAGAAAAATAAGTATATAGATAGCTTAATTAAATGAGCAGAAAACTGGAGCTTGATTTGAGATCCAAATCCTATCTGCTCAAGGGGAATTCTGGACCACTTTCTTTTCCCCTCAGTTCTCTTGAATACATGTTTTACAAAAGGCCCAGAAAGTTGGGAGGATTTTACATACTATGGGGTAGAGAACAGATGATATATCTAAGGTCGTTTACCAAATTAACATCCTATAATTCTGCAGATAAGTAAACAGATTTCCCATAAAAGCCAAACTCTACTATTAGTTGATTGTTTAAGGTTAATGTCAGATTTCCTAAAGTTGCTCCTATCTCTCATGGGATGTGTGAATTAAAATATTGTGATGGATAAAGAATGGGTTTTGTATGCAAATGAACTGGAGTTAAATACCAATTCTGCCTACTGTGGCCTTGGATAAATTATTTAATTGCCTTAAAACCTAGTTTCATTACCTATTTTATTAGTCAGGATTAAGTAAATCAACTTTTGAATAGTTTTAGTACAGTGTTTGGAATATGGAAAGTATCAAATAAATGTTAGTTCTTTTTCTTTTCTAATCATATGCCTTTCATTAGTTAATCTCATTTATGAGAAATCTGATTGCCCATTATAATTACTGCCCACATGCTGAAGGTTTAATATCTGTTACTGTACTAATGCCAAAAAAAGATGTGAACTGCTTCTGAGATACCAGACTTGTAAACCCAAATTATTGAAAAAAAGAGGAGGAAGAGTTAGATACCAAACGTCATATCTGACTATCCACAAATTTCTCACTGTCCTTTTGAGCTACAGGTAGAGTTTATTAAAACTAATCCATTGGCTCTTTATATTAACAAGGATAAATTTTTCAGATTAGCTGCCAAAGTGGAAAGTAAAGAGCAAGTCACCGAGTAATTTATCATCGGCTCTGAGGGAAGAGGAGAGGAACAAGGTGAAGATCCACTTGGGATGAGAGTCTGGGCAACTCTAAGTAGATCACCTGCCTAAAGGAACTAGACGTGGCATTCTTCAGGCCACCGAGGGAAGGAAGAGGATGTTGACTGTACCTTATGCCCATTTTGCCTACTCATAACTACCTGGAAAATGTCTTTTCATTTAAAGTTTACAACAAACCCGTGACGTAGTTACTACGATTTACATTTTATAAACCAATAGTGATGCTCAGAGGATTGGATCCTTCATACTTAGCTTTTAAGTAATAGTGCTAGTATTTAAATCCCTGGCTGTCTAGGTTGAAAGGCCAGGTTCTTAACACTGTACTATGTTGGTCTCCTTGAAGAATTTTCCCTAGAGAACAGCTATCAGGGTCTAGGCTTTAAGCAAGTACCTGCTTCCTAAATGGTAATTCTATGCCCTGGACCTTAGTAAGAATTTGAAATTTTCTTCCACCCCCATCAAAACACGCAGGTGAGAATTGGGCTCATTATAATCACTTTATCAACTCACTTGAGAAGTCATTTCCCTCGAGTATTCTGGGAGGGATTAAAAAATCAAAGTACACAAAATAAACTGAAAACAGTTTTGATTGCCAGCAATTGTATCCAAGAATTTTTAAGATTCAGTTCAAACATGTTGTTCATTACTTGATTTATTCTAGGTGGCATTACCAATGTGTGTGCCTGCATGTAGAGTTACTCTTAACTGGAAAAGGGCTCTGATTTCTATGTAAACACTTCAGGCCAAAAGACAGCAATTAAGAAAAGCAATCCAGACAACCATTTGAAACACCAACCTGGAGAGAAAGAATGTTATCAAAATAGATAATAACTTTGACCTATATTAGAACATCATGTCTCATATTGGCTACAAGCAAACTTTGAGCCCTTCTTGCTAAAATCATGCAGTTACCCAGCAGGAATGGTATCATTCCAAATCACTGTTGTTAATAAACCTACTTATTATCCAAACAACCCTGAAACAAGAAACCTGAAATTGCTGTTTTGGGTGGTGCTTCCTGCTGCCAGGAGGTGGTGTGTTTGACTTAAAAGACAGCAAACCGCAGTTAGATTAAAAATTTAGATCAAAACATTTATGTGACTGAGACACTGAGGAAAAGAATTCTGTTTGGTAGCAAACAGCCTACTTCTCCTAAAATGTATGCTGATTCAAGTTTAAAAATTGATGTAAAAAGACTGGTCAGGCAAACTAATATAAGGAATATGTTAGTGTACACAGTGAAAACTCCATTCGGAAATTTATTAGTGCTGCTGATAGCATAGTAGATGCTTAATGAATACTTATTGATCATGGAGTCAGACACTAATAATGGTCATATACTTATTTTGTACAGTATTCTCATTATGACTTGTCCACAAGAAGTGATCAATTAAATGGGCTAATTTGTTTTGCAAATAAGTATATTCCAAAGTATTTGAATATTACTGAGAATCGTAGAATAAAGCTTATGGAACAGAAAAGAAAAATGAGCACAAAGAGGGACATTAAAGAAGAAAGTGAAAATAACAAATCTGAGGTATATATGGAAGGAATAGTTAAGATACAAAGTTCGTTGGGGAAAAGATAATTACCTCTATTTCATGCTTTCAAATGTTTGTTAGAAGTTAGGGAAATAGAATTTGGGGAATTGAGTCTCTTGGTAGCCTGTATTTTTTTGGAGGGACTAACTGTGGCATATTTTAAACTGTGCTGGCCAGTATTGAAGCCACTAGTGACATGTGGCTATGAACACTTGAAATATGGCTAGTACAACTGAGATGTGATGGAAGTGCAAAATATAGAGTGGACTGCTGAACATCACGGGGGTTGGGGCACCAACCTCCCCATGCAGTCAAAAATCCACGTATAACTTTGGACTCATCAAAAACTTAACTACTAATAACCTACTATTGACCAGAAGCCTTACTGGTAACATAAACAATTAACACATATTTTGTATACTGTAAGTATTATATACTGTATTCTTACAATAAAGTAACTAGAGAAAGAAAATGTTAAGAAAATCATATGGAAGAGAAAAGACATTTGGAGTACTATTACTGTATTTATTGAAAAAATCCACATATAAATGGACATGCATAGTTAAAACCCATATTGTTCAAAGGTCAATTGTCAATCAATTTTGAAGACTTAGCACACACAAAAAAATGTAAAATATCTCATGAATAATTGATTATATTGATTACATATTAAAATTTAAATATTTTAAATGTGGTGGGTTAAATAAAATACATTATTTCAGTTATTCATCTGTTTCTTTTGTTTGTTTGTTTGTTTGTTTGTTTTAATGTGGTTACTAGAAAACTGAAAACTATTTGTGGCTAACATTTGTACTGGGCAGTGCTGGTCTAAAGAATTTGCTGAGAGACTAAATGGGACCTATTCTAGTTTGTTGCTCCCCTAGCATAATCTCCAAAAGAAGTACCTTTTTGGTAAAGCAGTATGTTGACATTAGATTTCAGTCTATAATGACATAATAAAAGATGTTGAAGAAAGAAGTGTGAAATCAAGACTGGGAAAAATAAAAGTGACACCGTCTTTACATGTTTGCTTACTCCCTCAGCTACCAACACCCAATCCTCTCCCTTCTTCCCTCCCCACCCTAACCCAAACACAACCATGGTGTTTCTAGGCTAGGTACCCTACTATAAGAACCTGAGTATGCCTCTGATTAGACTCTTTTTTTTTTTTTTTTAAGATTTTACTTATTTACTTGAGGAAGAGGAGAAAGACCACACAAGCAGGAGCACACAAGATTTTATTTATTTATTTGAAAGAGACAGGGAGAGCAAACAAGAGAGAGAGCACAAGCAGGGGGAGGGGCAGAGGGAGAGGGAAAAGCAGACTTCCGGTCAGGCAGGGAGCACCACTCAGGGCTCAATCCCATGATCCCAAGATCCTAACCTGAGCCAAAAGCAGATGCTTAACTGACTGTGCCACTGAGGTACCCCTGATTAGACTCTTCGAATGGTCCCTTCTAGAAGTACACTTCTCATTGTCTGACTCTGATAGGGTTCTGAATAGCAAGAAACTTGATATAATAAAAAGTTTCATTCCAAGGTCTCAGGGATGGTCACTAGTCAGGAGAGATGAATGAGGTAACTTTGGGTACCAGGCACAATATTGATAGGGTTTAATAAGGAATGATTTAAGGGCAGAAAGCTAGAAATTGATCCTCAAGGGGAACAGGCATTCAGGGACCTACCAGGGAATAAGAAGGGGAGGCCAGGACCTGCCAAAATCTGGGTCAAGTGTTTGCTTTAAGTGTCGATAGGAGAGGAGGATCAAGAAAATCGGGGGCCCCTGGGTGGCTAAGGCATCTAAACGGCTAAGTCAGTCAAGCTCTCTTTCGTTGGCTCTGTCTCTTTCAAATAAATAAATAAAATCTTTAAAAAAAGAGAAAAGAAAGAAAGAAAATCTGACTTGTGTGAAAGGCAGAAAGGATTACCAGTAGTCCAATATGGCTAATTTACAGCAACTCAGTTACTGCAAAGGACAATTAATCCAGCAATGTGGGCCAATTCTGGTGAGTGCTAATTAAGAATGAATGCCATTTTCCAGGGCCACGTTTATCAGTATTACTATAGAGCAGAATATTATTACTTTTCTAATTAAATAATGCCATTCTTCATTTTCACTTATATGTCTTTGGGGGTTCAATAGCCCTAACTTTGGAGGCAATAGTTTAGGAGACAGCAATACAGCTTTGTGAAGTCTTTTGATAGTATAGATGTACCATAACTCTCAATCACCTCCCTCCTGATGGATGGTTGTTTCTAATTAGGAGTGCCTCAAAACACTATCATGTTTATTTCTACAGGAGAATCCTAAAGTTGAGAAAATTTGGTCAAAGAGTGATTTTTTCAAAAGAGTTGTAGTAACGCATGCAGCCAGTAGGCAAGAATGTACATTTTACCACCACATCCTCCCAGTATTAGATGTTATGACTTGTTTCAATTTTTGCCAATCCAAGAAAGGAAAATTAGCTTTTGGTTGTGTGGTAGTCAGTTTGAGTATTTTCTTGTTTACTGTCCTTTCTCATTTTCTCTTGATCACTTCTTTTGCTCATTTTTATTACTTTTTGAAAAAATCAAATTATAAGCATTGTTTACATTAGAGTTGTTAACCTTATGTATCTTATGTATTATAAATATTATCACAACTCCTTCATTTATCTTTTGAGGTTTTATGGTGTATCTTGCCAATAAATACTTTAAACTTTAACATAGCCATGTGTATTTGCAGGAGAGGAAAGATTTTTCCTCTACCCTCTTGGTAGAACCTGGAGTCCTACAAACTAAATTGGCAAAGACAGGCTCACAGGAAGAAAGGTATGAAATTTTCTTCTCAATTTTACATGCATAGGGGTCCACAGAAAAAAGTAAAAACTCAAAGAAGTGGTTAGGCTTGAGAGTTCCTATACTGTTTTAATGAAGGATGATAAATTGTGAAACGAGTAGAGAAAGGAAGAGGAGTTTGAGCTTGTAGGAGTGGTAAATTGTGGGAAGGTAAATATATGGGGGAAACTAATGGTAGATAAAGGTTATTTAGTAAGACTTTTTTATGCAGACTCATCAGTGCCATATCCATCTCCAATGCTAAGGGTTGTTCCCTTCCTTTGGGTATGAGAGAGGAGAGGAACATCTTCACAAAGGGAAATTTATGCCCTGCTTTTGTTAGATGGGAGAAAGTAGAGTTCTTCCTGCATCTGCTTCTCAGTTGTCTTTTTTAGCTCAAAATAATTTTTATGCTGAAGTGTCATATTTTGGCATGGCTTATTCATCTTTAATTTTATGGCTTCTAATTTTCCTTCCTTAAGAAATCTCTTTAACCTAAAGTCACTGTTATTCTTCTAATTTTTCTCCCAATACATTTTTGTTATATTTTTTATATTTCAATCTATAGTTCTCATAGAATTTATCTGCCATGTGGTGCAAGGTAGAAGCTTAACTTTTTATCTTCCAGATAGCCAGTTATTGCCTTCTTTTGCTAATTTATGAATGAAAATACTCCTTGCCCACTAAACTGAAATGCCACCTTTATAATATATTAATATTCTATGTATAGTTGAATTTTTCTGGATTCTCTATGTATTTTTTTTTAAGATTTTATTTATTTATTTGACAGAGAGAGAGAGACAGTGAGAGAGGGAACACAAGCAAGGGGAGTGGGAGAGGGAGAAGCAGGCTTCCTGCGGAGCAGGGAGCCAGATGCGGGACTTGATCCCGGGACCCTGGGATCATGACCTGAGCCGAAGGCAGCCGCTTAACCAACTGAGCCACCCAGGTGCCCCTGTATTTATCTTTTTTACGCTAATAATTTTTTTCACTACAACTCTGATCATAATAGCTTTGTGTTAAGTTTTACTATCTAGTAAGACACATTTCCTACTACCAGCCTCTGCTAATCTTCTTTTTCTAAACCATTCTTAAATATTCATCTTCCATTTGTTAATATTGAAATCATTTACATTTTCCAATGACAGTTTTTTACATATTCTATACTTCAAAAAAAATTTATTTCTAGGCATTTTATTGTTCTTGTCAGTCGTGTTGCTTGTGATAAGAACCTTTCAAAGTAAGTTCTAGGAGCTTTTCTGCCAAAGCACTTTGTGTTGGCTCTTGTGTGTGAACTGATGACTATTGGTCCCAGAAGTGTTTTTGTCTTGTTTTCTGCAGCATATGGAGTGAACAGGAGGAGGAAAGCAGGGAAGAGAGGTTATGTTAGCTATGATTCAAATTTTCTATGGGGCAGTTCTCAGCTAATTCAGATTACTGAAGGGTTATCAGAAACTAAATAAGACTCTTATGTTTTTTTTTTCCCTCCAGTTTTTGCAGGTTTTAGTAAGTGGAATACTCATATCAATGCATTTTACTTAATTTAAAAAATTTTATTAGCTATTTGAATGCCCAGTTTGATGGCCAGATTTGTTAGATTTAAATATATCCTGTAGTGAATATTTTCTTTAAAATGTTCTTTAGTCTAATTACTTAGGCTCTTTGATTTAGTCAGTGGGTATTTATTGAAGATATTCTTTGTTAATGAAATGCTGTAGCATTACTTGAATACTGATTGTATTCAAATTCATCTGTATTCACTCTTTGGGGAGGGGGTGTAACAGTTTAAAAAGTGCAAATAACCTGATATTCCACTCAATAAACACCAGCCCTAGACAATTTGTACAATAAAAGCCTGGCTAGCCCTACGGGAAAAAATATGCCAGTGACTTTAAGGAGACCTTCCATTGCAGATGAGAAATCAGTATCATTGGTCTGACTAATGGCAGAGCTGCTAGTGATGATAACTTTGTCAACATCCTGGTGAAAGAAATTGAAGAATTTATTTAGAGTCTAAAAAGAAGAACTGAGTAAGGAAAACTCAGAAGAAGAACTAAGGAAAAACAGTTCTTTTTGGACTCTAAATAAATTCTTCAATTCTAACTCAGTTCTAACTCAGAAAATTTGAGTATTTAGCTTTTGCTTGCAGATTAACTTGAGAATTTAATTCATGTGAAGGATGAAATTTAATGGTGGGAAGTTGCCAAGAATTATGAGAATATAGGAAAATATATGACATCATTTCTGCCTTCAAAGAACTTGAAGGAGCAATATATTTAATGCGGCCACATTAGAAATGTGGTGACATTAAATAATACAACATATCATGGATGACAAAATGTGTGGTCAAACCATAACCATATAATTGTTGAATGAATCTGTATGAATGAGTGGACTCAGACTATTCAAACATTATACTTTTATACATTTATTAAACCTGATTCTGTATCTACAACATAGAATTTCTAACAATCTTATTTTTTAAAGATTATTTATTTATTTATTTGACAGAGAGAGACAGGGAGAGAGGGAACACAAGAAGGGGGAGTGGGAGAGGGAGAAGCAGGCTTCCCGCCGAGCAGGGAGCCCGATGTGGGGCTCGATCCCAGGACCCTGGGATCATGACCTGAGCGGAAGGCAGACGCTTAACGACTGAGCCACCCAGGCACCCCAACAATATTCTTTTAAAAAACCATTTAATTGCAAGAGTAAAACATGTTTTTAAAGATTCAATTGGTTATAAAGAAAAAGATAAAAAAGTCTCTTCATATCTCCATTCACCAATCTGACTACCAGAGAAAACTTTTTACAGTTTACTATCCATCTGGAAACTTTGTATGCCATGCACACACACACACATACTTTAAATGGATACAATATTTAGTCCTTCTACAGTTGATTTTTTTTCCTTATTTCATTTGAGTCCCTACTGATCTACTTCTTTTAGTGCCTGTACAATATCAGTGTATCAGATCCTAAAGTATCATAACTTATTTAATCTTTTCCTTATTGATAGACACAGGTTATTTCCTATTTTCCACTGTTAAAAACAGTACACCAGTTAATAGCTTTACACCCCCTTCTGTCAGATTATCTGTAAAATAAATTCATAGAAATCTAATCTTTCAAACTGCAGTCTTGAGAGAAGCTCAAGGTGTTCTGTCATGGCTTGGTTTGAAATGATCTGTTGAGGTAAATCAGACGTGAAGATGATCTGGTGGCAACGTCAAAATCAGAGTTGTTTAGCTTCCTTTCTGGAGGGGTTGGGGCTAAAAAATGTTGTCTTTCTTTTCTAGTAGCCCCCAGACGCACCCCTTCAGAAGCAGTCCTTGGTAAAAGAAAATGACACTATTGTCCTAAGGACCTCACAGGACAACTACGTAATAATCACGTAAAATAGTCTCTTATCCGAGGGGGAAGAAAGAGTTGTGGCCTTCTAACACTTATCCTCACGTTCCCCATCCGGGACCAGAACTAGTTCGACCACCACTTATTTTCACTTGGTGGTTCGAATAAGCGTGACTGGAGCACTTGGCTTTTTGTCTTCCTCAGAGAGGGGGAGGGACAGAGGTTAAAAGTCCTGACTGTGCCGGAACCGAGGAGACCCAGGGAAAGCAGGTCTGTGCACGGTTTGTTTTTCCTCTTCGCTGTAGCTGTTTACGCGGGGGCGATGGGAGGAGTGAAAACGTCAGGGCCCCATTGGTGCTTTTATTCTCTCCAGTCCTTGAAGGAATGAAACTTCAGCGCCGTCTCTGTCCATTTCAGAAACAAGAGGATCCTCTCAAGAGTCACCGGGCAGAGACACCGACTCTGCGCCTGCACTTTTCTGTGACCTGTGAAGTAAGAACACAGACCAAAGACACCAGGGCAGGAAGCACAACACAGACCGCGCTCCTTCGGAGAAGAGCCCGGC
This sequence comes from Mirounga leonina, assembly GCF_011800145.1. Lineage (NCBI taxonomy): Eukaryota > Metazoa > Chordata > Mammalia > Carnivora > Phocidae > Mirounga > Mirounga leonina. Next base: position 1,019,681 of record NW_023270839.1, on the reverse strand, counting down.
GCCCTTCGTCCTTCCCCCACACCCCGCGTTGCCGCGGGCCCCGCCTCACGGGGGGTGGAATTTAGCGCACCTTCCGGGTTGCAGGCGGAAGTGGACGAATTTGAATCTTGTGGGCCGTTGGATGGGGCTGCTTGCGGTCGGCTTTGCGGCTCCGCGGAAGAAGGGAAAAGTGACGCGACCGTTCTGGAACTTCTGCCCAACGCGCCTTGGTGAGTGAATGGAGAAGGGGAAGAAACTGAGTATTCCGGGGAGAGGATTCGGACCGTCGGAGGGGACAGGGGTCGAGAGGCGGGACAGTGTGGCGGAGGCCTCGGAGTGCCTTTGGGGGTGTCGGGTGGTGGGGTTGGGCTTGAAGGCTGGGAAGTCGGGGCGCTGGGGAGCGTCTCCCGGGCCCGCGCACACGAGCCAACTCTACGTAGTGAGGATTCCGAGGCCCCCCGCCCCCGAGACTAAGCCTTATTTAATCTGACGTTCTGGTAAACGCAGTTTAGTATTTCCGCCGGTTGGACTCGAATGCTGAAGCTGTAACAGCAGTTAGACCTAATTGCGAAAGCGTTACCGCAGGTAAAAAGTATCTTCCTTTATTAAAGATGGAAGGTTGGGGGCAGGTTTAGAATGAGGAGGTGCTGTACGTGGCTCCGGGTTCCCCCAAGAGTGATACTCAGAGTACTCTTTATTATTCTGGACCGCAGGGATATGACAGTCTTTGAAATGCCCCGGTGGGGATTTAAACTGAAATCTGAGTATCCTTTGTATTTAAAACCCGGATATTTTTCTTTCACGATTGACATTTCTCTTGTACCGCAAAAATCCGGGACTCTTGCTCATTTAAACTGACTATAGTCACAGCTGTAGTTCATAGAGGTCTTAGTTTGCTAACAATAGGGATAAGGTTTAGCTAGTTCCACCGATCTGCCTTTTCAGCTGCTTCATTCATTGGCCAACTGGGTTATTGTGGAGTCATTATGGAAACCACTGATGTTAACAGACTTGGGTTTTCTTTGTTTTTTTGTTTTGTTTTGTTTTTTGTTGTTGTTTGCTTTATTAATTTTTAGTGATGAACTACCTCAAATAGCAAACGCTGTTTAACCCCGTAGCAAAGTCTGCCTTCTTCTGGAGTAGTTTAAATGTGTACCCTACATCTAAAATATAAATGAGTTTAAATGTATAGAAATTTTATATCTTGCCTTATTGAACACTGTCTAATATTGTGTTGTTTTATAGGAACCGGTATTTTATGTTCCTTTTAAGATTTTAACACCAGGGTATCATACCATAAAAATGCATAAATATCTTTTAAAAAATAGACATTTCTTCATCTATTACTGGCTGCTCCTACTCTCCTATCCCTGCTAGTGAACTTTTGTTTCATTATTAGCCAGGAAAAATAGATTTAAATATTCAGTATTTATGATTGTTGAACTTTAAACGTTTGTGTAAGATTGCAGCAAAGACATTAGCTGTACTTTCCTAAGAATTGCAGACAGCTGTTCTGCTCATTTTATGTGCGCTACCAGCAAATAGTAATTTTAAAAAAATTAGTCTCTACATTTTAATAGGTTTCTTGTCCTTACCTGGACTTTTTTCATTTATTTTTGCTCCATCTACCTAAATCATCAGCGAATTTCAAATTTTCTTATGTACACATTACCTTGAAGGGTTTGTTAAGTGCTGATTCCTACACTTCAAAATTAAAGATTTATTTATTTGAGAGAGAGAGAGAGTCCCAAGCAGACTCCATGCCCAGTGCAGAGCCCGTCATGGGCTCCATCTCCCAAACCAGGAGATCACCACCTGAGCAGAAACCTCAAGAGTCCGCAGCCCAACCAACTGCTCTACCCAGGAGCGCCCTGACAGGGTTTTAAGGGCACTGACTTGATCTTTCCTAGGGAGGCATTATAATATACTGTTAAGGGCAGGGAACTGGAGTCAGACTGCCTCAGTTCAAATTTCATCTCCACCAGTTGGCAGTTGTATGACCCAAGCAAGCTGCTTTACCTTTCTGTGCTTCAAATCCCTGACCTGTGTTAATGGGATAATAACAATACGTACCTTGAAGGATTATTGTGAGTCAAATGACTCAACACATATAAAAATCTTAGATTAGTGTGTGGCACATAGTAAATGATACATATATCTCCAATTATACTGAGTTACTGAGCATTGTACAAACCACATTACATACATTATCTCAATCTTCACATATAACACTGCAATATTTACTATTTTCATGTAAGTTAATGGAGGCTAAGAGGGTTCAGTTCTCACACAACTACCAAAATGTTTGAACCAGGTTCAGAAACTAGATTTAATTAGAAAGTTTATGCTTCTTTTTTAATGTCATTATTATTATTATTTTAAATAATGCTTCCTGCCTCTCTCTGCAGTCTGTCCTTTCAATTATTGCCTCTTAAAAATCTCTGATGGCTCCTCTTTGTCTACCACATATAATTCAGATTTCTCAACTTTTTCATTTTTTTACAAAGCCCTTGTCAATCTGGTTCCAACCTCTGTTTGCAAGCATCAACTTCATAATATTCTACCACTCTTTTCCAAACTGTGATGTTCTGTCCGTACTAGTACCATTGTCCAAATTTGTTCTCTCATTTTTATATATACTTAGCCATCAACTTTTTTAGGTCCCTTTAAGATTTTACCCAGTGGGTTTCCAATACTTTCCTAGACTTCCCCAGGTGGAATTCTTCTTCCTCAGTGCAATGTAGTTGTAAACATAGCACTAGACTGAGAGCTCTTGTCCTCTTTGTCTTTATATCTGCAATTCTTGGTACAGAACAGTGAGTGTCCTTGTACTCTGAAACTGTGTATGTTCAACCAGTGCTTGTTATTTTAACAATTTAACACATTGTATCTTGTTAAATGCTGAGGAAGTTTGTTGTTGTTTTTTTTTTTGAACTTTTTTTCTGAAGTGATAGACTAATTCTGGATAGCTTAGTAGAGATTTTAGTGATACCATATGGTTTGTAAATTTCACAAATACGGAAAAATATGTATAGAAATTGTAGGTTCAGAAGACATTTCAAGTGGTAAAAAATTACGAGTAATATTTACTAACATTCACGGAACTCCAGATGCTTTATACATATTTTCTCACTTAATCTCACTTTTCTCACTTTTATTATTATCCCCATGTTAAGATGAAGAAACTAGGTACCAAAAGATTTAGTAACTTAAAAAAATTTTTTTTGCATTCCATTTTCTCCTGGTGGAATTTTTTTATTACAAGAATAATATATGTTTAGTGTAATTAGATTAATAATAGGGAAGTACATACATAAGTATTCATGTCTATGTTCAATTCTAAATTAAGAAAATATTGGGGAGTTAAAAAACAGCAAAATTTGCCTTTCCTTTTGAGTTTTTTTTTTTGTAAAGATTTTATTTATTTATTTGAAAGAGAGAGAATGAGAGAGAGAGAGCGCGCACATGAGAGGGGGGAGGGTCAGAGGGAGAAGCAGACTCCCCGCCGAGCAGGGAGCCCGATGCGGGACTCGATCCCGGGACTCCAGGATCATGACCTGAGCCGAAGGCAGTCGCTTAACCAACTGAGCCACCCAGGCATCCCTCCTTTTGAGTTTGAATAGCTGTTTCTTGATCTCTTTGCCCGTAACCTTTTCTTTAAAAAGCTGCCCAAAAATATAGGGACATCACTCTAAAGACCATTGGGTAGGGTTTGGTCTAAGGAGCTTATGATCCTAATATGCTCCCATTCCACACACCGTCTCCAGCCAAAGAAGTACCAGATATAGGAATGAATAAGAGCTAAATGTCTAGACCATTCACATTATTTCTTCTTGAATTTTGGAATTGGGATACCAAAAACTACTGGAGCCAAGCCAGAAAGGTCTTTATATTGCTGAGATCACAGTGAATCATGAAGAAATAAGAGAGTGTGGCAGAGGGAGCCAATAAACAATGGGGTAGGGCAACCTGTTTTCCAGAGATTAGTTATAAAAGTCAGTAAAACTTGTAACTTTATTGCTTTTCCTTTTGTTGTTAAGACTATTTTTTTAGAGCAATTTTAGTTTCATAGCAAAAATGAGGGGAGGATAATAGTGATTTCCCCCACACATGCCTAGCCTCTCCCATTATCTACATACCCCACCAGAGTGGTACATTTGTTGAAATCGTTGAACCTACATTGACACATGATAAGCACTCAAAGTTCATAGTTGAAATTACAGTTCACTTTTGATTTTGTACATTGTTTGGGTTTGGACAAATAGATGATGACAGGTGTCCATCATTATATCATACAGAGTATTTTCACTGTTGTAAAGATCCTCTACACTCCACCTTTCCCAACCACTGATCTTTTTACTGTCTTCAGAGTTGTGCCTTTTCCAGAATATCATATAATTGGAATCATATGGTTTGTAGCCTTTTCAGATTGCCTTCTTTCACTTTGTACTATGCATTTAAGTTTTCTCCATGTCTTTACATGGCTTGATAGCTCATTTCTTTTGTGTCTGGATGATCTATAGTTTGCCTGGATGATCCATAGTTTATCCATTCACCTACTGAAGGACATCTTAGTTGCTTCCAAGGTTTGGCAATTGTAGATAAAGATGCTGTGAACATGTGAACGTTTTGGTGTGGACATAAGTTTTGACCTCCTTTGGGTAAATACCAAGGAGCATGATTGCATAACTGAGGTAAATCCCACTTGGTTGTGGTGTATAATTTTTTAAATAAGTTATTAGACTTGATTTGCTAATATTTTGTTGAGGTTTTTTGCATCTGTCTCTTTGACATTGGTATGAGGGTAAAGATGACAGAATAAGCTAGGAAGTATTCCTTCTGCTTGTATCTTCTGAAAGAGGTTGTAGAGAATTGGTATAATTTCGTCCTTAAATGTTTGGTAGGATTTGCCGGCGAACCCATCTGGGCCTGGTGCTTTCTGTTTTGGAAGGTTATTAATTACTGATTCAGTTTCTCTGATACAATCCTATTCAGAGTGTTTATTTTTCCTTGTGTGAGTTTTGGGCAAATTGTGTCTTTGGCCCATTTCATCTAGATTATCAAATTTGTGTGCATAGAGTTCATGGTATTCCTTTATTATATATATGTTTTAAAGATTTTATTTATTTGTCAGAGAGAGAGAGTGTGAGCACAAGCAGGGGGAGTGCCCGGCAGAGGAAGAAGCAGTCTCCCTGCCAAGCAAGGAGCCCGATGTGGGACTCCATCCCAGGACCCTGGGATTGTGACCTGAGCTGAAGGTAGATGCTTAACCAACTGAGCCACCCAGACATCCCTCCTTTATTATATTTTTAATGTCCATAGGATCTGTAATGATAACCCTTCTTTAATTTCTGGTATTGGTAATTTGTGTCCTCTCTGATTTTTTTCTTAGCCTGTCTAGAGTCTTACTGACTTTATTGATCTTTCCAAAGAACTAGCTTTGGTTTTGTTTATTTTCTCTATTGATTTCTTGTTTTCAGTTTCATTGATTTCTGCTCTAATTCTCATTACTTATTTTCTTCTACTTAATTTGGATTTAGTTTACTCTTTTTATAGTTTCCTACAGTAGAAACTTAGATGACTCATTTTAGATCTTTTCTAATATATGCATTCAATGATCTAAATTTCCCTTTAAGCCCTGCTTTGACAGCATCCCTCAATTTTAATGAGTTGTGTTTTCATTTTCATTTAGGTCAAAATATTTTGTATTTTCTTTTGAGATTTCTTTTTTACTCTTGTGTTATTAAAAATGTGTTGTTTAATCTCCACATATTTTTCAGATTTCCCAGCTGTCTTTCTGTTACTGATTTCTAGTTTAATTCCATTGTGGTCTGACAGACATTGTATGATTTCGATTTTAAATTTGTTAAGGACTGTTTTATGGCCTAGTATATGGTCTTTCTTGGCAAATGCTCTATGTAAGCTCGAGAAGAATCTACATTTTGCTCTTGTTGGATAAAGTACTCCATTATATCTAGTTGTTTCATGATGATGTTCAGTTCAACTATCAGATCAGTTCCTTACTGATTTTTTGCCTACTGGATCTGTCCATTTCTGATAGAGAGGTGTTAAAGTCTCCAACTGTGGTTGTGGATTTACTTGTTTCTCTTTGCAGTGCTATTAGTTTTTGCCCCCCATAGTTTGCCTCACATAATTTAACATAGTTAAACATAAGGTCTTAGGTGTATACATATTAAGTATTGTTACATCTTCTTGGAGAGTTGACCCCTTTATCATGTTTAATGCCCTATTTATACCTTATAATTTCCTTACTTTAAAGTCTGCTCTGTCTGAAATTAATATACTCCTGCTTTCTTATTAGTATTAGCATGTTATATTTTTCTCCATTTATGTTTAATTTATATTTAAAGTGGATTTTTTGTAGAAAATATATAGTTGGGTCTTATTTTTTGATCTACCCTAACAAATCTGTCTTTTAATTGGTACATTTAGACCATTGCCATTCACCATGACTGTTGATATAGTTTGATTAATGTGTACTATATTTGTTACTGTTTTCTATTTTTTGCCCTTGTTTTTTGTTCCTGTTTGTCTCCATTCTTTTTCTGCCTTTTGTGGTTTTAATTAAGCATTTCAAATGATTTTATTTTTTTTCTTTCTTAGGATATCAGTTATATTTCCTTTCTAACTTTTTTTAGTGGTTGTCCTAGAATTTGCAATACACATTTACAACTAGTACAATAATTGAGTATGTTATTGATACTGTTATTTTGAACAAGCTGTTGTCTGTTAGGTCAATTAACGATAAGAAAAATAGAAGTTTTTATTTTACATTCACTTATTCCTTATTCGATGGTCTTACTTTCTTTATGTAGATCTGAGTATCTGAATACTATCTTCCTTCTCTTTCAAGAATTACTTTTTTTTCTTTTATTTTTTTTATATATATATTTTTTTGTGTTATTTGTTGTTGTTGTTGTTGTTGTTGTTGTTTGCTACTGCCACCAAGATCTGCACCTGCGGCGGCTCCACCCGGGCCCGCGCCCTGGGCTTCAAGGCTCACCGCAGCGGCCCTCCTACTCGTCGCGGCGTAGCGTCCGCGGGGTGGGGGTTGGGAGGGAACCGCGGCGGCCCCCCGGGAAGGGGACCACCGGCCCCCGCCCCGCCCGCTCCCGTCCCTCTCGCGCGCGTCACCGACTGCCAGCGACGGCCGGGTATGGGCCCGACGCTCCAGCGCCATCCATTTTCAGGGCTAGTTGATTCGGCAGGTGAGTTGTTACACACTCCTTAGCGGATTCCGACTTCATGGCCACCGTCCTGCTTCAAGAATTACTTTTAACATTTCTTATAAGGCAGGTCTACTGGCAACAAACTCTCTCAATTTTTGTTTGAGAAGATCTTTACTTTTCCACTTTTTTTAAGAGAGAATGTGCACGTGTGTGCAAGTTGGGGGGTTGGGGGGTAAAGGGAGAGGGAGAGAGAAAATTCCAAGCAGGCTCCATGCCCAGCTCAGAACCTGATGGCAGGGCTCCATTTCATGACCCTGAGATCATGACCTGAGCCGAAATTGAGTCAGACATTTAACCAACTGAGCCACCCCGGTGCCCCTTCTTTTACACTTTTGAAGGATAATTTTGCAAGATACAGAATTCTAGATTGGAATTTTTTTTCCTCAACACTTCTTGCCTACATGGTTTCTGAGGAGCCATCAGATGTAATTCCTTCCTTTGTTCCTCTATAGGTAAGGTGTTTTTCCCCTTCTGCTTGGTGTTCTCTGAACTTAGTGGATCGGTGGTTTGATGTTTCACAGTGACTTGTCATTAATTTTTTTTTTTAGCTTTTTTTTTTTTAATTAAGTAAGCTTTACCCCCAGCGTGGGGCTTGAACTCATGACCCCAAGATCAAGAATCGTATGCTCTACCATTTGAGCCAGCCAGGCACCTGTCATTAAATTGTTTCAAATACTTCTGTTCTTTCCTCTCTTGTGGTATTCCCAAAACGTTTATGTTACGCCTTCTGTAGTTGTCCCAAGGTCCTCAGATATTTTGTTTTGTTTTTTTTATTTCATTTTGTTTTTCTTTTTTCAGTGTTTGTTCTCTTTGTTCAGTTTTCAAAGTATCTGTTGAGATATCTTCAGGCTCAGAGATTCTTTCCTCAGCCATGTCCAGTCTACCTGGAATCCCATCGAAGACATTCTTCATTTCTGTTGCAATGTTTTTGATCTCTAGCATTTCTTTTGGTGCTTGCTTAGGATTTCCATCTTTCTTCTTTCATTGCCATCTGTTCTTGTATACTGTATACTTTATCTATTAGAGCCTTAGCATATTAATCATAGTTGTTTTAAATTCCCAGTCTGATAATTCCAACATTCCTACCATGTCTGGTTTGGATGCTTGCTCTGTCTTTTCAAATTGTGCCTTTTGCCATAGTGATTTATAATTTTTTCTTGATAGCCATACCGAGTAAAAGGAATTGCTGTAAATAGCTGTTAGTAATGTGGTGGTAAGTTGTGGGTGAAGGGAAAGAGTTCAGTAGTCCTATGATTAGGTCTTAGTCTTTTCATGAGCTTATGTCTGTGAACTTACAAGTATTTCTCAGCTTCCCCCACATCTCCCCTCATATGAGATAGGATGGCTAGAGTAGCTTGGAGTCAGTTACTTCCCTTTCCCCAGGTCAGTTAGGCTCTGATAATACCCTAGCAGGTTAGGCTCTGGTTAACTAGTTTCTCCTGAGGGCAGGCCTTATTAAAAAGAACAGAATGCTTTGACATATTTCAAAATGGTACCTTCCCCCCTCTTCCTGCCAGAATGACAAGATTTTTCTCTTGATATTTACTGTGGAATCCTGGTCAAGATCCTGGTTGAGTTCCTAGTGATAATTCTCAACAATATTGTGGGGAGTCCCCATAACTGGGTCCCCCTGAAGTTTTTAACTCTCAAATTGTCCATACTGAGTCACCAGCCATTAGTCAATTACAGTTCAGGTTTTCTTAGCCAGCACTGGATCCCACAGTGGTTCCAGCTGTTAAGTCTCTGCTAAAGTAAGTTGTGACTCCCTGTACTCACCCGTGTCTCTATTCTTGGGGGCAGTGGTTTGTCTGGTGTCCCTCCCTCTTACCGATCCAAAAAATGTTGATTTTTCAGTCTTTTCAGCTTACTGTTAGGATGGAGTAGGGACTTACAACCTGCTCACATGCTGCTTTTTTTTTTAATTTAAGTAAATATATTTTTAGTGAAGGTACTAATTTTATGTATCTTTCTGGTAATAGAATTTGTATAAAATAAAATTCACTCCATTTATGGGTACAGTTTGGTTTTAATAAATGTATTCTATTATTTGAACATACCTCAATTTATCTTATCCATTTTCTGTTGATAGGCAATTAGGTTTCTTATGGCTTTTGGCTATAAAAGTAGGACATTTTTTAGCCACTATGGACATTTGTGTACAATGCACATGTCTTTCTTACTACTGGCTGCATCATATGATAGGTGTACATTTAACTTTATTGAAGTAAAATTCACTCATAAAATTAACTATTTTAACCATTCAGTGACATTTAGTACATTCACAATGTTGTACCATCACCATCACTTCGATCTAGTTTCAAAATATTTTTATCACCCCTAAAGGAAAACTCATATCTATTAGACAAGCATTCCATATATTCTATTCCCCCAGTTCCTGGAAACCACAGATTTGCTTTCTGTCTCTATGGATTTACCTGTTCTGGTTATGTCCTATAAATGGGATTACATAATATGTGACCTTTTGTGTCTGACCTCTTTCACTTAGCTTATTTCTAAGGTTCATCCATGTTGTAGCATATATCAATGCTTCATTCTTTTTTATAGCTGAATAATATTACATTCTATGGATATATCACATTTTGTATACCATCAGTTTAATGGACAAATGAGTTATTTCCATTTTTTAGCTATTGTGAATAGTACTGTTAACGACATTTGTGTACAAGTTTTTGTTTGAAAATCTGCTTTCAGTTCTTTTGGATAAGTACCTAGTATAATTACTGGGTGATATGATAGTTCTACATGTGATGTGTTGAGCACCTGCCAGACTATTTTCCATAGTAGGTTCTCCATTTTACATTCCCATCAGCAATGTATGAGGTTTCCAATTTCTTTCTATTCTTGCTTTTTTAAAAAAATTTTTTAAAAGATTCTATTTATTTGACAGAGAGAGAGAGACAGCAAAAGCAGGGGGAGTGACAGGCAGAGGGAGAAGGAGAAGCAGGCTCCCTGCTGACCCTGGAATCATGACCTGAGCCGAAGGCAGATGCTTAACTGACTGAGCCACCCAGGCACCCCTCTATATTCTTGGTTTTTAAATTATACTCACTTGAGGGGGCATCAAGTGGTATCTCATTATTGTTTTAATTTGCATATTCCTAATGACTAATGATGTTGAGCATCTCTTCAGGTGCTTGTTGATCATATAAATATTTTCTTTGGAGAAATGTCTATTCAGACCATTTGCCTGTTTTTAAATTTGGTTGTCATTTTGTTGTTGAGTTTAAGTTTCTTAAATATTTCTAGATACTTGCTCTTTATCAGATATATGATTTTCAAATATTTTCTCCCATTTTGTGGATTGTCTTTTTACTCTCTTGATTGTGTAGTCCAAATTATTTTTTGTTTTTTTGTTTGTTTGCTTATGGTTTTGGTGTCATATATAAGAAACCATTGCCAAATCCAAGGTCATGAAGATTTACATGACCCTATGTTTCCCTCTAAGATTTTTATAGTTTTTGCTCTTACATATTAAGTCTTCAATCTGTTTTGAGTTAATTTTTGCATATAGTGCAAGATGGGATCCAACTTCATTGCTATGCGTGTGGCTACCCATTTGTCCCAGCACCATTTGTTGAGCAGACTGTTCTTTCCCTATTGAATAGTCATGGCACCCTTGTCAAAAATTAATTGATCATAGACTTACAGCTTTATTTCTGTACTCTTCTTTTCAATTGATCTATATGTTTATACTCATGCCAGTACTAACCTTTTTCAATTACTATAGTTGTAGTGGTAAGTGTCCAAATTGGGAAGTATAAATCATTCACTTTTTATTTTTTGGTTTTGACTATCAAGGGTTCCTTGAAATTCATATGTGGAGGGATACTCCGCAGTTTTGTGGGTTTTTTTCCAGCTTTCCTTCTTTCATTTGTTTGTTGCCCTTGTATTTCTTTTCTAAACTATATATTCAACTCCCAACCTCATTTTATGAGGCCAGCATTACCCTGATACCAAAGCCAGATAACGACACTACAAGAAAAGAAAACTACAGGCCAATATCCCTGATGAGTGTAGATGAAAAAATTCTCAACAGGATACTATCAAACCAAATTTAACAGCACATTAAATGATCATAATACCACATGATCCAGTATTTCCACATCTGGATAGTTACCCGAAGAAAATGAAAACACTTGATTCCAAAAGATACCTGCATCCCTATGTTTATTGCATTATTTAAAAGATGTGGAAGCAACCCAAGTGTCCCTCCATAAATGAATAGGTAAAGAAGATATGGTGTGTGTGTATATACACGTTGGAATATTACTCAGGCATAAAAGATGAAATCTTGCCATTTGTGACAACATGGATGGATCTAGAGGGTATTATGCTAAGTGAAATAAGTTAGAGAAAGACAAATACTGTATGATTTCACTTATATGTGGAATCTAAAAAACAAAACGAATAAATAAAAACCAAAAAATCAGAAACAGACTCATAAATACAAAGAACAAATACAAAGAACAAACTGATGGTTGCCAGAGCAGAGGGGTATGGGAGGGAATGGGTAAAATAGGTGAAGAGGATTAAGAGATAAAAACTTCTAATTATAAAATAAATAAGTCATGGGGGATGAAAAGTACAGTATAGGAAATATAGTCAGTAATATTGTAATAACTTTATATGATGAGAAATAGTGATGACTTATTTTGATGAGTATTTTGTAATGTTTGTAAATGTTGAATCACTGTGTTGTACATGTGAAATTAATATTGTATGTCAACTATACTTCAATTTTTAAAAAAAGGATCATACACCGTGATCAAATGGAATTCATTCCAGATGCAAGGATGGTTCAACCTATGCAAATCAGTGAATGTGACATATCAGATTCATAGAATGAGAAATAAACATCAAATGGTCATATCAATAGATCCAGATAAAGCATCTAAGAAAATACAACATCCTTTCATGATAAAAATTCTCAAATTGGGTACAGAAGGAACATATCTCAACATATTAAAGGCCAAACATAACAAGCCCACAGCTAACATACTCAGCGGTGAAAGGTTGAAAGTTTTCCTGTAAGATCAGGACTAGAACAGGGGTGCCCACTATCACCATTCCTATGTAACATGGCTGGAATTCCTAGCCTGAGCAGTCAGGCAAGAAAAAGAAATAAAAGGCATCCAAACCAGAAAGGAGGAAGTAAAATTATCTATTTGCAGATGACACAATCATATATTGAAAATCCTAAAAAAATCTCACAAAAAACTTTTAGAATAGCTATCCCGCTGTAACAAGAGGGAATTTGGCTTACTTTATTGTATTAGTTATCTGTTGCTATGTAACAAATCAGCCCAAAACTTTGTGACTTAGAACAACAAACATTATCTGACAGTTTCTGTGGGTCAGAAATTTGGGAGCAGCTTAGCTGTGTGGTTCTGGTTTAGGGTCTCCCATGAAGTTGCTCTCAGTTTGTTAGCTAGTCTTCAGTTATATGGAGGCTTAATTGGGGTTGGAGGATTTGCTTCCAAAATGGCTCACTCTTGCTTAAGTAGGCCTTTCCAAGGAGCATCTTCAGAGTCTTTATGACCTGACAGCTAGCTTCCTCCATGATAGAGAGTAAGGAGGAAGTCACAGTGACTTTTATGACCTAGTCATACGTTGTCATTTCTGCCAGCCTTTTTGGTAGAAGCAAGTTACTAAGCATGGCCGCAATCAAGGAGAGGGAAATCAGGCTTCACCTTTTGAAGGAAGGAGTATCACTGATTGGCCAAGTGGAGGTAAACAGTGGAAGAGACTCAGAATACTTTTTGACAGTGGCTTCTTGGAACTCTTCATTAAATTGTTCATGGCGTCTCAAGGAAGGAGAGAATAGTTTGCTATTATTTAGAACACCAAGTCTATTAAGACTTGGGCTGTTATTGAGACATATATTTACATAACATTTTCCTCCTTCTACTTAGGAAGTTTCAAAGTTCATACACTGGAAGGAAAACAAATGATAAAATCAATTAAAAATATGTGAATAATCTTTTTTTTATAAGATTTTATTTATTTGAGAGAGAGTGCAAGCATGGGTGGGGAGGGGCTGAAGGAGAGGGGGAACCAGGCTCCCTGCTGAGCAGAGAGCCAGCCGCTTATCCCAGGACTCCAGGATCATGACCGGAGCCACCCAGGTGCCCCTCTTTTTTTTTTTTTTTTTTTTTTTTTTTGCGAAAGTTTTGGAGACAAAGTGATCATCAATCAGGATTTAGAAAAAAGTTTTATTTCAGGTCTGGGAATTAAGAAGAAGGCTAATGTCAACTGGTCAAAAGTATGAATTGTGTCCTATCTTTAGAAATCCAATTTGGGGGTAGCTTTTAATTTTGATATAATTTTAAACTTAGAGAAAAGTTACAAGAATAGTATACAGAACTCCTGAATAATATTCAGCAATTGTTTTGTGACCTAAAAGTCAGCCTAAAACCACCAGAGATAAACCTGTAATGTGATAAAGTTAGGTTTATTAACTCATTGCAGTGAGAGAGATTGCAGACCAGAGGAACCACCCGGCTTCTCACCAAACAAAGGGTAAAACAATTTCTTAAAGGATTTTGGAGAAGGGTGGCATTTAGGTGAAATTTAAATGAACTAGTGTTTTGATAAGGTCAGGCAAAGCCAGGGCTGTGTGTAAACTAAAGGAGTCAGCATCAGATCTGGACTACACAGTGGACCTATGGTGTTGTTTCCTTGAAAACTACAAAATTAAGAGGAAGGAGGAATGTTGTGTTCAGATAGCCCATATCTATAGCTCTGTATCTTTTTGGAAATTGAGATTTCTTCTCTGTATCAGTTACTGACTTAGATCCTCTTAGCAAAAGTAGGATATTTCAGAAAGTTTCCTCATGTCCTTTTCCAGTCATTTCCCTGACTGAGAGATAAGCACTGTTCTGATATTTTCATGGTAGATTGATTTTGCCAGCCTCAGAACGTCTTATGAATGGAATAGTGTAAATATGAATGCTATGTAGTTTCTTTTACTCAGCATAATATCTGTGAGGTTCATTTGTGGGGTTGTTTTTTTTTTTTTTTTGCATCTTGCAACACTTCTTACGTTTTTATTGCTAAGTAGTATTTTTTTTGAAGATTTTATTTATTTGGGGGAGAGAGAGTGTGAACATGGGGTCGGGGGTGGAGGGCAGAGGGAGAAGGACAAGCAGGTCCTTGATGCAGAGCTCCATCCCAGGACCCTGAGATCATGACCTGAGCCAAAGGCAGATGCCCAACAGACTGAGCCACCCAGGCGCCCCTATTGCTAAGTAGTAGTGTATTTTATCAATAAATTGCAATTTGTTTATCCATTTTCTTAGTGGTGAACTAGTGGGTTTTCAGCTTTGGAGTATCATGAAGAAGGCTGCTATGAACATTCTTGCATAAGGTTTCTGTCTGTATATGTTTTTATTTTTCCTTGGATAAATAACTAGATGTGAAATTCTTGCGTCAAAGGCTAGTATATGGGTATCTGTTTAACACTTTTACATTTCTTCCAACAATTTATGTGAGTTTCTTAGTTGATTCATATCCTTTCCAATGTTTGGTGTTGATAGTCTTCTTAATCTTAACCATTATTGTGGGTATGAAGTGGTCTGTCATAGTGGTTTTAACTTTTTTTTTAAGATTTTATTTTCAAGTAATCTCTATACCCAATGTTGGGGCTCAAACTTAGAGCCCTGAAATCAAGAGTTACATGCTCTACCAACTGAGTCAGCCAGCAGTGCCTTGGTTTTAATCTTTATTATCCTAATTACAAATGATGTTAAACATCTTTTCCTGTGTATATTAACCATTCACATATCTTCCTTCATGAAGTGTCCATTCATATCTTTTGCCCCTTTTTTAAAAATTTTTTTTAAGGTTTTATTTATTTATTTGACAGAGAGAGACACAGCGAGAGAGGGAACACAAGCAGGGGGAGTGGGAGAGGGAGAAGCAGGCTTCCCGCAGAGCATGGAGGCTCGATCCCAGGACCCTGGGATCATGACCCGAGCCGAAGGCAGATGCTTAACGACTGAGCCACCCAGGTGCCCTGCCCTTTTTTTTTTTTTTTTTTGTATTGGATTGTTTGCTTTGTATTTGTTGAGTTGTAGGAGTTCTTTATATATTCTAGGTACAAGGCTTTGTCAGACACATCTTTTACAGTGGCATACATATTTACTTTCTTAGTCATATCTTTTGATGAGTGGAAGCTTTTAATTTTTATGTAGTATAATTTGTTACTTTTTCTGTTAAAACTTGTAGTTTTAGCTTATACATTTAGGTCTATTATCCACTTGGAATTAATATTTTCATGGTGTGAAGTATGGATCAAGGTTCATTTGTTCATTTTCCATATGGATATCCAGTTTTTCCAGCACTGTTTGTTGAAGACTTTTCTTTTCCCCATTGATTGCTTTGTTACCTTTGTTGAAAATCGAATGACTGGAAAAAGATCTATTTCTAGGCTTTCTAGTTTTGTTCCATTGGTCTTTGTGGAATTGTGTATATTAATACACTTTGAAAAACTACATAAAGTGTTTATTAGATATTGGCATACATAGGAAAAATCTTTCCCATACATGTTTTGCCAGCATTGGAGATCTTTCTTATGATCAGCTTATAGCCAATGACATCTGGAGGCTTTTCAGCATGGTTCTCTACACACTCTGTGATACTTTGTGTGTGTGTGTCATGTGAGATTGATGTTTACTTTTAATTCTTTTACATTTATTTGTAACTGAGAAAGCTCTTGTTTTACTGCAGAATTTTGAGACTAGTAATAACAAAAAATTCAGACACCTTTTTTCTTAAGGGAACATAGTTATATATGTTATAAAGATCTGAACAGAACTTCATCACACTGTCCACCAAGAGATGCCTTGGGTCCTTGCAGTGGGAAGGGGAAGAGGAAGAGAAGATGTAGCATCATAGAAAATGTAGTCTAGAACCTTGCCCGTCATATCATTATCTCTGGACTATGTATCAGTCATATTCAAATATTTATTAGTACTGTGCTGAAGGATACAGGAATTTTACCCTCGGGGAATTTGCCAGTGTAGCTGAAGAATTAAAAAAATTGAAGTAAACATAATACAAAGTAATATGTGATTAATGTTTGCTTTAAGATCATTGAGAGAATTTAAAATATCTTTATTATAATTGTGTTGTGGACCTCAATCATTATTCTGAATTACAGTAAATCTAAAAGTAAGAAAAAGATAGTTGCAATTTACCGACAGAGGGGAGAAAGTAAGGAATTATAAACTGGAGAGAGTGGATCTCAAATATAAATCTGTGTTGTTGGATTTGATTAAGCATCATTTATAAATTAAAATATGTTTACTCTAGGTGAACTACAGTTATATGTTTATGGAATAAACATGTACTTACATGTGAATAGATTTTTATGCAGAATTCATCAGAAGTTGAAGTATAGAGGCTGAACTCTAGGAAATAAATTAAGGGTTGCTGGAGGGGAGGTGGATGGGGGGAAGAGATAATTGGGTGATGGGCATTAAATTAAGGAGGGCATTGTAATGAACATTGGGTGTTATATGCAATCAATGAATCATTAATTCTACCTCTGAAACTAATTTAAAAAAATATAACTGGAAAAAAAAGGAAGTTGAATTATAAAGAAGTTCTAATAAAAGAGGCATTTAATCTTCCTATTTATTGTATTTCATCAGTTTTAAGATGGACCCCTATCCCCATACATCTTTTAGCATGTTTTAAATTAAGGTTGTGATCCTTAGTCAGTTTGGCCAGTGGGGCAGTCTGCAGTCATTGTATGAACATGTATAAACATCAAAGTGTCGTCATATGCCTATAGAGTAAAATCCGTGCTTCTTAAAAAAAAAAAAAAAGTCTAGAAAACACTTTTTTTTTTAATATATTTAATTTATTAATTTGAGAGTAAGCGAGAGAGAGAGAGCACGAGTGGGGTAGAGGGGCAGGTGGGGAGAGAGAGAAGCAGACTCCCCACTGAGCAGAGAGCCCGACGTGGGGCTCAATCCCAGGATCCTGGGATCATGACCTGAGCCGAAGGCAGACGCTTAACTGACTGAGCCACCCAGGCGCCCCTAGAAAACACTAAAATACTACTTTAACATTGCATTAATGGTTGTGGGGAGGAGATGGGAAAGATAGGCTGGACCTACTTAATTGCAAAGCCTGCTTAACACGGGGCTCTTCAGTTGTTTTATGGATTCTTTTAAGAACTACCAATCTCAGGGCGCCTGGGTGGCTCAGTCGTTATGCGTCTGCCTTCGGCTCAGGTCATGATCCCAGGGTCCTGGGATCGAGCCCTCCATCGGGCTCCCTGCTCGGCGGGAAGCCTGCTTCTCCCTCTCCCACTCCCCTTGCTTGTGTTCCCTCTCTCGCTGTCTCTGTCAAATAAATAAATAAAATCTTTACAAAAAAAAAAAAAAGAAAACCTTAAAAAAGAAAAAAAACTACCAATCTCAATGGCACAGGTGATTTTTTTGTAAGGAAATACTGAAGGCTTGGAGACAAAATGACCCAAATTTGGTCTGTGACTTTTTATAAAAACACAAAAGTGATATGAGAAAATCAGTGTTTAAACCCAAAACAGTTCTTACAATCAGTATGAAATATAAATTCCAAATTGTAAAAGAGCATTGATGGAATTTGATAGTAATCTTTGTAGGGGGGTTTTATCCTTCCTTTGACATTTAATATTCTGTGTTATTTATTATGCTCTTTTATTATTTTCATGTAAAGTGGTATAGTCAGTAATGGGTTAGTCTATTTCCACTCAGCTAGCTCTGACTTTGGACAGCTGTTTAACTTCTCTGAGCATTGGTTTGAAAACTAAAATGAGATTACATTTACCTAGTAGCATTATTAAGTTTATTCTTTTCTACTTAATTCCAGGAGCTCACACATACATTATCTACTTGAATCTCGTAACATTTTAAGTAGGCTGTTTATATATTTTTGGTAAAGTGAAACTTTGATGATAATGTTCTGATCTTTTCAAACTAGAGAACAGAAAAAGGTATGTTTCAATAATGAATATAAATAACTTTGTTAACTAGTAGGGAGTGAGGAGACAGAGGCAGATCAATGTCTTTCAGAATGCACAAGGTTGAACATTGTACTAGAAGATGTGATATGGCAGTCAGATGCTTGCAGCTCTGTGAAGAATCCCTGCAAGTGCAAGTCGCAAATATAGCTTGATAAGGTTGTTTTGTAGGCAACTCAGTGGCATTGCTATTGATGATGTGACTTTTTTCCCCTAAATAATGAACAATTCTTGATAAAGTTATAAACAAAAATAAAATACAAATTTTCTTGACTTACATAGGAGTTGTAGTTTGAAAATAATTCATTTTGTTCTAAAATAGCAAGGAAAGAAAAGACTTTGTATTTATGTGTCAAATGGGCTTAGCTAAGTTCTAGGTTAATGTAATTACAGTGTTTGTTTTTTTTTTAAAGATTTTTTATTCATTTATTTGAGAGAGAGAGAATGAGAGACAGAGAGCACGAGAGGGAAGAGGGTCAGAGGGAGAAGCAGACCCCCAGCTGAGCAGGGAGCCCGATGCGGGACTCGATCCCGGGACTCCAGGATCATGACCTGAGCCAAAGGCAGTCGCTTAACTAACTGAGCCACCCAGGCGCCCTGTAATTACAGTGTTTTTAACCTATTCAAACATCCAGCTGGAAATTTGGAAGTCTAGACTATTTGTTATGTAGGTCTTTTTGGTGCATTACAGGTTCCCTGCAATCCTGACCTCTTTCCACTAAACGCCAGTAGTCATCTTAATCTTCTTGACAACTAAAAAGCATTCCCTCTGATTTTAACACTGTTCCCAGACTTTAACATGCTTATTGAAAACTAATGGTTTTAGATATGTGAAAGGTGAGGAAATTAAGTACTAGAGAAAGAAATAATTATGCAACTTATTTGTAATTATTGTAATTATTCAGTGACTAAATTTTATTAAAGTTGATAATTTGAAACTTTAGAAATTAAGATGGCTGTATTGTATGTTCTTATTTTTCTTAGTAAAATGAATGAAAATAAACCTGGTGCCTCACAGAATCTTGGTAAGTAAAATACTTAAAACATTTTCAAATATAATTTAAAATATTAAGATATTTTACTCTTGCTTTTTTATTACAATAAGACTTTTTAGAATGCTGGCTCAAAATATAGGAATCCATGCTTTTGTTCACACATCCATATACGAAAACATAGTATTACATGTATTCATTTCAACAAAAATCTGCTGTAAGAGGACAATTTGCCAAATTTTATCAGGTATGCTTTGTATCTGAATGAAACAGCATTGTTTATTTGATAAACAATTTTTTTCATCTTTTTGTATGACTTTTTCTTATATAAGGAAAAATGCAGGCAAGACCATTTTAAACAATACACAAAACTTAACATGAAAAGGAAAACTTACCTGCAGGTGCTCATAACCATCTCAAATAGATTCAGAGACCTTTGCTTTTAGTTGTTGATTTCTTCATTTATTAGTTTTAACAGTATATATTGATTTGCTACCATGGAAAATGAGAAATTTAAATTGTTATTTTATATTCTTCTGCCACTACTCCCCTCATCTACCCTTTTTAAGATTTATTTTTTGATTCCCTCACAAATTAAAATATACTTAAAACTCTATCTTGACCATCACTGATAGAGAATATCTGTTAACACCACATCGTGTTGGATAAGGAAATTTGCTCTTAATCCTCCCTCTATTTTGCTTTTCTGCTTTTACCTACAGACTTCTATCCACTGTGCTCATTGTTCTGAAACTTAGTAATTCATGGTCTACCTTCATGTATTTGTAGACTGCAAATACTATCTTTACTGTTATTTACTTAGTATTTTTCCTAAGATTGACTCAGTTTTTTTACTTATGTGTGTATGTCATTATTTTTTTAAGATTTTTTATTTATTTGACAGAAAGAGAGAGACAGTGAGAGAGGGAACACAAGCAGGGGGAGTGGGAGAGGGAGAAACAGGCTTCCCACGGAGCAGGGAGCCCTATGTGGGGCTCGATCCCAGGACCCTGGGACCATGACCAGAGCCAAAGGCAGATGCTTAACGACTGAGCCACCCAGGCGCCCCTATGTCATTATTTTAATACATCCAGTATCATTTGCCATAGTTAGAAGGGGATCTTAATATAGTGAAGTCAGAACAATGTTACTGAATTTTAAATATTAAAATTCAAAAACAACAAATACAAACAAAAGCAGGGTACTTCTAAAAACGCATGCCTGAAACCTAGTCTGTTCTGCATCCAGTTTCCATATCTGGATGAAGGGAGGAAGGGAACAAATGGAAAAGCTACTGGTCCACAGCATAACAGCAAATGCATCTCCATCCAGCGCTCATCATGAGTACTTCTATTCTGTAGTCTCAGCTCATTCCTTGTATTCCTTTTCCTCTTGATAGCTGCATGCACACTTAGAACTAAAAGTATAGGCACTGGGAATGAAGGAATTAAGATGAGAGCTGCTGGTATAAGATGTCCAATAAATAAATGGCAATTTGCTAGAGTTGATGTGGTCAAAACGAAGAGGAGTTGAAATCTTTTGAAAGATTGAGGAAAGGGCTTTCAGTTATGGCTTATCTCATTAACCTGTAGTGAGGGAGGGCAAATATAGGGGAGATATTTTAACAGCATTAAGTATTAGCTCATGATGTTTTTTTCCAGTCCTGGAATTTATTTTGTGAGTAGTCTGTTAACAGATGTACCATTTCAATGCATAACATCCATTCTTGATTACATGTATTAGCTAAGTAATTAGTAATAAGACTGTTTCTTTTAAGCTAATAATTAGTAAATAAGATTAGCTGCTGTAATAGGTAAATGCTGAGGTCTTACTGGTTTAACACAACAAAAGTTTATTACTTGGCTTATGTTACAATTCAATGTGGATTGGTTAGGGGAGTTGGAACAAACGGGGAGTTTCTGCTCCATGCAATCCCTTAGAGATTCAAGCTCCTTTCATCTTGTATTCATCTGCTGCCTTGAGATTCTCAGTCTTTTCTCTTTAGCTAGTGTTTTTCTCATTGTTTTATTAGAAATTTTCTGTATAAGTAAACATCGTAAGTTAGAAAAATTGATAATTATACTAATGTCTATTCAGTTATATGTACCTGCCACACCCTTTTAATTATACTTGACTTGTCCAAGGTTACAGAGCAAGAGTGTAGTGCCAAGATTTAACTCAGATCTCCCTGACTCTACAGTTTGCCTTTTAAAAACTATTATTGTTATGGTAAAGTACACATAACATAAAATTCACCTTTTTTTTTTTTAAGATTTTATTTATTTATTTGACAGAGAGACACAGCGAGAGAGGGAACACAAGTAGAGGGAGTGGGAGAGGGAGAAGCAGGCTCCCCACCCAGCAGGGAGCCAGATGCAGGGCTTGATCCCAGGACCCCGGGATAATGACCTGAGCCGAAGGCAGACACTTAACGACCGAGCCACCCAGGCGCCCCAAAATTCACCATTTTAACTATTTTATTATTTTTTTAAAGATTTTATTTATTTGACAGAGAGAGACACAGTGAGAGAGGGAACACAAGCAGGGAGAGTGAGAACCATCACCACTATCTAGTTCCAGAACATTTTCATCATCCCCAAAGGAAACTACCCATTAAGCAGTTACTTTTCATTTCCCTTCTCCTTGGTCCCTGGAAGCCACCAATCTGCTTTTTTGTCTGTCTCTGTGGATTTACCTATTCTGAATAAGGTAATCTATTTTATAAATGGAGTTATACAGTATGTGACCTCTTGTGCTTGGCTTCTTTTACTTAGCATAATGTTTCTAGGCTCATCCATGTTGTAGTAGGTATCAGTACTTCATTTCTTTTTACAGCTGAATAATATTCCATTGTATGGATATAACATATTAATTTATCCATTCATCCATCCATTGATATACACTTGGTTTGTTTTCCCTTTTTGGCTGTTGAGAACAGTGCTGCTATAAATATTAGTATACAAGTATTTGAACATCCATTTTCAGTTCTTTGGCATATATACCCAGGAGTGGAATTGTTGTGTCATACAGTAACTATGTTTAAGTTTTTGAGGAACTGTCAAATTATTTTTCCTAAGTCATTGTACCATTTTACATTTCCACCAGCAGCGTGTGAGGATTCCTATTTTTCCAGATCCTTGCCAACATTTGTTATTTTTTGACATTTTGATTATAGCCATCCTAACAGATGTGAATATCTCATTGTGGTTTTGATTTGCATTTCCCTGATTAATGATATTAAACATCTTTTAATATGCTTATTGGCTATTTATATTTTTTCTTTGGAAAAATGTTTATTCACATCATTTGCTCCATTTTAAAATTGGTTTGTGTTTTGTTGTTGAGTTATAAGAATTTCTTATGCATTTTGGACACTAGACCCTTAACAGATATATGGTTTCTAAATATATTCTCCCATTCTGTAGATTGTCTTTCCACTCTCTTTAGTGTCCTTTGCATAAAAGTTGCAAAAAACTTAGATGAAGTCCAGTTTATTTATTTTTTTTTTTTTCATTTTTACTTTTGCCCTTGGTTTCATGTGATCTCTAAGAAACCATTGCCAGTCCAAGGTTATAAAGATTTACCCTTATATTTTCTTCTAAGAGTTTAGTTTTGGTGCTTATGTTTAGGTCTTTGATCTGTTGTGCTTTTTAAAAGATTTATTTATTTATTTGAGAGACTGCGAGCTGGGGGAGGGGCGGGGGGGCAGAGAATCTTAAGTAGACTCCCCGCTGAGCACAGAGCCTGATATGGGGCATGATCCTAGGACCCCAAGATCATGAGCTGAGCCAAAATCAAGAGTCAGACACTTAACTGACTGAGCCACCAAGGCACCCCATCTTTGATCTCTTTTGATTTAATTTTTGTATATGGTATTGGGTTAGGTTTCATTATCTTTGCATGTGGCTATCAAGCTGTCCTAGTAACACTTATTGAAGAGACTGTTTTTCCCTGATGAATGACCTTGGCATTCTTGTTCAAAATTAATTGACCAAAGATATATATGTTTATTTCTGGCCTCTTTTCCTCTATTGATCTATATCGCTGTCCTTATGCCACTACAACAGTGTTTTGATTTCTGTAGCTTTTTTCTAAGTGTTGAATTTACTCTTTTTCTCTAGGTCAGTCTGGCTAAAGTTTTGTCGGTTTCGTTGATCTTTTCAGAAAACCAACTTCAGTTTTTATTGATTCTCTTGTTTTTGTTTTCTATTTCATTTATCTGTGCTGTAGTGTTTATTTTTTCCTTCCTTCTGCTAGCTTTTGGCTTAATATGCTCTTATTTTTCTAGCTCTTTAAGGTTAAAATTGTTACTGATTTGAGGGTCTTTCTTTTTTCATATTGGCTTACATAAAGATCAGCCAGAGGTGAAAGCTTAGGGTTTCTGGGGTCTTTTCTGAGCACGCATCCAGCCTTGAGCATGTGTGTCCTCTAGATTCCCTGTTATCTGTGGGAGCTTTTCAAAGCCCTTATTTACCCATGTATCTCCTTTTCCCAGCTTCTCCTTTTGTAGGTCTTTTGGTCTGGCACCTGCTTGTCCTGTTACCCTTAACTCCAAGCTGCTTCATCTAGTGTATTTGTCTTAAACACTTTTGACAGAGAAAGTTCTGAGGCAGGCAAAACAAGGGCAAGCATCTGAGCCCATCCCTCAGGGATCCACCAGGCAGATCAAAACACACACTCACTTTTCTTTAAGAACAAGGTTCATTTTACCTCCTCTTGGACAATCCAAACCTGGAACATGGGCCATCGAACCTAAGGCCATTCATTGCTCAGCTGGAGAGTGGGGGATGGTAGGCAGGTAAGTTAAAATGCTACAGAGTGCTCATCAGAATTTACCATTCTCTTTCTTTATTGAGCATTCTCCTAATTGTTATAAGTTTTAAAATTAGATTTCAGAATTTCTGAAAAGTTGATTCTGACAGTTTTTGGCAGCTTAATTTGTTGCGGGGGAGATAGAGTTTTGGAGTTTCCTAATCCATTATTTTCTGTGATGTTACCCTACAAGTTGCCATTTTAATTATACACTGGAATTCATTATTAAAATTAATTTAAAAATGTAAAGTCTAAAACAATGATGTTTATTGCTTTGGAAATAAGTGTTAAAAATTTTAAGTTACTGATAATATAATGTGATTTGCTCTCAGAAAGAATTGAATACATCACTTGAGAGAAGCTCCAATTCCATAGGTTTTATTTTAAAAATTTAAAAATATTTTTATATCTATTTACTTTTTTCACTGTTAGCTTGTGTTTTTTGTCGAAAAAATGATGACTGTCCTAATAAATATGGAGAAAAGAAAACTAATGAGAAATGGAATCTCACTGTACATTACTATTGTTTGGTGAGTATAATTTATAATTAAATCCTGGAAATTTGATACTCTTCTAAAGAAGACAGATTTTGATGGCTGGTTTCTGAGAATTGGATAAGTCATTTTGCTTCTCTGGATCTCATTTTGCCTGTATGTAAAATACGGTTTTTCATCTATCAAATTCTAAGATTGTGAAATTATTTGGTATGTATGAGGGAAGACCTGTCATCATTATCTGTTTATTTTTGCCTAACCCTTTAGAGCCTAAATGAAAAAAGGAAAAAATGGTTAGATCTCTAAGGGAGTTATCTTTTTACCACTTTCTTGTTTCCATTGTTGCTAATGATAAATCTCAGAAAAGAGTTGTTTGAAGGTTCAGGGAGGAGAAGGAAAGTATTTTATTTTGCAGACAACCTAGAAAGAAAAGTTCTAAATAAAGGTGGTAAATATTTGTGGACAAGGAAATAGGTGAATTTATGGGTCACTCGGAAGAAAGAAAAAGTGATTTCATATTGAAAATTAGTGTCTCATTTGTTTCCCCTTCCCTCCACCAACTTTTCACCTCACTAAATCTGTGCCTTAAGATCTTAATGGCACCATCACTGCCTTAGCCTGCCAAGGCTGCAGTTAATAGACACAATATTTCTTGATACTGTATGAGTTATGTATTGCCACTTAACAAATTATCCTGAATTTTAGCAGCTTAAACAGCTATTATCTCAAACATTTTCTGAGGGTCAGGAATCTGGTATTGGCTGAACTGGATAGTTCTGGCTCAGGGACTCTCATGAGGTTGCAAGTGAGATGTCAGCCAGCGTTCGGTCATATGAAGGTTAGACTGGGCTGGAGGATCCACCTCTGATGGCTCACTCACATGACTTTTGGCATTAGTACTTACTACCTGTTGGCAGGAGGCCTCTATTCCTTACTTCCCTGGGTACCTCTGTAGGGTACTTACAGCATGGCATCTGACTTCTTCCAGAGTAAGTGATGAAAGAGGGAGGGAGGGACGGAT
Source organism: Mirounga leonina (assembly GCF_011800145.1). NCBI lineage: Eukaryota > Metazoa > Chordata > Mammalia > Carnivora > Phocidae > Mirounga > Mirounga leonina. The sequence continues at coordinate 994,101 of NW_023270839.1, read as the reverse complement.
AGACAAGACACCAAAATAGAACCATATGACCTAGTCTTCACAGTCACATACTACTGTCACTTTTACTTTATTCTGTTTGTTAGAAGTGAGTCATTAAGTCTAGCCCACATTCAAGGGGAAGGGAACTAGGCCCCGTCTCTTAAAGGAAGAAGTAATCAACAAATTTGTAGATCTATTATTATACCCACCCCAGCATCCATGTTAAAACTCTAGATGCTTCCTTGAGAAACCATCTAACATATTTCTTGGTGGTTGTTTAAGACTATAGTTTTGTATCTCAAGTACCCTGTGGGTTAAATAGACTTCTAGACTTGTCTAGGAACCTAATTACTTTGTACCAAGATTTAAGGGAACATTAATTTGGCATTCCAAATTTATTTGTAAGTTGGAAGTCTTATATTTTATATCACCGAAGAAAACCTTTTCATTTTTCTGAGAGTTTATTTTACTTTTTATGCAGTAGAATTAGGAGAATTGGGGTTTTTTTTCATAACCAATTTTAAGTAATGTCTACTTTTTTTGTTGTTTCTCTAGGATATATTATATTGATTAAAATAATCCTCTTCTCTAATCACAAATTTGAAGTAGCTTTGAATTATTTAATATATTTAATTTGATCAAATTTCCTTTGTATTCTGTTTTTCATTAATGAGTGTAATAATTCAAAACATACCCACCCTAGGCTCAACACTTACAAGATTCTATTTCACTGTGAACAGGAAAATGCTGTAATGTTATAAATGGTAATGGAATGTTAGAGCTTAAAGAGACTTGAGACAATCTAGTACAGTTTTTTATTTTTGTGTTTAAGGTGAGGGACATTAAATTACTTGCCTAGAATTCCAGAAAGTTGGACACAGAGCCTGGTTTGCAAGCCAGGATTTCTTATTCACAGTTCCATCCATTTTTTTGATTCATATTTCCTTAACATATTTAAACTGAAGTTAAAAGATATTTAAAAATTCAAACATTTATGTTAACCATGATTCAATAGGTTTCCGTAAATACACCTTTTATGATTCAGAATCCAGCTACATTTAAAGTTAGCCTGAAATATCACTGATAAACTGAATTATTGCCATAGTCTTTACTATTATTACATTTATACCTTTCGGTATTTACCGCCTTTTTTTCTAAAGCTTCATTCATTCATTACAGATGTTTTCTGCCTTGCATTCTTCCTTTTTCTGTTATTTCCTGGAATACTTTTAGAAACCACTTTGGTTATATGAACTGTTAATGTACAGTGTCTTCCAAATCAAGGAATGTGAGTAGCCTCTTAGTTTGACCATGAAAATAACTATTATAGATAAGAGGTGCTTGAAATTCAAGTTATGTCCATTTTTTATTGGAACATTATATATATGTGTGTGTATATTAATATATACAAACACATGCATATATAAATACATTTATATATATTTCAAACTAGTTTCTTAAGGTCTATTTTCTAATTGAGAATATATTTATAGTTGATGTCAAGTGGAATTTGGCAGAGAGGTAAAGAAGAAGAAGGAGTTTATGGTTTTCTAATAGAAGACATCAGGAAAGAAGTGAACAGGGCTTCTAAACTGGTAAGTAAATTGTTTTACTCATTACACTAAATACTATAAGTATGATCATACTAGGGAAGTTTTTTCCATCCGTTTCCCTACTGGAAATTTATAAGACTTTGATTTTATGTTAAAAGGCTTATTTTTGTCAAATAAGGTATATTTTAGAAGAACTTTTTGTGTATTTGCAAATAAAAGCGAGGTTAACCAACCCTGAATAATATGTGACAGTGCTGATTTCACTTCCTTATTTTATTCCAACCTATCCATCATTTCACCCACTCCTACCATCCGAATTATGACCATACTTCCACTCTGCTGTTCTTCAAACCTTTAATCCTGAGTCAACCCAGATGTTCACTTTTCATTCTTATACCTCAGTTGCTGGGTTGGCATGATGGGTTGAGGTGGAAATTACACAGCTATGCAGACCAGTAATTTATGATATCTCCACCTCTTGTGGACATTCTGTGACATTGTGTACCTTTGTTCATTGCGTTCTCATGTTCTCCAGGATAAGTACTCTACGCTTTAACCCCTTGTTCATTTAATTATAGTTTGTGAACCTTCTGTGTGATACCTACTGTATTAAATGCAAGGAAAGGATTGTAGGTTTCCACCTGGTCTGAGTAGAAATAATGAGAGTTAGGGGTGCCTGGGTGGCTCAGTTGTTAGGTGTCTGCCTTTGGCTCAGATCATGATCCCAGGGTCCTGGGATCGAGCCCTGCATCTGGCTCCCTGCTTGGCGGGAAGCCTGCTTTTCCCTTTCCCACTCCCCCTGCTGTGTTCCCTCTCTCACTTGTGTCTCTCTCTCTGTCAAATAAATAAATAAAATCTTTTAAAAAAAAATAATGAGAGTTAGAAAATGAGAGGGTTAAAAAAAATGAGAAAGTTGGAAGTACAGGGAATTTTGTCCAGAGAATATAACTGGAACTGATGGTTTCAGTGGTGGAGCAGTTTTGGGTGATGACAGGATTCATTATTACACTGGAGTAGTGATGAAGGGACACATCATAACTGTCAAAGAAAGGTTGTCTCATCAATGTCGAAGTTGTTTACAAAGGGGTAGCAAGAATTAAGATACAGAGAAAGGTGCCAAAGTGTGGAGGAAGCTAGTAGGTGACAGAGGGTAGATATCATTAGGCTCAAGGGACCAGATTTTTTAAAGTATGAAGGCAAATTTATGGCCTATAACCTGCAACAGAGAACTAAAATAATGTTCTGATTGTCCCCCTTGCCTTTTTCCATATCCTACTCCCAACCCTTGCCAAGTCTGGATGAAAATAAAGGAGGATGGGAAAATAAGTAGCTTCACTCAAGAAATTCTGTAAGGGAAGCAAGCATATAGAGACCTTTATCTTAGTTGAAGCAAAAAAAATGGAAGCAATTATTTTTGAAGATGTTGAGGATGCTGGGGGCCAGATGGTAAAATAGAGGCTGTAGGACACAAGAGAAAACCTTGGGAGAAAGGTGAGCAGTGGCATTTATCTCAGGACTATGTGAGAGTATTAGTATCAAAATTCCTCAACCTCCTGATGATAGTGAACTTGTGGTGAAAGATGACCTCAAAAGGTCTCTTTGCAGTTTGGAAATATCTTTTTCTTAAAACATCTGAATCCTCTCTGACTATATTATGAACCTTTTTTTTTTTTTTAAGATTATTTTATTTTCTATTTTTTTTTAAAGATTTTATTTATTTATTCATGAGAGACAGAGAGGCAGAGACAGAGGGAGAAGCAGGCTCCCCAGGGAGCAGGGAGCCCAATGTGGGACTGGATCCCAGGACCCTGGGATCATGACCTGAGCCAAAGGCAGATGGCTTAACCATCTGAGCTACCCAGGTGCCCAGATTATTTTAGAGTGAGAGAGAGCATCAGCAGGAGGGGTGGGGGAGAGCGAGAGAGAATATCAAGCCAGGTTCTGCACCAAGCATGGAGCCCAACTCGGGGCTTGATCCTCCCAACTCTGAGATCATGACCTGAGCCAAAATGGAGTCGGTTGCTCAACCGACTGTGCCACCCAGGCTCCCCTATTCTGAACCTTTGAGAATATCTTTATCCTGAAGAAGTTGTCTCCATTTGCGACATTAAGCTAGAGTTCCGTATGTCAGTTTACTGGAAAAGCCTCAGGTTGGCAAGGTATTCTCCAGTAACCTAGTGGTATTTCATGGGTCAGCATAAGACTGTATAATCCCTTCATCAGTGACCATTTTATAATGGCTATCTCAAGGGTTCCCAGATGTTTTAGATACTGCTCTGTATCTTAGTAATGCTTGAATCATCTAATAGTCTTTGTATTCCTATACCACTGTTATATTTTAGTTAGTGGCAGCAGTACTGTATTTGGTTCCTTTGGGCTACCATAATAAATTACAGCAAACTGAGTCATTTAAAACAGAAATTTGTTCTCACAATTCTGGAGACTAGAAATTCCAAATCAAGCTGTCAGAAGGATTGGTTCTTTCTGAGAGCTGTGAGGGGAGAATCCCTTTCCACGCTTGTCTCCCAAGTTTCTGGCGCCTGCTGGTAACCTTGGTTTGTGACAGCATAACTCCAGTCTCTGCTTCCAGCTGCACATGTTCACATGGTCTTCCCCTCTGTGAGTATGTGTCTTAAATTTCCCTCTCCTTTCACTTAGAAGGACACCAATCATTTGATTAGGGACCACCCTAAATCCAGGATGGTTTCATCTTGAGATCTTTAACTTAATTACATTTACAAAGACTCTCTTTCTGGGGCACTTGGGTGGCTCAGTCACCTAAGCGTCCCACTCTTGGTTTTGGCTCAAGTCATAATCTCACTTTTTCATTTGGTTAGGATAGGGTGATCCTAGCTGACTTTTTTCACAGATTGGTTTTTAATATTATTTTGCTGTTTTCCTTGATGAATATTTCCTATTTATGTGTTTTTTATTGAGATTTGAGACTTTAATGTATAGCCATTATGTTTACAAAACCCTTCAGTTGAAAATATTTTAGCCAGGTAGGAAGGAGAAGCTTCTCTGTCCCATCCACATGTTAGATTAGAGATGACTCTTTTACCAGAAATTGTTATAGGAGTGAATCTTTAGTGTCTTTAGACTGTTTCTGGGTAGAACAGTTTTTTCAGAAATTGTTTAATAAACTGTCATCATAGCTGTTGTATGATGAAAATTAATTTTCAGACTCCCCACAGGAATATTCATTTATAACTTGGTCATGCTATGTTACTCAGATTTTGTATGTTATGACCTCTGTTTTCATATTTTCTTCTAGAAATGCTGTATTTGCAAGAAAACTGGTGCTTCAATTGGATGTGTTGCACCCCGATGTAAACGAAGTTATCATTTCCCATGTGGACTTCAGAGAGAATGTATTTTCCAATTTACTGGCAATTTTGCGTAAGTTAATTAATTGTTGAATATGAAAGATGAATGTTAAGGAAAAATGGAAAATGGGTATGGATATGCCAATGATATAAATCCTTTGTAAAATTTCTTTTCAGAGCTGCACTGAGTTTACACATATATGTTACATATATGTTTTATATATATTTAAAATTGCTTCCCTCCTCCTTTATGGAGTCATCTCTATCTGCAAAGTGTTGGGAATTGCCAGAATTGAATGGGCTTAACAATTAATATTCATCTTCAGCTCTGGAATATAATATGAAATTATTAATTTATTAATATTTTATAAAAATTTCCACCTTACATAATTCTAGATTTTTATGTCACTCTTTAGATTTACGGTCCACTCTTCTTCCACAGAGCCATATGTATTTCTTTTTCTTTTTTTTTTAAAGATTTTATTTATTTATTTGAGAGAGAGAGCACATGAGAGGGGGGAGGGTCAGAGGGAGAAGCAGACTCCCTGCCAAGCAGGGAGCCCGATGCGGCACTCGATCCCGGGACTCCAGGATCATGACCTGAGCCGAAGGCAGTCGCTTAACTGACTGAGCCACCCAGGCGCCCGAGCCATATGTATTTCTCATTGAGTAAATTGAAGGCATTTAAATTTGGTGGAGTCCAAAAAATAAATATTGTGCCCTGGAGTGCCCCTGACAATATTTACTTTCTGAATCCAGCTTTAAACATCAAGATTTATGAATTTTAGTATTTGATATTATGAGTGTTCTATTTCTTTTAGTCTTTGTGTTCTTGACCTATTTAATGGATTGTTAGCATGTACAAAACTGCAGTTTAGAAAATGCAAATGGAAATAAATTTAGTGGGTTTGGAATAAGTTTTTATTTGCATTTTATGTTACAAATTAAAATATTTCTTTTTAAGTTCCTTTAATTTTGTACAATATTGAGTATAATGGTGTTGCTAACAATATTACATAGGATTCTCAACATAATACTAGTTACTGAAATTCTAGGAGTTAAGTCTTTTTTTTTTTTTTTGTAAGATTTTATTTATTTGAAAGAGAGCTAGCAAGAGAGAGCAGGAGCAGGGAGGAGAGGGAGAAGCAGGCTCCTCACTGAGCAGAGAGCCCAAGGCGGGGCTCGATCCCAGGACACTGGGATCATGACCTGAGACAAGGGCAGACACCTGACCGACTGAGCCACCCAGGCGCCCCTCTAGGAGTTAAGTCTCACCACCAAAAGGTTCACATTGTGAAAATCCTGCTCTCCTTGGTCATAGTTTGTGAGACTAATTAAGAGTGCCAAAGTTCCAGTCTTGTAGGTTAATTATGAGAGAGATACAAATGAGTTTCCTCTTATAAATGTGAATTGTAATGCTAGTCTCATTGTGTTTTGTAATTTATTAGATGTTGTTTTTAAATAATTTACATTTTAGGTCATTTTGTTGGAAACATCGGCCTGTTCAAATAATTTCATCTAATAATTATAGAGACTCCTTACCATGTACCATTTGCTTGGAATTTATCGAGCCTATTCCAACTTACAGCATATTACGAAGTCCTTGTTGTAAGAATGCTTGGTTTCATAGAGACTGTTTACAGGTAAGTTATTTTGTAAGCTTTATCTGATATAAAATTTGTTCCTAGCTGATTTGAATTTTAATTTGTTTTATATTTTATTTTATTAAGGTTTATTTACTTATTTATTTACATAATCTTTACACCCAGTGGGAGCCTCAGACTCATTATCAAGAGTTGCATGTTCCTCAGACTGAGCCAGCCAGGCACCCCTGATTTGAATTTTAAATTGTAAAGAGTTGACCTGTGTATTTTACCTCTACTTGTAACTTAAAAACAGCTTTATCAAAGCGTATTTTACCTATAAAATTTGCTCTATTGAAGTGTACAACTAATATTTTAAAATACTTTAGAACACTACCTTTTAATGTATATTTACACTTAAAAGTTTTTGTTGTTTTAACCTAAGGATTTTGTCTGTATTTCACAATGAATAAAACACAGATTGGGGCACCTGGGTGGCTCAGTTGGTTAAGCGACTGCCTTCGGCTCAGGTCATGATCCTGGAGTCCCTGGATCGAGTCCCGCATCGGGCTCCCTGCTCAGCAAGGAGCCTGCTTCTCCCTCTAACCCTCCCCCCTCTCATGTACTCTCTCTCTCTCATTCTCTCTCTCTCAAATAAATAAATAAATCTTTAAAAAAAACCCAAAAAACAAAACACAGATTTAATTCCCAACTTCATTTACATATTTAAGCTTAGAAAACTAAGATATGTGAAATGATAATTTAACTGGAAGCTAAGATATTTAAATGTTGAGGCCTTTAAAAAAAAAACTGAACACTTTATCACAGCTTCTTGACAGGGACTGATTACTGTTTAATGAATTAAAGGTATTCTTTTTGAAAGCCACCTTGTATGTCAAACCTGATGACCGGTTTTTTGGGGGGGGGGGGGGTTGGTTTTTTTTTTAAAGATTTTATTTATTCATTTGACAGAGATAGATACAGCGAGAGAGGGAACACAAGCAGGGGGAGTGGGAGAGGGAGAAGCAGGCTTCCCGCCGAGCAGGGAGCCTGATACGGGGCTTGATTTCATGACCTGAGCCAAAGGCAGACACTTAACGACTGAGCCACCCAGGCGCCCCTTTTTTTGTTTTGTTTTGTTTTTTTAAAAGATTTTATTTATTTGAGAGAGAGAGCGTGCATGGTGGGGGGAAGGGCAGAGGGAGGAGGAGAAGCAGACTCCCCACTGAGCAGGAAGCAAGACTTAGGGCCCCAGGATCATGACCTGAGCTGAAGACAGACGCTTAGCCAGCTGAGCCACCCAGGCGCCCCCGATGACAAGTTTTTAAGTAAATATCATGAAACACATAACATTAAACACTTTAATATTTATTTGATTCAGAAGATTCTTGAAGATTTTTAAAAAGATCTCACTTATTGATAACATCAAATACAATAGTGTACATGTATGAAAGTGCCAACTGATAGACAGTTACAGTTAATAGAATGCCAAATAACAAAGGATTTAATTAAGTTTAACACTTTTTTTAGAGCTTGGCTTTTATTATTGTTTAGTAAAATAAAATGTTATTGATTACAGGTTATTCACAAAAGTATTTTTTAAATGAGTGATCACTCAACCTAGTACAAAATATACTTTCAAAATTACAGTTTATCCTAGTAAACCCCTGCAGTTTCACCAGGGTGGTATCCCCTGCCTTTGAACTTAAAAATCTTCTAAGCCATCCTGATCATTATGTAGAAACAGAATATTCAGCACCTCATGGACCCTACTTTATAGCACATGTGGATAGAATGAGTGAAGCACAGAGGTTGAGTATGGGATCTGATGCTGCTGTCTACACTCAAGCTCTATTGGTACACCAAAAGGCCAGAATGGAACGACTTCAAAGAGAATTTGAGATTCAAAAGAAAAAGCTGGATAAACTAAAATCTGAGGTCAATGAAATGGAAAATAATCTAACTCAAAGGCACCTGAAAAGATCAAATTCTAAATCCCAAATACCTTCACTCAAAGAAAGGCAGCAGTTGAGAATCTGTAATAGATAACTCCAGACTGACACTGACATTAACCAAATTATCTTTTTCAAGCCCGAGGACCACATTTTATTTTTTAGCGCTGTTCATAACTTTTATGACAATATTGGTTTTGTAGATCCTGTACCACCAAAACCCAAAGATCAAAGGTCCACCATCAAAACACTCAAGACACAGAAAATGATGAGGGGTCTCAGTTGTATTGTACTGCCTGTATTTCTTTGAACCATTCTTAACAGCCTTAATCTGCTGTGAAAAGTGTAAGATACCAAGGCGTTTCTGAGCCAAAAGGCCCTATATCTCTAAAATCACATTTGAAGTTCAAGAAACTAGTCTGTCATCAAAGTTCCACTGCCTCATAGGATTTTGTCAAATTGAAGGTACAGCAAGGTGGTGTTGTGCTAATGTTAAATGTCAGCCTACAGAGCTAATAATACCTCAATCTAATGTCATGAGCAGTTGAAATTCATCACATGAAAGGTAATCTGCTGAAAGACTTGATTGTCTGCTGCCTAACCATCTACAGTATTACCAGTAGCCCATTGTGGATAATTCTCAGTGTATTAATGCCTAGGTATTCCCAGTACCCTTTTTTTTTTTTAATTAAATTCAAGTTAGTTAAGATATAGTGTACTATATCTTTCAGGAGTAGAATTTAGTGATTCATAACTAACATATAACACCCAGTGCCCAATACCTTTTCCCCCTCATGTCACTACTGAATTTTGATAAGAGGAAGAAATAGAACAGTGGTTTTCTTTGTCTTTTTTTTAAGATTTGTTTATTGGGAGCGAGAGTATGAGTAGGGGGAGGGACAAAGGGAGAACAGGGAGAGAGAATCCTCAAGCAGACTCCCTGCTGAGCATGGAGCCCAACATGGGGCTTGATCCCAGGACCCTGAGATGATGACCTGAGCTGAAATCAAAAGTTGGCCACTTAACTGACTGAGCCACCCAGGCACCCCATGCCTTTCTTTTTTTTTTTTTTTTTTTTTAAAGCTTTAGGTGAAACACTACTTACATGAAGAAAAGAAACAAGGTTTAACTCTTTAAAAACTGCTGACTCCTGGTGCCAATGGACAGGGGGAAAACTTCATGATTTCGTGGTACTCTTGGCCTTGTCTTTGTCTTCCTTAAAAATGTCTCCACTCTGTGGGCGCCTGGGTGGCTCAGTTGGTTAAGCGACTGCCTTTGGCTCAGGTCATGATCCTGGAGTCCCGGGATCGAGTCCCGCATCGGGCTCCCTGCTCGGCAGGGAGTCTGCTTCTCCCTCTGACCCTCCCCCCTCTCATGCTCTCTCTATCTCATTCTCTCTCTCAAATAAATAAATAAAATCTTTAAAAAAAAAAAAATGGTCTCCACTCTGTGAAGCCAGCATCCAGGGTCTAAAGATGAAAAGGAAAGCAGCATGCATTGTCTGTAAAAACATGTAGTGAAATACCCCAAAGCTTTTCCTACTGTACCTGTCTCTTGAGTTTAAGTGATTTCTTTTCTTCTTTATTATTTTCTTCTATTTCTATGTTTAGTGTAATAGTCTTTTGTTAACTGATTTTCTTTTCTCCTTTTAGTGATTAAGCACAATCATGTCCCTTTTTAAGCCTTACCTGAGAGAAGCAGTGCCTTAAAATAAAAAACTTCAGTGAAATGAAACTGCACAAAATAACTTTCCTCTACGTATTCTGTACTTTGCCCTCATGAGTGCTGATGTTCTGTGAAGACATACAGACAGATGGTGCCAAGTGAATTGCAGGAAATACTACAAGACTTATGTCTATAAAGTCACACTATATATTGACTTTAGCAGTGGGTGACACCATACAGTATTAATCTTCCACAGGGAAGCTTAAAAGATTTTTAACCCACTGACAGAGCAACAAGGTTAAGCTGGCTTCATCTGCCTGGTGTCCCACAGAATTTTCACAAGAGATTACTATTGGGGTAATTGGGGTTTCAAAACCAGCAATAGCAGCAGTACCTATAGCCTTGGTTTCTGGAGACGTTTAGATGCCTTACTGTTGGGACCATCAGTATCTAAACCTGACTTGGTGGCAGTATCATGTGTACTTACAAAACGAGACTAGTCATATTTAGGACAACTGAAGAAAAGCTGGAAAAAAGAGCAAACTTGAACACTGAAGCAACCTCAAGCCATCTCTTTATTTTGATGATTTATTTTTATAAAGAAACTAAATATGGCCAAGAATGTATATAAGTAAATGAAATCAAGAAAAAGAACTATACATTTAAAAAAAATCAGAATTATGAAATTACATATCTATGCTTACAATGGGGTGAAGGGAAGTGCTAAAAATGTAACAAAAGGTAGGAGATAATGGTGACTGTCATCCCCTGTAGATGTCTGTAAATAGATATGTTTAAATAAGTAGGATTATTACAGGTGATCTATATGAATGTCAAAGCCTTGACTTCTAGGCTTTGCATCTGGTATATGGGAAGAAGAATGACAATCCTAGTTAATTAGACCAGAACCAAAGCCCTTACGTATATGGTGCATTTTGTTTTAAAACTACGCCTTCACCTGCAGTTCTGTGTGAAGACTGATAAATCCGTTTTTACTTGTTTTATTAATAAAAACATGATTTGGGTAAAGAAAAACATTAGAGTGATTACTTTGTATTTTTTTTGCATGAGCCTCGAACTTTTTTATATTTAGGATTATTCTGTTAAAAGTGTCAGGATGGAGCCTATTTTGTTGGGTAAATTTTATAAATTCTGTTAGTTCTTATAAAGAAGTGTTCGTAAAAGTATCCGGGGAGTGCAGTTCATAAATATCATGAAAAGTTATCTTTACCTAATGAGAAAGAAGTTAACACTGTATGAGAATTTTACAAAAGTAATTTATCTTAAGAGTTTATATTTGAATGAATGTAATTGCTGCCAAATCTATCATCTTGTTAATTTTATAAGCGTATGTTATTTTTCAAATTAAGATTTGCCTCATTCAACAAATAAGAAAAATAAAAAAGATTTGCTTCAGTTATTTGTTAGTAATGAAACACAGAGAGGTTCTCAAACTTGACTCTAGTATTCATAGGGCTTTTTTGTGAGCACTGAAAATACCAAATTTCTAATCGTGTCATTAAAAAGTCAAAATAATATTACTTACAAAAATGTAGGTCTACTTTATGCAAATATAATATAAAATCACAGCCACATGGACACCTGTCTGTGACATAAATATGATCATGCAATTGTTAACCTGATTAGAGACCAGTTAGAAATAATTCTTGAGTCGTGTTCTGTAAAGGAGCTACAGTGCCTTTTCCATTCTGTCAAACAAGTCTTAACTGAAATAGTAAATGGAGTCTATCCTATTATATAACAATACCCAAAGAAAATTTTTTTTAATCTCTAAACTTCATTAATATAAGACTTGAAGGAAGAACAGTCCTATGCAATAACTTGAGAATTATATATAGTTAAGCATATTTCATCATTTGTGACCTCTGCAATGGTATATTCATTGGAATTTTATACAGAGTGCAGATTAATATTTTAAAGCTGATGGGAACTTCATTCTGTGTATATAGAGAATTGCCACTGTTGTTCAGTTTGGATTTCTCCATCATTGCAGTGGTCTTGTTGTATCTTCCTTATGCCCTATGTTGTTTTTTTCCTCCATATTAGACACTCCCTTGTATTATATCTATTTACTACGATCTTAGTATCTGTGTACAATTACTCTTAAAGGCCTGTTAGGTTCAGAGATTTCAGTAACTTGTTGCTTTCCTCTGACATTCTTTGTGTGTCCCACTTTTTATTTTTGTTTTTATTTTAATTTTATTTAAGTAATCTCTACATCCAGTATGGGGCACAAACCCATGACCCCAAGAACCAAGAGTCGCATGCTTTTTCGACCACGCCAGCCAGGCACCCGCTACTAGTGTTCTTTGAACCTGAATTCTTTTGTTTTCTTTATCATTCATAAACTATTCCCAAGTATATCAGGTCTACCTAATAGATATTTTTTGTGTATCTTTTTTTTGTTGCTAACCTCTGCCTAAAACCCTCTGTGATTTAACTTTAGACACTTAAAAAAAAAAAAAACTATTGAAGGGGCCTACTAACTGGCCTTTTCTCCTGCATACCTTATTCTATTAATACTGGCTTTGATTTCCCTGTCTAACCTCATTACTGAGTTAGACATGTAATGTAATTGCCATCATGTAATCCCTAAGCATATTATTAATTAGTTCTCTGATCACATTGTGCTCTCTCTTGCCATGGAGACTTGATATGTGCAATTCCCTATCCTTGTAATGCCTTTTGTCCTGTTTTCCTGACAAACCTTTGTTTCCTCTTCCAAACTTAGCTTTGACCTTGCCATTCCTGTGACATTTTTGTCGGGCTCTTATGCAGCCTTAGGTACTTATTCCTTTCTCTTCCATGTATATACTTTAAAACACACACACACACAAACACACACCACACTTTTACAAAGTATTATAATTGTATCTCACAATTATTCCTTGAAGTAGGATCTAAGTTATTTTGTTTCTTTTTTTGGTATATAGCATAGTGTTTGCTACTTACACAGTAGGGGTTAGATGTTAAATGTGTGCTACTAGTTTTTTTTTTATTGGGGATTGGCTATTCTTTCTAGTAGGTTTATAGTTTTCTGTTTCTGAGTACCCTCTGCCTGCTGGCTCTGTATTTATATTTGCTGAAGCAGTGAGAGTAGGTTCTATATTTCTCCCCTTTTAGGAAGAAAACTAGCTTAGAGATTGAATTAAAAACAGAACCAAGGATGTTTTATAGTAACACTTATTTAAATATCCCTCTTAGTTGAAGTAGTTCAGTATTTTTACTGTTTTATTCACTAAGAGTGATGAACAATATGATATGTGGGGACAGAAATGACATTGGATAAAAACGTTGAGAAAGATCTAAAGCTAAGAACAGCCAATTCATTAACTTAATTTTTTTATCATTGGGGGAAAAAGATCTCAAAATTTTAGCAGTAGAATAACTTCGTTTATCAAAGCTTGAGAACTAGCATAGAAAATGTTTTCCTAATATATTAAGTGAAAAGTAGGACATGTTCTGTTAGCTATTATAATTTATGACCTGACACCATGTTAAATTGTTAACAATAGATTTTCTGTTTTCCACTGTAGGTTCAAGCAATAAATGCAGGAGTGTTTTTCTTTAGATGCACAATATGCAATAATAGTGATATATTTCAGAAAGAGATGCTGAGAATGGGAATTCATATTCCTGAAAAGTGAGTACCATTTAGCCTTTTGACAAAAAGATAATTTACATGTAGGATTTAATAACAATGGAAGTAATCACTTATGTCTGTCATAGAGAAGCAGTCATCTTAAATGGGGAAATATAAACCTGTCCCTACCATTGCCTCCTTTTCCTTCCCAGATTGCTAGTTCTTAAGAGCAGGGACTGTGACTTTAATGTCTCATTAGTTGACTTATAGTCTCTTTAATAAATACCTCAATTGTGTACAATATTAATTGGTTGACTTATACACAATATAATAGACTTCAAAATGGCATGTATAAATTAAGAGAATCAAGATGTGGTTTAAAATGTATAACAAGGATTTTTTTTTTTCTTTTTTAAGATTTTATTTATTTATTTGACACAGAGAGAGAGAGGGATCCCAAGTAGGCAGAGTGGCAGGCAGAAGGAGAGGGAGAAGCAGGCTCCCTGCTGAGCAGAGAGCCCGATGCAGGGCTCGATCCCAGGACCCTGGGATCATGACCTGAGCCGAAGGCAGATGCTTAACCGACTGAGCCACCCAGGCGCCCTAACAAGGATTTTCTTAATACTTAAAGATGAGGAATCCAGAAATAATGTTACTAAACTTGAAATTTAAAAATTAGAAGTAAAATATTAGGAAAAATGTAAGTTTTAGAAAAATTTTTTTTTTAATTTTATTTATTTATTTATTTGACAGATACACAGCGAGAGAGGGAACACAAGCAGGGGGAGTGGGAGAAGGAGAAGCAGGCTTCCTGCTGAGCAGGGAGCCCGATGTAGGGCTTGATCCCAGAACCCCGGGATCAAGACCTGAGCTGAAGGCAGACGCTTAACGACTGAGCCACCCAGGCGCCCCCAAAATATCTAATATTTCATTTAACATTTAAAAATTCACTGTGAGAATAATTAACTGCGGGATAAAATGACACTAATAGATTTATATCTTGAAGAGAATGATTAATCCTAAAAAGAAAAAGTTTTATCCTTGTTCCTAAGTATGTGAAAAGTTTTTGTTTTTAGATTTCATAACTAATCCTTTTATGTAACATTTTAGTTCAAATATTTTATATCTTTCTTCATTTACAGAGATGCATCTTGGGAATTAGAGGAAAATGCTTATCAAGAACTTCTGCAGCACTATGAGCATTGTGATGTCCGAAGATGTCGTTGCAAAGAAGGGCGAGACTATAATGCACCTGATAGGTATATTGGGAAGTCCAGTTGTGCTTATTGTACTTATTTAAACTGTCAGCTGAGGAAGTAGTTTTCTAGTTAATGAAATGTAGTTTTGCTCTTAGGATGTTTGAAGTTTTAACTTGAGAGGAAGTATATTTATTAAATACATGTTGACATCTGTTTACAGAGAAATTATTGCTATCAGCATAGTTGTAACTTTTTTCTGTGGTGTATTTTCATGAGGCTTCATTTTCTAGAGCTGCACTGCCCTATGTGGTAGCCACTGGCCACATGTGGCTATTGAGCACTTGAAATGTGGCTATTCCAAATTGAGAGGTGTTATAACTGTGATATGCACAGTGAATACTTACTGTCTTAATTTGCTATGGCTGCTATAACAACAGATACTTGTTTTCTAACAATCCTAGAGATTAGAAGTTCAAGATAGAGGTATCGGCAGGTTTTATTTCTTCTGAAGCCTCTCTCCTTGGCTTGTACATGGTTCCCTGCTAGCTGTGTCCTCACCTAATTGTCCCTCTGTCATGTCCTAATCTCCTTTTCGTATAAGGACACCAATCATATTAAATTAGGGCCTACCCATGTGACCTCATTTTCTTAATTATCTCTTTAAAGGCTCTATCTCCAAATACAGTCACATAGTGAGGTGTACTGGGTTTTAGGACTTCAACTTATGAATTTGGAGGGAACACAATTCAGCCCATAATAGTAAGACAAAAAGAACTAAGAGTATCTTGTTATATATATATAGAGATAAAGATATATATATCTTTTTATATTGATTACATGTCAAGTAAAATGAATGAATGAATGTTGAAATTCATTTCACCTGTTTCTTTTAATTGGGTCGCTAGAAAAATTTAAATTCATTAAATGACTTGCATTGTATTTCTATTGGATGGCACTGTTCTAGAGCTTAATTTAACTAAAGTAACCTAGCAGTGTTCTTTTGGATCACTATAAAAAGTGTTTGATATTTAAAATTATTGATTCTTTTGTAATGTCAATAGATACTGGCTCTAATCTTAACCATTATTTTGTGCCTTCTATGTACACTATACTGTGTTAGATACTAGAAATCAAGAGTATCTTCATTTTTTAAGATGCAGAATAAACAGAACAAATCCAGTTTTGTTGAGTTTATGGAGGATATTTCAATAAATTTTTAATCCCTGTTATACAGTCTTACTTAACATGGCAAGCTGAAACTTAAAGTGCAAAGCAGAGTATCGGGAGTCTTGTTTCTCATGGAAAGTGATTTGGCTGGGTAAGCTAGCTCTTATTTGCAAAGACTCAGCTGAGGTCTTGCCAGCTTTGAAAAATTTCCCTAAGCATCTCTTACCACTCCTGATTTCCCATTCTAGGCTGGGTTTTTTCTTTTGTGTGCCTGTTACAATGCAAGTGACATTGTTGGAATTTGTTTTTGTCGTTAGACTAAAAATTATTTAAGGGCAGAGATCTTATTGAAGATGTCAAGTATTGTATATTCTTGCTTACATGACTGGTGACCCTGATTATTCGTTTGTAAACCTCTAAAGGGTTGTGCTGAGGCACAGATGAGATAATGTATATAAATATGCTTTGTAAACAATAAGGCACTTTAGATTTCTAAGAAACAATACATTCACTCATATTGATATTTTCTAAATTTATTTTGGGCTGTTTTATTTTTATTATTTTTTTAAAGATTTTATTTAATTATTTGACACAGAGAGCATGTGAGCACAGGCAGGGGGAGCAGCAGGCAGAGAGCCTGGTGTGGGGCTCAATCTCAGACCCTGGGATCATGACTGAGCCTGAAGGTAGACACTTAACCAACTGAGCCACTGTGGTGCCCCTATTTTGGGCTGTTTTAGTTAACCTGTATATATTGCTTATATATTACTGGTCACCCAGTCAGTAGCTACCAAACTCCCCTTCCTTTCTGGCAACTACTTGAGGTTGCTATTCCTTGTCTTTTCTCCTGGGACACAGTACTTGCCATCTGAATGCTTTTTGTTTTTTTGTTTGTTTTGTAATCTCACTCCCTCATTCTAGTGATAGTAAGGTGGTTTTGCTGAAAGGCACCATGGTGTAGTGGTTAGGAGCATGGGTCCGAAGCCAGGTAAACTAGGTTGGAAGCCCCACTTTGGGACTTACTAGCAGTGTGAACTTAATTGGGCAAGTTATTTACCTCTATATGCCTTGGTTTCCTCCTTTTTAAAATGAAGGATAATAGCGATTTTTCCTATTAAAATTATGAGGATTAAACTTTTTGTGTAGACTGAGAACTGGGCCTGGTGTATAGTAAGCACTCATGTTAGATGTCCTCTTTCTCTTCATCATTTGGCAGAACTATCTGGGAAAGTGAGGGAGACACACACCTCCATACTCATATCCACACAGAGAGATTCACCTATACCTAATGGAGGGGGGGGTATCCAACTACCTCCTTTTTTTTCTTTTTCTCATTCTTTTTCTTTTTTTCTCTTTTTTCTTTTTGAGAGAGAGCATCACGTACATACACGTGGCGGGGGGGCGGGAGGCACGGGCAGAGGGAGAGGGAGAGAGAAAATCTTAAGCAGACTCCACACCCAGCATGGAGCCTAACACAGGGACCCATCTCATGACCCTGAGATCATGACCTGAGCTTAAATCAAGAGTCAGATGCTTAACCGACTGAGCCACCCAGGCACCCCCAACTACCTCTCTCATCACCTACACATCCACACACTCAGGGAGTATACCCGTTTTATTCATAGAGGGTATACTCATAACCAAACAAAAAATAGGCCCCACACCACAACCCACACCCACACCTATACAGAAAATGTGAGTATGGACTGGCATACATCACACAATCCAGTGGAGAAACATGGAGGTGGGGGTGGAAGGGAACAAATAGGGGAATATAAATATGGGCAAGATAGTAAGTCTGGATCCTGTTGAGCTACATAATACTGGCGTTTATAGGAAGTAATTCCTCACAATGAATGTGAAAAATAATATTTTAGGTAAGATAATATATTTACTGATGCTTCTTCCATGTTGGCCACATTTTTATAGCAATTTCCCTATGAGCTAGTAATTTCCAAATATAAAAGAAATTTTTTTCCTTCTATCTTATTCTTTCTGGTGTTTATAGTCTTGCGTATGTGCATGTACATGTTGATATTTAGTTTAGGTATTTTAAGTTAGTGACTATTTAGAGGAAGAGGTTACAAACATAATAAGTGAAATAGAAAAAAAATAAGAAAGAGTAATGTAGTGTCAAAGCAGATAATCTGTTTTCCCTCCTTTGGTAGAAGGGTTGGTTATATGTGAGATGGACAGTGTGGCCTGTGGCAGTGCAGGTGGTTGGAATTAGACCAAGTTAATACTAAAATGTAAACATCTGCTCTGTTTATGTCCTCAGCAAATGGGAAATAAAGCGCTGTCAGTGTTGTGGTTCTAGCGGAACACATTTAGCTTGTTCCTCATTACGATCATGGGAACAAAATTGGGAGTGTTTGGAATGTAGAGGTATTCTCTACAATTCAGGTAATATTTTGTAATTTTGAATAAAGACGTTTTTTCAAATGTATATTATTTTAAAATTTCTTCCTGTATATCTGTAATGCTAACATTGGGTTTTAAATCTACAGAGGATTTCCAAAAAGCCAAAAAACATACATTACCCAACACTAACAGTGTGGGAATAACTGATTGTTTGTTGGAAGAATCATCACCTAAATTACCCAGACAGTCACCTGGAGCCCAGCATAAAGATCTACTGAGGTATGTATTTTGAATTGGGGAAAAATATAAAACTCTCTCTTTTTTTTTAAAGTAAGCTCTGTGCTCAGTGTGGGGCTTGAACTCACTGCTCTAAGCTCAGGAGTCACATGCTCTCTCAACTGAGCCATCCAGGCATCCCTATAAAGCTCTATTTTGAGAAAAACACACTTAGAATATTAGCTGATCTTAGTATTCTGGAAGAGTGTTTTTCAAACTGTAGGACCAATATTTGATCATGAAGTCAATGCAACCAGCATTGAAAAAAGAAAACAAAACAGGATAGAATGAATGTAAAATATCAGATTGCATTGCAAATAGAATATATATGAAATTTATTTTATTGTGTACTGAGTCATGATGTAAAATATATATTATAGGTCATTTTCAAGGTAGTTTAAAATACCAAGTATACCATGTTACTTGGTTGAAAGGAAGGAATCATTTAATATAGTGATTTTTTTTTTAATTGTGTAATCATTTGCTTAATATATTTGCTGTCAATGTCAGAGGTCTAAATGTCACCTCTTTAGAAAGTTTAAGGCACACATACAAGTATTACTGTATTAATGCCTAAATATTTTCCTACCTGGGCTGGTTCACCCCATCCTTAGGCAACCTGGTGGTTCCCAGCTTCCGGGAGGTCACCATATTGATGCCAAACTTAGTGCAGACACCCAGTTGGCATAGCACACAACAGCCTAGAACTGTGCTCAAGTGATCCTCCTGCCTCAGCCTCCTGAGTACCTGGGACTACAGGTGTACACCACTGTACGTAGTAAAATAAGTAACTTTCAAAATCATAACATTTAAATAAGACTAGAATTACAACTTAGTATCATGTCAGGTGTTTATTTATTCAGCTGAAGTTAGGATTTTTAACTATATGTTAGCTTTGCGAAGGAGTTTTTAGAAAAATACGCAAAGCTAACATTAGTAGCTAAGCATGATGGAAGGAAGTACTTTTTTGTTAAAAATAGTATCAAGTTAGGGGCACCTGGGTGGCTCAGTTGGTCAAGCATCTGGCTGACTCTTGGTTTTGACTCAGGCCATGATCTTGGGGTCCTGAGGTCCAGCCCCACGTGGGTCTCCGTGCTCAGCAGGGAATCTGCTTGAGATTCTCTCACTCTCCCTCTGTCTCCCCCACCCATCTCCCCACCTACCCCACGCCCCGCACATGCACCCACGCGTACACTCTTTTTTTAAAAAAAATAGTATCAAGTTAAAACTTAGAAGGTAAAGAGAATTTCTGTGAAAATACTTGATAACTAGATTTATAGATGAAGTGGAATATGAAGTACTATTCAAAAAGTGAAGAATTGCTGTTTTAAGATATCACTTGTGTTAACTGAAAACTTGTTACAGATGTTTTTTAATATTTTCAGTATCAAAAAAGATGTTCACATTAATTTTAAAACTTTTAATATGTAGGTTTCCAAAGATATTATACCAGGGAAGTTTGATTCCTTGTTCCATGCTTTAACATCATATTCTAAAAGAATAACATCAGCATTGCCATTCCAGGCAGGAATAAGGAATCAACCTGTTACACAAAGGCATATTTCTGAAGGATTGTCTTACTTCCAAAAGACTTCAGTTTTCCTGCAACCTGGGTTAATAAATTAGGGGGTGTGTGAAGAAAGAAAAAGCAAAGCCTGGTCCACATTGGGGCATTGTAATGTTTTACGATGAGAAAAATTTATCCTTGATGTGGAAAGATGATCCATGGACACTGCTCCAAACAAGATTATTTTGAGTACATTAATTTCAATTACAGATGGAGAAATTGAGGCAGAGACAATTGATTTAGTCCATACAATTGCCTGGAGGTCTTAATAAGACATAGGCTGCTAGGCCTCATGCTCAGAGGTTCTGATTCTGTTTACTTGCTGTTATGGCTCAAGAATTTCCACTTCTGGGGCACCTGGCTGGCTCAGTCAGTGGAGTATGCAACTCTTGATCTCAGGATTGTAGGTTCGAGTCTCACGTGGGTGTAGAGATTACTTAAATATAAAGTCTTGGGGGAAAATTTTGCATTTCTAACAAGTGTCCAGATGCTGTTGCTGCTGCTAGTTTTGAACCACACTTTGAGAATTATTGCTATAGAATTGTGAATTGTGTTTATAATATTGACTCTACTGTTAACTAACTTTATGATTAGAAATACATTGTGAAATCTCTTAAAACTATGGTCTCTCATAGAGTAAGCAGAAATTACATTTGTTCTGTTTTTAAAGGATCTAGTAAACTTGAAATGCCTTGGAACAACTGTTTGCTATAGCCACTGGCCAGGAGGGTGAGATTCTGAGCTTCTCTCTTACATCTGAATCCACTGAATTGATCAAATTTGAGAGAATGATCTATCAACATTCTCATAGGTCTTTTATGATACTAGATTTTAATTGGTAGGAAATTGGGGAGTCAAGAATTTAGAAACAAATAGCTTTTTGGTTCTGGTGGCAGCTGCTGTCCGTTTTGGGTGGGAGTTGGGGAAGAATTTCCTTTTTAACTAATTTTTCTATTTTTTATTGGCTAAATAACTGCTGTGTCATGTAAAGTACTTTAGAGTACTTAACCTCTCTGTTTAAATTCATATCTTATAGGCAAGGCAGTAAATTTAGAAGAGACGTTTCAACAATAATGATGGAATTAGGATTTCAAATTAAAAAAAAAACTAAAAGATTATGGATTAATAAAGCCAATATCTGGAATAGTGCCTTAGATGGATTCAGAAATCAAAACTTTAATCCTTCATACACAATTGAAGTAGCATATATCAATGAAAATGACAATTTTGGAAGAGAACATCCTGGATCAAAGCAAGAATTCCTAAGTCTCTTAATGCAGCATCTTGAGAATTCACCAATATTTGAAGGGTCCTTGTCAAAGAATTTGTCTCTAAATTCTCAAGGTAATTTTATTTATTATTGTATCTGCTGAATATACCATGTGAAAGAGATAGCTGGTTAGAATTAATATTCAGTCCCTGTGGTCGAAATGTATAGTTCACTTTGTTGTAAAATACTGGTTGAATCACAGAAGAGTAGAGAAAGGAGAGTGATGTTCTTTAAATTTTGTAGTGAAACTTTTTAAGAATATACGTAATTTGTTTTAGCAATATCTTCCTTGGAGTGAATTTATAATTAAGTGTAACTTCTTAAAAATGTACTTTATATTCATTCTAATTTCTTTTGAATAGAGTGGCCAAATAGAATGGATGATTATTTAAGCCCTTCTTGTTCACATATTTGGAATTTGCAGATCGGATGTTTCTTCACAGGCTAGGATTTTTATCACATAATTTTCTGGTCCACATCTGACAGATTTTTTTAATGTGCTTTTGCTTTCAGGAATTTTTCATGCACATTTATGTATATGATACTTTTCTGTCTTTTGATGATGAATTAAAACATGAATTTCAAAAGAGTGATTAATTCTAGCGTTCTTTTTTAGGAGCTTTTATACCACTTTTGCTGTAATAGGAAATTCAAAAGAGTGAGAAGACTTACTTCATTCCATTTGAATTTTCTCTTATATTTTCCCTAGAACTTCCTTACTGTTGCCTGAAGCATCATTAAAATAACTGAGAAACTACCAAGGTTTATTTGTACACACTGTTTAACTCTAAACTCCCTAAAAAAAAATCACTCCAAATAATCAGTAATGTTAACTCAAGACAGTTTTGGTACAGTGGATAAATGCATAAATTCACAAAATCTGAATTCAGTTTTGTACACATCTATTTCAGTTGCTTTATATCCTTAGATTAATTATGCAACCTCTCTGGAATTCATTTAACAGAGAAACTGTGACTGCTAATACGTAGCATATAAGGTTATTGTTGAGATTTTATTATTAGTTCATGTATTGATAATGTTACTTAATAATTTGCTCTTTATTAAGAGAAAGGAAAATTTACATATCTTTGATTTATCAAAGCTAAAACATTTATTTTTAAGTTTTTTTTTTTATTTTATTTTATTTTATTTTTAAGATTTTATTTGCAAGAGAGAGAATGAGAGAGAGCATGAGAGGGGGGAGGGTCAGAGGGAGAAGCAGACTCCCCACTGAGCAGGGAGCCCGATGTGGGACTCGATCCCGGGACTCCAGGATCGTGACCTGAGCCGAAGGCAGTCGCTTAACCAACTGAGCCACCCAGGCGCCCCATTTAAGTTTTTATTTTAATTCAAGTTAACATACAGTGTTATATTAGTTTCAGGTGTACAGTATAGTAATTCAGCACTTCCATACATCACCCTATGTTCATCATGACAAGTGCACTCCTTAATCACCATCACCTATTTCACCCATCCCCCCACCATTCTCCCCTCTGGTAACCATCAGTTCTCTATAATTAAGAGTCTGTGTCTTGATTTGTGTGTGTGTGTGTGTGTCTCATTTTTTTTCCTTTGCTTGTTTGTTTTGTTTCTTAAATTCCACATATGCGTGAAATCACACAGTATTTGTCTTTCTCTGACTTATTTTGCTTAGTAGCTGAAACATTTTAAATGACAATTTAAAAAATATTGAAAGTTATGATGACATGGTAAGATAGCATGTACTCTTGGGAGTAAATTTGTGCCATTTTGGAAAATAATTTAGCCCTATTTATCAACAACCTCCTTTGAACTTCTATACTAATCAAATAATCAAAGATATATAAAAAAGAATATGGAAATAGATATTGATTGTAATATTGTTTCTCATATTTTTGAAATTATGACCTAGCCAAGGTAGCCAGTCATAAGATGGTTTACATTGCAGCACATCTATAAATTAGTCTTAATCAGTCATTAACTGTAGATTTGGATAATTGTGTATAACATAGAAAAAGTTTACAATAATATTGTAAGTAAAAAAAAAGCAAAAGTCAAACTATTTGTACACTAATATACATATTAGAAATACACATCAAAGTGTGCACACTGGTTATTGTGATTGAATTATATGTGATTTTTATTAAAGATTTTCTGTATTTACATCTTTTCTATTATAGGTTATTTTGTATTCAGAAAAATGTATTTAGGTGAGATCTGTATTTTATACATGATTCTAGTTTCTGTAAATTATTTTACATTTGTCTAAGTCTTGGTTTTTTGGGATTTTTAATTTGCTGTATATGTATTCATTATATATGGTTATCTTATAATAAAAGAATTATATTTGATGTATTTTCATCTGTATCTACAGCTCTGAAAGAGAATCTTTACTATGAAGCTGGCAAAATCCTTGCCATTTCTTTGGTTCATGGTGGTCCTTCACCTGGTTTCTTTTCTAAAACCTTGTTTAACTGCCTTGTTTATGGACCAGAAAATACCCAACCAATTTTAGATGATGTTTCAGACTTTGACGTGGCACAAATTATAATCAGGGTAAGAAATGTGCTTGTTTATTAAAATACAGACTACATTCTAGTTATATTTGAATGTAAATGCTGGATCTACAATCGAATAATACTCTTTGTGCAGTAGTCAAGAGGCATCAATATTTTTGTTTACCAGCAGAGTTCACAAACAATTAAGAGATAGATGTTAAAGTTAGACAACTAGAGATCAAAGGGCCAGGTGTAATGTTGATATAACTAATTAGATAATGTGACTTTGGTCTGTGGTCAAAGTGGTTTGTTAACACTTCTCAGAATTAGATGGATTTATCTACCCTGCCAGAGACAATATAAGGCAGGTTCTTATTGTCTGCTAGATTTCAGATAAAAGTGCACTTTCTACAGCAGGTGGATCTGCAGAAGAAGGACTTGGCTTACCAGTCAAAAAACTTAGTCTGACTCCTACAGGGAGATAAGTATGATAGGTGGAGAGAAGGACCAGGCTGAATTTCTTCTTTATGGAAGCAAGTGAGGAGACTCAATGTTTCCACCTAAAAATAGTTACCATTTATTAAGCCCTGTACTACATATTACCTGTACAAACTCAATTTAGTTATCATAATGCCCTATAAGTATTATTGCCTACATGTTACTGATTTGGAAACTAATTGAAACGATGAAAGTCATCCAACTTTTTTTCCTTTAACCTTCTTCCTGCTTAACCTTCTTAACCTTCTTCTTGCTATCCATTGTCTCCATTAATAGGCAGGATAGTTTAATGGTTAAAACCAAATGCTCAGAAGTCAGATTTTAGTTTGAAATAACTGCTATAAGCTGTGTGACCTTGGGCATGTTAGTTAATCTTGGTAAGCCTCAGTTTCAAAATCACAAAGTAAACAACATGGAAGTGTGTCCTTTTATTTGGCCCAAGGTGTCTCATCCTAAAATGGTAGTTTTTTTTGTTTTTTGGGTTTTTTTTAAAGATTTATTTATTTATTTATTTGACAGAGACACAGCTAGAGAGGGAACATAAGCAGGGAGAGTAGGAGAGGGAGAAGCAGGCTTCCCGCGGGGCAGGGAGCCCGATGCGGGGCTTGATCCCAGGACCCTGGGATCATGACCTGAGCTGAAGGCAGACACTTAACCGACTGAGCTACCTAGGCGCCCCCTAAAATGGTAGTTTAAATTGATCCTTTAACTCAACTGATTTTTCCTTTTCTCCTCTTTACCAAAAGGTGTACTTTAGTAGAACTTCATTATCTCAGCTTCCTCTATCCTACTCATTTCTTAACTTCTTATAGTCAGACTTCTGTTCCCACAGAACATTCTCCCAAGTTAGCTAGTTTGTAGCTGATTCCAGGGATCTAAATCACCACATGCAAAAGCCTTTCTTTCCTAATTCCTCATATCCTCCTTTTATAATCACCACTGTCTTTGAGTTTATCTCTTCTGTTTTCTTTAATATTGGATTTCTTCCTACCCCTGAAACTTGGGTATTATTCTGTGTTATCCTAACAGTCCTCCCTCTGTACTATTTGGAAAGCTGCTTCTTACCCATAACCTTTCTGAATGATTCCCAGACCTGTGTTTTTGAGCCACCAGTCTTTTATATCCAGATAGGGTCTGAGTCTTCCTAACACACTGAGCCCAACATGTTTAATAAGATAACTGTTTTTTCCTCAGAGTTTTTTTTTTTTTTGCCTGATTTTTCTTTTCAAAAGATTTATTTCCATGCCTTTCTGGAGAAAGGGCCATTTTCATTCTTCCATATTCCATTTATCAGTATGTGTCAAGTCATCTTATCTCTAAAAGTGAAGTTTATCTTCAGCATTTCCCTCTTATTTCTTTTTTTTTTTTTTTTTAAGATTTTATTTATTAATTTGACAGAGAGAGACACAGTGAGAGAGGGAACACAAGCAGGGGGAGTGGAAGAGGGAGAAGCAGGCTTCCCACTGAGCAGGGAGCCTGATGCGGGGCTCGATCCCAGGACACTGGGATCGTGACCTGAGCCAAAGGCAGACGCTTAATGACTGAGCCACCCAGGCGCCCCTTCCCTCTTATTTCTAATGTATTTACTATACCAAACTGAAATTATTTCTGGGTTCAAACAATTAGGATATTATTCTAATATTCAGGATGATTCTTTTAAAAGTATAGTTTTGATAACATTGCTTTCTTCCTCAGGAATCTTCAGTGGCTTCTCATTGCCTAGTGAACAAAGTTCAAGCTATTCATTAGAGTATTTAAGACTTCCAACTCCTCTCATCGCTTTATTTCTGTTTCTGTGCTCCTATCCAATGTTTGTTTGTTCATTTAGTCAACAAATAACTGT
Organism: Mirounga leonina; assembly: GCF_011800145.1. NCBI lineage: Eukaryota > Metazoa > Chordata > Mammalia > Carnivora > Phocidae > Mirounga > Mirounga leonina. The sequence continues at coordinate 967,781 of NW_023270839.1, read as the reverse complement.
GTACCTCATATTGTTTCATCATTGAAGATATAGTAGTGAACTAAAGTCCCTGCCTCCTTGAAATTTACATTTTAGAGGAAACACAGAAGATAAATATATAATATACTGTCGTGTAGTAAAATGTATTGTAAAAATAAATAAAAAAGAATAAGAGAAAGGAGATAATGTTTGGGATATAATAAGTTGGAGCTTAGGCTAAGCTTCTGTAACAGAGACCCCAACAGATATTTCATTTCTCTAAAATTTGTTATCTAGATTTTAATGTAGGGATTGGCAAATTATGGCTGTAGGCCAAGTCTGGCCTGCTGCCTCTGTTGTTGTAAATAAAGTTTTATTGGAACACAGCCATACCCATTTCCCATTTGTTATGTGTCTATGACTGCTTTTACACTATAGTGGAAGAGTTGAGTAGTTGTGACAGACACCCTATAGCCCACATATCATAAGATGCTGTCTGGCCTTTCAGATGGCTTGTATTTTAGCAGTATGGTTATGATATACCAAGTCATCTAGGGAATTGGATTCCTTCCTCTCATTGTGTAATCACTTAGGATATCATCTTCATCTACATGAAGCTTGCTCTTAAGGGAGGAAATGGAAGTAGAGTTCAGGGAAGTTTGACACGTTTTCACTCACATTCCTTTGGATAGCTCTTAATCACATATAGCCACATTTAGCTGCAAGGAAAATTTGGCTATCAACTAAAACTCAGGGTGGTGGGTTTGGGAGCAAAGGTAATATGTACCTAACTATTAGTCTCTGACAGTATGTGAAGGTAATATTTTGAACAGGGTAGTTGAAAAACTTCTGGAATTTCAGCAGAAATCTGAAGTGAATGAGGGAAATCATAAATCACTGGAAAAAGTTTTTTGGAAGGAAGAGATAAAAAGGAAATTTTGTATTCAAATGAACCATTGACTGCTTCCTATTTTTAATCTTTCTTTCCCTGTGTAACTTTGTTAAAGAGCTAACCTGTATGTAAGTGTCTGGCACGTAAATGGTCAGGTGTTCCTTTGTTTATACTGTTTCCTGAACTACTCTTTTGATTCTATCCCTGTTTTAAGTCCCTCATTAAGTCTTTAAAGCCAGATAGCTGATATTCTTTCTCTTTCATGAAATCTCAGGTTATTTCACTTGCCTCTCTAGTACTATGTAACTGTTCTGTGTCAGTTATTACCTCTTATGTAAATAATTTCCTGTATTAAAGTGGCAGTTTACTGTAGGTTTCTTGAAGGCAGAAATTGACACTATTTATTAAACTGGATTGTCCTTTATTCTAGAAAAATAATTCTTGATATACTTTTACTCCACGGTGGTGTTCTCCAGAATTGATTATAAAGTAATAAGTGTCATTTGAAATGTGAATATTATTCACAAGTGAGTAAACTGGGTATATTTTCTTCTTTGTTATAGGTAAATACTGCAACAAATGTGGCTGACTTAAACTCAGTAGTAAATGAATGCTATAACTACTTAGAGCTTATTGGATGTCTAAGACTTATAACTTCATTAAGTGATAAATATATGTTGGCAAAAGACATATTAGTTTACCATGTAATTAAGAGAGTCCAAGCACCCTTTGAAAGGTAAGTTGTTTATATGTGATTCTCTCAAATTACATGTTTAAAGTGATTGTCTTATAACAAGAGAGATATTTGATAAAAATTTAAATGCTATTTTAAAATAATGCTTTAAAACTAATGTCTTAAGGATGATTACCATTCTATTTTATACAGAACTGCATAAATGTATGATGCTTGGGTAGGAAAAGTAATCATTATCTCAACTTATAATTTTTCTAAATCAAAAAAATTTTTAAATTCTTAGCATGTAAGCCAACTATTCCATTTCTCCTCACTCATTTAATAACTATTTATTGAGTACCTGTTGTCTGCTAGGTAATAGGTAATCAGTCAACCTGTGGCCAGTCTTGTTCATCTAGCCTACCTTTATTATTGACTCCAGGATTCTTTTCTATCTTTTGTTTTTTAATTTTTAGAAAAATATTTATTTATTTTAGAGAGAGAGCAAGCACTCATGGGGGGAGGGGCAGAGGGATAGAATGCTCAAGCACACTCCCCGCCGAGCATGGAGCCCCACGTGGGGCTCGATCCCACCACCAATGAGATCATGACCTGAGCCGAAACCAAGAGTTGGATGCTTAACCGACTGAGCCACACAGGCGCCCTGACTCCAGGATTATTTTCAAGCAAATTCCAGACATAATACCATCTCAGAAGTGATCATTTTTTAAAAAATTTTCAGTATCGGGTGCCTGGGTGGCTCAGTTGGTTAAGCGACTGCCTTCGGCTCAGGTCATGATCCTGGAGTCCCGGGATCGAGTCCCGCATCGGGCTCCCTGCTCGGCAGGGAGTCTGCTTCTCCCTCTGACCCTCCTCCCTCTCATGCTCTCTGTCTCTCATTCTCTCTGCCTCAAATAAATAAATAAAATCTTTAAAAAAAAAAAAAATTTTTTTTTTTCAGTATCATTAACCCATAGATTTAAATATATTTGATGTGTTCACAACCATTCACTTCTTAATCTTCCTGGAGTTCTCAGTGTCTCCATGTTTGGCCATTGTAAATGTTCTTACGTTGTTTCTTTTGAGTTCTTTTTGAGGTTGACCTCAATGATCTTTTTTTTAAACTATTTTTTTTTTTTAAGATTTTATTTATTTATTTGAGAGAGAGAATGAGATAGAGAGCATGAGAGGGGGGAGGGTCAGAGGGAGAAGCAGACTCCCCGCTGAGTGGGGAGCCCGATGCGGGACTCGATCCCAGGACTCCAGGATCATGACCTGAGCCGAAGGCAGTCGCTTAACCAACTGAGCCACCCAGGCGCCCGACCTCAATGATCTTTTATAGCTTTCTTGGTATATGGTATATAGCAAGGTATTTCAGGCTCATTTTGTGCATTTTGGACTGAGGAATCTTTGTGTCTTTGAATGGGGAATGATATTTCCAAACTGCAATCTGGATGGTAGGGATGCTTATTTTTGCCAGATTGGTCATTGTTTCTTGGCCTTTTCCGTGGACCCAAACTAGGACATAAAGGGTTTTGGTTTGGTTTTGGTTTCAGTTTTTTAAGGTAAAATACGTCTTGCATTTTACTGATACTTCAAATTCACTACTACAAGATTTTTTAACCTTTTCTTTGTCCCATGTTGAGAATCTCCGTTATCAACTTATGAACAACACAGGAGAATTAGAGTATGAAATAATTACTTACTTGATTTATTCCGCATTTCATAAACAATAGTCTCAAGTAACATTACCAACATTATCACCAATAACATATTATTATTGAAAACAGGTTAACATTATTTTTCTAGGGCTGTGTAGTCAAATTACTATATTTTAAAGACATTTGGAATATTCATTCTGTGTTGTTATATTACCAACTGTATATACATTTTATTTTCATTTTTTATTTTTAGTGATTTTTAAAAATTTCATTTTTTTTAAAGTTCTGTAAAATATTTGCATGGTTCCAAACTCAAATTATAATGAAAGTATATCAAAAGAACTCAGCTCTATAATACAAATTGCATTCAAAGAAGTATAGCTTTCATCCTTATCACAACTACTTTTCACCCCCTTATGAAGTCATCATTTCAGTTGCTTTTATTGTTTACCCTCCTATTATTTGTCAGTTTTTTAAATGATAGCAGATAAATATATGTGTGCCTATGTACTAATTTCTTTTATTAGATAAATAGTAACATACCATCCACTCTTTCCAGTCATTTTTTAAAATTGGCAATATATACTGGAGGTTACTCCACAGTAGTAAATACTTCTATTTTTAGAATCTATATCACATGGCCTTTTCCTCTGTGTGTGTGTCTTATAAAGACACTTGTCATTGGATTTTGGGCCAGCCCAAGTAATCTAGATAGGATGATCTCAAGATCTTTAATTATATCTGCTTAGAATCTTTTTCCAAATAAGATCACATTCATAGGTTCCAGGAAATAGGATGTAGACTTACTGGCAGGGGTTGGGGGGCTAGGACTCCAGTCTACCTCAGGATAAATGACAGTATTGGGGTTTATTTCTGGCACATGCCTAGAGCTACAACATGGAAAATGAACTTGGGAATTTGCACACCTGGTAAAGCAGTTCCTCTGCAGGTAGTTTGTAATAGGGTGGTAAAGGGGTATATAGAGAAATGAGCAGATAAAAGGGATTACAGACAAGGAAATTCATAGGACTTGGTAATAAGAAATGGAAGAGCAAATAGTTAAGGGGGACTTTTAGATTCAGCTATACTCATTTGATGGATAATGGAGGCATTTGCCATCAATTATGGTTTAGATTTTAGTAGTAAGGTGATTAACTTTCTTTTGCACTTAATAAGTTTGGGTACTTGGACTATATGGTTCCCATTAGCCTGTTGGATATATTTCTGGGCTAGAGATAGATTTTATTTTTATTTTATTTTTTTAAGACAAGCCAAATTTTATTTTATTTTTTAAGATTTGTATTTATTTAAGAGAGAGACAGAGAGCACGAGCAGGGTGAGAAGCAGAGAAAGAAGCTGACTCCCTGCTAGAGCAGGGAGCCCAATGTGGGGTTCAATTCCAAGACTGCGGGATCATGACCTGAGCCGAAGGCAGACGCTTAACCGACTGAGCCACCCAGGCTCCCAGAAATAATAGATTTTATAGTGATGAATGTATGCCTGCTAAATAGAGCCATGGGAGAGGGTAAGGGAGAAGAGAAATTGGCCTTGTTACAGATCCATGAGGCACAAATAGCAACATTTAAGGCAAAGTAAAGAAAGAAGAAGTTTTGTAAGAGACTGAAAAGATCTGGCCAGAGAAATAAGGGAAACCAGAAGACTGATCCCATAGAAGGAGATCATTCATAAGTTAGGGCAGTTTTTCCTCAGGCATAGACAGGAGTGGAATAAAAGTGAATGGGCAATTAGCAAATGAAGACAGTGAATGTAGCTAAGTCTTTCAGGTAGGTTGTCTTAAAGGAAAACATGGGATTGAATGAAATTTTTTTCCATTTAAAGATGGGAAAGATAAGCACATTTCTGTTCTCTTGAGAAAGAGCCAGTAGAAGGGGAGATGAATCTGTAGCAGGGTACCTGAGGAGGTGGGTAGCCTCCTCAGGGTACCAGAGCTACAGGTAGGACTTAGTCTGATAGATAAAAATATACCTCCATTCTTTCCTAACTAGTGAGAATGTGCATTTAAAATAATTTACTTGTGGGCACCTGGGTGGCTCAGATGGTTAAGCGTCTGCCTTCGGCTCAGGTCATGATCCCAGGGTCCTGGGATCAAGTCCCGCATCGGGCTCCCAGCTCAGCGGGGAGCCTGCTTCTCTCTCTGACCCTCTCCCGTCTCATGCTGTTTCTCTCTCGCTCACTCTCTAAAAAATAAATAAAAAATCTTTTAAAAAAATAAATAAATAAAATAAAATAAATAAAAATAAAATAATTTGTTACTTGTATTCTGTTAATTATCCATTCATATTTTGCTAATTTCCTATTGTTCTTTTAGAAAAATGATTTGTATTTTTTGTATATTAGAGAAATTAGTTTTCTGTCATATATATTCCCACATTGTTTTGTCTTTGTTAATTTCTTTTTAGCAGTACATAAGTTTAATTTTTTTCTGGCTAAGATTTATTGCTCTTTTTCTTTGCAGTTTCTAGGAAACTTCATTTTATACTATAATTAGCTTTGAAGTATAAAATACTTCACATGTCTACATTTTTCCTCTTAAAAATTGTTAGCTTATTTTTTTTTTATTGTTTTAGTTTTAAAACTATTTTATAAAATCAAATAGTGTGGGCAGATAAAATTAATTTTATATTAATATACTTGCTTGATATTGTCTTAAAAGTATCATATCATGTATATCTATATTATATATTTTCCTCACATCTAAGTATATGTGATAGTAAATTAGCTAGAAATGTTAATTTGTAATTGTAATACTAAACACGTGTATAAATGTTGGCTTATTGTTTATCTTCTCTTAAGTTTTAAGCAGGGTCTGAAAACTCTTGGTGTTTTGGAAAAAATTCAGACTTACCCGGAAGCCTTTTATAGTATCTTCTGTCATAAACCTGAGAATCTTTCCGCAAAAATCCTTAGTGATCTTTTTACAGTACGCACATTATCTGATGTACAGGCTTTGGGATTTTGGAACAGTTATTTACAGGCTGTTGAGGGTATGTGGATGTTTTATTTTTATGTAACTGTCATAGAACATTTGTTTCAGTATACTAATTTATTTCTTTGAGTTTTGCTTTTTGGTAATACTTTCATCTGCTAACTCCACATTTACAAAATTTATTTTAAGTCAAGTGTATATTATTACTGAGTTCAAAGTGATGAGGAAAGATTACAGAGAAAATTTCAATTTTGCAATTTGTTTTCCTCTAGATAATTTGAGGTGAAAGACATTCTTCCTAGAAAACTATATGGGTGACTGCCACAGCATAGAATAATCTTAAAGCTAATTATCATCTATTTCATCTTTTTCAATTTTACGTTAAACATCATTGAGCATTAGCAATGTAAAATCATTCCATTTAATAGAGTGGGAAAGATTTAACCTTGAGTTGAAATTCTTTTTTAGGTAGGTTATTCAGTTGTTTTATACCATTTAGTTTTCCTCTCTGAGTTTGATGAGCTAGTGTATCAAACAGTGATGATCTAGAAATGGCTTAAAATTATTTTTACTATCATGCCCCCTGAACCTCTTGGATTATCTGATAATTTTATATTAGAGAAGACATTCAAATATATAATGAGTAGTTCAACTAAATGACTTTCTGAGTTATACTTTGAGGTTCAACTAAACATTTATTGAGTGTACTATTTTCCTGTTACTGCGCTTGATCTGGTGATTTATTTTGCCCAAGATAGATGTTAGTCTCTTAAATATTCCCTGTCTAGTTGGGAAAGAGTCTATGATGATAGTAATATATATAACATAGATTTTCTTTTTTGGTAAACTTTTCAGATGGTAAATCTGCAATAACAATGGAAGACATTCTTATTTTTGCAACTGGTTGCAGTTCCATTCCACCTGCGGGATTTAAACCCACTCCTTCAATTGAGTGCCTTCATATGGATTTTCCTATTGGAAACAAGTGTAATAACTGTTTAGCTCTTCCAATCACCAATACATATCAAGAGTTTCAAGAAAATATGGACTTTGCTATAAGAAACACTCTAAGACTAGAAAAGGAAGAAAGTTCTCACTACATTGGACATTAAAATGTTTTGAACAAAGAAATGCTTCTTTACAAGCTGCTGTTGATACTTTTTGTTTCAGAAATCTGTCCATTATTTGAACAAACTTGTCAGCTTCTTGGCCCAATAAAATTTATATGAACATAAAGGAATGTTTTGGCCACTTAAGCTAAAAAAATTTTTTGTTAACGTGTAGCAGTCAAAGTGATGATACTTTTCTATTTTCTTAATACACATGCGTCATAAATTTTAATATAAATAGTTTTAAAAGAGCTGTACAGACTTTTCAAGTATAATAGCATGGTATATATATGTATGTGTGTGTGTGTGTATATATATATATATATATATATAAGAAAAAAACTTATATTCACTGTTTCTGCAAATTAGCATTAGCTATAGGATGCCACAATGATTTTTCTAGTTTTTTGTAATTTTCAAATTCTTATTTTATTTTAAAGCATTAAATGAAAAAGCAAATTGATAAATCCTGTTATATAAATCAAAGGCATATATTCTGGGGTGTGTGTTATAAGTATTTTTTCTAGGATGGCTCTAAATTGGTTAAAAATGTTTTTAGATTACTGATTTATGTTGAAACAGATCCACACTGCAATTAGATTATGCCTAATGGGAAGTATTATATGAAAAAGCAGAATTGCACAAATATTCTAGAACCTATGGACATTCCATAGTCTTAAGAACACTTCTGAGGTGGATAAAGTATAGTTGAAAATACCTTAAAAAGTGTTTAAAGACTTGACTTTAATCATAGGATTTTCTTTTTTTCTCCGTATCCCATGTGTGGTATTAAGCCACATTATGTCTGATCCAGAATCATTTGGGGTGTGTCAGTTTATCTCTGTGGATTGCCATGTGATAGATTTGACTCTTTGACAGTTATTTATTATCAAGTTGGTTGTATGATAGGTAAGCTGGTACCATTGCATTATACAGTTACCTTCTTTGCTCTTGAGAGATATGTTATTATATAAGCAATGTAAAAATACGTAAGAAAGAAATACAAATAGAATGAAAAACCCACTCTAATCTCAGCATGCAGAATTAACTACTGTGTTTCATTCATTCTATAAACTATTTACCTTTCCTTTCCTTTTAAACTTTATTAATGTTACTAAAAGTCAAAGAATATCTAAAAGTAATAATCATGTAATAACAGTTTGAAGGTACATAGTTCCATAGTCATGTCCCCATGTTTATACTCTTGCAAAAGAAGAAAGTGGAAAAGTTTATGTTCCTAATCTATTATCAAACATAAATGGGCCTTCCACCAAAGTAAATTTAAATTGGACGAGAGGTAAATCATTATGAGAGGTTGGTTGTTTTTGTTTTTGTTTTTGTTTTTGTTTTTTGCGCGAGAGAGAATGAGAGACAGAGAGCATGAGAGGGAGGAGGGTCAGAAGGAGAAGCAGACTCCCTGCTGAGCAGGGAGCCCGATGTGGGACTCGATCCCGGGACTCCAGGATCATGACCTGAGCCGAAGGCAGTCACTTAACCAACTGAGCCACCCAGGCGCCCCTATGAGAGGTTGGTTTTAATGACATTTTTTTATATGCAAAGCAGATAACAACTATCATCATATTCTCATCCTCCGCAAGACATCCTTAAGTTGCTGATATTTTCAAAGAAAAACAACAGGACTGATTTGATACTGGTGATGTATCTCTTAATACCAAAGGAAAACTAAAACATAAATTAAACCCAGCAAATTAAAGTTTCATTTTAACTTGAAGTTCTTAAGAACATTATAAAAGGCATTTATTTGTCTTGTATTGAATTGTTAGATCATCAAAAGTAATTCAAAGATTGATTAAGAAAAGAGTTTGAATATCTAATATAAACTTCAAATTTGCCATACAGCTTTTATTCCAAATGTGTTGATAAATTGGATATTTCTCAACTGTACCTAGTTTTTATAAAAAGCCATTAAACCAATAGAAACCAAAAAATCTAATTAAAGCTATTTTCTGGTCATTTGTAGTTTTAATTTCTCCTACAGTGGTAAATAAAACTGATGAACATTCACACAGTTTTTGGGTGGGGTGGTGTTGTAGGGAAGCAATGTGCTTGGGTTGACTATAATTAAAAACAGTATTTCAGCTCTCATTTCACTATTTTATGTGTAGACAGGGCCTTGGGATAAGGTGTGATGTAAATAATTTAGGATATTCACATTTTAAAGTGAAGCATACTCATTGCAAAGCATTTTCTAGGCTTAAGGATGTTACATAAGTTTGATTTTTAGGTTAATCTATATAGTCAAGGCATAGAGAATCCTATAGGTTATTTATTTTCTGCAGTGTTACTATGTCACATGGTTGATGTTCTTTTTCTATTCATCATTCTAGTCAGTACACAACTCTTACACTGATTTTTAAAAGTAATTATGCTATAAAACCTTATAAATGTGTATTTGTATTTCTTAACTATTTCAGTCATCTAAATGTCATATTTCAAGTTTGTTTTCTATTGCTCTCAATATTAAGGAAAACCATAAAGTCATCTATTGTACATTTACTGTTAATAGTCTGATTAGTTTTAAATTCATTGTTTTTAGACACTTTTAAAAACTTTTAGTATGGGAACTTCATGTGAAGACCTTTTATACAATTCTTTACTATTCTTGTACTTAGTCATTTTAATGTTTTAGTATTTAAGGTTAAAGTTTCTTTGAAATATCTTGTCAGAAACTGGGTTATGATTTTATACATTGTAATATTTAATTTCCATATTATGAATAAGCCATTATTTGGGTCAAGTAAAAAGCCTTCATTTGATTACTAACCTGAGAATTCACTTTGGCTTCTACTTTATGCCAAACTTGTAATAATTTTTTCCCTAAATTTGTGGAAGCTATTGGAACTCAATGCTGAATGCTAAGTAAAGGAGATTATAATAGGTAAATTTTCTCCATGACTTTGCCTTTAGTATTTAGCCATTATAAGAAAATGATTAGAACAAAAATTCTATTTATATGTAATTCTTTGATATAGGGATTATCATTCTTCATTGTTAGTTTTACAATAAGCTATTAAACTAGTGTTTATGCTTTAAGTAATGCAATACAAAGTTTTATGCTTCAAGTAATGCAATACAAAGTAGAACACATTGAATAACGGATTACTTGAATGTATATGTAGTTTAGAAAAATTTGGATTGCTTTGAAAAGACCCAATTTTCAAGTTCTCATTTCGACTGTTATCTTTTCCAGTTGCCAAACATATTCCAATACCTACTGTATGCCAGATATTATGCTAGGTGATAGTTGATGTGGCAGCCTATTCTCCCCTCCCCCTTTTTTGACTTCAGATGTAACCAGAAAACATGATATAATGACGTTTCCTAAATAAATATGTTCATGCTACTAAATGTGAAGTGCTTATATGAACTAAGTTAAATAACTTGTTAGGATTTATTGAGGTTAAGATTCTGACAATACTAAATAGATACAAGATCTTTTTCATATTTGAGAGATCCTGTAAGCAGTTGTTGGCTGACACCTGAGAACCTCTCTTGAATGAGCCATTCTGAGACATTCTGTGTTAAAACTATTCCCTAATGTAAAAAAATTGTTTGCCAGAATAAATTATTTAAGCCAAAAATCTGGATAGGTATAGCCAGTTAGTTAAAAGTCTACAGTAAATTAGGTTAACACTTTGAAGCCATAGTTTGATTCTTGCTGATTCTAGGAATTCATAACAAATTCCTCTCTCAGTCTCAGCCTTACAGGTTCTATTTGTCTACTGCCACTATTTTGTGGGATATATTTTTTTATACTTTTTGTCCACTTTCTGTGCACTCCTTGGTCAGAACAGTTTTTATCATTTCATATGTATATACTGTATATAAATGTTAAACATTGTCTTAATGTTTTGTATTAGTATGACTTAGTCTTAGGAAGAAGTCTGTGATAGAACTGAAATGGTTAGCTGATAGATTTGCATTTGAAAATGAAAGTACCCAAATGAACAAGATTGGGCTCTCAGATATTGGAAGATGATAAAGTGTATGTTTTACTTTCCATGAAGACAAACGATGAAGTAGAACTTTCCCCTAGGGCAGGAATTGTCATTTCTGTTTAATTACAGTACACTTAGATCATTGGTGATTCCTTCAAAATATTCCTTCAAAATAACACTTAAGAAAACAGTAAATACTGCCAACAGTAAATTTCTTAGTGATTATGCCAATTAGCTGTAAAAATGAGAGATGATGCAATTCTTAAAGGTAAAGAATGTAGGTTCATAACCTTTTATCAACCTATTTTTCCCACCCACCAGCCCCTGGTAGTCACTCTTGGTCTGTTTCCATGAATTTGGCGCCCTTTTTTTTTTTTTTAGATTCCACATATAGTTCATTTGATGTAGTGACAACTTTTCAGCTGTAAGATGAGTAAGGTCTGAGACCTAATATATAATATGGTGACTACAGTTGATAACTATTGTATAATTGAAATTTGCTGAGTAGATTTTAAATATTTTCACCTAAACGAAGATAAATATATGAGGTAATGGATGTGATAACTAGATAGGGGGAATCCTTTCGCAGTGTTATACTTCTATCAAATCATTAACGACGTAAACTTTACTTTCCAAATTTTGTCAGTTACACCTCGATAAAGTCGAAAAACTTTTTTACACAAAAGTAACTAAAATCAGTTATCAATAGCGCATACGTTTTGTCATCACATGGCTTCACACGTATATTAAAATACCAGCTCTGTCCACTAACCTCCCCCACCCGTTGTTATGTGATCTCGCAGTTACTTAAAAGGGAGGAGGATACCAATTTGCCATTTTGTACCTTCCTAGCTCCTGTGTTCATGTAGGCAAAACACCATAAAACTAAACCATTTTGCCTAACAGATGAGATTGAGAAATCTGCCAGAATTTAGAGCAATGCTCCAAAACTGCCTTGTTTCCCCGAAAAAAGGGGGCAAAGGGAGACCTCTACTGCACTTGGAAACGGAGAAATGAGCTAGCATTTAAACGCCTACTTGGTTCCTGGAGCTTCATTTACTTTAGTCCAGTGATCCTTAAACCCCTAGAGCATTCTCAAAATATAAGAGATCTGAAAACGACCAATTTAGTATTTAATTACTAACACCACGACCAATTTAGTATTTAATTACTAACACCACGCTCCTCCCTAAAAGTTCGGTTTAAAGCAGCTACGATTTGAGAAGCTGTGGCTTCGTTAGGATAAAACTCCCTACTATTTCACAGCTGAAAGTAAACACCAGGTGTTCCGGTATTAACTCCCTGGGTCTGCCAAGTTTTGAAGAAAGCTGAAGGAGGCGGGATCCAGCCCGCAAGAGCCTCCCTCGGCCCCGCCCCTCCGGGCTTTGCTTCCGGGGCAGTCGGGGTGGCCACGTAATCCTCGGGTTGTGCTCGCCAACCGTGCAGTGGATGGTGGGAGTCAAGATGGCGGCGGCTGCAGGGGCCAGTATTCGAGAGAGACAAACCGGTACGATTTATTCCCTTCTCCCTGCGGTTTTACGCTTGCGGTGGAGACAGCCTCTTCCTCTGCTTGTCGCCCTTCCTCGTTCGCGGTGCGTGCAGCTCAGAGAGGGCCCTCCAGAGGCTTAGTCCAGTTTCTAGAGCACTGAGAGCCCCTCCCCTTTTGAGTTTTTAGGGAAGATGCCAGTGGCTTGAGAACTCGGTCCCTCATATGTGGTTCAGGAGAATGGGCTTCAGGGTGGATAGTTAGCCACGGGCCTGCTCCTGTCTCTTTTCTACTGGGCGTCAGAAGGGCATCACAAGAAGATATGGTAGCTGGCATTTCCCCCCCTCTGTTGCCACCTATGAAGTCTCTGGGTTTGTTTCTGTGCGTGGTTCAGTTCTCTGCTAGTTTTAATGTTGAAGGAGTTTCGTTTTTGGCATTTCCTCCACAATTACAAAATTTAGGTATTCTTTCAGAGCAGCTTACGTTCTGCTATTTCTCTCCTTTGGACCAGTCTTGGGGGTATCTGAAGAGAAATGCCTACTGATAAAGATTTCCTTCTTTAGCTTGCCGGAATGGAATTGAGGAATGGCAAAAAGCAAATGAATTAGTAGCTTTGTCATTTTAACCGTTTGACAGATTAGTATTTTAAAACTATTAGTTTCATCCTCGATAGAGCAGTTATAGCTTCCATTTGTACAGTGAAATCTGGTGGTTGTTTTTTTTAGGGTATATATTTCTTCCGTTGATCTTCGATATTTTTTCCATCTTAGAGGCTTTGTTTTTCCTTATTTTTTGTAAACTTCTGATAAACATGGTTTATACCTGTTAGGTACAAACTAATGGTTTATGCCTGTTAGCTAATTGTCCTGAAAGTTGGCAAGCTGTTTGAGGAGCTAATAGAAACAACCCATCAAGAATATGCATATTTGGAAATTCTGTCACTTGTAATCATGTTCTGCATGTTAACTTGAAATGAATAATAAATGGTTACAATTAATATGGCTTACAGAAGGGATTTTGGTTGTGCTTGATTCCTTCCTTTAGAATTCAAAGAAAAAATTGATAGATTTCAATCTAGTAATGACACAGAGTGCATATGGAATTGTGTTCCTGCTTTTCCCATTAGGTAATTTAGTATAAGCTATCAGATAAAGTTAAGCATAATTTAAATAAGTAAGATTAGGGAAATACCTGCCGTACATTTTATCTGTAAGCAAATAGAAGCCCCACTTGTCTTTGCAGTATGGTTCTGATAGCTTAATGAAGCCCAATGAATTAGGTCATACTACATATTAAAATAAAACAACATATCAAGGAAGACTTAACCAATACAAAGGAGCTTTTCGAAAAATGAAATTTGTATGGTCATAATTTTTACATGCAGAAACTTTGTAGAATATTAAAATCTAATAGTATAATTTTGATTTCTGTGGAAATAAACTTCATTATAGTGAGATTTCACCTTATAACTAGATAGGTTATGCCACATTAATCATTTATCAAATTACTACTCTAGTTGAGTTCTTATTTTCAGAGAAAGGTAAAAGCCTATATATGTGCTATAGGAGCAGAAGTAAACATTTCCCTGATGACTGTTGAGAATGTTTTGGGAAGTAAATCAGAATGAATTCTCAAATATTCTAAGTACAGGACACTGTGATACAGAAGAATTTGCAATCTATTTGGGTAGATAATAGCTGATATTGAGCAGTTAATATTGCTCGGCACTGTTGTGATTTTACATGTATTATTGTCTCCATTTTGTAGATGAGGAAACTAAGGTATAGGGAGGGTAACTAGCATGCCTGTTTTTTGCTTTTCCTGCTTGAAGAATATTTATCTTTTAAAAGTCACCTCAAAAGTCATCTCGTTTGTGGAAGTTTCCTGGAACACTCCCCTCTCTATTCTTACCTTTAGTACAACAGGCAGAATCTTGTGTAACCGTAGCCTTTCACGCGTGCCTCTCCATTGAGGGTTCTTGCTCAACATCCCCACTTCTCAGCATTGGGGAGCCACAGATCAACTGCTCTCTTATAGTGATTTCATGTAGCCTCTTGGCTTTAGGTACTATATATATGCTAATGATCTCCAAATTTATATCTCTGCCCTAGACCTTTCCTCTGAACTCTGTCTACCATATCAATTAATGGCCACTCCGTCCTTGTTGCTTAGATCAGAATGTCAGTTCCATCCTTGTAGTTAGTTCCTCAGGTCAAAAGCCTTTAAGGTTTCTTGACTTTTGTTTTTCATATCCCATATTAGATCTGTGAGTAAATCTTATCAGTTCTACTCTGAAAATATATCCACAATCTGATTATTGTCATTGCTGTCACGCAGGTCCAAAACACCATGAATTTTTGCATTAACCTCTTATATAGTCTTCTTGCTTTTATATTCTTGTTCCTCTTCATTTTTCTTCATACAGTACCAAAGTGATCTTGCCACATATTTGCTCAGAACTCTCCAACAGCTTCCCGTTTCAATCATGGTAAAAGCCAAAAAAAATCTTACAGTGGTCTACAAGGCCCTAAATGATCTGTTCTCCACTTAACTTTTTTGACTTCACTCCCCATTACTCTCCTCTTTCCTTGAACACACCAGAATGCTCCCACTACAGAGCCTTTTTATTTGTTACCTCTTTCTGGAATAGTGTTTCAGAGATAACTGGGTGTCTCACTCCTTCACCTCCCTTAGACCTTTACTCAGATGTTACCTTCTCAGGAGACCTTTGTTGGCTACCCTGCTTAAAATTACACTGCAACTCTCTCTTCCCTCTTTCCTTTGTTTTTCTTCATAGCACTTGTCATGATCTCACATGCTACATGTTTAACTTACTTTGTCTTTTTCCCCAAACTAAAATGAAAGCTTCTGAGGATAGGTCATTTTTTTTTTCCATCTGTTGTGTTTAGTGCCAACAGCTGGAGCAGTGTCCAGCAGATGGTAAACAATCACTAAACATTTGTGGAATGAATAGTAAGTATAGTTGAATATATAGCGAATGAGTGAAGAAAATATTCCAGGTTAGGGTGAAACTACATTAACCAAGCCTAGAACTGTGGATGGTATATTTAGGGTCAGTAAAGAAAACTAGTTTGCTATTTCAGTTAAAAGCAATGATTTAAGCCTTTAGGGAGTTACTCTGATGAAAGTAAAATTATATTCTTACACATTCTTTAAACATAGACCCTGTACTTTATTAAATCAAATCCAATGTGTCAAAATCTCTGTTAACAAGTTAGCCAAGGGTCAGAGTTGAGGAAACTTAACCTAGATGGGACTGAGAAGGCAAATGGAATATCTGCTAAAACACCTTTTTTTCAGTAAGATAAGGCCTAGCTCTAGAGAACTCCTGGGACTCACATGCAGGCCAGGCTGTGTTGTTTTCCTAGTTGTCCTGTTTCAAGAATATGAATAGCTGTTCCCAGAAACAAGATTTTCTCTCTCTTAGGCCATGGGTGCCAGGGTGGTGATGTCTATATTACCTGGAAGTGGGAGGAAGAATTCATTAAAGCTCAGTGGGAGAGTTAATTCTGCAGCACCCTCTATGCCTTCTATGTTATTTCAGTTTTAAATACAAAAGTGGTTTTTTTTGTGTGTTTATGTGTGTTTTTATATAATATCATAATATCTGTAAGCTTTTGAAGCAGCTGTAAATTATTGGCAGTGTGTATTATTGGCTAGGCATTAGCTACTAACATTTTACCAAAAAGTCATGTCTGTATGTACACTGATAGTACTTTACCTACCTAAAGAAGTAAGTATTTAATAGAAGTTTTTCTAGTGAATCAGTCTACTATAAATTGATAACACTGGTGATTTGAATATTATATGATAAATTATATATGCTATATATAGTATACAGTATGTAGTATTATAGAGGTAGGAGTTTGACTTGTAGATTAATATTAATAAAGTCTAATACAAATGCTTTTAAAAATCAGCCAGGTGGATTTCAGGGCTGACAATCTTAAAAATTAAATTATCTAACTAATACCCTTCCTTCAATATTGGCATTCTCAACTTCACATAAAAGTATATTGAGATTTTTATTTTCCTTAGGAAATGTTTCTGAGTCTGTTATCACACATAAAGATGAGCAATAAAAACCTCAAAGTACAATAACATATAGAACATAACTGCTTTGATTTTAGAAATTGTGTATTTTCAAGGTCCTGAAATGTGGGCTGCAGCAGGTCAGTGGCCACGGTGGTGTCGTGGCTATCTATGGGGTTTTTTCAGGGCAAATGATGTGAGGGTTGGTACCTTAGTGGGGGAAGACAAATATGGTAACAAATACTATGAAGACAACAAGCAGTTTTTTGGCCGTCACCGATGGGTTATATATACTACTGAAATGAATGGCAAAAACACATTTTGGGATGTGGATGGTGCCCCCTGAATGGCTGTAGGCAGACCTCCAAGATTTGCATCTGCGATCACTCCTGTGGGCCCCTCCACAAGGCCATCTCTGGATGTGGCTTCCTGAGAGCAAGTAAAGAGATCACCTGAGATGGAAGCCACAGCCTTCTGTGTGCGTCATTGGTTTCACTGTATGACCGATGATCCTCCAACAACAAAACCACCTAGTACTCATAAATTCATCTGGACAAACCATAAGTTCAATGTGAGTGGCACTCCAGAACAATATGTACCTTATTCTACCACTAGAAAGAAGATTCAAGAGTGGGTCCCACCTTCAACACCTTGCAAGTAAAGACATTGGAAAACAGTTTGAACATGTGAAATATGGGGCTCTTCATGCAATTGCACTTTTACTGCTTACTATTCATTTGATTAAAATTGTTTGATTAAGAAAAAAAAGAAATTGTGTATTTTCTTAGCGGGAGTTATCTACTATATCTATGGGAAAGTCTCACTTTTTCCATGGAGCATATAATATTAAACCAATACAACTTTTCTGTGAATCTAATGAGATAAATTGGTCATAAAATGTACTGCAAGATAACTGCAACATAGACCTGCTGTATGAAGGTTTTGTATATGAACCACTTAAATATATCATACATAATTTTTGTTTTTCAAGTGATTCTTATCTGTGCTTTCAGCCCACCAGTAAATAGACAACAGCTCCAGTTGTCTATTGAGACCCCTGCAAGTTTGCAGTTGATAAAACTTCTTTTTCATCTTTATAAAATGTAGTGTGGGGAAATATCTGTTCATGTCTTCTGCCCATTTTTTAACTGGATTATTTGTTTTTGGTTGTTGAGTTATATAAGTTATTAAGATATTTTAGATGCTAACCCTTTATCATTGGCAACAACATGGATGGAGCTAGACAGTATAATGCTAAGTGAAATAAGTCAGTCAGCAAAAGATAAATACCATATGATTTCACTCATATGTAGAATTTAAGAAACAAAACGAGCAAAGGAAAAAGAAGAGACAAACTAGGAAGCTGACTCTTAACTAGAGAGAACAAACTAACAGTTATCAGAGGGGAGGTGGGGGTGGGTGGGTGAAATAGGTGATGAGGATTAAAGAGTACACTTACCATGATGAGCACTGAGTGATGTATAAAGTTGCTGAATTACTATATTGTACACCTGCAACTAATATAACACTATGTTAACTATACTGGAATTAAAATTTTTTTAAAAACTTAAAAAAACATAGTGTGGGATTGTCATGAGAAACAAGAAAGGCTTCTTCCTGAACATTTTTCACATTTTCATCTGGCAACAGAAAAATCTCCCCAACACTTGCCAATTAACTGTTGATGAAATGGTCTTACAAAGTCTTATCCTGCTTCTGCATATCCAGTCATTTGATTAATCAGTTTTACTGGAATGATTTGTGCATTTTGTTTTGAGGTGGTGAGTAATAAATGCGGGGGGCATGGAATGAAATCCTGAAAAATAATGATAATATTTAATAAGACTGTTTTCATTTCCAGTGGCTTTGAAGCGTATGTTGAATTTCAATGTGCCTCATGTTAAAAATAGCACTGGAGAACCAGTATGGAAGGTAAGAGACTTTATTTTAATGGGGACTATTTCCTTTTTCTTGGCTCTTCAGGAGGAAATTTCTTGTTAATGCTGAACAGTAGCACATTTTAGTTGTAATGTATTTTTATTAAACATGGTTTCTTTTTTTTTTGAGAGAGAGAGAGAGCGTGCACATGTGAGCAAGCGGTGGGGGGAGGAGGTGGGGCAGAGGGAGAGAGAGAATCTTAAGCAGGCTCCACGGTCAGTGAGGAGCCCAACATAGGACTCTATTTCACAACCCTGAGATCATGACCTGAGTCGGATGCTCAACCAAGCTGAGCCACCCAGGAGCCTCTTAATGTGAATCTTTTTAATAAACACTTTATGGAGGGAGACAAGGATGGTAATATTCATCTAGGGAATCCAGCTGATCTCTTGGCTCTCACTAGTAGGTCTTTAGTCTGGTTGATATTTTGTTCCTTAGCTTTGCAAGTCCTGAATTTGGATCTTGCAAGCTTGTTCAAGGTTAGTCAGATTCAGGGGGACTGGTCCATTTTAACCAACTCATGAGAGAGTGATCTATAAACTAGAATGCCAGCTTATTAGTTTATGATCTATAAAACTGTCAGGGAAACTGTTAATTGGACTAGAAAGCAATCTATAATCTTTCTCCTTTGAGAAATGCTGGAGAACCTTTAAAAATTCCTGTCCTTTGAGCTTCTTCATTCTAAACTTCCTACTTTCTTTCTTCGAAGAGATTAGAATACAGCTGATTAGGTTTAAACTTATTAGTTTATAGTCACTTTATACTTCTTTTTTTTACTAATAATTGAGAACAGATCAACCTGATTACTATTATGGATGTTTCAAAAACTCTGATGAGTCCTTTTAATTCCTTTGGGTTAACTCTAAAGGTGGTTAAAGTCATCTATTTTGAATTTATAAGTTAAGCTTCAGAGTATCCCCTAATTTTTACCTTCTTCATGTTTATTTGTGGGCATCCTCTTAATTGCCCCTTGCATAAGCAATGCTCATTTATTGTTTCTAAAGCCTGTATTAAGCTTTTGAATTAAATAGCTTGAGAATTTCTTGGGTACAGATTTGTGTCAAATTTTCTCTTTTCCCATTCTTCTATACAAGATTAATAATACAAATATACGGAGTTTTATTTATTTATTTATTTATTTTTAAGATTTTATTTATTTATTCATGAGAGACAGAGAGAGAGAGGTAGAGGGAGAAGCAGGCTCCCAAGGAGCAGGGAGCCTGATACGGGACTCGATCCCAGGACCCTGGGATCATGACCTGAGCCGAAGGCAGATGCTTAACCATCTGAGCCACCCAGGCGCCCTATATGGAGTTTTAAAGAGGGAAGACTTTTGAGAGATGAAACATCCAACTTCTTATAACTAGAGCAGAAGAGTCTTAGCTTTTCGTTTCTTTTTTTAAGATATTTTTTTATTTATTCATTTAAGAGAGAGAGAGGCAGAGGGAGAGGGAGAAGCAGACTCCCTGCTGAGCTGGGAGCCAGATGTGGGGCTCGATCCCAGGACCTGGAGATCAGGACCTGAGCCGAAAGCAGATGCTTAACCATCTGAGCCACCCAGGCGCCCTTAAAGATTTTATTTTTAAGTAATCTCTACACCCAGTGTGGGGCTCAAACTCATGACCCCAAGGTCAAGAGTGGCAAGTTCCTCTGACTAGGCCGGCCAGATGCCTCCAGTTTTAGCTTTTCTAAAGGAAATGCTGGCATATAGCAAAAGCATTTTTTTATGACAGCATGTTTCATCCTCTCATTAGCAATTTCTTACTCCATAAAGAATTACTGAGGTAGTTATGAAGAAACACTAATTGAAGTTTCTCTTTTATTTGCTTTAACTCTAAAGCTAATTTTGAGTTAGAAGACTCAGAGTTCTTACTACCCCTCAAAGATGTCAGTTTTAATATTTTAGAATGTGGAAAAATGTATGACAATAAGGCTAGCAAGTACTCTTGAGGGCCTTAATTTTTTAAATGAGTATATTATTAACCTGAGATGCTAAATTACCAAATTTTCTTTATACTTGTTACACATTAGTTTTGAGAGGGACTAATTTTTACTTCTCTCTTTTTAGAAAAGATATGTGCTAACTCTGTGGGGAAGCGTATGTGAGTTTGTTGTATGTTCAGAGTCCTTTATTATTAGTTTTGGATGCATATTTTATAGTTTCTAGTATACTTTTTTATCCTAGGAAAAATACTTTAGGAGAATAAATTTATGTAATATTATTTCAGCCTTAAGTGAGCATGCTTTAAAAAATAGATTAGGACATGAATGTACATTTTAGTAAAAGATGGAAAATATTAAATTGAGGTAAGTAAAAGAATTCAGCATACATGATTTATTAAAATAAAATATACTTCAGCATTGTCTTAATATGAGTTCTTCATCGACTGTTCACTGATATTCAAAAACACTTTTTTTTTTTTTTAATTTTAACTAGGTGCTCATTTATGACAGATTTGGCCAAGATATCATCTCTCCACTGCTGTCTGTGAAAGAGCTGAGAGACATGGGAATCACTCTGCATCTGTGAGTTCTAACGTATTTCTAATAATGACATTTGTTTTCAGATACTTTGTTAAAGGATGTATTTGGCCACCTTGAAATCAAATTATTAAGGGACATTTATAGAGAAAATAATACTAGCTACAGTACTTGTATAAAACAATGTTTTTTTCTCTTATCTCCTTTTATCTGTTTACTTCTGAAGTTAAAAATAATTCTCAATCTGAGACTTTATAATTTCAGAATTTAAATTTTCTCTCTTGTGTCTTTTCATACAGACTGGTTTACCCTCTCATGTGAATAAAAGAACTGGTTCTGTTAAGGTCTCTTCCATCTCTGAAAATTTTTATTTCTTCAATTTAAATATACTTTTTAAAAATAATATCTAAATTAGTTTATCATTAATATGAAAAATATAAGTATCTATGAAATAATCACTATTAATCACCATAGGACCTATCTATGTTGTCTTCTTAACTACTGACTGTATTTGATTTTATTACTTCTGATATGTTTGATAAATAAAACAAATTGCATTGCTTTTTAGACTTGGCTGAATAGAACATTTAGAGAAGGGCTATACTCATGTATACATACTAATACTTTTATGTACTGAAGGAATCCAAGATATTCTAACCTATTTGCATTTTGTTCTATTTATGGTGTTATAACCAGTTCTCATTCTATTATGTTATGATATATTGGATTGAAATGTGCTCTTTTAGTGGGAATGTGGTTTTAGATTTCCAGTCAGTAACATATCAGAATGTGGTTAAATTCTTAAATTCTACAATTTTATGTTGAGCATTTGTTTTAAATTAATAGAATATTGTATTGCATTAATTCTAAAATATATTTTTCACTTTTTTTATATTTCTGAAATTAGGATCTGTCTTCTAATTAATGCTATGTCATGGTTAAATTGGCAGCATTTTTCTGTCAATTTTAACAGAAATTATTATTATTATTTTTTTAAAGATTTTATTTATTTATTTGACAGAGAGACACAGCGAGAGAGGGAACACAAGCAGGGGGAGTGGGAGAGGGAGAAGCAGGCCCCCCGCTGAGCAGGGAGCCCGATGCGGGGCTCGATCCCAGCACCCTGGGATCATGACCTGAGCTGAAGGCAGACACTTAACGACTGAGCCACCCAGGCACCCCTTAACAGAAATTATTTTAATAATACGTTTTAAAATTGATAGCACCTTAGGTTTGATGAAATATGGAATACAGATTTTCCTTTCATTTTTATTTCAGACTTAAAATAAAAATTTGTTAATAATAATAATTACTAAGTTTCCAGAAGATGAAATGGTGGTTGTAGCCCTTTAGGCAATTGGACAGCCAGCATTAGAAGATAACAAACAATGGCTGCGATAACGGTGTAATCTTTCTGGTGTCCGTAGCAGCAGCCAAACAGATGGAAGGAAGTCATGAAATGCCTCTTTCACTCTCTTCCTTAGAGAGAGGTGACTACAGTAGAGAAGCATGTATAGGAAGACTGCATATAGAAGATTGTTCATAGGATGACTAGACTATTGTACAAAGAGCATGTTGTCATATTTCCTGATACAAGGATAGCAGAATCTTACAGTGAAGAATAGAGACATTTTGTTATTTGATATTGGGATATTTGAATCAAGATACTCCCTGAATTATAGGAGAAAACTATCAGGTGGTATAATCTATGAAATGCTTAGATCTTTTGTTCACTCTCTTATCATGCAATAAATATAAAAAAATAGACTGTTTTAAAGTTTTAAGGAAGCATTCATATATCTTTCATTTAAAAAATATATTTGATTTTATTTATGGTTAAAATTTTTCATTATTATATTTTTAATGATTTTTTTAAAGATTTTATTTATTTATTTGACAGAGAGAGACACAGTGAGAGAGGGAACACAAGTAGGGGGAGTGGAAGAGGGAGAAGCAGACTCCCCACTGAGCAGGGAGCCCGATGTGGGGCTCGATCCCAGGACCCCGGGATCATGACCTAAGCCGAAGGCAGACCCTTTAACCAACTGAGCCACCCAGGCGCCCCAAAATTTTTCATTATTTTTAAAGACTCTTCCAGCTTTCTTTTTACCCTCTTACAGAACTGCACTCCCCAACCATATTTCTATGAAAACTGGAAATAAAATTGATATTGAATGTGCTTTAGTTCTTCAGGAAGAACATTGGTATTAGAAATAAGGTGACTGTAGTAGAAGAGATGAAGACTGACATTAGGATCTTACTAATAAATAATATTAGCAATGATACAAGGAAAAAGCTGGTTAATGATTAATTTCAGCAAGCACTTTTAGTATACTGGTTCTTGTCCCTGAACTGGTTAATTCCTAGTTTGAGAAATACTGTTCTAAACTATATTTGTAGATAAGTGACTAAGAAAAAAATGAATTTTATGTTCTTTATGTCTTTTAGGCTTTTGCACTCTGATCGAGATCCTATACCAGATGTTCCTGCAGTGTACTTTGTAATGCCAACTGAAGAAAATATTGACAGAATGTGCCAGGTAATATGGGTTCTTAATTTCCTGACCCTATAATGTGGAAACAGGTTTTTTTCCAAAAAATTTCTTAGATTTCAGGATGCCTGGGTGGCTCAGTCAGTTAAGCGCTTGCCTTCGGCTCAGGTCATAATCCCAGAGTCCTGGGATCGAGTCCTGCATTGGGCTCCTTGCTCAGCAGGGAGCCTACTTCTCCCTTTGCCTGCTTCTCCCCCTGCCTGCCGCTCCCCCTGCTATGCACCCTCGCTCTCTCTCTCTCTAACAAACAAACAAACAAATAAATAAAAATCTTTTTTTTTTTTTTTTTAAAGATTTTATTTATTTGACAGAGAGAGAGAGAGCACAAGTAGGCAGAACAGCAGGGAGAGGGAGAGGGAGAGGGAGAGGAAGAAGCAAGCTCTCCACTGAGCAGGGAGCCTGACGTGGGGCTCGATCCCAGGACCCTGGGATCATGACCTGAGCCGAAGGCAGCCGCTTAACCAACTGAGCCACCCAGGCGCCCCAATAAAAATCTTTAAAAAAAAAATTTCTTAGGGGGCGCCTGGATGGCTCAGTTGGTTGAACAGCTGCCTTCAGCTCAGGGCATGGTCCCAGGATCCTGGGATCGAGCCCCATGTGGGCTCTCTGCTCTGCTCAGTGGGGAGCTACTCTCCCTCTCCCTCTCCTGCTCCCCCTGCTTGTGTTCTGTCTCTGTATCAAATAAATAAAAACTAAAAATTTCTTAGATTTCCAGTGTGAAAAATCAGAAGTTGTCTTACCCAATTTCCCACTTTAATTTTTGAGACTATCTTTGAATTTTAAAGAGACTGAAAGATTTAAATTTTTTGGCTGAAGAAGCATATTGATTAGGACTTAACCTGGCTTTAAAAACCAGAAAATCTAACTATATGTATCTTTTTTTTAAAGATTTTATTTATTTATTTGAGAGAGAGAGAGATAGTGAGAGAGAGCACAAGCAGCAAAGAAGGGCAGAGGGAGAAGGAGAAGCAGGCTCCCTGCTGAGCAGGGAGCCCCATAAAGTGCTCGATCCCAGGACCTTGGGATCATGACCTGAGCTGAAAGCAAATGCTTAACCAACTGAGCCACCCAAGCACCCCAGAAAATCTAACTATATTAACTTTAAAAATAGGGTTGTATTTTTCTAAGATAATAGGAAGTCTGGGAGTAGGAAGTCCAAGCTGGTATAATAGTTTTATAAAGTAGTCAAAGACTCCGGCTCCTTCAGTCTTTCCAATCTGTTGTCTTTGGTTTCTCCTTTTAAATGTCTTGATTGTTGCTTCCTGGATGTTATGTGGCAGCTGAGGCTGATATCACATCTATGTTCAAAGTAAGAAGGGGGAAATAAATTATGCCAGTCCTAACTGTTCGTTTTGATCAGAAAAGCTAAGATTTCCCAGAAATGCCCAGAAGACTCTAATTTATTTATGTTTCACTGGATAGAATTAACTTCAAAGGAGGGTGCAAAAGTTAATACTTAAATGAGTGTATTGTCCCCAAACAAAATCTGGATTCTTACAGCAAGGAAGAGGGGGAAAATGGATATTAGATAAGTAGCTAACAGTGTCTGCTAGCATCTTGTTGCTGACTATTGAATCAAATTACTACAGTTGACCCTTGAACAACACAGGTTTGAACTACACAGGTCCACTTACAGGCGGGTTTTTTGCAGTACAGTATCGTAAATGTATTTTCTCTCCCTTATGATTTTTTTAATCTTTTCTCTAGCTTACACTATTATAAGAATACAGTATATAATATATATAACATACAAAATATGTGTTAATTGACTATGTTTCAGTAAGGCTTCTGGTCAACAGTAGACTATTAGTTATTTCTTGGGGAATCAGAAGTTACACGTGAATTTTCAACTGTGCAAGATGTCAGCACCCCAACCCCCGTGTTGTTCCAGGGTCAACTGTATTTAAATTGTTAACGAAGGTCACATATTTTGTGTCCTATGTAGCTGATGGTGCCCAGCTTTCTCTTTTATCTTGCATAAACCTGACTGTGCCATTTTTTAAAGAGATAGGATTTATCAGTCCCTTCCACTTTTTGGCTATTATGAATAATGCTACTATAAACATATTTGTACACATTTCTGTGTATGTATGTGTTTTTATTTTTCTTATGTCCATTAACACCTAGGAATAGAATTGCTGGGTCAAATAACTCTATAGTTAACTTTTTTTTTTTAAGGCGGGAGACAAAATTTTATATAGAATATTACTTTCATTTTGTTGTTTATGTAGCATTTGAAGAATACACACAATTTTTTTTTCAAGATTTTTATTTTTTTGACAGAGAGAGACACAGAGAGGGAACACAAGCAGGGAGAGTGGGAAAGGGAGAAGCAGGCTTCCCACGGAGCAAGGAGTCTGATGCAGGGCTTGATCCCAGGACCCTGGGATCATGTCCTAAGCCGAAGGCAGATGCTTAACGACTGAGCCACCCAGGTGCCCCCCACACACAAATATTTTTATGGATATACATTTGTATGGTTTACCTTTTGAGAAACTGCTAGACTGTTTTCCAAAGTGGTTGCATCATTTTATATTCTTTCCAGCAGTCTATGAGACTCCCAGTTTCTCCAGATCCTTGTCAGTACTTTTTATTATCTGACATTTTGATTATAGCCATCCTGAAGTGTTATCTCATTGTGGTTTTGATTTGCATTTTCCTGGTGACTGATGATATTATATGCATCTCTTAATGTGCTTATTGGCCATTTGTACATCTTTGGAGAAATGTCTATTCAGATTCCCTTGTCCAGTATTTAACTGGGTTGTTCTTTCAATGTTGAGTTGTTAGAGTACTTTCTATATTTTGGATGCTAGACCCTTATCAAGTATATCATTTGGAAATGTTTTTGCCTATTCTGTGGGTTGTCTTTTCATTCTTGATGGTATCCTTTGGAGCACAAAAATTTTTAATTTTGATTTTAAACTTAGTTTTAAGTTGATTTTTTCTTTAGTTGCTTGTGCTTTTGGTGTTGTATTTAAGAAACCATGGCCAAATCTCCATGTTTTCTTCAAAGATTTTTATGCTTTTGGCTCTTTACATTTAGATCTTTGATCCATTTTGAGTTAGTTTTTATGTATAGTATGAGCGAGATGTCCAACTTCATTCTTTTGCATGTGGCTATCCTGTTGTCCCAGCATCATTTATTGAAGAGATTATTCTTTCTCCCATGAATGGTTTTGGCAATTTTATTGAAAATTAATTAACAGTAGATACATTGGTTTATTTCTGGACTCTCAGTTCTATTCCACTGATCTCTATGTCTGTCCCATGCCAATACCACACTGTCTTTACTACTCTTGCTCTGTAGCAAGGTTTGAAATTGGGAAATTTATTCCTCCACCTTTACACTTTGTTTTCCAGATTGTTTTGGCTTTCCTAGGTCCCTTGAATTTTATATTAATTTTAGGATTAGGTTGTGAATTTCTGTAGGAAGCTACCTGGAGCTTGCATCTCATAGGGATTGCATTGAATCTGTAGATCAGTTTGGGGAGAACATTGTCATCTTTACAGTATTAAATTTTCTGATCCGTGAACATGGAATATCGTTTCATTTGTTTAGATCTTCTTTAATTTCTCTCAATAATGTCTTGTAGTGTGCAAATAAAAGTTTTACATTTCTTTTGTTAAGTATATTCCCTCGTATTTTTTTAATGCTATTGTGAATGGGATTGTTTTCTTAATTCTGTTTTTTGGATTGCTTATTGCAAATCTATAGATGCACAATTGACTTTTATATGTCGATCTTATATCCTGCAACCTTGTTCAATTTCTGTGTCCTTTTGCAATGTCTCCATCATTCTTGGACCACTTCCTTATTTTTAGGCACAATAAGATTATTCAGTCTCATCTCATACTTTCTCTGTTCTAGCCCAAGATTCAGCCATTTGTCTAAGAAGCCCTGGTTGTTTTTTGTAGAGAATGGTATTTAGAAGTCAGCAACTGGGAATAAGGCGTAGGCATTGCTATGAGGGTGTTAGAGTTCTTAGGACATCTCAATGGACAGAACTAGGAAATATATGTATGTATATATATGCGCACTTTATATTTAACTCTAGAAATCTTCCTTATCTCTCTAGATAAAAAGACAGATAGGTAATATCTAAAACTGTTTCATTTCAGAAATACAGGATTCATCCTAGTTTTTTCTTTTTCCCTTTGCAAATCTATAACTCCTTTTTATGACCATGAGAAACATAACTCCCAATATCTTCCACATACTGACTTATTTTCTCATTCCCCTTAATTCTCAGTCCTTCATCCTTTAATCAGTCCCGCAACCTTTGTTTAACCACTGCCCTGCTCAGCAGCCTTCCTCATACAGGCTCCGAACCCTCTGTTTTTCACGCTTAAACATCTCTGATACCAGATGCATCTTAAAATTGATGGTGTGTTATAGAATTTTATTGGCAGCATTAATTCTTTCTTGGTGGTACATAATGGTGCTTCTTTCAATGGACAGTATCTTAGGTTCAAACAAATACAAGCATACGTTGTTCTATTGTGCTTCACAGATACTGCACTTCTTAGAAATTGAAGGTTTGTAGCAACCCTGCATCAAACAAGTCTGTCAGTGTTTTTCCAACAGCATTTGCTCACTTCATGTTTCTTTGTCATATTTTGGTAATTATCACACTGTTTCAAACTTTTCATTATTATTATATTTGTTACGGTGATCTGTGATCAGTAATAATTTGCTGAAAGCTTGGATGATGGTTAGCATTTTTTAGCAATAGATTTTTTTTTTTTTTAAAGATTTTATTTATTTATTTGAGAGAGAGAGAATGAGAGAGAGCGAGTACATGAGAGGAGGGAGGGTCAGAGGGAGAAGCAGACTCCCTGCCTAGCAGGGAGCCGGATGCGGGACTCGATCCCGGGACTCCAGGATCATGACCTGAGCTGAAGGCAGTCGCTTAACCAACTGAGCCACCCAGGTGCCCAGCAATAGATATTTTTTAAGTAAGGTATATACTCTTTTTTTTTTTTAGACATAATGCTATTGCACACTTAATAGACTACAGTATCATATGAACATAATTTTCATAGGCACTGGGAAACCAAAAAATAATTTTGACTCAGTCTGTTACAATGTTTTCTTCATTGTGGTGGTTTGAAACTGAACCCGCAACATATACAAGGTGTGCCTGTATGGTTATTTAGATACCTATTTGCCTAGAGTTTAAAAACATAAGTAAATTTGATTTAAGAATTTGCATAACTTTAAATTATACTACTTTTGGATGTTTGAGAAGTAATACTTATAGAATTGGTCATTGGAATTATGTCTGAACAGCAAAGGAAATATGTTGCATTACCACATGACCAGAGCAGTAGAAGATAGTATCTGCAAAATATAATAAGCATTTTACTATATGAGAGCCATTTCTGGATATTTTTAAGAAAAATGCAGATACACTGTTTCAAGCAGTTTTATGTGATATTGTAATTAAAATAGAATTTTATTGATAATATTATAACTTTATTAATATATAGGTCCATTATATCTGGCAACCAAATAACCAGTACTTCTTCATGACTTTTTTCTCTTGGGATTTTTTTTTTTATTGTCATTTATATAATGACAAAATCTTGCTCCTGTAGTTATCTAAAAGATTTTTATTTGTGGTCATCCTTTATACTTGCTCATAAGAATGAAGTATTCATTGTATTTCTAGGATCTGCGAAATCAACTCTATGAATCATATTATTTAAATTTTATTTCTGCTATTTCAAGAAGTAAACTGGAAGATATTGCAAATGCAGCATTAGCAGCCAGTGCAGTAACACAAGTAGCCAAGGTAAGAGATTTTGGTTGGCTGATGACATTTTGTTAATGCAAAATTTAGTATATTCTGAAACCTGTTAATTGACTTAGGTGCCTAATTTACAGAGGACCGAATCAATCTAAGAAATAATTAGACTCATTACTTTTAGAAAGAGTTCTGATAATGCAAATTATCTACAGTTTGAACTAGGCAAAATAAACCAAACTAAAGGTACCTATAATTCAATGAATTTGAAAGATAAAAATAAAATGCGGAAATCTGTCTTTGTTTTAGGCTAGGATTTGTAATCTTTTGAGCTTGACTTAGAAATAGTTTGACAGTTGTGTTGTTATAAATTATACTAAAAATATATTGACATTATTTATTTATAATCACTATAGTCACCATGCTATCTTCAGATCTACTTAGAAGAGAGAATCCAAAGAAGTTATATTGCGTATTATAAGAAAGAAGGAACTTAGGACAGGCCGGCCATTCTACATCACAGTTACTTTTTAGATAGGTTCAGCTTAGTTATAAATAAATCTGTAAATGTATTCTTGGTTATAGCCCTACTGTGCCCTGTGCTTCTTGAATTTGGACAAGACATGAAATTCTAAGAAATTATATAGGACAAATAAAAGCCTAAACAACTATGTATTTACTTCCCATTTTTTCCCACTGGTTAGATTTAGATAGTCTACTAACTACTACTGATTAGTTTTTGAGGCCTGTGTCTTAATGTTCTTCTTTTCAAAGTTTATCATTAATTTTAAATAAAATAATATTTCAAAGAGTTTTCTTAATTTTTCCCCTGATTTGCACTTCTGAAGAACTAGTATAACTTCTTTATAAGTGTTCAAGGTGGAAAAATAGTTACTATGACTTTCTTAGGAAAATGTTGTTAACATGAATGTGAAATTGTGATTTTTTTTCTTCAGAACTAATATAAATTCCGATCCCCACCAGTCTTTAAACAAATTTTTATATCTATATCTATATTTTTGTATCTTCTTAAATTTTGTTTTCTGAAAATATTACTGCCCTCCTTATTTACATTCCTTTTTGATACTAACTCCTCATTCTTACTCAGGGAGACAGTCTGATACAATAGTGTAATTTCTAGGGCGCCTGGGTGGCTCAGTTGGTTAAGCGACTGCCTTCGGCTCAGGTCATGATCCTGGAGTCCCGGGATCGAGTCCCGCATCGGGCTCCCTGCTCGGCAGGGAGTCTGCTTCTCCCTCTGACCCTCCTCCCTCTCATGCTCTCTGTCTCTCATTCTCTCTCTCTCAAATAAATAAATAAAATCTTTAAAAAAAAAATAGTATAATTTCTAGTTATTGAATATAGTTATAATTTTTTCCATTTTTACCATTGGTTGATTAAATCAAACTAAGTGTGCTTTCAGTATTGTAAAATTGGGGTACCTGGGTGGCTCAGTAGGTAGAGCATGTGACCCTTGGACCCAGGGTCATAAGTTCAAGCCCTACAGTGGGCATGGAGTCTACTTAAAAAAATATGTTGTAAAATTGATTTCTAAACCTTTTCTTTTGTTTCTAGGTTTTTGATCAGTATCTCAATTTTATTACTTTGGAAGATGATATGTTTGTATTATGTAATCAAAATAAGGAGCTTGTTTCATATCGTGGTATGTAAAAACAGGAATATTATAATTCATCGTTAACAAAATGAGTGATGTACCGTAAACAAAAATAGCATATTTGGTACAATCAAAAGCCAGCTTTGATTACAGCAGTAGAACTCTAAAAGAGTTCTTAAAGCACACCCAAGAAAGTAAGTCTCAGACTGAATTCTGTCACTTGTAAGCAACATGTAATAAAGTTGTTTTGTAAGCTCAGTGAAGTGCCAATTCTCTTACCTTTTAGGTGCCACATAGCAGCTTGCGTGAATGGTTCATTCATGGCAAATAAGACAGTATTTTAGTAGTAGGATTCAGTGTATCTTCTAGTACTTTGACTCTTGGACAAGATCAACTTACTCTGCTTCTCTGTGCTTTAGTTTCCTTATCTGTAAAGTGGGGGTAATAATACTATCTACCTCACAGAGTTTTTGTGGAAATTAAATGAATTAGTATGTGTAAAATGCCTAGAAAGGTTCCTGGCACATAATAAGGACTCAGAAAAGGTTGGCTAATACTGCTATTTGTCAACAGTTATTATAGCACTATTATGGAATGAAGTGTAGGTGCCTTTCTCAAATACAGGTTGTTAGACTCCCTTGATTCTTATACCCTGTTCATGCACTAGTGGATTGAATATTGGTATTTGATCAAATGCTGTCTAACCACCTCTGGAGTTTGTATTCAAAATTTTGGTAAACTGACCATTCCTGGATGTAGATTAAAACTAGTACACACACACACACCACACACACACACACACACACACACACACCACCCAAGCCCCATTTTATTATCTATGTTGCTTTTTTTTTTTTGCAAAACACTTTTATTTGTCCCTTAATCTTTTTAAGTGTACAATACAGTATTGTTGACTTTAGTGTTTAGAGCAGATCTCTAAAAGTTACTCATCTTGCTTAACTGAAACGTTATGTCCACTGATGATTTCAGATATTTTAAAGAAAAATACAGGCTGTAGTAGATATGATTAGCCAGTTCATTCAAATAATCATTAATTTGCTGCTTAAGGATTGAGATGTTTGGGGCTGACTAGAATTTCATTGGTTCCTAAGTGGAGAGTATGGCCCCCTAAGGGGGCATTTGGAAATGTGTAAGGATATTTTTGATTGTCACGTTAAGTTGGGCTGCTACTAGCATTCAGTGAGCAGGGACTAGGGATGCTAGATGTTCTGCAGTGTGTAAACCATACTCATAACAGAAAATTGTTCTGCCCAAAATGCCAGTGGTACCCTATTAGGAAATATTGGACCAGATATTAAGCTCCCTGAGAGAAGGGAACATCAGTTTTTGACTTTCTTGAGCTCCATAACATGCTGTCTTTTAGAAATTAAACAACATCCCTAAAGGGGTGTAAGCATTTGCTGAATTGCCCATGTCAGAGATTTTTGACAATAGTTGTTATTTACAGAAGTCTATTTACAATTAATTGAGTTTTAATTAACTAGCTACTTAAGTATTTAAGTTACATGTTTAAAACCTAGTTTTCCGGGGCACCTGGGTGGCTCAGATGGTTAAGTGTCTGCCTTCAGCTCAGGTCATGATCCCAGGGCCCTGGGATCGAGCCCCGCGTCGGGCTCCCTGCTCAGCGGGGGGCCTGCTTCTCCCCCTTCCTCTGCTTCTCCCCCTACTCATATTCTCTCTCTCTCTCTATCTCTGTCTTGAATGAATAAATTAAAAAATCTTAAAAAATAAAAAAATAAAACCTAGTTTTCTTTAAGCCTTTAAGTGAAACTTATAAATTGTTATTTATAAATATGGTTGTATAAAAACAAAGCACCTTGTGCTCACTTCAGCAGCACATAGACTCAAATTAGAACCATACAGATACTAGCATGGCCGCAGTGCACGAATGACATGAAAATTCATGAGGTGTTCCATAAAAACAGCAACAATAACAACAGCAAAAAACAACCAAGCACCTTAACTTTTTCTTTGATCAATTAACTCAGATTCAACAGACTCGATTCTAGTCAGCCCCAATTAACAAGCTTAGTCAGCAAACTTGGTTTGCTGAATTCCCTTAAACAGTTTAAATTGCATTTGTAAATTCAGTGTTTTCATTTTTAAGTATTTTAAATATAAGACCAGACAAATTTATAAATCTAATAAGCAAAATCTGCCCAAATATTTAAATAATTTTTTAAAGTAATTAAATTTATAGTGAGTCTAAATTCATTACACTTTCAGGTACTTATAAATATAACTAATTTTCTTATACCTCTCAACTTAAAGAATCACAAGTCTGAAATTATTAAATTTAAAGTATAAGTTTATTAATTTTAAAGTATAATTGTATGCTTAATTGCCCAGATTCTCAGTAGTATATTTATAATAATAATAGATTGTTCTCTAAGCACTTTACAATGTAAGTTCATTTACTCCTCCGAGTAACTTTGTGAAGTAGGTAGTATTACTACTTATATTTTCCAGATGAAGTAACCTAGGCACAGATACTGAGTAACTTGGTAAAGAAATGGCAGAACCAGGTTACTAAACCGAGGCACTCACTCCAGTGTCAGTGCTCTTACTCATTACATAATTATATGCCAAATCCTCTCAAATATCACAAGTGCTTCAACTGATAAACAGATTAGTCCCAACATAATATGTTAGTGTCATGGATTTTATTTATTTCACCTACTTTTCATGGATTGGAAATTTATCCTTTTAAAGGAAGCAGATTTTATCTTCTCAAAGTCAGGCTACTATCTCAGACAAACCAAGTTGTCAACCTAAGTGAGTTGAGGTTATTGATGGGCAATGTTTTGACTCTTCAAGTCAGTTCTTATTTAGAGGTGTGAGACCAGGTTGTAGAACCTA
Organism: Mirounga leonina; assembly: GCF_011800145.1. Taxonomy (NCBI): domain Eukaryota; kingdom Metazoa; phylum Chordata; class Mammalia; order Carnivora; family Phocidae; genus Mirounga; species Mirounga leonina. Next base: position 933,828 of record NW_023270839.1, on the reverse strand, counting down.
AGGGCTGGAGACTTCCATTTGGATTTTACCTGCATCTTAGATTGATGGAATGAGCTGAGTATTTCCCTGGATTGGTGTCCCTTGAATTTACATAATTCACATTGTATCTTTTGGTCATTTCTATCTTCTGATTTGAATCCGCAACACCAAGTAGCAGTATATTTCCTCATCTAGATTCTGTATTGCGTGGTTGAATTCTTTATTATTTTTATGTCCTCTGGATGGTTCATACTTTCTTTAAATACTTTAATATATACAGCTGGATTCTGCTTTCCTCTCATGATAATCACAAGTTGTATTGAATTTTATATTTGTTTTCGCATTCAGGGTGTTGGGAAATTTAAAATATTATATAGATAATATTTTAGTCCAGTCAGTCTTAACAAACATTTATTGAGCATCTATTTGTCAAATTACTAGGCCTAGGTATTGTGAGAGATGGAAGAGGAGTAAGGCAAGGTCTTTGTCAAGTATAGTTTTCATGGCAATGTTTGTTTGGTTTTTTTTAAGTGTAGCCCTAAGAAGCACTTGAGGTGTTTGTCAAAATTGCAGATTTCTTAGAATTATCCAGATCTATTGAATTGAATCGTTGGGGGAAATGGCTAAGAATCTTGAATTTTTAATAGCTTCCAGTGAAACTTTCTCTTCTTTCATATTTTTAGATTCTTATACCCACTAAAGTTTAGAAACCATTTCAGTACAGTGTAGTACATCAGAAAAGAAGTTCCTATAACTTACTGTAATACACAAAAAATGATATGGGACACTGGGCTTGTGATAATTGATTTGCATTGTCCTTTCTGACAGTAGTTGGGTAATAAGTTCAGTAGTTTCTTGAGGCCATCTAGTGTTTGTGAATAAAATTATGGAATATGATATTTATTTTTTTATTTGCTCTGACAAAAATTTTGTATACCTTATGTGGCAGATTTTTTTCTTAGTACTACTCTGGTGTTGATACTACTCACTCCTACTGATACTGAAGTGCTCTGGGGTTTTTTTGAGTTAGTATAGTTTTTAATGGATACTTGTTCACTTAAAAGTGTAACACATGAAAAATTTTACTTGTTTGAGTATTTATTACAAATGTTATGAAGGCATAGAAGTTTGGTAACTTTTTTCTCTCTATGTTATTTTAGCTATTAACAGGCCAGATATCACAGACACAGAGATGGAAACTGTTATGGACACTATTGTTGACAGCCTCTTCTGCTTTTTTGTTACTCTGGGTAAGTTCTCAAATCTTTCTAGTTATTTCTTCAAAATATTTAATACTCCATTAGGAAAAATTTCAAATACACTTTTAAGTATAGAGATAAATGTAACTATTAAGGCACACTCCCAAGGTTCCAGAAAACACTAAATTTACGTATACCATTAATCCACTATATTCAGAATTTTAAACATTTCTTTGGTACATCTAAATTTACTTATAGCTACCTTGTGTTCAGTGTCTAATGTGTGATTTTATGCTTTACTATTACTAATTACTGTTTAGAAACCTTCTAATTGCAATTTTAATTTTGCAGACACTGAAAACCCTAGTTAAAATGACCCTTACACTAAATTATTAAAGTTTCTCTTCATTTCACAAATGAGAAAATTGAGGAAAAGAGAGATACCATGAATAGTTTAGGATATAAATAGAAGTTTGAGGAGAATTTACGTGTAAGCTTTGGGGCTCCCTCCTTTCAGATATTTTTCTCCTTTAATTTCCAGCCCTGAATGCCAGTCTTTGATTCCTTAGCTCATTAAGTCTTCTGTTTTCTGCTTGAGCTCTTTCTCCTTTGTGCCTTGCAAACTGAAAAGTACCCTCAGGAGAAAAGCTGGTTAAAAATGTATCTCGTTTTTCAAATACATCTCTTCTTTCAAAGTTTCATGCCCCTGCACTTTCTGCCTGCTTTCAAGTACCTTCAGTACCTTCAAATAAGGTTGTTGTTGTTGTTGTTTTAAACAGAGCATATCGATACACAACTTTTAGTCTTTTAATTAACCTTCCTGTTTTGCCATCCTACACACACTCCAAAATTTCACTGAATGCTAGGTTTTTTGTGGACATTAAGGTTATTTTTCCTTGATGATATATTTTCAAGGTAAAGGTAGATTGAAGAAGTGTAAAAGACCACTGAAGGGGCGCCTGGGTGGCTCAGTTGTTAAGCGTCTGCCTTCGGCTCAGGTCATGATCCCAGGGTGCTGGGATCGAGCCCCACATTGGGCTCCCTGCTCGGCGGGAAGCCTCCTCCTCCCTCTCCCACTCCCCCTGCTTGTGTTCCCTCTCTCGCTGTGTCTCTCTCTGTCAAATAAATAAATAAAATCTTAAAAAAAAAAAAAAAAAAGACCACTGAAGTGTTAGAGCAACCCTTATTGTATAGAGTATCAGAAAGTGATTTTTTCAAAAGAGAAATCGAAATTACTACCAATCTGACATAGAAGGATATCAACAAAAAATTAAGTGAAAAAGGCAAATTTAAGAACAGTATGTATAATATCCTATTTTTCTTTTTTGTACTCTTCATAAATGCATTTATTTAGACTACATGTAAAAAATAATCTGAAACCGTCCATATCTAATTCTTAATGGAGATTATTTTAGGGTGCTGGAATCAAAGGGTTAACTTTACACATTTCTAATATTCGAATTTTATATGACAAGCATGTATAACTTGCCATTGGAAGAAAACAGTTTTATAAAATTTGCTAATATTCTACAATTTTACTTTTGCAGTTGAGTGAACATGCTTTGTATAGAATCTAGAATGTACCAATTTTAGCGTACAAAGATCACAGTGTCCTCAGTTTGTTTTCTGAGATTTTCAGTGCAATTGGATTTTTTCTATCATTTTAGGATTTCAGCCTTTGATAAAACTTGGAGTAATAAAGAGAAATTAAGAGGTCTAATGAGCTGATTCAGTATTGAACTGAGGCCACGTTTTAGGAGCTTTTCAAAAAACATTAATGGAAGAATATGTTTTTTATCTTTTAAATTAATTTTTTAAAAAAGACTATAATCCTTCATTGTTAATTTGTAAAATCAAGAATAATAATACCAACTGCTGAATTAACTAATCTCTTTTCATTCTTTCCCATTAAGTCAAAGTCAAGTGACTCCTGTGAGTAAACTCTTTGAAAATGCCTGTAGGGAGTCAAATCCTGATTTAGTTTTAATTCATTGAAAAAATCTGGTCACACTGATTAGCCAACACCATATAAAAATGGTCTTTTTTTTTTTTTTAACTCCCTAATATTTTCTTTTTGAATGGAAAGGTCTATTTTTGAAACTTTGATTTTACTCTTGAGATAATAAATCCTCTTATGTTTCTAGCCTGAAATTTTATACTTCTCTTGTATGTTTGATGGTTAGGTATTTTACAGATATCCATTTTGATTATTAAGAGCTGAAACCATTGCTAACATCTGTTGTTAAAATAGGTGCTGTTCCTATAATCAGATGTTCAAGAGGAACAGCAGCGGAAATGGTAGCAGTGGTGAGTTCATACAGATATCCATTGATGACAAGTAATATTCTATCACTTGTTTTCCTTAAGTGCCTGAAGTGCTTTTGTTAATATTAAGTATGTGATTGCTATGAGTTATATATTAAGTACCAAAGGCAAATATTCTTATTTTACGGCATTGGGATTACACCAAAAAAAAAGTAAACATCGTATGCTGTTATGTGATGGAGAAAAATGATTTACTTCGACATGCTATTCCAGCTGTTTCTTTTTTACTAAAATGTATATTTGTCTTTCTGCCTTGTTTCTCCAAGTAACGCTTATTTGATCCCCCAGATCATTTTATATTTAACTTCATTTAGCAAATGTTTATTGACAATCATAACTATTTTTAAAATGCAGTGCATTTGCTATCCCATTATATTGGAGTAAAATATTCAGTATAAACTGGGCATTCAAAAATTTGCTTTAAAGATTAAAAAATAAGGGATTAGAGAAATTACAGAATTACTGAAAAGGAAAGGGTAAGTGGAAAGATGGAAGATACACTAACATTTTTTAGTTTTATTAGCCACAATGAATCATTGACTGATGGGAGGGCTGCTTTCTTTCACATATTCCATTTCTATTCTGGAGCCTCTTGCAGCCATCACTATATAGAGACATTCCTTGTAAAACAGAGTCATGATTGGGTAAGAGGGTGGCTTATTACTGCAGATCATTCCTGTACCCAAAGTAAAAATAGTCAGTGGAAAGTGGTTGTTAGTGAAATCAGGCCTGAGTCACAATAAAAAAGGCATTGGTCTTTTCAAGTCCAAGTTATGATGTTACTGAATAGTAAAGAAACTAAAATACTTAGATTTTAGAATTGCTATTTTGTAAAGAAGTTCCAGATTTCTAAGTTATGAAACTAAGAACACATTATGTTCTTAATGTTCATAATAACACATTTTATTATCCTATATAAAGTTCTGTGAAATTTTTAAGAGTTATTATCAAATTTGATTTTTCAGAAACTAGATAAGAAACTTCGAGAAAATCTAAGAGATGCAAGAAACAGTCTTTTTACAGGTGATACACTTGGAGCTGGCCAATTCAGGTATTATGTTTTTTATCAGGGTTTTGACTCAGTTTGTTCTTGAAATACAAATGGAATATTTAATTTACCTTCTGTTAGAAATTTCTGTTTTGGGGGCATCTCCGTGGCTCAGTCAGTTAGGTGTCCAACTCTTGATCTTAGCTCAGGTCTTTACCTCAGGATTGTGAGTTCAAGCCCCATGAAATTGTTTTGCATTTTTCTCATCTGTAGGAGAAATTTTTCTGTTTATATGGCTTTGAAGGTCAGAAGCCATTTTATTTCAGTTATCATTAAGCCTCTTGGTAATGACAAAAATAAGTGAAAAACTTGTGATGCTTATGTCTATTTCTACCTATCAACTAGTTACCATTTTTACATTGAAATACTTGTTTATTAAAAATAATGGACAATATTGGGGTGAAGAAGTAAAGAAACCCACACAAATGGCTGAGAATTATTTCAAAGGGAATAGACAGTATTTTGGAAAATTAATCCCTACCCCCAGTTTTAAGTGAATTAATAAAGCCTGTAAAAATAAATTGATAGTCAGTATAACTGACCTCCAGGGATGATAATTCTATGGTAACTTTCCATAGACTTCATTTCAAGTCAGTTTAGATGGCTCCTACTGCCTTATGTACTATTCCTATAATTTGGAGTTAACACTAACATTATGTTTCAGTTGTTTGTTCCAACTGTCTCAGCCCCCACATTATTTTAAACTCTTCTATGATTTCATTGCTGGTCTTAAATACTCTTCAGAATGCTTCTCATTAAGGAGAGCAGAAATATCAAATTCTCACCTGATTTTTTTTTTTCAAGACTTTATTTATTTTTTTGAGAGCGAGAGAGAGAGCGAGAGAAACAGCATGAGAGAGGAGGGGATTAGAAGGAGAAGCAGGCTCCCCACTGAGCAGGGAGCCCCTTGCAGGACTCGATCCCAGGACTCCGGGATCATGATCCGAGCCGAAGGCAGTCGCTTAACCAACTAAGCCACCCAGGCGCCCCGATTTTTTTCCCAACAGAAGCACCCACTGTAGCATCTCTTACTTAACAGTTCCCTTTCTATGGTGCTCTCATAAAAGCCTTAGAAACCCACATAAAGGCGCTGTTTTATTTGGATAATTTCTAAAAACTTATGTTATAATATAGTTGTTTTATTTTTAATTTGTTGGGTGCATTTCTAAATTATTTTAATTAGGGATCAGCAACTTTGTTGGACTATTGTTTTGGACATTTGAATCCAGTTGTAGGTTAATGATCCTCAATAAGAATTTGGTAATGCCTGAAGACATGTTTGGTTGTCACAATTGGATAGATGCGACTGGAATTTAGTGGGTTGCATTATAGGATGCTGCTAAACATCCTGTGATGCACAGGACAAGCCCCCATGATGAGGAATTATCCAGCCCCAAATCTCAGTAGTGCTGAATTAAGAAATTTTGCCATAGGCTATCTTTCTTTGCCTTTCACCTAGCTCTGGAGTAATAAATGATAGTAGGTGGTAAGGGTGCCACTCCTACTTATTTATTGCAGAGTTTTATAATCAGTGCAGTGCATTTTTAATCTGTGCAGTGTAATGAGTTACTAAAATGGTCAGAGTTCTCTTGCAGGACAAAATATGAATAGTTAATATAATCATATAACAGTATCTTTTGAAAATTGATGTATACCCTTGATACGGTATTGCCAAAGCAGACCTTTACAACTTTTGGAGACATATGGCAACAGATGACTTTGTGCCTCACTTTGCTTTAAGTATAGTCTATTTCACATCTAAGTTGTAATAGCACAGTAAACAACATATGAAGTGTTTGGTAAGTGAATAATTATATAATTAGGTACCATCGTGGCTTAATGTTTTAGTTTTATATATTGTAATGGGATATGGTTTCATGAGGCTCTTCTCTAGAGTCTGCTTTTTGAATTTGTGTTTACAGAAAAAAGTTGTAATTTGTAATTTATGAAACTCAAACATTTTTGTAAATTTTTAAGATCCTACTCTCTCTAATAGTTTTCTCTGAAACTGACAATAGCTATTCCTTTTTTTCCCCCCAAAATGTGAAATACAAATCTAAGTAGAAGCAACTTATTCTTACTTTGATAACTATAAATATTATTCTGTAAAAGTACTTGCATAGATTTTTTTCTTTAAGACAGTTCCTCAAGACTTATAATCTAGTTATAATCTAGCATTATACACAGACTCTGAGTAGTCCGAAGCAATTTATGGAATGTCGATATTAGCATACTTACTGTTCATGTCCAAATGAGAAAACCAGAAAGTATTAGAAAAATTGAGATGTAGAAACTGTTATTAAGAGTTACATAATATTTTTTTAATATATTTACAGCTTCCAAAGGCCTTTATTAGTCCTTGTTGACAGAAACATAGATTTGGCGACTCCTTTACACCATACTTGGACATATCAAGCCTTGGTGCATGATGTACTGGTAAGAGGCTAAATATACCACGTTTTACTAAAATGTAGTAATACTCAATGGTCCTTTTAATTTAAAATTAACGTCATGACTACAGAGACACAGGTGAGAAGAATGAGCTGAGAAGTATGAACAAAAAAGTGATGGAATTTGGTATCACTGGATGTGGATGCTGGAGAATAGTGAAGCATTGAAGTGTAAAGTTCTAAACTTATCTTTAAAGTGTAAGATTATTTGTATTGTTGGCAGTGATGGGGAGAAAAGGAATGAAGGAAAATGAGTGAGTGCTTTTTTTTTTTGACACAGCACGAGTTGGGGTCGGTGGGTAAGGCACAGGGAGCGGGGAGAGAGACTCTTAAGCAGGCTCCATGCCCAGTGTGGAGCCTGATGCGGGCAGAGCTCAATCTTACAACCCTGAGATCATGACCTGAGCCCAAACCAAGAGTCGGACACTTAACCGACTGAGCCACCCAGGCACCCCTCCCTCAGTGAGTGACTTTAAAAAATTTTTCTAACAAAGTAGTTTTTTTTTTTCCATAGTGAGGAAGTAAATAAATATGTTTCTCTCTGGGGAGGAAAGCTGTAATTTCTATTTTTCCTGGGAATCAGTTAAGCCTCATTTTATGGTAAATGTAAATAGCATTTTATATTGTACCGTATGTTTTTTGAGGTAATTCCACATATGTAAAATCATGCTTAAAACAAAAATCTGTGTTTATATTCATGCATATATTCATCTACTAAATATTGTGTATAGCATGTGATATACACAGATAAATGAAACAGGCCCAATCTTTAAAGTCAATGGGAAGAAAATATGTTCACAAATAAATTCTGTACAAGGCACTATGTAATAAAGCCAGACTAGTTCCCATTTGATAGAAAAATTTTAACACAGAAGTTAAATGATTTGAATCCAAATCATTGGCTCTGCCAAAACTAGCACTCTAATTTACTGACTTCTAGCCCAGGCCTCTAGGGATTATAGTATATAATGGTATCATTATTGCAAAGAGTGACTGAAATGTCATATGGAAAGGAAATGAAAAACATAATAGATGGTTTTTTGTTTGGTTTATTTCCTTAAAGCCCAGATTCTAGCTATAAGATATTTATTAAATAAATCAGATCTCAGAGTTATTGATGAAAATTGGCAGTTCTGTACCCTTCTGTATCCTAGAGTCCTGTGTCATTTTAGATTGTAAGGATGAGTGTCAATGAAATACTAGGCAACTCTGAGTCAATTGAGAGGGCAAGAAGAATCAGAGAGACTACTGAATTAAACCCTGAGTAATGGAACATGGAAGCTAGTTTTAGGAAGTCAGGTAAGAGGCTGAAGAAGAATTCAGCCACTACTGGAGGGTGTGCTGTCTGACAAAACATTTTAGATCCTGGTTCTAGCAATAAAGAAAGCAAATGAAAATATTCTTGTCTTCCTGGAACTTACATTATGATAGGACAGGCAAGAACTAAAATGAAATATATGACATTTTAGAAGATGGAAAATACTCTGGAGGAAAATAAAGCAGGTAATGGTGAACAGGATTGTAACTTGAAAATAGGAAAGACCTCACTGAAAAAGAGGCATTTAAGGAAGGATCTAAAGGAGGTAATAATAAGGTAGTGGATTACATAGCTACATGGAAGAGAACAGCTTTCTAGGCAGAAAAATGCCTAATATGTTTAAAGGATTGCAAGGCAGCCAAGGTGGCCAAAGTAAGGCAGGGGGAAAATAGCAGGAGGCAAAGTTAAATAGGATATGGGAAGCAGTATAGCATAAGACATTATAGGCCATTATAAGGATATTGACTTTCAGTTTGAGGGAAATGGGGAGCCAATGCACATTTGAGTAAAGGAGTGGCATCTGATACACATTTTAAGAGTACCACTCTAGCTGCAGTGCTGAAAATGGACTCCTTAAAGGGCATAGGAAGAGTCAAGAGACCAGTAGGAGGCTGTTGGAATTATCTTAGCAAGAGATGATGATGGCTTACAACAGGATGGAAATGGTGAGGGTTGTGATAATATATGGAATGCATAGCATAGGATTTGCTGATGAATTGGATGCAGATCCAAGAGAGGAGTCAAAGATGAGTCCAGAGTATTGGCCTTCGCAAATGGACAGATGTCATTTATTGAGATAGAGACATGGAAGGAGAAATTTTGAGGGAAAGATCAGATATTGAGTATTAGACATGTTAAATGTGAGATGCCTATTAAGATATTCAAGTAGATATTAAATAGATGTATGAGTCTAGAGCTCAGGAGAAACATCTGGTCTAGAGAAATAATTTAAGAGTAATCCATTTATAGATGGTATTTAAAGCCAAGAGATAAAATGAGACCACCAAAGGGATGAATATAAATAGAGAAGAGGGCCAAGAACTGAACTCTGAGGCATTTCAACATTTGGAATTCTGGGTGATGAATAGGAACCAACAATATAATGTAGAAAGAAGCAACCAGTAGTGAGATATGAGAAGTAGATCTGTGTTGTTTTGAAAACCAGTGAATTAACTGTTTTCAGAGAGGAGGCAGGAATTAACTTGGACAAATGTTGAGGACTAAGGAGTCACCAGTGCATGTGGCAACATGAAGGTTATTACTAACTTTGGTAAGAGCAACTTAGAAGGGTTTTTGCTGCATAGGACAGTTGAGAAAAGTGGTAATTGCTAGAAGGGAATGTGAGGTCAAAAAAGATTTTTAAATGTGAAACATTCCAGCATGTTTGTGTATCAGTGGGAATGATCGAAAGAGGAAAGTTGATGCAGGTCTGTAGGAGGCATTAATGATCAGGATCACTGTAGGCCAGAATTTCTCAACCTTGGCATTGACATTTTGGGCCCGATAATTTTTTTGTTGTGGAGGGTTGTCTTTTGCATTTTGGAATGTTTAGCAGCGTCCCTGGCCTCTACCCTCTAGGTGCCAGTAGCACTTTCTCAGTTGTGACAACCAAAATGTCTTCCCACATTGCCAAATATACCCAGGCTGTGAAGAGGGGCAAAATTGCCTCTGAGTGAGAATTGCTGTTAATAGGCTGATGACAGGAGTTTCAAAGCTGGAGTTGTTTTAGAGAAGAAGACAAGTGAAGAGTCTGGGAGTAGCAAGGAAGGCAGGTATCTCAGTCTCGGGTCCATCCAGTTGGAGTTCAATTAGAGTGAGAAAGTACAGTGGAAGTTTAGAGTAGATGTTCAGAATAGGAGATTTTGCTATTGACTGAGTATGAGTTCTAGAGGTTAATGACAGAAAGGTTTTAGGAATTGGTTAAGATGAGAAGTGGAATCTGAAAGAGGTGGTATAGGGAGCCATAGAGAGATTGGCATGATGAGATAGTTTTCATAATCTCAAATTAGATTTGGTTGGTGGGGTCCTGACTTTAGGGTGGGAGCAAGGGGTCGTACAGATCAGGAGTCATCTCTTCACTCTTGGTTGTATGTGGAGGCTATGCAGAGCATTGAGATACTTCAATCTTTTTAATTCCTTTTCTAATGAAAGTATTTGATGCTTTGAGCACAGGAGACAAGATGTATATACAAGTAATTGCACCATGAAGGAATATGCTCTTATTCTGTATTGTTAGAAGAGAAAATTGGGAAACATAACTTAGGGCAGAGATTTCCCCAAACCAGACAAGGCTAATCCTGGTCCTTGAGGTTTTTACTGTTCCAGAGTGAAATGAGAATACCAAGGGCTATGAAATGAGTTTTTTTGATCGACCTTTTTGCTAATTTGTAGGTGCTTACCTTTTTTATTATCCTTGTATTTTTGTGAGATATATAATTTACTAATTTTTTTTTCCTATTCTTAGAAGTTAAAATAATCCTTTTAGAAATACAAGGCGGGGGCATCTGGGTGACTGAGTGGGTTAAGTGTCTAGCTCTTGGTTTTGGCTCAGGTCATGATCTCAGGGTTGTGAGGTCAAGCCCCGCGTCCGGCTCAGTGTTCAATACAGAGTTTGCTGCTCTCCTTCTCCCTCTGCCCCTCTCCTCATGCTCTCTTTCAAATAAATAAATAAATCTTTTGAATAAATCAAGAAATACATACATACATACAAACAAGTAAGCCAATTAAAAGTTGGCACCCGTGTGTCTTCAAAAGTTCAGTTCAACAAATACTTTTTAAGTGCCTACTCTGTACCAGACACTGCTAGTCTCTGGGATACATGGTGAACCAAGCAGATGTTATGCCTGATGCATGGAGGTTAGACTAGTGGGTTCCTGTGGACATTTGGGTTATTGTTGGTTTTAGTTTTTCTTATAAATAATAGAGCAATGCACATCTCTAACTTTCTTAGGTTAGGTTCTCAGATTCCATATTACCTTTAGGCAGTCTTTTCACGGCATTATTATCAGAATATTTAGGTCTTATGAAAATAGTCTCTTTAAAGAGATTGGTTAAGATAAACTACACAATTTGGGCGCCTGGGTGGCTCAGTTGGTTAAGCGACTGCCTTTGACTCAGGTCATGATCCCAGAGTACCGGGATCGAGTCCCACATCGGGCTCCCTGCTCGATGGGGAGTCTGCCTCTCCCTCTAACCCTACCCCCTCTTGCGCTCTCTCTCTCACTCTCTCTCTCTCTCAAATAAATAAATAAAATCTTTAAAAAAAAAAAGATAAACTACACAATTTATATTTACTTATTCCTGCTCATTAATTTTATTTTTTAATTTAAAAAAATTTCTTCAATTTTAAAAAATATTTTAATTCCAGTAGAGTTAACATGCAGTGTTATAGTTTCAGGTGTACAATATAGTAATTCAACAGTTCTGTATATTACTCAGTGCTTATCAAGATAAGTGTACTTTTAATCCCCTTCACCTATTTAACCCATCCTCCCACCCACCTCAGCTCTGGTAACCGTCTCTTTGTTCTCTATAGTTAAGAGTCTCTTTTGGTTTGTCTCTTTTTTTCCTTTTGTTCGTTTGTTTTGTTTCTTGAATGGGTGAAATCATATAGTATTTGTCTTTCTCTGACTGACTTATTTTGCTTAGTATTATACTCTCTAGATCTATCCATATTGTTGCAAATGACAAGATTTCATTCTTTTTTATGCCTGAATAATGTTCCATTATATATATATACACACAACATCTTTAGTCATCTATTTTTTTTTAAAGATTTATTTATTTACTTCAGAGAGAGAGCATGTGCATGTGCAGGCAGGGGAAGGGGCAAAGGGGGGAAGGGGCAAAGGGTGCTCAGAGGGGAGCCCACTGCGAGGCTCAATCCTATGACCCTGAGATCATGACCTGAGCTGAAATCAAGAGTCAGGTGCTTAACTGACTAACCACCGAGGCGCCCATATCCATTCATCTATTGGACAGTTGGGCTGCTTTCATAATCTGACTACTGTAAATAATGCTGCAGTAAGCATAGGGATGCATATATCCTTTCGAATTAGTGTTTTCATATTTTTGGGGTAGATACCCTGTAGCACAATTACTGGATCATATGGTAGCTCCTGTTAATTAATTTTAATGCAGTTTCTAGATGTGAAACAACCATAACTGGGATATCATAAATTATTCTCATGTCATTTTTTTTTGTTAAAACTTCTGCTTTTGAAGTTTCTTTGGAGTTTTTAAAATTCTTAATACCCTTTACCTCCACAAGATGGAGTAAAAGTTCTAGATAGGAACTGTTAATCTGAAATTGGAGCTTGCTTTTTATATTAAATACCTTTGCCTGAAAATCTCGAACACTGATAGTATTCATATATCAGACTGTGGAAACAACTGAAAATTCATACAACTTTCCTGTGTGCCAGAAAGATTCTTGTCATTTAACATGGGAAATACACTCTTCTGGTGAAAAACTTTGCAGTGCCCCTTTCCTTTTACTGGGATATAAGAAGCAAAAATAATAGAAAGTCATGACTCCTTTTTATTATACCTTGGTTGTGGGAGGGGTGGATTTGATTGTTCATCTGTAATGAGTAGTTACCATTAGGCAAAGGGACGGGCTTTATTTCATCTTAGTATCTTGTTCTTTACTTGGGCTTTGGTTTTTCATATCTTAGGTAAACTTTTACTTAAATCTAAGTTGTTCCTGGGAATTTCCTACTAAAGGTGTGTAGACTATGTGAAATCCAAGAAATCATCTTTGATTTCATTCATTTGTTAAAAAATGGTATTGTTTTAGTGTGTTTACATATTCATTGCTGTATGTATTATTTGCTATTTACTAATCTGTTTTAGGTTGCTACTATTTTTTTTCCTTATATCCCAGTTGTTTAGTACATAAGATTTTGAGACATTTGTCTGTGTCTGTGATGGAGCATTATACAAAGATTTTCTTTTTCAGTTAAATGATTCTTAGAAATAGTCTAAGTTAGATTTTTCTTTGCCTTTTTTTTTTTTTTTGGTCTTCTGTACATATTTTTCTTTTCCTTCTTGTCACCATTGAGCAAAATGCAGGGTTTCTAAATCAGTGTTGTCTCACAGAAATAAAGTATGAGCTACAGATGTAATTTTGGATTTTCTCATAGCCACATTAAAAAGATAAAAAGGAACAGATGAAATTTATTCTAATAATGTATTTTATATAACCCTATAAGTCTAAATTATTAGCATTTTGACACATCATCAATTTAAAACTGTTCTGTATTCTCTTTTTATATATTAAGTCTTAAAAATTTGGTATATATTTTATACTTCTATCTCAATTCAGACTAGCCACATTCCAGATGATCAGTAGCCACATTGACAGTATCAGCTGTATTAGACAGCATGTTTCTAAGTAAGTACAACTCAAGTTCTTTACTAGTTTAGAGACTAAATAAGTTACTTGTAAGTTGAGACTATTACATGAAGACTGGTAGAAAATGTTTGCATATTGTCAGCAATATATCTCAGGTGGCTTCTGGCCCATGATTCCTAGAGTTATAAGGAATTCTGCTTTAATAAGAATGAACAAGCTTATCAAAGTTCCTGACATTGCTAAATCTATACAGAATACCTTGGCATCTGAATTAGGATATGTTCAGTATAAAAGAACCCTCGAACTTTGGTGGATTAAAATAACAAATACTTATTTTTGTTCACGGTATTTCTTGTTTCTTGTCCCATGTGGATGAGCAAGGAGGACCTCTGACCTATCATAGTCACTCCCAAGTTAAGGTTAATGAGGCCTCATCTCAACACATACTTTCACAGTCACTATGGCAACGGGCAAACAATTGTGGGTTATGTTTTAAATTCTGTTTCATTGTTACGAATAAAATTTTAAGACTTTTATTAGGGAATATTTCATATAAAATCACACAAAGTTACAGAATACTGTAATGAACTTCCCACATGCATCACTCAGTTTCCCAGCAATATGCCTCTTATCCCAGACATTGTATGATCTATGCAAAAATATATCTAAAAAAAAGTACCATAATTTTATTATCATACCTAACAAAATTAACAATTATTCTTTGGTAATATCTGCTACTATCTCTGTATTCAGTGTTTCCTAGTTGTTTCAAAGACACATCTTTACAGTTGGTTTGTTCAAATAGGGATCCAAACAGTATCCATACATTGCATTGGTTGATACATCTTTAAGTTTGTCAGTTTACAACAATTCCTCTCTTTCCACTCCTTTTTTGTTGCCATTTTTTTTTGGTGGAAGGAATTGGATTGGTTTTCTAAAGAATTTCCTATATTTCTGCATTTGGTTGATTGTATTCTTGTGGTACACAATTTGATGTGGTTCTCTATCCCCAGTATTTCTGTAAACTGATAGATCTAGAGACTTGATTAGATTTGGCTCAGTTTGCCAAAATAAAAGTTACTTTTATGCTTTTTTTCCTCATGTGAATATAAATCTTAGCTCTGCATAAATGGGTGTCACCTATTATCATCCAAGTGTAATTTTGTTAACATTAGCTCTGTTTGGGTTTACTGGTCTGCTTTAACTTGTAAAAGGAAACTAAGACTGCTGAAAACTTATCCATGTTTTTCTTCTCAATGGGATTTATTTTATCTCATGATTTGGGACACCACTGTCCAGTCTTCTAAGTCAAAGTATGAATATCAGTAGGAACAGGTTAGACTCTATCATGTTGAAACTAATTCTGTTGTCTTTTATTTGTGGATAAATGTTCACTTTCTTCAACATGATTAAGTTCAGCACAGAATGTTCTAATTTCCCAATTTTCAAGACTAAAATTTTCCTTATTTGCCTGGCTGTTAAGCAAACAATGGAAGTATTCTTGCCACTATTGTTATTTCTCAAAATTCTTACCATTTTTTATTCCTTTATCATTTTATGTTTCCTTTTAAGTATTCCATCAGTACTTCAGTAATAGTATATGCTCTTCTTTTTCTTCTTTTTTTTTTTTTTAAGATTTTATTTATTTGTTTGACAGAGAAAGAGAGCACAAGCAGGGGGAGCAGCAGGCATAGGGAGAAGCAGGCTCCCCGCTGAGCAGGGAGCCCGATGCGGGCTGACTGAACCACCCAGGTGCCCCTTAACTAGAATTTCTAGTAAAGTACTATTTCCATGGTGATGATACAGCTCATTCAAAATAAAGTAACTTGTTAACGAAATTACTGGTTGAAAAATAAGAGCACACGGGGCGCCTGGGTGGCTCAGTCGTTAAGCGTCTGCCTTCGGCTCAGGTCATGATCACAGGGTCCTGGGATCGAGCCCCACATCGGGCTCCCTGCTCAGCAGAGAGCCTGCTTCTCCCTCTCCCACTCCCCCTGCTTGTGTTCTCTCTCTCGCTGTCTCTCTCTCTGTCAAATAAATAAATAAAATCTTAAAAAAAAAAAATTCTAGTTAATAAGGCATAACTATTTAACTATCAGTATCTTTTGTTAATTTTTAAAGCAAGAGTTCTTCTCAGATTTAGCTGTTAATATCTATTTATTGTGTTTTCTTCCTATTTGGATGATTTGTTATATAAACTGTTTTTAACAGTTTGGGGATGGGAAAGTAAGAGGAATTAAGTAAGGTTACTGATGTATTTATCCTGTGAGGATATGAAGAGTCTATAGGAAAGACATAGTATTAGCAGGCTGAAATATAACATTGTATACTCTTTTTCAATAGACTTATTAATCAACTATGGCAACTGGACATCTGTATATTTTGCATTCTTGTTTTTTGTGCCATAGGGGAAAATAACAAGGAAGTAAATTACTGTATAAAGGGTTTGAGAAAGTTGCAGGGTATGGTCTAATGTATTAGACTCAGTATTGTTGACCTAGTTATATCAAGAGGAGATTAAATTGTATTCAGTACATTTAATCTGCTAAAACCTAGAAGTTTAATTATTAATTAAGAACATATCTTAGAACTAAGATGATAGTAATATAGCCATGCTAGATAATTTCTCCACATAATTTATTTTTTGTTCATCATTCACTCACTTATTGATAGCCATATTTTGTCTTTATTATTTTTGTATTTATTATTTTTTTAATTTTTATCATTTTTTTAAATTTTATTATGTTATGTTAGTCACCATACAATACATCATTAGTTTTTTTTAGTTTTTATTGTTATGTTAATCACCATACATTACATCATTAGTTTTTGATGTAGTGTTCCATGATTCATTGTTTGTGCATAACACCCAGTGCTCCATGCAGAACGTGCCCTCTTTAATACCCATCACCAGGCTAACCCATCCTCCTATACATCATTAGTTTTTGATGTGGTGATCCACGATCCATTGTTTTCGTATAACACCCAGTGCTCCATGCAGTACGTGCCCTCCTTAATACCCATCACCGGGCTAACCAATCCCCCCTCCCCCCTCCCCTCTAAAACCCTGTTTGTTTCTTGGAGTCCATAGTCTCTCATGGTTCATCCATCTCTCCCTCCAGTTACCACCCCCCATTTTTCCCTTCCTTCTCCTAATGTCCTCCATGCTATTCCTTATGTTCCACAAATAAGTGACACCATATGATAATTGACTTTCTCTGCTTGACTTATTTCACTTAGCATAATCTCCTCCAGTTCCATCCATGTTGATGTAGAAGTTGGGTATTCATCCTTTCTGATGGCTGAGTAATATTCCATTGTATATATGGACCACATCTTCTTTATCCATTCATCTGTTGAAGGGCATCTCGGCTCTTTCCACAGTTTGGCTATTGTGGACGTTGCTGCTATGAACATTGGGGTGCATATGGCCCTTCTTTTCACTATATCTGTGTCTTTGGGGTAAACACCCAGGAGTGCAATTGCTGGGTCATAGGATAGCTCTATTTTTAAATTTTTGAGGACCCTCCACACAGTTTTCCAAAGTGGCTGTACCAACTTGCATTCCCACGAACAGTGTAAGAGGGTTCCCCTTTCTCCACAACTTCTCCAACATTTGTTGTTTCTTGCCCTGTCCATTTTTGCCATTCTAACTGGTGTAAGGTGGTATCTCAATGTGGTTTTGATTTGAATTTCCCTGATGGCTAATGATGATGAACATTTTTTCATGTGTCTGTTAGCCGTTTGTATGTCTTCTAAAGAGAAGTGTCTTTTCATATCTTCTGCCCACTTTTTGATTTGATTATTTGTTTTTTGGGTGTTGAGTTTGAGAAGTTCTTTATAGATTTTGGATACCAGCCCTTTATCTGTACTGTCATTTGCAAATATCTTCTCCCATTCTGTGGGTTGCCTCTTTGTTTTGTTGACTGTTTCCTTTGTGTATTTATTATTTTAAAGATTTATTTATTTATTTTAGAGAGAGCATGTGCGAATGGGGAGAGAGGCAGAGGAAGAGAATCTTTGAGCAGAGTCCCTGCTGAGCTCAGCCGGACGTTGTGCTCGATCCCAGGACCATGAGATCGTGACCTGAGTGGAAACTGAGAGTCCGACGCTTAGCCATCTGAGCCACCCAGGCGTCCCTATAGCCATATTTTGTCTTTAGCTCACTATTCTTCAGAGTAGAGTTGAACCATAAAACACTGTTATTACATGAAGGAACCCCCCAGGTCTAAGGCAAAAAGGAAGGGGGAAAGATAAAAAAAAAAAAAAAAAAAAAAATTTTATTTTGGTTTTTGTGTGTTCATTTTTCTGAGAAAGGACAAAAAAAATCAAGCCTCACATGAGTGGGGCAGAAAAGTTTATAACTATATAATGGTCCAACTTAGCTCTTAGAATTTATGTAAAAGGGAGTGCTATTATTATTGTAGCTTCTGTTATAATTATTTTTAAAAAATACAAACCATCGATCAACAGATCAGAATGTTAAGACTCTCTAAGAGTTTAAAAATTATATTTAAGGGACACTTGGGTGGCTCAGTCAGTTAAGTGTCCTACTCTTGATTTTGGCTCAGGTCATGATCTCAGGTTGTGAGATCGAGCCCTGCATTGGGCTTCACACTGGGCATGGAGCCTGCCTAAGATTGTCCCTCTGTCCCCTCCTTGCCTCCTTCCCCCTCTCTCCCTGTTTCTTTTTCTCTCTCTCTCCCTCTAAAAAAATAAAAATAAATATTATGTTTAAGATTATGTTTGTTACTGGAAGCAAGTAAGCATCAAGAGGCCTGGTTAAATAAATGTTGGACTACTATATAACAATGATAAAGATGAGGTAGATGTACATATACAGTTAGAGAAAGAACTCTAAAATACATTATTACATGAGGGGATACCTGGGTGGCTCAGTCAGTTAAGCGGCTGCCTTTGGCTCAGGTCATGATCCCAGGGTCCGGGGATCGAGTCCCAGGTCCAGCTCCCTGCTCAGCAGGGAGTCTGCCTCTCCCTCTCCCTCTGCCTGCTGCTCCCCCTGCTTGTGCTTTCTCTCTCTCTCTCTCTCTCTCTGGCAAATAATTAAATAAAATCTTAAAAAATAATAATAAAATACATTATTACTTGAGAAAAGTAAGGTACAAAAAACATATAATGTAATGCAGTTCTTTAAAAGGATATGTGTGGGGGGCGCCTGGGTGGCCCAGTCGTTAAGCATCTGCCTTCGGCTCAGGTCATGATCCCAGGGTCCTGGGATCGAGCCCCGCATTGGGCTCCCTGCTCCGCGGGAAGCCTGCTTCTCCCTCTCCCACTCCCCCTGCTTGTGTTCCCTCTCTCGCTGTCTCTCTCTCTGTCAAATAAATAAAATCTTAAAAAAATAAAATAAAAGGATATGTGTATGCTGGCATATGCAAAAATATTTTTCTAGAGGGATACACAAGAACCTTAACATGATTTTTATGTATTTTTTGAAGTTTTAATCATTTGCATCTACTACTTTAATTAAAATACATAAATATTACAGGTACATTTGTGTGTAACAAAACATTGGAAGGAGATCTTTAAATTTCGGATGTGAATTTTGTCCTTAGAATTATTAGAAAAGGCATTAAGAATCTGTGTTATTTTCCTTGTTGTAGAAAATGTTATAGTTCTTGAACTGTTACTTAAAAAAGGATTACTTTTTCCTAGGATTTCCACTTAAACAGAGTTAATTTGGAAGAATCTTTAGGAGTAGAAAATTCTCCAGCTGGTGCTAGACCAAAGAGAAAAAACAAGAAGTCTTATGATTTAACTCCAGTTGATAAATTTTGGCAGAAACATAAAGGAAGGTAAGTAAGAAAAACATCAGTAAGTTAAAGATTCACCCCTTATAAGGAAATGAAGATGTCATCTGACTTAATGAATTTGATGAAAAAAATCAAAAAGATCATGGTCGTTCTTCTACACAATGAGTAGGAGCTATAATTAGTCTATAGGAATATATCTATTTCTTCCCGGTTCCTAGGTTGTTTCTTGTTGTTTTTCAGGGGCCTCTTCCCTTTTCAGTAAGCTCATACCATATGATTTTGTAGATTTTACAGGTAGTCTTTCTAAATTGTGTTGTTGTCCCCACTGACCTTCTGCAAGACCATTTCTGCCTTTCATTAAAATAGGTTTTTGTGATAGAGAAACATTGAAATGTAATCTTCCCTCTTTGTTCCATGTTTGTCTTCATACAAACACAGTTTTAGATCTCTGCGGAGAAGAGAATACCTAAACCTGAAAAACGTTTATTTAAAGCACATTAGAAATAATAATTAGTTGTGTGATTTCTTATAGGCAGATATACAGATCCCATTGCTATGTCCCTTAAAGTTTAGGGTATTTCATGGGCTCAGTAATTGTTAAAATAGTTATCTAGTGGTCATTATGGCTAGAGAAATCATTCTAAACAAAAAAAAAAAAAAAAAAAATCATTTTTCTGAGAGAAAAAGAATGCTGCTCCTCAACACTTATGAAATAAAATGTTATTATTATTTTGAGTATTTCAAGTATTACTGTACCTATATATGTGACCAAGTCCTGATATGGCTGTTCTTTTTGACCTCATTTATGTTTAAACAGAAGTAAGATAAGACTTGATTCAACCAGCTGGGTTTTTTGTGTGTTTTATCTTTTTATTTATTAACTTATTTTTTTAACATTGCAAAATCACATTGCTTATAACAAGGAATTTTATTTTCTCTGCAGAGAAAAGTCCCTGTCCTCCTCTTTCTGACTGGCAATTTGGGTACTGTTATAATTTATTTTAAATAATTTTCTTCTCTTTGGAATTCCATAGTCTATGCTTTTTGCCATAGTGGCAAGGGACAAGAAATTACATTTACATTATTTCTAAAGGATGCAGGATATTTTAAAATTAATCTTAGGATTTATATTTTCTAGTAGAAAAAAGCTTAAGAAAAAAATCTCGGGGTGCCTGGGTGACTAATTCATTAAGCGTCTGCCTTTGGCTCAGGTCATGATCCCAGGGTCCTGGGATAGAGCCTCCATGCTCTGCGGGAAGCCTGCTTCTCCCTCTCCCACTCCCCCTGCTTGTGTTCCCTCTCTTGCTGTCTCTCTCTCTCTGTCAAATAAATAAATAAAATCTTTAAAAATTTTTTTTTTCATTTATGGAAGATTTGAATATTTTCTTTATATATTTAGGAACAATCCAAGAAGTCAGTTGAATAGTAAGAACTTTAATTTTTTGTTTGTAAGAATAGCCCTGAATAACTCTCCCTCTGAATGTCATACTACGATATTCTAGAAATATAGTAATAGCAATAAGGGCACAAAGACACTGGCAGATAGTATAGAGTAAAACAAGTAACTTAAATCTCTCTGAGCTTCAGTTTCCACATCAGTAAAACGTAGGTATGATAATTCTACCTGTTGCCCTATTTCAGAAGGTTTTTATGAAGATGAAGTGAAATAATATAAAGAAGTAACTTACCCAGAGTCATCCAGTTGTCATTGATAAAAGCAAGAATAAAGCCCAGTCCTGGAAGATCCCAAAAGGCCCTGGTCCTAATTATTAATACAGTGTACCTCACCAAGATTGTGGTTAGATTATATGAGAGAATAGAGACACATTCTTCGTACTTTGTGTTTGGCATACAGTAAACACTCCATAAATGTAAGCAGTTAATGATGTCTGTTAGCTCTGAGATCTGAAAATACTGGAGATTTCAGGATCATCTAGTTCAACCAGCACATTTTAATATGCTCAGTGCTATGTTCTGCCAGCATAGAGTCTCTTGAAGCTGAGGTTAGCACCTATGGTTGTCATATAAAACTGGACCGTGGTCTTCAAAATCCTCTCAGGGTCTTCTGTCATTTCTCTCAGTGTCTACTGGATGAAATGTGCTGATCATTAATGAAGTGCTATCAAATGTCAGGGCAAAGGGTTTTTGTTTCATTGCTGCTCAAACATGACCTTTTCTTTCTTAAAGGAAGAAAAGCTTCTGGCCTCCTCTAAAGCTGTAAATGAAAAATACTTACATTAGGAACCCTTTTATGGTCAACATACACTTACTTAGAATTATTCAATATTAGTGCCATGTGAAATTTTTTCTATCAAAGCTTCTCAATGATTGCAGATCACTTGTGTCCGAAGTCTATGGAAATTACTGCTAAGCCACACTTGCCTGGAAGAAGACATCAGGCTTTAGACCAACAAAACTGTGACCTATGTTCTATTTTTACTAGCAATGTTCTAAGATATTAAGCTTACAGAATTAAAAATTTTTTTTCCACAATTACTTGCATGAAATATTTTTTAAATGCCATCTTTGTAATTATATGAACCATCTGACCCTCTGTGTTAATTTGGGTGGTAATATTTAATTGATGTTTCATATACCATACCTTCTCTTCTTTGTTTTTCAGTCACTTAAATATTTTACTTTTTTTTTCTAACAGTGTATATGTGAAGAAAAATGTGATATGGTTAATGAAAATAATAGAAATAAATTTAAATTTGCTTAGGTGTATAAGAATTATGATACGCATTTTAAAGAAATAGTATTTATAATATAAATAGATATCCAAGGATACATAGTTATATTTATGCTAAATTTATGCTATATCATATGTTAAATATATTCAAATTCAAATAGGTACATTTAAAATAAAAATAAATCCTCATTGAGTATATTTCAGAATTCACACAAAATCAACATTTTAATGTCATACTCATAGTTCCTTTTATTCAATACTGTTTCAGTCCATTCCCAGAAGTTGCAGAGTCAGTTCAGCAAGAACTAGAATCTTACAGAACACAGGAAGATGAGGTTAAACGACTTAAAAGCATTATGGTAAGATTTCCTTTGCTTTCTTAGAATTACAGGGAAGCAGGACATCTGGAGAGAGAAAGAGATTAACTTTTTTTTTTCTCATGAAAATTTGAAACCATTCATTGTTTTAATAAGAAGAGTATTCTCAACTTACATAAAAGATCTTTGTCAAAAAGAAACCTGAATGAGAAGAGCAAAGTGTTTTAAAAGAATAATCTGAACTTACAGTCTGAAAAAATATATAATGTGGCTTCATTTTAGAGATATATTTTCCAGTACTGCTCATTCTACTACACTTTGACCTAATCCCAGAGTTCAGCTCTACTATTTATTACTACATGACCTGTGGCAAGTCTCTGTACCTATTCCTTTATCTGAAAATACTTGCTGGTCCTTCATCATCCAACTTATTAGACTGGTGGTGACCAGAACTTTTCTGTAACTGTCAAAAATGGATATGTTTGTTCCTTAGAGGAGAAGAACTGTTACTCTGAGTGACTTAAATCTTAGTGTTTATCACTGATCTTAGGAATATATTGATTTTTATGCTTCTGAGATCTTTTTTTCCTCCTCAGGGACTAGAAGGGGAAGATGAAGGAGCCATAAGTATGCTTTCTGACAATACTGCTAAGCTTACATCAGCTGTTAGGTAAGTAAGCAGTATATGCTCTTTAAGTCTTTCTGTTGATAAGATTTATTTTGAACATTAAAAACTTGGCTAATATTTTTATAATAAGAAATAGTAGGTAATAGCATAGACCTTGGAAAAACTAAATTGTGTTTTTAATGTGTTCCAGCTGATTTAAATTCCCTTTTTCATATAACAAATCATTTGCTTCTTTCACTAGTTAGAATTGTATAATAGGGATATTTTTACCGAGAAGATAGTATTGGTGATAAAATAATGCAAGTTATTATTAATTTTATCATTGCTGCTATTATTTTATTAACTAAAGGTTAAGTGCAATTTCTTTCTGATACTTATGAAATGCCATCAAGAAGAGAGGAAATGTGTTTTAGATATATAGGTAAAATTGTATTTCCATTAATCTGACTATATTCTAAACCTCCAGATTTTGGAATCAGAAAGTGAAATGGTGAAATAATGATATTTAAGAGACAGATCACTTTAAACCAAGAAGCATTTCACCTATATTAAAGTAGTGAATCCTGTGTATGGTAAAGCTTAGAGATTAAATTCAGTTGATAGACAGTTTAACTTGTCATCTTGTCACTTTTTTTTACTATTCTAAGTTTCCTCAGAGGAAACACCCAGGTGTGTGTTTTATTAAGGTCTGTGTCATTTTCTTAGAAAATTGAATGGTTAATTTTCAATTTTTTGATACTTGTAGTTCTTTGCCAGAACTCCTTGAAAAAAAAAGACTTATTGATCTCCATACAAATGTTGCCACTGCTGTTTTAGAGCATATAAAGGTAAATTTAACTTTTCCCCCCCACAGTATTTATGTATTCTATTTATATAGGGTTTTATACTTTTTAAGATGATTTCATATTCCTTATCCCATTGAGGCCTCACTATAACATTATGAGATACAATTACCAAAGGCAACATTATTACCTTCATTTTTCACAAATGAGGAAGCTTAAGAATCCAGAAAGAATAGTGATTTGCCAAGGTGACACATTCGGTAAATAGAAGTTAGAATGTGTGTTATTTCTATTATGTTGCCTCAATATTGCCTCAATACTATCTCTACACTTACTACTCTGTTAACAGTAGACCTGTGTCTAACCATCAATAATACAGATTTAGACACCCCTTTTACTATAGTACTATCTAAAATGTCCATTAACTTTTAGTTTTAGATGAGTCTTTCACCATTAAAGCTTCTGTCTCCTGTTGTACTGTGATTTTGAAAATAGTAGATTGTATTTTCTATATGTTGTTGTTACAGCTCTTTTACCTCATTACTTTGTTCATGATTATCCCATATCAGCCTGACTTAAGCAGCCCCTCAGTATTCTACTGTCACTTATTCTCTGGGTGTGGAGCTGAATTTCAAAGACAGATTGACCATACGCTAGAACATGATTATTACTAACCCCTGCTTTCCATGTGATATGTTACATTTGAAAAAGGAATGTAAAAAAGCTAAATATGCTTGTTGCCTGTCAAGGATGTTGATAACACCTTAAATTTATGGAAAGGGGACTTAAACATTTTTCTTTTTTAATTATCTAAAAAGTCATAAGAATAGGAAGGAGTTAGTACAGATGGATAATGGACAGTGTGCAGCATGGAATTTAAACATGCATAATTTCTTTTGTTCCACATCTCAGTATTGATATTTGCTATTTTCATGTACCTACAGAAATAGAAATAGAATAATTGTGCTGTTTATAGATGACTCTGCTGATATTTCCCTTCCATATGTAGCATCTTTGTAAAATGGGAAAAGGTTGCTCAGATCTGTAAACACCTGAGGTCATTGTCCCGTGTGGAGATAATGTATATAACCAGGTGAAATGTAACAGAGAGCTATATTGAGAATTTCCTTCAGTAGGAAAGAAAGACTTTGCTTACAAGGTGAAGAATGAATCTAATATAAAAATTTTTTAAAATTTCCTGTTTCAAAACAAAATATAAGTTCTAGTTTATATCTGTTAAATTGTAATTATATACTGAGGATTTTATGATCCATTAAACATTTTTAGAGTACTTGCTGTATGCCAGGCAGGGTGCTAGGTGCTACATGCAAATAAATAGACAAGAAGTAAAAAACAAATTCTAAGAAGTTATGACAGTTGTTAATAGTCCTATATGGGCTTTAAGATTTAAGCTGTTCTTTGGATTTCCTTTGACTTTAATTTTTTTTGTTTGTGTATTTTTTCATTAGTAAAGTTTATTCTTATATTTTACTTTCTGACCTCAGGTCTCATAGCTGTAAAACCAGGAATATGCCAAGCTCAGCTCCTCCATCAAACCTGATTTGTGTAACCCAAAGTAACTGATTATTGTACCTGTGGAAAGCACTCAGTTTCATCCTATTCATAAAACTTTACAAACATTATCCTGCTACAAATTTATATGAATATACTCCAGGTCAGAGACTAGAGCTTATGGTTTGGGAAAATTCTAGCTAAAGTAATTGACTTATTCAGTCATGTTTTTTGACACTGTACGTTGTGCTAGGCACTGGAAGTTCTGTGGTAAATAAGACAAGTTCTCTATTCTCTTGGAGCTGATATTGTAGTAACAATAAACAAAGTACCCAAATTAGAAAATAGATAACTTCAGTCATTTAGGTGACATAAAAACAGGGTGATAGAGAACAGCTGAGAGGACTACTCTAAGTAGTTAGGGAAATCACCTTTGATGTGATGTTTGGGTTGAGACCTGAATCACATGGAACCACTTAGTAAAAATCTCAGGGCCAACCATTCCAGTCAGAGGGACTAAAAAGCGCAAAAGCCTTAGGACAAGGAACGAGGTTGGTGTGTTTAAGGATGTAAAAGAAGACTAATAGTGTTTATGATGAGGAGGGGAAAAAGTGATAGACTATGGGATCAAGAGAAATAGCAATTTAAGTGTGATAGGAAGTCATTGGAGATTAATGACATGATCTGTGTTTCAAATGGAGAATTGAAGAGTATGAGTGATGGGTGAGTTCTGGAAATAAGTGTGGAATTGAAAGACAGCTATTACTACTGTCTAGATGAAAAATGGTGTTTTTTTAAGGCAAAATTTACTATAAATTCTTTATGATGTTTATTTGTAATTTTACACTAATGATTTTATATGAGTTTTTCAAAATCATTTTGTGCTAGTAGAGGCCATCTGTCTGACTTTAACATGCTACCATGCATGACCCACATAATTCTGCTTTAAGACCTGGTAATTTGGCTCTCTTTATAAAACAAGTTCAAACTAATTTGTCATTCAGTGTGTTAAGTGATTTTATTAAAAAGCCACATATTTTGGGATGATTGTTCTGTTTTAACGCAAGGAGGGCACCCTTTTAACAGGGTCTGATTTAAAGAAACCATGCTACAAAGGACATTCACTTGGAGAAGGAAACTGATGCCCTCTATAGGATACACTGTTCCTCATTGGGTCATTCTTAAACAACCCAGTCAACATCAGAACATCTTTAAATATCATTGATAAAGGAGAATATTTATCTTAAATACTTACATATCAGTTATAGTTGTATTTAATAAACTGCATACCCTAAGAAATATTCTGATACAAGAAATTCTTTTAGTAGAGAAAAATTGGAATGTTTTCTGTGAAGAGTCCTTGTAATGTTGACCCTCTCTTTTAAGTTATTCTTCCTCCTTGTCAAAATTAGGCTGTAAATTCTGCTATTCCCAATATTTCTCATTACTGCTGGTTATAAAATTTCTTCTTAAAGTTTTCCATAATTATTAAATTTCCAGCCTCATAATATTTACTTTTAAGTGGCGTGTTTATTTGTACTATTACTATTCTACACCAGGTACCTCTGGCTGTAATGTTCCTATTAACTAAGTAAGTAGTTTTCTCCGTGGTCGCTTGCTCTTTTCCCCAGAGTTTATTGACTATTTGAGCTTCACTTCTTTGTAAACTTTTATTCACCTAATATTTTTTATTACTATTAGGAAGAATATTATGACTTTTTATGAAGAGATCTTAGAACATTTCCCTTGGTATTCATCTTCATTTCAGTTTTGCATATTTCTCCTTTTGGGATGCTTAGATCATAGCTGCTTTTTACATTTCCTTAGATAATTTTTTGAAGCAGAATACTAGAAGGAAATAATTTCTTTAGAAGTTGTGACAGTTATCTGGCAATCATTGTTTTGGTGGAAAGCTAGAAGTAGCACATCAATTTGCAACAACTTTGGCAAATATTATGTTACTATTATAAGGGTTTTAGTGGCTTGGGTGGTTAACTTTAGTTTAATAGATTAAAGAGTAAATTGTTGAGTTCTCATTTGTTTTGAGTAATCCATACCTTTTAAATTTCTCCTTAGCAATTCTTTCATTTCTAATACAAATATGGCTTCACCACTTGCTGGTTTTTGGGGAATGACTCCTGGGATTACTTAAATAATTTATAGACAGATTTTAATTTATTTCAGTTATTGTTATCCCACCTGCATAGTCAAACTGAATTAAGTACTCTTTAGCAGATACCTAAGAAAAGGAAAAGACCCCTATGTGTAAGTCATAGTAGATGAGAGTTAGAAATGGCATGATGTACTCTTTCCCATAATGCTCCCACCTGAAAGGAAGATCTCTAATATCTGAACACTCCATCTGAATACAGCCAGCAAAAAACAAGCTGTTAGTAAGCTTTTATGGATTGAGGCTTCATCGGTGCTGAATTTTTATTTTTGTTTTGCTGCTTCTTGTGGAGAAAGTTAAGAGGTACTGAATTAGATCTAAAGACATCATCTGATCAAGCAGATGTACTACTGCCTTAGGTCTACACTCTGTACAAGGTTTAGCCCTTGGTAGCAGTGCTAGCTTTTAACCTTAGCATCTCCTCCAGGGGGCTTATTTTACTTTGGCTCAACTTTTTATCTCTTCTAGGGGAAGACAAGCTTTAAAAATAAAGTAGACACTCTCTTAACTGATTTCCACTAGTCAACATGCCAAATTAACTGATGCTCTTTATTCCCTCTATAAAACATAGCGGCTGCTGGCCACACTATGACATGCAGACAGCTAGCGGCTAGGATGCCTCACAGGTTGAATTTTTTGCTTACCTAAGAGTTATTTATATGTGATTCCAAACTATTTATGCCAATTGTATGAGTAGGAAAAGAGGATTGTTTCTTTAAAACTAGGTTATACACCTTAGACTTATTGAAGATGGTGATTTAACTCTTGTTTAAATTAGTACTAGGTTAAAAAAAATTTTTTTTAACTGTAAAAATTGGGAAAAATCTTGAAAAATACTAAAATTGCTTTGCAAATGACTGTAAGTTTTTTGGTTCCACTTCAAAGAATCTGAAACTAGAAATCATAGGTGACCCCTTATAGATGTGCTTTATGCAGGAAAGAAAAAAAAATTTAGTGAAACCTCTGTACTCAAAGAAAAGGTATCGGACCTACATCAGCTGATGAGATGAGCATAAGGCAGGGTTATCTGCGCACATTCCGACCTTCTCTGTGACAGGCATCTCCAGCACGGAGGCAGCCCTGCCTCACACTCACCGATGGAGCACCGAGACATTGGGATAAAGACCTTTAGAGGAAATGGGAGAAGAAAAAGGCTGAAGGAGAACAGTTTCTTTACCATTACTCTCTGGACAAGATATTGGCTACGTATGCAAGGGGCATTTATGTGCAAACCCTTAACAAGGTGTGATCTTTATTTTATCTGCATTTAGTGTTGCAGATGAGTTGTAAACCCAACTGAAAGAGGAATGCCCTTCAAGAACTTTCTCTTAAAGCTCCAAGTGTACGTTTAAGTGTTACTTGAAAGGAGGACCTTTGCATGGCAGCTAATAGTGCTTTCTGCTAAGCAAGATTGGTTTATATGATCATAATTAATATTTGTTGAATAATACACTAAAAGTGCTTCATGAATAGTGTCATCTATGGAGCTTAAAAATTGAGGAAAAAAGAATATATACATCATGTCTGATAGAAAACATCTGCCACGATGCTATATAATTAATGTATGCTGAATGTGGTTCCATATTATTTCATACTTTCAGAAGTCCACTGAGAAGAAAACGCTCACGTTGCCAACTTCGTATACTTTGTTGGTTGGTACTGCTTAGGAAGGGTTCATAGAAACACTCACCGTCTCTCTTCAACTTTATCTTTCTGCTCCCTACACCTGTTGCCTGTTCTCTCATATTCTGTTCCCTCTTCCTCCACTCATACATATGCAACAAAAAGGGGAGTATTTATTTCCCCAAATTGTATCAACTTAATAAGGACTAAGAAATCATGATTATAAAATAAATGCTATAAAAATTGAAGAAAAAAAAAAGATTGACAGACAATTGTGTATTTTAGGTCTTAAGTTAAAAGTCAGTATTTAGAATGTGTGTTTGTGTTTTATATTATAAACATAAATCAAATTTGTGGGGGTTTTTTTTTGTCATTCTTTACATTAACTGACTTTGATTAAGTGATCACCACTCCCCTATCACAATAGGGAAGAAATTTTACTGTACTAGAAATCAGAACATTTCTCTGGCTGTATTTTTTTTTTTTTAATTCTTTTAAAACAGAGAAAGAGAGAAAAAGCATAAGCAGGGGAGAGAGGCAGAGGGAGAAGGAGAAGCAGACTCCCCGCTGAGCCAGGAGCCCGATGGGGGGCTGGATCCCAGTACCCAGAGATCATGACCTGACCTGAAGGCAGACGCTTAACCATCTGAGACGCCCAGGCGCCCCTCTCTGGCTATATTTTAAATGATCTCAGTATACATAACAAGCGAATGTTCGTATGATCTTGATGTCTTTTCAAGGCAGGGGGACAATATGTTCCGTAATAGAAAGTCCCCAGTGGATAAGCTATCATTGTCTTTTACCTCTTCTTGTCCAAATAAGATGAGTCACTATCAGAACTTGAAGTTTTCTTCAATTTTTGACCAAACGTAGCTCTTGAATGAGTGGAATATCCTTTAACTTCTCACTCACTGTGAATTTCAGGAGACTATTTCCACAACTCCCCCAAAAAAGTGTGAAATTACCTTTCTCTAGCTCTTTGCTCTCACTTCTCTGCCATCTGCTTTTGTGAAGATAAAGCATTGTCATTGAGATGCAATTATAAAGATTAAATTCAGAGAAATAAAGACTTCTCAGAACATTCAATAAGAAAATAACCTAATTAAAAAATGGGCATAAGATTTAAACAGACTTATCTGAAAAAGGTATATAGATGACAAGTAAGTTTAATCTCGTTAATCATTAGAAAAATGGAAGCAAAAACCACAATGAGACATCACTACATATCTATTAAAAATGTCTAAAATTTAAAAATCAATCATGCCAACCTTTGGCAAAGATACAGAGGAACTAGAACTTTGATACACTGCTGGTAGAAATATAAAATGGTATAGCCACTTTGGAAAATAGTTCCTCAGTTTGTAAAATGTTAAACAGAAACCTATCATTGGTCCAGCCGTTCCATTCCTAGGTATTTACCCAAGGCAAATGAAAGCCTATGTTTATTGTACACAAATATTTACAGCAAGTTTGTTGTAATAACCAAAAACTGGAAACAACTCAATGTCCACTGACAGCTGAATTGGATAAATTATATCCATAAAATGGAATACTATTCAGCAATGAAAAGGAAGGTACTTTGACACATACAACAATATGGATGAATTTCAAATACACGAAGAAGCCACATTAAAGAAGAGTACATAATATGATTGCATTTACATTAAATTCATAAAAATGCAAGCTAATCTGTAGTGACAAAATGCATATCACTGCTTGCCTAGTAACCTGGAGAAGAGTGTTGGAGGGCCAAAAGGGAGGCATTACAAAGGAAACTTTTCTGGGTAATGAATGGTAGGTTCACTATCTAGATCATGTTCATGATTTCATTTGTATATATACATACATACATACATACATACATATATATGTATGTATGTTATAAATAAAGATGCTATAAATGCCCATGAGAAGGTTTTTGGGTGGATATATTTTTAGCTCCTTGGGATAAATACCAAGGAGTTGGTTGCTGGATCATATGATAAGAGTATGTTTAGATTTGTAACAAAACTGCCCACTGCCAAACTGCCTTCCAAAGCGGCTGCGCTATTCTGCATCCCCACCAGCAGTGAATGAGAGTTCTTGTTGCTTCACATCCTTACCAGCATTCGGTGTTGTCAGCGTTGGGATTTCAGTGATTCTAGTATATGTGTAGTGGTATCACATTGTTTTAATTTGCAGTTCCCTAATGACATATGATATGGATCATCTTTTCATATGCTTACTTGCCATCTGGATCTTCTTTGGTGAGGTGTCTGTTCCCATCTTTGGCCCATTTTTTTAACTGGGTTGTTTATTTTCTTAATGTTGAGTTTTAAGCATTCTCTATATTTTGGGGGAAAATGTCGTCTAATGGGATATATCTTTTGCAAATATTTTCTCCACGTCTGTGGCTTGTCTTCTCATTCTCTTGACGGTATCTTTCACAGAACAGAAGCTTCTCATTTTAATTAAGTCCAGCTTATTTTTTTCTTTCGTGGATCATGCCTTTGGTGTTGTATCTATTAAGCCTTTGCTATACCTAAAGTCGTCTAAGTTTTCTCCTATGTTATCTTCTAGGAGTTTTATAGTTTTGAATTTCCCTTTAGGTCTATGATCCATTTTTAGTTAATTTTTGTTAAAGGTAGGGTCTGTGTCTGGATTCATTTTTTTTCTTTTGCATGTAGATATCCAGTTGTTCCAGTACTGTTTGTTGAAAAGACTGTCCTTTCTCCATTGAATTGCTTTTGCTTTTCTGTGAAAGATAGGTTGACTATATTTGTGTGGGTCTATTTCTGCATATCTCTTTACTGTTCCATTGATATATTTGTCCTATTTTTTGGCTAGTAACACATGGTTAAGTATTGTAGCTATATTTTAAGTCATAAAGTCCTCTATCTTTTTTCTTCTTCAATATTGTTTTGGTTATTCTGGGTCTCCCATGTCTCCATATAAACCTTAGAATCAGTTTGTTGATATCTACAAAATAACTTGCTGGGAGTTTGATTGAGATTGTATTGAATCTATAGATCAAGTTAGGAAGAACATGGAATATCTCTCAATTTATTTGGTTGGTCTTTGATTTCTTTAATCAGAGTTTTGTAGCTTTCCTCATACAGATCTTACATGTATTTGGTTAGATTTATAACTTTCATTTTTTATTTTTTTGAGTACTAATGGAAATAGTATTTTTTATTTAATTTCAGATTTAAATTGTTCATTGCTAATACATCAGAAAGCAGTTGGCTTTTATATATTAGCCTTGTATCCTGCAGCCTTGATATAATCACTTACTAGTTCCTGGAGTTTTTGTTGTTGTTTCTTCGGGAGTTTCTATATAGACAAGCATGTCATCTGTGAACGAAGACAGTTTTATTTCTTCCTGCCCTGTCTTTATTCCTTTTATTTCCTTTTCTTTTCTAATTACATTAGCTAGGACCTTCATTATGCAGTTGAAAGAGTGCAAGAGGGGACATCCTTGCCTTTTTCCTACTGTAGCCATTGACTTTTGTATATTAACCTTGTATCCTGCACCTGTGATATAGTCGTTTATTAGTTCCAGAAACTTTTGGTTGTTTTTTGAAATTTTCTACATTAACAGTTGTGTCCTCTGCAAATGAAGAGTTTTGTTTTTTTTATTCCCAATCTGTATACCTCTGATTTCCTTCTCTTGTTTATTGCATTAGCAAGGGCTTCCCATACGGTGTTAAATAGGGAGTGCGAGAGGGGGCATCCTTGCCTTGTTCCTATCTTAGCTGGAAAGCATCTAGTTTCTCATGATTTGCATTCTATTTTCTAAAAGAGATTGTAGAGAACTGTTATAATTTCTGCTTAAAATGTTTGACAGAATTCATTA
The DNA here is from genome assembly GCF_011800145.1 of Mirounga leonina. Taxonomy (NCBI): domain Eukaryota; kingdom Metazoa; phylum Chordata; class Mammalia; order Carnivora; family Phocidae; genus Mirounga; species Mirounga leonina. The sequence continues at coordinate 900,823 of NW_023270839.1, read as the reverse complement.
GTGAACACATCTAGACTTTATGCTTTCTGTTATGGAAGGTTATTCATTATTGATCAATTTCTTTAATAGATGTAGACGTATTCAGATTATCTATTTCTCTTTTAGTGAGTTTTCATGGATTGTGTCTTTCAAAGAAGTGGCTCATTTCATCTAGATTCTCAAGTTTGTGAGCATAGAATTGTTCAAAATACTCCTTTATCATCCTTTTGATGTCATAGGATCAGTAGTAATGGCCTCTCTTTCATTTCTGATATTTTTCCATTCGTGTTTTCTCTCCTTTTTTCTTAGTTAACCTGGCTAGATATTTATCTTGATTTTATCAAGATAAATTTTATTTTATTGATCTCTTCAAAGAGTCAGCTTTTGGTTCCAGTGATTTTCTCTGTTAATTTTTTGTTTTTAATTTCACTGATTTCTGTTCTAATTTTTCTTATTTCTTTTCTGGTGCTTACTTTAAATTTAATTTACTCTTCTTTTCCTGGCTATATCTTTTAAGAGTTCAACACATTGTTGTTATAAATTAAAGCTAAATGCTTCTGAGAGTCATAGTAAAATAAGACTTATTATAGTTTACAAGTGCCATATAAATCTATTTTTTCCAGAAATATAAATAAAGCAGTTTTTGGTATTTCATTATAATAAGGTTGCTAATATTTGTATTTTTAATACTTTTCATCTATAAAGATCATTTCACACACATTTTAAATTTTTTATTACATAGATCACTTTAGTCAGAGTTTTTTTTAGGAGTCAATATATAGTATCATTTATAGATTAAAGTTGTTTATTCTAAAACAGAATTAAGGCAGATTTCACAAATAGCATATAGGACAAAAATAATGAAATAAAAATGGAATAGGTGACATATAGTTATAATGATAATTCTCAAATTTCGCTTTGTATTTTCAGGCAACCAAGATTTAAAAAAAGAGAGAGAGAGATGTGATTAAGTTTAAAAAAAAAACAAAGCCCTTCTTATCAGAAAGGAGAATTTGTTTTTTATTCTTTTTTAAAAATTTTTATTTATTTAAGTATACTCCCACTATGGGGCTTGAACTCATGACCCCGAGATCAAGAGTTACATGCTACACTGACTGAGCCAGCGAGGCACCCCTTAAATTTAATTCATTAATTAATTAAGTATATTTATTTATTTTAAGTATATTTTTTATTCTAAGCAAAGTGTTCCTTAGCATCATATCACAAAATACATTGCTCATATTGGGCATTATCTAGAATAAATTAAGTGATGTAATGGTATAGTATATTAATATCAGTTACACTCTTGTGTAATTAATTTTAATATAACATAATTTTAATTCTTGTGTACTTAATTTTAAAATAAAATAATATATAAAATAATATAAATATTATTAAAATATATTATAAATAATATAAATATTAATATAAAATTCTGTATAGCAACTTTAATGAATGTCAAAGGTATAATATTAAAATATAATTCAGGGGCGCCTGAGTGGCTCAGTTGGTTGGGTGTCCGACTCTTGATTTCCACTCAGGTCATGATCTCAGGGGGATCCAGCCCCACATCCAGCTCCATGCTCAGCAGGGAGACTGTTTGAGGTTCTCTCTCTTCTCCCTCTGCCTTTCCCCGTGGGCCCTGCCCCCCGCTTGCACCTGCTTGCGCACTCTCTCCCTCTCTAAAATAAGTAAAATCTTTTAAAAAATTAAAAAATATATATAATTCAGTGAGGGCAGTTTTATGAGTTTCCAATGTAGTAAGGTCTAAGTTTATAACATTTTAATATCTGGAGTGGAAAGATTGCATATTCTTTAAATAATATGTTACTACTTTTTTTCAATTCGGCTTTTGGTAGGAATTTGATAGCAGAGAAGTTGAAGTTGCATATTCTGATTTGGGCCTGAAATGCTAGAAATTCAGTGTTCTTATTTGAAAGAAAAATGCATCTATTTGGAAATGAGATAATCAAGTGGTAAGATTGATAGCCTGTTGTAAAAATTGAGGATCCTAACCAAGTTCCTAACCCTGACAGTGTAATCAATGTCCATCACTGCATAGATGAATTTTAAGATTTCTAAGTCACTCTGTCATATGAACAAGTACTCCAGAGTAAATATATTCATCCACCTGTGTTATAGAACAGCTTCAAAGATAATTTCATGTATTATCTGGGCTTTGCACCACATAATTTTTTATGATGGCAACCAATTCAAACCCACCAGTATGAAATGCAACAAAATGTACACCTAAAGAATGGAAAATATATTAACATGCTATTTTGTTATATCATAAAAAGCAGTTGAGATTTGGAGAATTTGTTCATTACCTTGCAGGGGACAAGACATATAATAATAAATAAGTAGTCACAAGGAGTTCATATTCTAGTGACCGACCAACTGCAGACTATTACAATACAAGTGCTGCCCACCCAGGGGATCAGATATCCAAATATAGCACTAAAAGATGATAGGGATTAAACATGTGAAGAAGAAAGAAAGAACAGGAAAAGCTAGGTTATAAATTATCTTCAACTTAGGTATAGGTTATATTCTAAAAATACAGTCCTAGGGACGCCTGGGTGACTCAGTCATTAAGCGTCTGCCTTCAGCTCAGGTCATGATCCCAGGGTCCTGGGAACAAGGCCCGCATTGGGCTCCCTGCTCCACGGGAACCCTTCTCCCTCTCCCACTCTGCCTGCTTGTATTCCCTCTCTTGCTGTCTCTTTCTCTGTCAAATAAATAAATAAAATCTTTTAAAAAATAAAATAAAAATACAGTTCTAAGTTCATCTTAGCTTAGGCTATACTTTCCTGTAGATAAAATGTGATGTATAGATCCCTATTCTTTCAAACCCTATTTAATTCATTATGTGGAATATTCCTAGTATTGTCTTTCAACTGAGAAGGGTTTATCATCCCCTCTCTCTCCCCTGAGAAGTAGAGGAGAGGAATATTGAGATTCTTAATAGTAAAAGGAAGTATAACTCTAATCCTTCCTTTCTTTTTCTTTTTCTTTTTTTAAGTTGGGCGTGGAGCCCAACACGGGGGCTTGAACCCATGACCCTGATATCAAGACCTGAGCTGAGGTCAAGAGTCAGACACTTAACCGACTGAGCCACCCAGGTGCCCCAGCTCTAATCCTTTCTTACCTTTACTTTCACTGCTGACTTGTGCTAGGGGATAGAATTAGGGTTTGGAAAAGAGGGAAGGCCAAGAAATACCACTCTAGACTGTCATCAACAGTCATAGACTGAGGTGAGGAATGAGAATTCCTCATGTGAGGAGGGAGCAGGGAGCAGGGAACACCAGAATGGTGGTGTTTGTAGCTAGAATGGAGCGAATGGTTAAGAGAAGGAAAAGTCCCTCACAGGGAAAAAGGAATTCGTTTCATGCCCTGTACCGTTCATCTGACAAATGTCCCTTGGTAATGGATTTTCAAAAGACAAAATATGAATACTACTTGTACATCCCAGATGACTCTTAAGAGTTCTCCATTACTGTGAGTGAAGGGGCAAGCTAGTTTTTAACCGACTGAGCCACCAAGGTGCCCCTGCAAGCTAGTTTTTAGAAGTGCCCTCTTCTTTTGTTCCATTTCAAAATAGGCTGTCGCCAGTCAAAAAAGTTGTGTGTGTATGTGTGTTATGTTAATTTAATATAAATGTTGAGGTAGTGTACTGAAAAGTGAAAAACATCAGGCTGATTTTCCACTGGTAACTCTGAAATTGGGAGAAAAACACTAGAATTTTTTAAAAATCAGATTCTTCACTTAGCCCTTTTAAAGGGATTTTTGAGAAGTTTATGGCTTTCAAAATTCATATTCACTAGATGTAATTTGTATTCCATGCATAGTCCTTTGGTTTTCTATGGTATTCCCTTCTTACTATTTATTCTTGATATTTATTGAAGTTACTAAAAATCTGTTTATTATCTTGACCTTGTTATTTTGTTTTATATTTTTAATTTGTCTGTTTTCCATGTAACTGTTGTTATCCAAATTGTATTCTCCTTTGAACTCATATGTATAAGAATAATTAATCTTTGGGATTACAGAAATTGTTTCTCTTAGTATTTTCCTTTACTTCAAGAAACTGAGAAAGGATCTCTAGATAATATATATATTGGCCAAAATAACCTTTTACCACATATACATAAATTATGTGTATTACCCCCCAAAAAACCAAATATGTACTAATTGACAAATATACTTTCTTTCATAAAGCATATACAAAAGAAGCAATAAATTGTACTTGAGGAAAATATAATTTTCCCTACTCTTTATCTGTGGTGTACATTGGAGTCTGACCTGGATTTGAATCTCAACTCTCTACTACTTCTACTCTGGTAACCTTGAATAAATATATGTTTCTGTGTGTCTGTTTCTTCATCTTTAAAATGGGACTAATAATTCCTAGTTCATAGTGTTACTTGGAGAATTAAATGAGATTATCTAAATTAGTAGTTTTTAAACATTCTTCTCTGGTACTCTAGGTCACTGTAGGGACATTTGATGGGTCATTTGTATCTATTTTATGGGGTTCTGCAGAAGATTTGGTTTGAGAGAGAGGGTCCTGAGGTTCTCTGTTTAAAAACATTTGAAAGCCATAGCTGCAAGTAAAGTGCCTTGCACAGATAGAACTGGACATACCCTAGTTCTCATGCAGGTTAGAAAATCTTGACTTCACTCCTTTCCCTCCTCCATGGGAATCAGTGTATTAAAATGCCAAGTTACTTCTCTTTAACTGCTTTATTGAGGTCTAATTCACATACCATACAGTTCACCTATTTAAAGGGTACGATTCATTGGTTTTTAGTTTATTCACAGAGTTGTGCAACCACAGCCAAAATGTACTTTCAGAACATTTCCATCACCTCCAAAAGAAACTCCCTACCCATTATCAATCAGACTAACTTATTTTGGATTCTATTTCCATTGCTTATTAGAACTTTAAACATAAGTAAATTGATATATCAAGAAGAAAGGAAAACAAATCTAATGAACCATGTTTCTTCACTGATTTGTACGTACAGACATTAGAGTCCATTATGGCATTTAGCATACTTAATTTTATATATTAAGTCACCAAAGACAGTTCTTTACATTTTTCACTTCTAGAAGTTCATTTATCTACTTTCATGACTTCTAAAGATGACTACTTGATCTGTGTATGTCCTGCTCTTAGTTGAGAAATTCAACAAATACTTTGTCAAGTACTTGTTATGAGCCACGTGCTATGTTAGACTCCTAGGGTGAAACAATTAATTTAACAATTTTTAGAAGGGTGGCATGTAAACAAAGGAAGGTAATAAAGTGTGATCATACTATAAAGAGGTATGTAAAATGCTGATGGTACACATTTAAGAGAGTAATAAATTCTTCCAGCCAAGAAGGAGACTGAGGGAAGGGCAATCAGGGGAAGGAACAGAGATTGAAGAGAGTTGCAGAGAAGCTCGTCCTTAAAGAATGAATAGAATTCACTGCACAGGTAATAGAGGAGGAATATATTCTTAGGAAGCTAAGAGAATAACCCAAGCCTATACTTAGAGGACTAAAAGCATACATGATATTTAATGAAAAGTGAGGTATTTGATGTGACTAGAGGAAACTAAATACAGTGAATAGTTGTGAAACAGAAAAGGTTGACTAGAGCCTGAGAGTCAGCTTAATACCTTATTTTATCACCTTCTCCCCTCTTCTTCCCTGACTTCACTCTACAGATAATTAGCCTTTCCCAGTCTGATATTGAGTTCACATTAACATAGTTCCTACTGCCATCATCCTAGTTTCCCTGGAGTTATCTTTGACTTTTTTTCACTGCTTTGCTTCCCATATCCATTCACATGTTAATTATTATTCACATGTTAATTATTATATACCTGTCTCTTTCTTTCCATTCCCACAGACACTATCATGGTCTCTTTCCTAGGATCTCTTTTCCATTCCTTTTGTCCATTTTTAATATTATATTTTTCCATTCCTAGGACTTCACCTCTTAATCTGTTTTGGTACTGAAAGTAGCTTTAATACAATAGCTAAAATAGTTCCTATCTGAAGACTGTGAAGGGCCAAAAGGTTTATAAGAAGGAAAACTCTTACAGAGTTTATTATACTCCTATCAGGAGTTGATTGACAAGGGAATTCTCTGTATTGATGTAGAATATGTTGTTGAGTTAAAGCAAAGAACAGAAGAGTATAGTATATTCCCTTTGTGTCAGAAAGCTGAAGAATATTAGGATATAGACCCTATTTTCTTACATTTTGCATAAAGGAACTGGACAACTATAGAAGAAATAATTGAAGTAAATATCCATAGGCTTAGGGGTGGAAGAGAAGATGGGTGAGGACAGGTCTCAAAGTATCCCTTCTTATGTTGTTCTGATTTTTAAACTGAGTATTTCATCTATTTAAAATTCTGGCCTTGTGTGCCACTGTGGGGGAAGTGGGATTGAAGGACTCTGACTGATTTTCTGTTACCTTATATATGAAATCACTCCTTAGTCTACCATTCAGACTTCTGCTCTCTGATTATGCCATGGTTTGATCCCTTTCACTGAAATGAACTCTGTTCATGTCCCCAAATCACTTTCAAAACTTAAGTCAAAATATATTACTTCCTTCTCTACAGTTGGTTAACTGTTTATTTCATGCTATCATTTTAGCTTAATATATTTATGTTCTGTTTGTTTTGATTCTTCATTGGTATCTCTATGAGTATTCTGATTTATTTCATGAATGATTTCTACTCCCATTTAGATTTTAACACTTTCAATAGAAATCATATTCTTTTCTCTTTTGTATTATTGAAACATAATTTAGTAGATACTTGATAAAGATGATTTTTATTTACTTTGGAGGATCCTAACATTTTAACTTCTTTTGGATAATTTTAATAAATTTTAAATTAGAAGAGGTATATAGAAAAGTTAAGTTTGACTACTTTTCCATTACCTAAAACTTCAAAGTATTAAGTAGGAAAATTAATGAGGAAAATTAGTTTTATTTAAAAAACATGGAAAATATTTAGGGTAATTTTCTGTCCAGTTAAGGTGAAAATGTGTGGATTTGCGCACTAAAAAAGTAAACGTAACATGACCACCTGACATTAATTTGCCTGGCATACAATATGATTTATATGCTAGTTACTAATTAATAGTAATTGAGATTGGTGTGATTTTTATCTTTGCTAATATATATATATATATATATAAAGTCAGATATGATAAAATAGTTATTGTTTTTTACATTAAGTGTATGATCAAAAGTAAGAAACTTGAAAATAAATTCTATTAGGAAATGAATGTTTTTAAAAATTGATCATAGAAAATAGAAACTTGTAAGCTGGGAGGCCCTTAGTGTGTTTTTATTACTTGATGTAGCCTAATCTAATATTTATTTTGAAACAGGCAAGAAAACTAGATGTATATTTTGAATATGAAGAAAAAATAATGAGCAAAACTACTCTGGATAAATCTCTTCTAGATATAATATCAGACCCTGATGGTATGTACCATAAATTTGAGGTTACTGTTAAGACTCATAGCTGATGAATCCAGCATTTTCAATTTAAGTAAAATCTGAATAGAATTATTTTTTTTTCCTGACAACCCATGCTAATAATGAGATAACTAAGTGAGCTATTTTCTGTTGAGAAGTTTGTAGCAAAGCAGTTCCTAAAGTGGAAAAAATGATTTGCATTTTATTTCATTGAACTTTTCTCTCATGGTATTTAAGAACTCGTTATATTCATTTATTTAAAGTGATATATCTGAAGTTCAATTTCTGCTGATTTTAGGAAGATTTGACAATTCAAAGCAGGTGTCTCTAAGTGATACACTTTCTAATTACTTTGGTTTAACCCTGAAGAGTTTCCTAAAAAGATACATCTAAAACTGAATTCTGTTTTAAATATTTAGGGAATTTGCTTTTAAAGAAACTCCTTAATCAATCCCTTTATATTTACATTTAACTAAGAATTTGTATGTTAGATTTTCTTAAAACAAGATACGATTCTTTGTACTTAAGAAAATGTATTATAATTATTGCTTTCAGTTATAATGATCATGGGATCTGCATAGGTTTTAGCCTCTAAAATTATCTAAACTTTAGAGATTTGATCATTACAGAGTAGCTTTCAATTCAAATCTCAGTGCTTTTCCAAAATGAAAAAAGAGTATATAAGCTGTTCAGTTTATATTTTGCATACAAGTTATTTAGCTGAATGATGATGGTTTTTGAGTTAAAGTTTGGTACGAGTTTAAGTTGAAAAATAATAAATTCCAAATTGTTTGTAGTTAGAGATTCTACTCCTAAAAACTTCTAAGAAGCTATAAATATTACTCACACTGTTAAGAAGCTAGATTTGTAGTGAGAACCTAGCATTTTGAAGGTATTTACACTTTTGATCTCTACCCCCAGTGTGGGGCTCGAACTCCTGAAAGTATTTACGTATTTATGCTTTGTAATGAAAAAAATGCAAAGATAAGCCCATCACTTCAGAGATGTTCCTGATTATTTACAATAAGTTTTGAGTAAAGTTGAAGCAAATAAATGTGTTAATAGAAAAACAATCAGAACCTTCCTGTTTTCTTTCCCCTTACTTTCTCAGTTTATTTGTTAAGACATTAAGAATGGCAGAGCAAGGTAGGCATTCATGCAAAGTGGAAGTCTGGTGCCACTTTAGCCCAGAACAAGATGTTGGAACCTGAGCAGGTTGAGAAGGGCAACCACATGTAGGGTAAAGGGAAGGTTGGTGACCTGCCATAAAGTGTCAAAGTCCCAGTGAATTTGAGCAGAGTATCCACATGTGAAAGCATGGTATATAAAAGCCCGAACAGATTGAGGAAGGTGACTATACGCAGGAGCAACCCAGCATCAGTCCAAGTGCGGTGAGAAGTGTGGCCAGGCATGTGAGCAAATCCATTGTAGGAAATCAGAGCCCAAATGGAGTGAGAAGGCATCCATGCAGGCAAGGCGATGGCTGCAGAGATAGGGTATTTGTTACGTACCACAGACTGGTTAAATAAGTGTATATGTCAGATAATACAAAGGGAGCTAGGTTTCCTATTGTCAGAGGAGGAAGGTATAAATATGGAAAGGGAGAAAACTATAATGAGCCCTGTAATGTTGGATTGGAATTGGAGGCATCATTGTAGACCTGGGTTTTCACTATGTATTTGTCAGAGAAATAAATACAGATACGTGTGTATCTGTATATGTATTCCCTAGTCCAGCCAACTAAGCAGGGCTGGGACAACAATACTCCAGTAGTATTGTTTTAGCTTATAAATACCATTTTCTACTAGGACTCATTGGAGAAGTAGTTGATTCCAGGGCTGAGGTAGGAAGAGAAAGTACAAAATGAGCCTAGAACATTTTGTTGTGTCAGAAAGCAAGTACTCAGAAAGTGATGGGACATGTCGAAGAAACCCAGAGTCAGCTTGAAGAGGCCCCTCGTGGCCAGATCATGACATCATGAGCATCAAAATAAATAATGATAACATTATAACTCACTGAATGAAATAGGAAGCCATCAGGCCATAGAGATATAGTAAATGAATAAATGGAAGTTTTACAAGATTATTTAGTTTCAAATTACCTCCCTACAAAATACTTCTAATTACAAAGAGAAAAACTAACTTTATAGTGGAGAAATATGATAGATCCCTTGCTAGGTAATCACAGTGAACATAAGTAATGAGACATATTGAAATAATGCCCCACCCAGTAGGATGCAATACAAAGAATACAGTATTTCTCTTGTGATATTCCTGCCAAAGGCATGTAACTGCAATCTGATCATGAGGAAATATCAAACAAAATTTAATTGTGAGATAGTCTACCAAAACAAAAACAAAAAACCAGCCTGTAATCTAAACATCAAGGGCATGCAAGTCAAGGAAAGACTGAGGACTGTTTCATACAGAAGAAGGTAACTGTGTGTTGTGTGACAGCCGTATATACCACGTGATTCTGAAATTGATCCTTTTGTCATAAAGGATGTTACAGAGACTAGTGGTGAAACTTGAAATTAATCTGAGGATTAGATGTTAGTAATGTATCAATGCTGATTTCCTGATTTTGATAGTTATTATATTGAGCTTATTATATTGGAGAATGTCTGACATTTGGGAATGATGGGACAGCGGGTCAACAACTTACTCTCAAATTGTTCAAGGAGATAAAAAGCTTTCTGAATTCTGCTTAAAATTTTCTCTAAGATATATCAGATTACTCAGTAAGAAAACTGACTTTAAAATTGAGAGCAGTTCCAGTGGAAACTTAGGTATGACAAGAGGATCCAGGCTGCTAATTGTAGGTTCTAGAGTGCTTGCAGTTGTAAAGGATACATTTTCATAATTTCCATTTGATTTCTCTGTGGTTAATATCATTATAAGCATCAGGATACTCTCCAACTCTTATCATAGTATTCTTAAAACCCTTAGCAGAAATTTTGAGGCCTTTTATTAACACTATAGCAACTATAAAATATGTTTCTTCTTGAAGAAGAGAGTGGGAACTCTCTCTTCTTTAAGCAGGATAAGTGCCTCCTATTAGAAAGGCTATGCTAGATGCTGAGGATGTTAAAAATAATAGCAAGGATCTACAAGGCCCCTAAAATTCTGAAGGTGGGGAGCCTTTCTCTCCTATTTTAGGAGTAGTGGTCCCAAGAGCCTGCAGCAAGCCTCGTTGCTCTTTTTCTCTTTGTCTTCTAACTGCTTAGTCATAATTGCAGGAAATGCACAATGGAACAGGTAACTAAAGCCAAAGCTTTTGGGATGGAGCACCAAAACGGGAAAGCCAAGGGAATTGGAAACTACCAGGGAGATTGCAGAGAGGAAGTTGCTCAGGAAAGCAACCTCATAAAGTTGTTTATGAATTCCTGGGCTCACCCCTGAACTGCACATACGTGAATCAGATCCTAAACAGTATTATTCCAAAGACTGAGAGTTGAAGGGCTAGACAGTTTCCCAGTTCCCATAGAGGCCACTAGATAGTTGGACAGATCCCAGTAGCACTGCAGAAGGTTTTGAAAATATAAATCAATGATGGAACCACAACCCAGAGAAAGCTGTAGAAACTTTGGCCTGAACCCAACCAGGCTAATTACCTGCCAAACAAAAATAGCAGCTTTCTCCTAGGACTTAAACAAGACCCTGAATTTCATAATCTAATTTTCAAAATGTCCAAGATACAATATTTATTTGTAAATATTAAAACTTTGGAAAAACCCATCATTGATCTTTATTAACACTTTTAGGGAGTAAGGATAATTTGAAATGGTTATCTGGATTTTGAACCATATAAAAAATCAATGGTTCATTAGTCATATTTTGAAAAATTTTTCCTAGTTTTTATTCTATAATAAAGTATAACAGTTTCCAGTTCTTGAGGATTAGGACACACTTTGAAGTGAGAGTGCATATTGTTATTTGTTGGTGGTGAAACTGAGTTATCTCTGACCAGTGCTTTATCACTTTGCACCAGAGTACACCCAGTAGCAGAGGGGAGAATAAGTGAGTTTCTTTGTACAGTTTTGGACTCTGGGTAATAGGAGTAGCAGATCAAACGCACTGCGAGCAAGAAATTTCTTTGAAATCTTATGTTTTGTCTTAAACAATTTCAGGCAAATATATTTTGTATTATACAACAGTGTTTATTTTAATATAAATGTATTCTTTTCCCAAATCTTATAAGTGATACAATACTCTTCAGAAAGAGTCATATATATAGTGACCCCACTTTTGAGAAGTACCAAAGTTTTGTAACCCAACACCTAGAGTGACTATACAGCTATTTTTCCCAGTCTCATTTTTATATCTGTTGTCCTTACATAATTATTACTGGCATCCCCTTTCCATCCCAGAAGTATCCTGTTTTAGAATTTTATGATTACCCTACCTATACCTTTCTTTCTGAGTTTATATCTAAAAGGTAAATCTCTTACAGACATTTTGAAAGATAGAATGGAGGTACTTCTATATTCCATTCCTTTAATCCCACAGCATTTAATCATTTTTCCGTATCTGTATTATACATGGTTATAGCTATAGGGCCTATAATCTTGTCAGTTAAATCAAGAACCATATTTTATCTTGTCACGTATCTGTGCCTTAAATTTTTATATACTTGTGTTGACTATAATATTTAACCACAATTATGAAAGTTTTTTTATTTATATTCCCCTATGTAGCAGGAACTCCAGAAGATAAAATGAGGCTGTTTCTTATTTATTATATAAGTGCACAGCAAGCACCCTCTGAGGTATGTCCTCTTTGTTCAGTTATTGGGCAAAAGGAGAAATATTTGTTTGTTTCAAAAACAGAAGACCAGATCACTATGGCCAAATAACTACCTTATTCCTTTCTTTAAAAGAAAAACAATTTGTTAAGGCTGGTTCTATTTACTGCTGAGTTTTATAGCAATATTTATTGTCACTAAGAGAACTATCTACTCATGAAATGTCTGACCACTTTTAAATTGTTGGAATATGAATTGGATTCAAATGGCCAAAATTCTTATTTCTGGAAAATAGCTATTGTAAACTAAGTTAACCAAGTTTGCTATGCTTTTTGAAACATTGGTCTTATTTCTCATTATGTGATAATCTTAAAAACTCTGTTTCTTTGCGTTATAGCCACTAATGTTTTCCAATGAATTTATCTTTAACCCAAAGTAAAAATTTGGTAATATATTTTTTTAAATTTGGTAATATTTTAAGGTTATTAAAAGCTAATGTTTGTTATAGAATATAAGGAGTCAGTTGTAGGAAAATACCCAGAGTTCCAAAAAGTTATGTAAATATTATAATTTAATTTAATGAGATTAAACTTCGGATTTGTATCTGTCATATGACTCATATAAAAATAAAGTTGACATTTTTTGTATTGCAATCAAATAACTTTTATATCAATAAATTTCAGAATGATTGGAAAATGACAAATTTTCCTTTCTAGATTTTTTTTTTCTCAGTGGAAGAGTGGATTGTGGGTAATTTTGTTTTCTCTTTCTGTCATAGGCCATCATTTGCTTTTGAAGAAAAAAAAATTTTAAGTATATATAGGTAATTGATTTTGAAGGCAAATGGTGATTTTGGTATCAGTGTTGTTGCCAGGTTAGAGATCTGCTAACTCTCTCTAATGTTAACTCAGTGAAATTTTACTGGATGAGCAACAAGCATAAGAATTTTAGAGATGACATCTAGAATGATATTAATTGTTGTAAACTTCTTTCCTTCTCTGGTAGCATTTATTTTTAAAAGCCTGTTAGATCTTAACACTTTTTTTGGTCAAAAATCTCTGGCATGTTAAAACAGTAAACTAAACCCAATATTTGCTTTAGGCCAATTCTACTTTATTTTGGGCATATAGCTTTTGTTTTAATTCAGTAAGAAAATGTGGTTTTCTTTTCAGAAATATCTCATACCTGTATCTTTGGGGATTCTTACAGGCATATATATATATATATAAAGGATTATAGCCTATTTATAATATTTTCTTAAGAATTTATGATTTTAAAACTTAATTCCATATCCCCTTAATTTGACCACATTATTTTATTTTTATTTATTTTTGGTAAGGACCGTGTCTTTTCATAAGTTTAAGTGATCATTAAGAGGCTTAAAGCAAATTATGACTACTGATGTCAGCCTGATAGCCCCAAAAATGCAAAGTAGTAAAATCTCTAGTTGAGCTTTAAATTTGTCTTGTAAAATTTTTATGATGGAGTCACTACGATGATAGGCTCTTATAAAGTACAGGAATTCAACTACACTTACTCATCAAGAAACAAAAATAGCAAGAAAGAGAAAACAACAGTTTAAAAAGTGTAAGACACCTTTAAAGTGTAAGACACACTTTAAAAAGTGTAAGTGTAAGATACTCAGTTAATGAATTTGGACCACAAGAGTGCATATGAGAGGGGAAAACCTGAATCTGCATTTCCCCTCAGTCAGTGTCATGTCACAATGTCCCCTTGTGTTTCTGGTTTTAAAAATATTCTTGGTCAAGTCAAATGTTTCATTTAGTGCTTATCCCAAGGAAAGGCAGTCTATTTCAAAAATGGAGAAAAAACTGGCTCTGTTGGACTCAATGAGGGATGACCAAATACTAGATAGGTGATTTGGGAGCCTGTCAAAGGTAATTTTCATTAGATGTGATTTTTGTCTCAGGTGCTCACTTACAGACTCACTTAAAATATGACTCCACTCTACTTGGGTGCCTAGAACTTAAACTCATGCCTTTGGTCTAACTTTTTGATTAATCTAATAATAACAAACAAAATGGTCTTCTCTTTCACAAAAGTAAAAATTTTTATGATACCATTCTTTGCTTATTTCAGGCTGATTTGGAGCAATACAAAAAAGCTTTAATTGATGCAGGATGCAACCTTAATCCCTTACAATATATCAAACAGTGGAAGTAAGTTTTGTTTTCTTCTTACATAAGAGAGTACAATGGAAGTAGAGTTCCCAAGAAAATGGGAGTGTTACCAAGAAAATTTAACAATATCTTTTTTTTTTTCCAGTGGCATAAATATTTCCCTATCTGGCCCTCCCTGTCCACAACTTAAAATTACATAAAATGGTGATAACTTTCTTTCCTAGACAAGTTTATATTTTCTTCATTGATTAGATAAGAACATCAAAGACTGAAAAGTTTGGGTCAAATGTCTCAAAAACATTAAAAGAAAATTTTAATTTCACTAGTAGAGAAATGCAGATTAGCACAGGGCAAAGATTTAGTAAAGTGCTGTGCCAAGGATATAGGCAGCTTAACTGGTGCATTTAAATTCTGCTATTAAAAATACAGATTGTCACAATTTTTGCTAGATGGTATAAAAATAAGAAAAATCTTTGACCGCACACTTCTGCTCATAAGAATTTATCCCAAAGAAGTAATTGGTGTTGTAAAATCTTAGAAGCAACCAACCTAAATGTCCTATAGTGGGCATTTCCATAAGATAGAATACACTTGAAAATTAAAAATCATGTTATAGAAGACTTATTTAATAACACTGGAAAATGTATATGTTATATGATAAAGTGAAAAAATAGTTTATAACACTATTGATTTCATTGATTCCTCTTCTCTATGCCTAGGGGTTCTCCTAGACATTGTAAATACAATAGCAAACATGTGGAAGGCCCCTATGCTCACTGAATTTACATGGAGGGAACAATAAATCAACCAATAAGCAAAAAATGAACAGAATAATGTTAAACCATACTAAGTGATATAAAGAACATAACACCAAGTGATAAGATTTTTTTTTTTTTAAGATTTTATTTAAATTCAAGTTAGTTAACTTTTAGTGTATTATTAAGTTTCTGGGGTAGAATTTAGTGATTCATCAGTTGCATATAACACCCAGTGCTCATTACATCAAGTGCCTTCCTTAATGCCCATCACCCAGTTACCCCATCCTCCTACTCATCTCCCCTCCAGCAACCCTCAGTTTTTCTCTGTAGTTAAGAGCCTCTTATGGTTTGCCACCCTCTCTGTTCTTATTCTATTTTTCCTTCCCTTCCTCTATGTTCATCAGTTTTGTTTCTTAAATTCCACATATGAGTGCAAGTGATAAGATCTTAACTTGGGGGTGAGAGTTAAATTTGTTGAGAAGATCAGGAAAAGTCTCTGAGTAGATGGTATTTGAGCTAAACTTAGATGACAGTTTTTACAGTATGATCTCTATTATCTATACATTTATCCATCCATCTCTGTGTGTATGTATGTATGAACATATACATATCATTACATAGCTGAAATGACATACATTAAAATGTTAATAGTGGGTAATTCCAAGTAGTAGAATTTTTTTATTTTGTGTGCTTATCTTTATTTTCCAAATTTTCTACAACAAACATTACCATACAATATTTCTTAAAATAATTAATACTACAAGACTGAATATGCTTTCCAAGCTCAACTGTATTAAGAAATGTGCCAAGTTGTTATCAGGAGTTATCTCTGAGTTTTTGAGTTTGAGTGCTTTTTATTATCTATACTTTTGTTTGCTTTTTCAGATTTGTTTTTTTATGGGTTTTTTTAATCTTTTTTTTTTTTTTTTTTTTTGGTAGCGAGAGAGGGAACACAAGCTGGGGGAGTGGGAGAGGGAGAAGCAGGTTTCCCGCCGAGCAGGGAGCCTGATGCAGGGCTCCATCCCAGGACCCTGGGATCATGACTTGAGCCGAAGGCAGACGCCTAACGACTGAGCCACCCAGGCACCCCTTAAGATATTATTTTTAAGTAATCTCTACACCAAACATGGGGCTCAAACTTATAACCCAGGGATCAAGAATCACACACTCCACTGACTGGAGTGTCAGCCAGACACCCCTCTTTTTTTTTTTAAGTAATCTCTGCCCCCAATGTGGGGCTCGAACTCATGACCCCAAGATCAAGAGTCACATGCTGTACTGACTAAGCCAGCCAGACAGACACCCCTGCTTTTTCAAATTTCTTTCATTTGACTGTGTTCTTGCAATAAGAAAAACATACAACAAATGTCTGTTTAAAAAGAGAAACTGAAAACTACTTTTTCCAATTTTTTATAATACATACCCTTTACACATTTGGCTGTGTGGCATATTGTCATTGTTTTTTTACATTATGATTTGTCTGGAACTCCTTCATCAAACATTTGTTATAAGAAGAAAGCCAGTCTTGGGCATCATTTTATATGGTTATAAAATATTGAATTTCTAACAGTCTTTTTTTTCTAATTATGAGTAATACCACTTTTTCAAAGAAAATTTTAGAAAACTCAGGTATAAAGTAAAACTTTACCTGTAATCTCATCATCCAGAGCCTACAACTAAATATTAGTGTATATCTTTTTATATGCACATTACATGTATTTTTTTAAGACTTGGAAATCATTATTATAGATACAGTTTAATATATATTCTAGTTTTTCCATTAACTTTCATTACCAGTTCATTTTCTTAAATAATGGTTTTTTAAATTTTCTTCAGTGGTGGTATTTAGTGTTTGCATAATGTTCAGCCATAAAAATGTACCATTATATATCTAGTGAAAAATAAATATTGGTTGAAGGCAGAAATTCTAGTCTATTTCTGAAAACATTTGGTTCACACCCTCCTTTCTGAACAAGATTGTGATTTTTGTCCAGATTGAAATAGAGTATTTTTAGCATCTCAACTCTCACATCTTAGTGATTCTCATTCCTTTTTTACTCTCATGAAATTTTCTCATATGTAAGTAGACTTTTTTCTTTTACAAAAACAGTTGAAATAATTAGGAATTATTGTAATAGAATGAGTCACATAAAAATATTTATGGTATGCTGTTAAAATGTTATAGAACATTTACAATATGATATCAATTTTGTTTTTGAAAGTCTATATGTTATATATACATATATCCAAAGATTAGAAGAAAATACACACAAATCCTAACAGTGATCCTCAAAGTGGTAGGGTTCTTTTGGGAGCATTCTGTTTTCTGGATTCTCTACCGTGAACATATTCTCAGAAGACAAATATTTTTAAAAACACATCTTAAGTGCCATCTTTTTGCCCAGCCTTCAGGAATTCCGTAGTTTAGTTAAATAGATTCTGGACATTTAGAAAGATTTGAAAATAAATGATTATATGCAATTAAGTATAAAAGTGTGTGTTGTAGAATGTAACTCTTAAAAGGAAAAATCATTGGGTAGTAGAATTAGAATAGTGTTAATGAAGAAAGGGGTTTTGAGCCGAGTCTTAAAAGGAAATGCACAATTTCTGTTGGAGAAGAAAGCAGTCAGTTTATCCCCCTCAAAGGACAGCATGAGTAAAGATATGTGTCTGGTGGGGCGCCTGGGTGGCTCAGTCATTAAGCGTCTGCCTTCGGCTCAGGTCATGATCCCAGGGTCCTGGGATCGAGCCCCGCATCGGGCTCCCTGCTCGGCGGGAAGCCTGCTTCTCCCTCTCCCACTCCCCCTGCTTGTGTTCCGTCTCTCGCTGTGTCTCTATCAAATAAATAAATAAAATCTTAAAAAAAAAAAAAAAAGATATGTGTCTGGGGATGAGGGAGTATGGAATGTGGGGAACAGTAAAAGAGACTTAATCAGTACATGATTGTTCTTTTAAGGCAGCAAGTCTGTTTCATGTTAAGGATCATATATAATAAAAGGAAAAAAATCTTGAAGTTTGGGAAATGCATTTGTGTTTTTTTTAAGAATCTCAGTGTTTCAGTACTAATTGTACTATACTTGGGTGTCATTTTACATGATTAAAAATCATATAATCAGTATTTATATACTTGTTCCAGTGCTAATTGTACTGAAACATTGTATTAGTTGAAAAATTATTACTATTTTAGAAAATGTCTGCATAGTAAAAGTTATAGTCAATAGAGTTTTTAATTCTGTGATGCTGAATGTGAGCTCTGATAATCAACTTTTTAATATAACTTTTTTATTTCATAGGGCTTTTGCCAAGATGGCCTCAGCTCCTGCCAGCTATGGTAACACTACCACTAAACCAATGGGGTAAGTATTTTTAATAATTCTGATTGAATAAGTCTTGTACTCCAGACCATAATTAGACTCATGTGCCTTAAAAACACATTGACACTGGTTTTTGGGGGGCTTGGGTTTTTTTTTAATTTTAATTCTTTTTAAGATATATTTGTTTTAGAGAGAAAGAGCGAGTGGGGGAAGGGCAGTGGGAGAGACTCTTCAAGCAGACTCCCCGATAAGCAGGGAGCCTGAGCTGAAACCAAGAGTCAGACGCTTAACCAACTGAGCCACCCAGGCACCCAGAAACACACTGACACTTTGTATTCAGAATGTTTTCATTGTGCTATGAATGTCAACATGCTTTTGCCTTCCTTAAGTTTAAATTCTCATTTTAAAATACAAGTTAATATATTTTACATGGTATGAGCTGTTGGCTTCTTCTTCCTTCTTAAAACATTTTATTTTTTGTTTTCAGAAGTTATATGAAGGTTAAAGCTATTCTTGTATCAGTGTTGATAAGTATATAGATTTGGAGCTAGGCACTCAAGACTTAGCTTCAAGGTAGACCTAGGTATACTGTTAAATGACAAGGAGGAGGTCCCCAGAGGTGGGTCTGACTTCTGATTCCAGAGAATCCTATAGTGTGCATGATTTTCAAAGTAACTGAGCAAGGTAATTCTAACTACTCTTTTTTATACCATACTTATTTCAAATTCCTTAATTTTTAGAACAGGAAAACAGTTTTATTCTAGCCTCACCCTGAGCTTCTGGTTTTAATGAAACAATTTGCAAAAAGCAAAAACACTCAGCCTAAGGCAGGACCTTGTAAATGCTTGATAAGATGAATCCAGCTAGCCTCACCTTTGTGCAGTGCTATGTAGGTTAGCACTCAAAGTTGCCTGGTACTAGGGAATTGCCTCTGAACTCTTTATTCCAACAAAGATTACGTTCTCTTGTTTCTATTAAAGAAAGGATTTTCCATCTTGTCCAGCTCTTCATTTCAGAGAAGAGTAAGGACAAGATAGGGAAGAGGAAATTTATTTGGAAAATTTCTCTCATCTATTTAATAGACTTTCCAGTTTCATGTCTTAAAATCTTAACTGAATATTAAAAGCCTATTAGGTTTCTTATGGATTTCGTACTTGAGAATTTTAATAAAATGTTATAGGAAAATCTTGATTTGAAGGATATTCTGATCCTTCCTATCCTAGCCTTCTGATATCATAATACAGGAATACCATTCTATCCCACAAAGCATCCCTTGATCCAAAGTGAGAGACTAAGCCACAAGTGTAAACCCAATGTGGCAGGTCATTTGTTGGTGTTATTTTTGTTAAAAATTCAGACAATAAACATTTCTTCAGAATTGAGGTAAAACTCACTAAGTATGTTGTGCTTCACATTTTTATATGATAGATTTTATGTATTGTGGGGGGATCGTATAACACAGGACTGGATCTAGCTGCTGTGATGTAGAGAAAATAGTAACTTTTGACCTACTCATAATACTTAACACTCATATATATTTTCAACTTGTTAGTGTGTTTTGAATTCCTAAAACAAGTTATTTACTATCTCTAATTTTGTTATTTTAGTATTAAGGCAATCAGGAAAGCAGGGAATTCTCTTCAAATTATAATTTGCCTAAAAACTATAGGCAGGGGCGCCTGGGTGGCTCAGTCATTGAGCGTCTGCCTTCGGCTCGGGTCATGATCTCAGAGTCCTGGGATCGAGCCCCACATCGGGCTCCCTGCTTAACGGGAAGCCTGTTTCTCCCTCTCCCACTCCCCCCGCTTGTGTTCCCTCTCTCGCTGTCTCCCTCTTTAAAAAATAAATAAATAAAAACTATAGGCATACCTCAGAGATATTGTGGGTTCAGTTCCAGATCACTGCAATAAAGTGAATATTGCAATAAAGCAACTCGAAATTAATTTTTTGGTTTCCCATGCATGTAAGTTATATTTGCACAATACTATAGTCACTTAAAGGTGTCAAAGCATATTGTCAAAAAAAGTACGTATTTAAAAATAACTTACTGCTAAAAAATGTTAACCATCATCTGAACTTTCATCAAGTCATAATCTTTTCGATGGTGGAAGGTCTCGCCTTGATATTGATGGTTGCTGACTGGTCGAGGTGGTGGTTCCTGAAGGTTGGGGTGACTGTGGCAATTTCTTACAATAAGATTACAGTGAGGTTTGTTGCATCAATGGATTCTTCCTTCACAAACAGTTTCTTTGTAGCAACGCATAGGGCTTGATAATTTTACCTGTAGTAGAACTTCTTTCAAAATTGGGGTCAGTCCTTCAAACCCTGCCACTGCTTTATCAAAAAAATTTATGGAATATTCTAAATCCTTTGTCGTCATTTCAGCAGTCTTCACAGCATCTTCATCAGGAGTAGATTCAGTCTCAAGAAACTACTTTCTGGGGCACCTGGGTGGCTCAGTTGGTTAACTGACTGAGCGACTTAAGCGACTGCCTTCGGCTCAGGTCATGATCCTGGAGTCCCGGGATCGAGTCCCGCATCGGGCTCCCTGCTCAGCAGGGAGTCTGCTTCTCCCTCTGGCCTTCCTCCCTCTCATGCTCTCTGTCTCTCATTCTCTCTCTCTCAAATAAATAAATAAAATCTTTAAAAAAAAAAAAATAAGAAACTACTTTCTTTGTTCATCTGTAAGCAACAACTCCTTACTCATTCAAGTTGTATCATGAGATTACAGCAACTCAGTCACATCTTGAGGCTCCACTTCTAATTCTAGTTCTCTGTTTCTACCACATCTGCAGTGACTTCTTCCACTGAAGTCCCGAACCCCTCTAAGTCACCTGGCAGGGTTGGAGTCACCTTATTCCATACTTTCGCTCATGTTGATATTTTGACGTCTTCCCATGAATCATGAATGTTCTTAGTGGCATCTAGAATGGTAAAACCTTGAAGGTTTTCAGTTTAGTTTGCTCAGATCCATCAGAAGAATCACTATCTGTGGCAGCTATAGCTTTAAGAAATATATTTCTTAAATAAGAAAATTTGAAAGTCAGAATCACTCCTTGATCCATAGGCTACAGAATGGATAGTTTATTAGCAGGCTTGAAAACAACATTAATTTCATTGTGTATCTCCATCACACCTCTTAGGTGACCAGGTGTCTTGTCAATGAGCAGTAATATTTGGAAAGGAATCTTTTTTTCTGAGCAGTAGACTTCAACAGTGGGCTTAAATACTCAGTAAATCATGCAAACAGATGTGCTGTCATCCAGGCTTTGTTGTTCCATTTCTAGAGCACAAGTAGATTTAGCATAATCTTAAGGGATAATTCCTAGGGATTTTCAGAATGGTAAATGAGCGTTGGCTGCAATTTAAAGTCATCAGCTGCATTAGCCCTTAATAAGAGTCAGCCTGTCCTTGAAGTTTTGAAGCCAAGTCTTGAATTCTCCTAGCTATGAGAGTCCTAGATGGCATGTTCTTCCAGTAGAAGTCCTATTTTGTCTCTTTTGAAAAACTGTTGTTTAGTGTACCCCCTTCATTCATTACCTTAGCTAAATCTGGATAACTTGCTTCAACATCAACACTTGCTGCTTCATCTTGCACTTACCTTATAGAGATGACTTCCTTCCTTGAACCTTATGAACCAACCTCTGCTAGCTTCATATTTTTCTTCTGTAGCTTCCTCACCTCTCTCAGCCTTCATAGAATTGAAGAGAGTTAGGGCCTTGCTCTGGATTAGACTTTGGCTGGAGGGAGTTTTGTGGCTGGTTTGATCTTCTGTCCAGATTACACAAACCTTTTCCATATCAGTAATAAGTCTGTTTTGCTTTCTTAGTCGTGTGTTCACTGGAATAACATTTTTAATTTCCTTCAAGAACTTTTCCTTTGTGTTCACAACTTGGCTAACTGGCATAAGAGGCCTAGCTTTCAGCCTTTCTCAGCTTTCAACATGTCTTCTTCCTCACTAAATTAGTTGTGGCTTTTGATTTAAAGTGAGAGACGTGCTCTTTTTCGTGGTGCCTGGAGGTGGTAGGCTGCTTTAGGATGCAGCTGAACATCTCTTTACCAGCTACTGGCTGCCAGAAACTCATTGAAGTGGATGATAAACACAAACTTCACCTCTTTTATGAGAAGTGTTGGCCACAGAAGTTGCTGCTGATGCTCTGGGTGAAGAAGGATTACGTGGTCTAAGTCAATGGTGGCAATGACAAGGCTTCCCAGTAAAGCAAGGTGTCTTGACCCATGGCCATGTCTGCCTGCTGCTGAATAAGGAACATTCCTGAGGTCTGGAGAAAGACCTAGGAGGACTGAAGAAAGAAAGCACAAATCTGTTTGAGGTTGCATTGTGAATGCCAATCTCAATGTTCTCAACTTGGTCATTGTGAAAAAGCGGGGGAAGGGATATTCCTGGACTCACTGATAGCACTGGGCGTCATTGCGTGGGGCCCAAACGAGCTAGCAGAATCTGCAAACTTTTCAGTGTCTGTAAAGATGATGTCCACCAGTATGTTGTAAGAAAGCCCCTAAACAAAGAAGGTAGGAAACCAGGAACCAAAAGCATCCAAGATTTAACATCTTGTTACTCCACATGTCCTCCAACACAAGCATCAGCATATTGCTCTGAAGAAACAGTGTACTAAGAAAAGCAAGGAAGAAGCTACAGGATATACTAGACTTTTGGCCAAGAGAATGAAGGAGGCTAAAGAAAAACACCAGGACCAGATTGCCAAGGGATGGAGGCTGTCCTCTCTGAGAGCTTCTACCTCTAAGTCTGAATCCAGTCAAAAAGGAGATTGTCTAGGAATAACAAATAAATAAGATCAGACATCAAAAAAATAAAGTGAGAGACATGTGATTCTTCCTTTCCACCTGAACACTTAGAGGCCATTATAGGGCTATTAATTGGCCTAATTTTAATATTGTGTGTCAGGGAATAGGAAGGCCCAAGGAGAGGGAGAGAGACAAGGGAACAGGCAGTTGATAGAGCATTCAGAACACACCCAGCATTTATCATTTAAGTTTGCTGTCTTACATGGGTGAGGCTTGTGGCACCCGGAAACAATTACAGTAGTAACATCAAAGACCACTGATTACAGATCACCATAGCCAATACAGTAATAATGAAAAAGTTGAAATATTGTGAGAGTAACCAAAATGTAACACAGGGACATGAAGTGAGCAAATGCTGATGGAAAAATGGTGCCAATAGACTTGTTAATGCAAGGTTTCCGTGGACCTTCAATTTTGTTTAAAAAAACAACTGTCTGCAAAGTGCACTATACTGAAGCAAGATAAAATGAGGTATGCCTATATAGCCAAGACTAAGCAATTAAAATGTTTAATTTGAAGACAGCTTTTATTTTTACATTTTATGAATAATTATTTACTAGTCAGAGTATTTTATCACTTTTATTGTTAGATAAAATTACAGCAGTGATGTATATGAAAGCAAAAATTCTCAGGTCACTTCTGTTTAGTGAGAATAAAAGTGGTAGGTACAGTGAGCATCAGCAGGTCATGTATAATCAGGCAAATATTTTATCTGTAACAAATTGGAAAGATAATTTATACTTCGTGTGATCTTTTTTTGTCCCTAGTCTCTTATCACGAGTCATGAATACAGGATCACAGTTTGTTATGGAAGGAGTGAAGAACCTGGTATTGAAACAGCAAGTGAGTATACTTATTAAAAAACGTTCTGGTAACTTTTTTTTTTGAGATTGTATTTATTTGAGGGCTCCTGGGTGGCTCAGTTGGTTAAGCAACTGCCTTCGGCTCAGGTCATGATCCTGAAGTCCCGGGATCGAGTCCCGCATCAAGCTCCTTGATCAGCAGGGAGTCTGCTTCTCCCTCTGACTCTCTCCCCTCTCATGTGCTCTCTCTCTCGCTCTCTTATTCTTTCTCAAATAAATAAATAAAATCTTAAAAAAAAAAAAAGATTTTATTTATTTGAGAGAAAGAGAGAGCAAGAAAAATGGTGGGGAGGGGAGAGGGAGAGAGAGAAGCAGACTCCCTGCTGAGCAGGAAGCCTGATGTGGCCTCGATTCCCAGGACCCTGAGATCATGACCTGTGCCAAAAGCAGGGGCTTAACCGGCTGAGCCACACAGGTGCCCCCATTTTGGTAACTTTTGAACATAAATATTGGCAGGTTGATGCTCAGCTAGAACAACTTTCTAGATATATTCAAGTTATTTGGAAATATTTGGAATAAAGTAAAATCAAAGGGTCTTTTATTCTGGTATATTTAAGAATATTTTACATGTGTAGTTCAGAGCTTTTTTTTTTAATTTGTTCATTTGGACTTTATTGACACTTTCAAATATACATTAGTATAGCAATCTTTCCTGAACCCTTCACCAGGCTTCAGTACTCAGCATCCTGTCATTCTTGTTTCATATTCCATAATATATATATAATATATATTATATATTCATTTATTTTTACTGAGATAGTTTAAGGAAAATCTGAGACATAATTATTTCATACATAAATATTTCAATTTATAATGAGAAGGATTTTAAAGGCCAGATTTTAAAAAGAGAGTGAATTAGCGGTTATTCAAATGTGAATATTAAGTGTTTACTTGTTTTCAGAAAAAAATAGATCGTTTCTTTCTCTGAACTTCCTCCATACTTTTATCTTTCTTACAATATTTACATGCAGTATTTTGTATTGATGTTATTTTTTACTCCCCCCACCCCCAGTTTTATTGAAATAAAATTGACATGTGTTTAACTACTTCTTGATAAGATCCTTGAGGGCAAGCAGTTTTTTCCCCATCTTTGAATTTTCAATAGCACTTTGCATACAGTAGGTAATTCAGTTCTTTTTTTGGGTAACGTTTTATTATAAAAGCCATGTAGTATTAGTAAAGAACAGTGAAAAAATTATAGTTTGCTTTATTTAATTAAAAGGCTGGTGACTTTCCAAGCTTTACTTAAGATACATTCTAGATAGTTTGCATTATTTCCTAATTACTTAGGAATACTTTTTAGCTTCATTATCCCTCTTAGGAATTCTATTCAATCCCTCCCAGTCTACCTCTCTCCTGGTAAGGAGCTACTAGTAAGTACTTAATCCACTCTTTTACCGGTTTACAGCACTTCCCTGAGTCAGTTTCTTTGTTCTCTTCGACTGTAAAGGTTGAAAAGATACAAAATAGGAAGTTGGGCACATTAGAGACCAATGTGTTATACTTTACAGTTTAACCTAGCACCTGCTAAAGAGAAAATTACTCATGACACTTGTTAAAGAACAATAAACAAAAGGTATTGGGACCACCACAGTAGGGTTTTACAGTTGGGGAGGAAGATTGGGTTCAATTCCAAATCTATCAAGGAAAAGTGGGAATTTATAGCCAAGAATCAGGGTAGGGATCAGTGGATATAAAATTACTAAAAGGAAACATCAGGGATAAAAGAGGATTCTGGCTAAACCAATCTAATAGGATCTTTACTGAAGGCAGGCCAAATGTGATCAGACATCACCTGGGAGATGGTAGAGGATGAGGAACCTGATCAGATATTAGGGTGATCAGGTATTGAAGATGAGAAATTCTCGCTAAACTGACTTAACAGGATTCTTTTTAAATTGGACTATTCAAAGATGGACAGAGTTCAGAAGTCAAGGCCCCATTGAAAGGGCTCAGGGGAGCCTGAGTAGAGTTTTGTCAAGGAGAGAATCTCTGTCACACCACTCAATTTATCATTAACTATGGACAAGATGATTTTGTTATGTGATACAGAAGGGGAACCACCAGCCCCTAAGATACTGTCTGCCTTTCAGTAGACAGAGTGGCTGTTGTATAACCACATGTAGTTAAATTTATGTATAAGGAGATTTACATATTTTTCTAACGGTTCACTCTTACAAGGAAATCACAGTAGTAGAATAACTCAGCATGGAGAATTATAGACTTCAGTCTTTGAAATGATCGATTTTTTAACTTACTACCTTAGAGTCACATGTTACATGTCCACTAGTGTTTGTAAGAAGTGTCTGAACTGATCAACTTGAGTATTTTATTGTGTTAACACAAAAGTTGGTTTGTTTAAAGTTCATTTAGTATATAAAAAGAACCTGGCATCTGTAACCTCAAATTCCTTTGCTTTTCTTAATATTACAAGTAACAAACTACTTTGAAATAGGCAGTTTCTCACTTATAAAAGTAAAATTTGGTATGATTGGTGGTTATCTCTATCTGTAGTATATTCTGTCGCCATGACTAGAAGAGCTGTGTCATTTTTTTAAAGTGTATGTTAATAAGACATACATTTCAGGCTCAAATTAGAGGAAATATTTATTGATTTTTTGGGGTCAGAGGGTAGTTCATTTTATATTGTGAAGTAAAAAATGCTCTATTAAAAAAAGTTTAATATGATCTTTTGTTTCTTTTTTTTTTAACTTTTTTTAAAATAAAATTTTATTTATTTATTTGAGAGAGACAGAGTGAGAGACAGAGAGCACAAGCAGGGTGAGGGGCAGAGGGAGAAGCAGACTCCCCGCTGAGCACTCAGGGAACCTGCTGTGGGGCTCGATCCCAGAACTCCAGGATCATGACCTGGGCCGAAGGCAGACACCTAACCGACTGAGCCACCTAGGGGCCCCTCTTTTTTTTTTTAAAGAGTAAGTCTAGTCTTTATTTTTTTTTTTTTAATTTTATTATGTTGGTCACTATATAATACATCATTAGTTTTTTTTATTATGTTATGTTAATCACCATACATTACATCATTAGTTTTTGATGTAGTGTTCCATGATTCATTGTTTGCATATAACACCCAGTGCTCCATTCAGTACGTGCCCTCTTTAATACCCATCACCAGGCTAACCCATCCCCCCACCCCCCTCCCCTCTAGAACCCTCAGTTTGTTTCTCAGAGTCCATAGTCTCTCATGGTTCGCCTCCCCCTCCGATTCCCCCCCCTTCATTTTTCCCTTCCTACTATCTTCTCCCTTTTTTAACATATAATGTATTATTTGTTTCAGGGGTACAGGTCTGTGATTCAACAGTCTTACACAATTCACAGCACTCACCATAGCACATACCCTCCCCAGTGTGTATCACCCAGCCACCCCATCCCTCCCACCTCCCACCATTCCAGCAACACTCAGTTTGTTTCCTGAGATTAAGAATTCCTCATATCAGTGAGGTCATATGATACATGTCTTTCTCTGATTGACTTATTTCGCTCAGCATAGTACCTTCCAGTTCCATCCACGTCGTTGCCAATGGCAAGATTTCATTCCTTTTGATGGCTGCATAATATTCCATTGTATATATATGCCACATTTTTATCCGTTCATCTGTCGATGGACATCTTGCCTCTTTCCATAGTTTGGCTATTGTGGACATTGCTGCTATAAACATCGGGGTGCACCCCTTTGGATCCCTACATTTGTATCTTTGGGGTAAATACCTAGTAGTGCAATTGCTGGGTTGTAGGGTAGCTCTACTTTCAACTTTTTGAGGAACCTCCATATTGTTTTCCAGAGTGGCTGCACCAGCTTGCATTCCCATCAACAGTGTAGGAGGGTTCCCCTTTCTCCGCATCCCCACCAAATATTGTGAAGATGTCAATGCTACCTAGAACATCATTAGTTTTTGATGTAGTGATCCATGATTCATTGTTTTTGTATAACACCCAGTGCTCCATAAAAATGAGTTTACTGAAGGATATATGCCTAATTTTTAAATGTTAGTTTTTTCTGGGTGAGTATTCATCTCTGATTAC
This sequence comes from Mirounga leonina, assembly GCF_011800145.1. NCBI lineage: Eukaryota > Metazoa > Chordata > Mammalia > Carnivora > Phocidae > Mirounga > Mirounga leonina. Next base: position 872,666 of record NW_023270839.1, on the reverse strand, counting down.
TTCCATATGATAAATTCCTGTAGTTGAATTATGGAATCAAAGGGGTGAGCATTTGTCATTGTTCTTAATAAATATTACCAAATTGCCCTCCAGAAAAGATGTACCTACTGACTGGCAGGGACTTAAAGCGCTTGTTTCTTGACATCCTTCCCAACCTTGGTGCGTGCATATATTGTGTATATGTGTGTGGTCTTTGTCAGTTTAATAATTTTTTTAAAGATTTATTTATTTGAGAGAGAGAGTGGGGGTGGGCAGAGGGAGAAGCAGACTCCCCGAGGAGCAGGGAACACGATTCGGGACTCAATCCCAGAACCCCAGAATCACAACCTGAGCTGAAGACAGATCCTTAACTAACTGAGCCACCCAGGTGCCCCTAGAGGATACATCTTTAACTCTTTTTTAACCTACTGATTTCCACTGCTTGCAATTTATTCATTTTTAAAAGAGGGATTATTTTAGCAAACAAGCCAGAGTGAAATAAGACTTCTAAATTATTCAACTTTGTGCTGTATTACTCATCACATTCTTGTATAATTATCCTCACACAAATAAATTCCAAATCTGTAAATATCATTCAGGTGGTTTTATGTGATAGCTGATAGTTGTGATGCATAAAACTTACCTTGCCCAAAAAACAAAGTATACAAAGCTCTTACAAGCAATGTAGGAAACTAGACAATAAATATTCTTTTTATTTCATTTATAGCTTAAAACATTTATTCATATAAAAAATGCAAAACAAAAATACTACTGTATATTTTATTATTTCCTCATCTGTAAGATATTGATGTGGATATTGGATTCACCCATAGATCCCTTTCTGATTTAGAATTTCAAAATTTTGGAAACAGGTGATCTATCTTATTCCCCCTCCCTTTTCCTATCTTTACTTCACTGACAACTTTCTGTCCCTTATTATCATTGATAATTGCTCATTCCCAGTGTGTTTCTGGTATCCACACATTTCATCTTATTCTTTACTAGGCTGATACAGTCTTCAAGATAAGCATTTTCTTCAAGGAAGTCCACATACTAGTTTTCATTATCCAGGGCTTTGACAATCACAACAGCAGCAACTCTTGTCCCAGCCTCAATGCTGACTTCAGCATCAGAATATCATCCCCAGGCCAGAGCTGCAAGGAGAGAGTTAGAAATAGTCACCATAGACCAGATGGCAATATAGGGCAACAAGTGGCTAATTCTAGGAGAACTAAAGGAAAAAAACTTTTTAACTGTTTTGGATGTAAAGCTGTATTACTTTTCTTAGATTGTTTTTTAATTTCTGTGAATATTTTATTTCAGTTTTGCTTTTAAGCAATGACACTGTCAAAGATAAAATTAACATTGTTTCTGTTTAAACTTTTCCAGTGACTAAAATTATAAAACATGACTGTGGTCATAAAACCAGTAAGGGTTTTTAGAAATAGATTTTTTTTTTCTCCAAATAAAATTTCTAGTTCATGTATCTGAAATTCGAGGATTTTAGAAATACTGATCTTTAATTTAGGATATTCATGTGTATGAGACTTTTTTGTCTCTCAACACTATGTAATATATTAGGCTTTCGACTACTAGAGATTTATTTGCCAACCTATATGATAATGTTTTACATTTCTTTCTAAAACAGTTTCCAAAAACATTGAAAACTATGCTTGGGAATTTTTTTAAACAATTAATGGGTTTTTTTATTTGATTAAATTTCATTTATACCTCTTATTGAGCTACAAAAATTTTTTGTTTCTGAAGATGAGTAAGGTAACATTTGTTGAACAGAGAAAATTGTATGGTTTTGTTCTTTTTCTTTTTAGCCCACTTTTTAAAAATTTTTTTTATTTTTTTTTAACAAATCTACACCTTTATTTACTTTTCATTAAATTTAAATCCTTGAGGGGTACAGCATCACACAGATTCTGTGGCCAATGGCTTTAGCAGGAAGGTTGCTTCGGAATTTGGCATGAACCATGCCACTGTTTCCATGAGCATGAGTTACTTTTCCCCAGATTACTCTGGTTTTGTTTGGTTTGCCTCCAGGAGTCACTGTGTTGTTCTTTGCTTTGTACACATAAGCACATCTCTTGCCTAGGTAGAATTCCGTTTCATCTCGAGCATAAACACCTTCGATTTTAAGAAGAGCTGTGTGCTCCCTCTGGTTCCGGAGACCCCGCTTATAGCCAGCAAAAATGGCCGTGGACCACAGCCTTCCAGACATTATTTGGCGTTATAGGAGTCCTGTTCCCAGCAGGCCTCCTCAGACTCCAAGATGGCGGAAAAAGCCCACTTTTTTTTTATTAACATATAATGTATTATTTGTTTCAGAGGTACAGGTCTATGATTCATCAGTCTTATACAATTTACAGCGCTCACCATAGCACATACCCTCCCCAGTGACCATCACCCAGACACCCCATCCCTCCCACCCCCCTCCACTCCAGCAACCCTCAGTTTGTTTCCTGAGATTGAGTCTCTTATGGTTTGTCTCCCTCTGGTCTCATGTATGGTTTTGTTCTGATGTTTTCTGTTAGTGTTTAGCTGCCATAGTTCAGTTTTCTTCAAACATTGATTAGTCTTGTATAGAAATTATTAATATGAAATTGATTTTTGGGGCCCCTGGATGGCTCAGTCGGTTAAGTGTCCAACTCTTGATTTCAGCTCAGGTCATGATCTCAGGGTTGTGAGATCGAGCCCTGTCTCAGCTCTGTGCTGGGCATAGAGCCTGCTTAAGATTCTCTCTCCTTCTTCTGCTGCCCTTCCCTGCCCCCACCCCCATCTCTCTCAAAAAAAAAAAAATTATTTTTAAAATGATTAACTGGGTGGCTTAGTGGGTTAAGTGTCTGACTCTTGATTTGGCTCAGGTCATGATCTCAGGGTTGTGAGGTTGAGCCCCACGTCAGGCTCAGGCTCCATACTGGGCGTGGAGCCTGCTTGGAATTCTCTCTTCTCTCTCCCTCTGCCCCTCCCTCCCCGCCCCCCATCCCCATTCTTGCTCACTCTCAAAAAAATTAATTTGATTTAATGATTAACTCAGTTCAAGTCTTCATTTAGGTAACAAAAGCTAGGTAGAGTATTAGTTTGTGACAAGGATCTCAGAAGTTGTTTTCTGAAGTACTCTTTCTTATGCCTTTAACATTATGGAAAGGAAATTTTGTATGTCCTTTATCATTCTCCACACTTGAAGTTTTCCTTAATGTCTGGTAGTATGTGAATATCCTATGGTGCAGCAGTGGTAGATGATTCTTTGGGTGTTATGTGGTTGTAAAGACCAGACAAAAACATAAAGAATTGTCTCTGGGCTCATGAACTTTTGGATTATTTTGCTAGAAAAAAAATTTTCTTACATTATTTAATGACCTGTTCACTAGCAGGTTTATCTTAAGGTATTGCAGAGTTATAAAATTTAGTTGTACTTTTTAGAAAAATCTCATTTTTATACTACATGAGGATTTATCATGAGATGTTAATATAAATAGTCAAATTTCCAATTATTTTCACAAATATAAAAGTAATATGACTCTTAGGGCTTTATCATTACATTACATCTTTTCTGAATTTTTCCCTATGGCACAGATCTAGTAGTGCAATTCAGGGATTTCAGTGGAGAGCTGTAGTAAATAGAGAAACTAGTATAAAATTAATTTTAGTAAAATTTTATAATTTTAATGCATTCTTGCTCTAGATGTTTTTAAAAAATTATTCCCTCCTTTTATTTTGCGAAATACTTCATCATTTGTTAACATGACTTGGAACAAATACATAACTAGTTTTTCCTTTGGGATAAAGCATTTTTATAGATGTAAATCTGCCCCCAGTCATTCTTCAGAGAAAGTCATGGTTTAGACTTATTCCTACATGTACAAACTCAATTTTATTTGAAACAAAACTTAAAAGGTAAAATTTTGAGCTCTGTTTTTTTTTTTACTCCAAATAATAGAATTCAGGAAGTACATTCAGTTAGATTGAACCTCTGGTGCTTTTGTTTATTTAAAAAGTTTCTGGCCAACACAAATATCAGGGAATAATGAAATAGCTTTAATTTTACTTGGTTAAGATCATCTTAAAAGGTTTTTTACTTGCTAATCTAGAGAAAGAAAAAGAAAAATTCCTATTTTCTGTCTGGGCAAAGCAGCATTTTCTGTAGTGGAAGTCCATTTTGGAAACAGTAAAATGTTTTATGACCTAAAGAAAGCAAAACTCTTGTAAAATAGTAATGTGTTATCTACATTTATTTAAATAATCAGATTTAATGTTGCCTTTGTTGTAAGAAGTCTCTAAGATACAAAATATACAGAACATCCTGTACAGTTCACAAATGAAATATCAGTTTAAAGTAGGCAGAATACCATCCCAGTAGGAATGCATTTTGAATAAACATAATAGTCACTTAGTAAATTTTCTGTACTTCATGTCTTATGTTCAAAATAATGGTAAAAACAGATTGAAATTTAACAATACTACTTCTTATCCCAAGGCATGTAAGCATGTCAAGAGGCAGTCTTCTGCCAACACCAGTGTTACATATTTCATGTTCAAAGTAGAATTTCTTCAGTAAGAAGACAATGCAGTATGTCACTGGAAATTTGGAATTTATCCTAGGCAAAACAAAAGTGGTCAATAAAATTTATATGTATCCATTTCCCCATTTTTCAAAGATCACAAGTATCCTTTTGGCTTAGAAGAATATACATTAGAAATGAAAGACTCTTGAGTTTCTTTAATCTCATACATTTTCAAACTTTAAGTTACTCTGCTTCTAAAGAAACTCTTACTACCTGCAGAAAGGAAATAGGGAAAAAATGGGATTCTTATTTGATCAAAAGTTTGCAGTTGGTCATGTTAAAAAGCAAACATCCAACAAAGTAAAAAGCCCAAACGTGTTTGTATTAAAACCTGGGTACACTTTCACATCAAAAGGACCTTTTGATTTAGAATTATATTTTTTCTTTGGAAACTTGAGTAGTGCCAGGGGTATTTATATCTACGACACCATTCACAGAATACTTAATTTTAGAATGTGTTTAATGGAAAAGTAAGCATACTTAACTGTGGGGAAAAAAATTCAGTTGTTTTGTTAATAGAGAAGAACTTTGGTTATTCTTCTAATATTTAACAAATACTTATCTTTTCCACAGAATCTACCTGTTACTCGTATTTTAGACAATCTCATGGAGATGAAGTCAAACCCTGTGAGTAGCATATGACATGGTACTTATAAGTTCTTGAACATATCAAACTCAGTACATGAAAAGCAGTAAAATCTGAGTTCATTGTGGGCTTAATCACAGCAAACTACATGAGGGAAAGGAAAGAGTCCATGTTCTCAAAGAGCCTTTTTAGCCATTATCACAGATAATGAGAATTGGTTTTCTCAGCTGTATAACTATTCTGGCCAGCTCTCATCCAAATTAAATGTAGATTATATTCCATATATAGTTAAATGTAAAATATATCCTAAGGAGCAATTTTTTGTAAATGACAAAGAACTAGTGAGCATCAGCTGGTGTAGTATAAAGAGTACCAGACCAATTTAACTTTATGAAAATTAGGAGAGGAATACATAGTGAAATTTTTAAGTGCATGTGTTCAGAGGGCACGAAAGTCTTGGGTTGAAAAGTAAATTGAGAGAGATATATTGTTGGATGAATAGACAAATGGGTAAATATTGTTAGCATTTACTGGGTTTCCAAGCTATCTGTTTACAATTTAAGAAAGGAATGTGAAAATTATTGCAGTCCATTTCATAAAACAGTTCATCCTATTATTGTGGCAACTAGAAGGTGGTTATCACAAGAGTCTAGAATCAAGAAAGGCAGCATCAGAACCCTAGTTTGGATTGATCTGAATCTCTATAGATTTTGGCAGCAAGGCTTAAGATCCCATGCTAAGAAAGAACAGAATCTTCAGATAAATGTGTCACTTTTTGTAATTGTTAAAACATGATGACAATAACATTAAAGGAAATTAACAAAACATATTTAAAAATCTGCCCATGTGAAACAAAGAGTGTAATAAAACATCCCCAAAGGGGACAATTACAATTATGAAAAGAATAAGAGAATGTTCTATAATGATAAGCTTAAAAAGATTGGATTCTCCAGTCTGGGAATTGATTCAGAGAAAATGGTATACAATGTAGTGTAACAATAGACTTCCTTAAAACATCCTAGAATATAGGAAGAAGTAGCTCTTCTTGAAAAGTCTGAAAGCCTGAGAGAAGTATACATTTGTAACTAATTATCTTAGAGACTACTACTTCATAATAAGCTCTAAATTTGTGGAGGATATTATTCCAAACACTAATAAAGGTTAAAAATATAAATAAATGGGAGAATTTTAGACAGATGCCAAATACACAAGGGGTTAAGAAAGTTTGGGATATTTTGTTACTATCCCTAATTTTTAAGTTGAGATAATGAATAATGACCGTTATAAAGATGATAGCTAATGTTTATTACATACTTTTTATATGCCAGGAATCATTCAAAACATTTTCACATTTCATTTATTTTTTATTAGAAACTTCTATGAAAAATACCATTTTATTATGATCTTCATTTTATGGATGAAGAAACTATGGCACAATAAAGTTAATTAATTTGCCCAAAGACACAAAGTTAATAAATGGCAGAGCTGGGCAGGCCACATTTTTCACCACTGTGCTGTATTGAAGAGGGCAAGAAACATGCTTTTCATGGAATCACAGAGCTTTAGAGTTTAAGGAAACATTAGAAGTAATTTGAATGTGGGGGAGAGGAAACCAAGAGATGTTAAATGACTTCTCCCAAGTCACACTATTTTTAGTAGCACAACTGGAACCAAAAATCTACTATTTCTATGTTTCTGTTTACTACTCATTCCAGCATACACATACCTTCCACATGGATGGCTAAATTACGGTTCTTATTCTGATGTTTCTCCAGGTTATGTAAATTCATTTATTAGTTAACTGGTGACTTTAACTGTATAACAGAAGACACATTACTACAGACATATTTTTTTTTAAAGATTTTATTTATTTATTTAATTGACAGAGACAGCAAGAGAGGGAACACAAGCAGGGGGAGTGGGAGAGGGAGAAGCAGGCTTCCCACCGAGCAGGGAGCCCGATGGAGGGCTCGATCCCAGGACCCTGGGATCATGACCTGAGCTGAAGGCAGTCACTTAACCAACTGAGCCACCCAGGCACCCCACTACAGACATATTTAACTAATTAGAAATAGTAAATTTTTTCTGCTTTGAAAGCATTTTTTTAATCCATCTGCTAGATGAGGCAGCTACCTTCACTTTCTCTTATCCTTTTTCTGTTTCCAGATAGACAACTTGATTTGGAGGCATTAAAGAGAGACTAGCAAAGTACTAAAGAGCTTAGCAAAGTGGACTAAGTTAGACCTGGCTAGTAATCTTGAATGCATCTTAGCTCAAAGGCTTGAAAATGCTATAAACTAATTCTAGATGCATTCTTATCACTTATTTAAGTGTTCTCCTTTGATTTGTCTTGACTGGATAAATTGAAAGAAGGGAATTAAAAAAATATCAGATAGGTTTCATCTTGTAAATCTGCTTAGTAATGGTTTCCCGAAGCAAAGTGTTGAAGGATTATGATGCTACTTGTGAGTGCACTGAGAGTTTTGTAATTGGTTAAGCACTGTCCACCACTGAGTACAGGACTAGGTGGTGGCAACCAATGCATAGTTTGTCATTGATCAGGTTTGCATAGGGCCATCCATTCTCCAGCGAACAACAGATTCCTTTGGCTGACTGTGCTGTGGAAGGAGAAGGAGGCAGAGGTTAGGGAGTGATTACACTGCAAGCAGTAAAACAGTACTTTCCAGCTCCTTTATTATCAAGAAGCTAGTTTCCAGCTTATAGAGTCCACAACCCCTTATCCACAACTTCTGAAATCTACAGAGTTCTGAAAACTGAAGGATTTTGTATAACCCAACTCCCGTAACTGGGAATGTTATATGCATGATATCATCCAACTAAAAATTTTTTAATTCAAGGGGCGCCTGGGTGGCTCAGCTGTTGAGCGTCTGCCTTCGGCTCAGGTCATGATCCCTGGGTCCTGGGATCGAGCCCCGCATCAGGCTCCCTGCTCCGCAGGAAGCCTGCTTCTCCCTCTGCCACTCCCCCTGCTTGTGTTCCCTCTCTCACTGTCTCTGTCTCTGTCAAATAAATAAAATCTTCAAAAAAAAATTTTTTTTAATTCAAAATTCCAGAACACACCAAACTCTAAATGTTTCAAATAGAGATTATAAACCTGTATTAGGTTATTCTGTATATTCAGTAAAATCATGGACATATAATAAAATTCTAAAACAGAAACAAAATAAAAATAATTATATTGGTTTATAAAATGGGTATATTTTCAAGACAGTATAGTATAGTATAGTGGTTAAGAGCTTGGGCATTGAAACTAGACTACTTGGGTTCAAATCCTGGACTTCCTGTACTTACTAGTTATGTGACCTTAGGAAAGTTACATAACTTCTCTGTGCCCGTTTGCCCATCTGAAAAAATAGAGGTAACAGTAACTACCTCACAGATGTTATGGGGATTTAAGTGAGTAATTTCATCTAAAGCATTTAGAATAATGTTTAACATGTAGTAAGGGCTCTGTTAGTAGTAGTGGTGGTGGTGACACAGATTTATTTAATTAACCTACCAGATTAATAGCTTAAGTAATTAAAATACTCAAAGCCAAATGGTAACTTTCTGAAGAGAAACCAAGTTCTGGTTGGTTTGTTTTTTTTTTTTAATAGGAAACTGATGATTATAGATATTTTGATCCCAAAATGCTGCGGGGCAATGACAGGTAAGCAGCTCTTGACTTGTGTAATTTGTGTGTAGGTCTTTCCACCCTGCTAAGAATGGAAGTAACTTAATTTTTTATTATAAATCAGTAAGTGCTTATTAAAAATTCAAACTATATAGAAAAGTGGTAAGTAAACAATATGTATAACCTTATTACCTGCAGATAATCATTGCTAATTTTACTTGACGTTTTGGTTCTTTTCCTTTCAAGTATATATACTCACACACCAAAAAAATACATTAGGTGTTTTTTGTTTTTTATGACGAGATGACAGTATTGTAGACTGTATGGGGGAGGGGAATTTGGATAATGTGTTTTTAAATGCATATTCTTATTGAACCAAAGCAAAGACAGGAACTTTATGTTGGATACCAGTTGTTTTTATTTAACTGGTCCATAAAGCCAACCCCTGTAGATTGTTGTAAATACTTTATGGCAATGAAACATTCTACAGATAATTTCTCTATCTTACAACAAACATGGTGTGGTAAGGTACTTGTTTGCTTCATAATGGGTATCATTTTTCAAGATTTACTTCATGGTAGTATGAAAAATAGCCTACAAGACATAAAGAAAGAACAGGCAGAATTGGGAGGGGAAAAACCTTCATGGAATGATCTTCTTTCTCACCTAAACTTGAGTGAAGCTGGTTTCTTGCCTACATCTTACTATGTTTGGGATCTTTAGAATGTTGTCTCTGCTTTATCCTAAGCTTTTACATCTTTGTCGATAGAATAGATAATCTAGTCACTAGATAGTTGATTGTTAGATTGTTCTGGTTTTTTTTTTTTAAGATTTTATTTATTTATTTGGCAGAGGGAACACATGCAGAGGGAGTGGAAGAGGGAGAATCAGGCTTCCCGCAGAGCAGGGAGCCCGATGCGGGGCTCGATCCCAGGACCCTGGGATCATGACCTGAGCCGAAGGCAGACGCTTAATGACTGAACCACTCAGGCGCCCCTGAGTTTTAGATCATTAGATTAGATCGTAACTTAAAAGGTTATTTTCTTTTCTTAACTTACCAGAAATACTGCTAAAGTTGCAGAAGAAGCTGCTAAGAGCAGCTGGCAAAGGAGCATTTGATAAAGAATAAATTCTAGAAGGGAGAGAATGAGGAGTGACAACTAATGAGTATGGGGCTTTTAAGGATGGTAAAAAATGTTCTGAAGTTAGACAGTGGTGACAGTTGTACAGCTCTGTAAATATACTAAAAACCACTGGTTTGTACACTTTAAAACATTGAACTTAACTCTTTTCCTGTCTTGATATTCTCTGGCTTACATTTTATCCTTGGATTTGCATATGGCTAACAAGTAGACACATTTTGCTTCGTAGAAACTTCTCCTTTGCCTTCTCCTGAGCTATTTCATCACAGTTAATCTTGGTTATTAATAACTAATAATACTGTGCTATTTAAATCTCTCCTGATTCTATGTGTACTCTTAGAGGAACTTAAAGCACCCTGGAAAGAAGTTAATCACAGATGAGGTGTTTCAGTCGGGTGGGCTTCTGGCCCTTTCTATGGAATATTCATTCAGACAGGCCATAGAAATAAGGTAAAGATGATAAAGGTGTGGAATTGACCTTTCAGTAATTAAGGATGGTATAATAGCACTCTCCTCTTCGTTGAAATTTTTAAAAAATTGCTTGTGAGGGGGCGTCTGGGTGGCTCAGTCGTTAAGCATCTGCCTTCGGCTCAGGTCATGATCCCAGGGATCGAGCCCCGCATCAGGCTCCCTGCTCCTCCCCTCCCGCTGTCTCTCTCTCTGTCAAATAAAAAAATGCTTGTGAGGAAAACCTAAGTTCTCTTTGTACAGCCTGTTTTATCACTGAAACAAATATATGTCTGACTCACAAAGGCTTTGAAAAATATCTTTATTAAAAGACCTCTTAGACACAAAATAAGTATTTTTAAAATACATTATAAGTATATAAATATGTGGCTAATATATGTAATAATATATAATGGTATATAGAAATACAAAGAAATAAGCTACAGCAAAATGCAGATTCCTCCTCCCAGCCCCCATTTCCTCCTGTTATTTCCCATACATGTGTTTACATAGTTTTTACACAAATGTGGATACTGACAAACTGCAACATTATGTTGCATATAGTAAACTTTTATATAATTTACCACTAAAATATGTGTTTTATCAACTTACCTTATACCCAGATTTTATTCCTTCTGAGAGCTGCTGCTCAGTGTTTCCTTCTCCCTTTCAGTTTTCTCTTAGGTTTTATTTTGAAGCTAACAGATTGCCCTACTCCCTTTTAGATGCTGATAAATGTACCTCATATTCTCTGCCTTCCCAATTCACTATTTGGGTACACAAAACTAGAGGACCCAGCCTCAAAGAAAGTGAAGGAGGAAGAATTGCAAATACGTATCTAATTGTGTGTACATGTGTGCGTTCCCCATACCTCTTTTATCCATAGTGAAAGCATTGTGTGAAGTTTTCACTATCGTTTTTCTTTGTTGTAGCTCAGTTCCAAGGAACAAAAATCCATTCCAGGAGGTGAGTTATATATAAAAATTCTGTCTCTAAAATGGAAGGAAGATGACCAAGCAGTCTTGAAGAATTGTCTTCATCTTAAACATGGCTTTATTACAGTTACTGTATGGTAGTTTTGATAAATCCAATTCTGTGTAACCATTATTAGTAACCATATTTTCCTGATTTATAAAACTACTTAGAATAGCTAAAAATAACAGTCAGTGGACACTTGGGCTGTTTCTGTAGTTTGGTCATGGTAGACAATGCTGCTATAAACATTGGTATGCATGTATCCCTTTGCATTAGTATTTTTGTCTCCTTTGGGTAAATACCTAGTAGTACAGTTGCTGGATTGTGAAGTAGTTCTTTTAACTTTTTGAGGAAACTCGATACTATTTCCACAGTTGCTGCACCAGCTTGCATTCCCACCAGCAGTGTAAGAGGGTTCACCTTTCTCCACATCCTCCCCAACACCTGTTGTTTTTTGTGTTGTTGATTTTAGCCATTCTGACAGGTGTGAGGTGGTATCTCATGGTGGTTTTGATTTGTATTTCCCTGATGATGAGTGATGTTGATTGAGCATCTTTTCATGTAAAGTGTCCATCAACTGATAAATGGATACAGAAGATGTGGTATATATACAATGGAATATTACTCAGCCATAAAAAGAACAAAATCTTGCCATTTGCAACAACATGGATGGAGCTAGAGTGTATTATGCTAAACGAAATAAGTCAGAGAAAGACAAATACCATATGATTTCATTCATATGTGGAATTTTAACAAACAAAGCAAATGAGCATAGGGAAAAAAGATAAACCAAGAAACAAACTCTTAGCTATAGAGAACAAGCTGATGGTTACAAGGGGAGGTGCATGGGGGGACTGGGATTAGGGCATGCACTTGCTGTGATGAGCACTGGGTGTTGTATGGAAATGTTACTATATTGTACACTTGAAACTAATGTTAACACTGTATAGTAACTAACTGGAATTAAATTTTTTTTAAAAAAGGGACACAAACTTAGGTAATTCACGAAAAAGAAGTTTAAGACTGCAATAAAAGTTTTGTATGTGTGGAACTTGTTTCTAAAGTTGGCTTCCAAGCTTTTGTGAAGATACGACTGTGTTTTCCTTTGAGATACAAAAAGCTTCTCAAAATAAGAACTGTTTTGGAAATTATGTAAATGCCAAGTTTTGTTTTTCCTACCTACAATAAACTCTAATTTTAAAAAGCCTTTTGGAGGAAGCCCTTTAGATTTATTTGCTATTAGTTAACTGAAGAATGAGGTTTATTTTCCTCTACACACTTTTTAGAAACAAATTTCTTTTAATTGAAGTAGCATGAGGTGCTTAGGATATGACCTTTTGCTAGCTTGTATATTTTTTTTATGTAAGTTGTAGAATATGCTTCAAACTAAAAACCACATTGCTTAAAAGTTAAAATACTATTTCTTTCAATTTACCTATTTTTTTTTCTGTTTGCATTTTTAGGCAATTGTTTTTGTGGTGGGAGGAGGCAACTACATTGAATACCAAAATCTTGTTGACTATATAAAGGTACATGTTGGCCTCTTTATTCTTTAATCATTTGATGTTTACCAGTTGTTCTGTGTCTTTAGCATACTAGCATTCTCTGGTGGTTCTTCTGATTCTTACATAGCCCTCTTCTGGAGGTAGTTTAAAAGTCCTCATAAAGGGGAAATGCCCATATGCTCATTGTTTTCCAATTCCTGTCACATTTTTTAGCCTAAAATTGTAGTTAATCTGGAAAATAATGTATCTTATTCATGTAATGTACTTGGAAGCTATCTATCTTAATTTGACTTTAAATGTTCATAAACTACAGGGTGCCCGGGTGGCTCAGTCAGTTAAGCATCCGACTCTTGATTTCAGCTCAGGTCATGATCTCACGGTGGTGGTGTCTGGCTCAAGATTATCTCTCTCTTCCTCTCCCTCTGCCCCTCCCCCTGCTCCCTATAAAAGTAAAATAAATGCTCAGAGACCTCAAATAAGCTCCTCTTCCAAAAAGTCTCCCTTGGTGAAATGATTTACCAAACCCATTTACCTGAATAATAAGTACTTGTTTCCCATCCTGTTGACTTAAATCAGCAACATACTTCTAACACACTTGGAATGTCTGCTTTTTCAGCAAACAGGAGGTAGCAAATTAGAAGTAGAGTGCTACTCAAAGCTCCCAGCAGCAGGGAGTGACAGACAACTATGCAAAAGAATATGAGGAAAGGGTATAACTTGAAGAGCAAAACATCATTTAAAATACAGGGGCAACAGAATTATCAGTTGTTGGAATGACATTTTGTAATCTTGATTATTCACTTTAAATAATGATCATTCCTTATGTCCTATGTTATGTAAGGCTTTAAAAAGGTCAAGATTTGGTACATCAGGAGATAAAGAAAAGACAAATGTCATGGAGATTCAAAACTATCAGACACAACTCCTGGGATCCTATTTCAGTTACATAGGACATACCTCATCTTCAGAGTGTGAACCACCAAGATCTGTGTAAGATGCCATGATCTCCAGGGAACATCCATCTTGTACAAGGAGGTGTCTTTTATATCCCTCTTTGGTCATATAGCAGGAACCAGGTGCACACCATCAATCTGTACAATTTCTATACAGAGTGCTGACAAGCTACTGAAAGTTGTCCCCTGGTCTATCTGTGACCCTGGGACTATTAATCACTAGTTGATCTATTTCATTCAGGTGTGGCATGGAGTCAACAATATGACTGTTCCAGTTGGTCCCAGGGATAAACACAGGGCTGCAACAGACCAGATGAAATTAATCCTGTACTTATACATTCCACACACCCCCAGTCTTGTTTAAGCTTTCTTAATTACACTCACCAGCATTCTGTTTTCCTGCATTTTTAAAAATATTTGTAGAAAAGAAAAACCAGAAGAATAAACACCAAAATACTAATCATTTGTGGAGTGAAGTGGCTGAAATACAGGCATAATTTTGGAGAAACATTACAGTAGAACATTTGGTAGATTGCAAACTTATTTTTAATCATGTATAAGCTTTGACAACTTACCTTTTTCTACTACAGAAATTTTAATTTTGTGAAATGTATTAAGTTGATTCTTTAGTTTTTTCTCTGATCAGTCACTTTGATCAGAAGAACATCAGACTATCAGTGATAGGTATGTGGTTTCAGTTTACTAAATACTTTTTTTTCCTTGATTATTATCCTCCACCCACAAAAATATGGCGTATAGGTAGTAGAGCACATGGTACTATGACTAGTCAGGCATGCAGTAGATATTTTAATTTCCTGTATCCAGGCACCTTTCTTAACAGATCATCACTTAGGTTAACAGTTCCACAGTGGTCTTCGGCTCTGTTGTTGAACAAATTATTTTGTATATATTTTAGTGGCAATAGTGTCCTAATTTTGCTTCCCCAGAGGAATCTTAGAAAATATATAAAACCTGTAAAAGAAAAAGAAGGATTAGAATTATTCTATCCCCTAGATGTTATGAAAATCATCAGGACATACAATATGGGTAATTGCAGATTTAATCTTTCTTTAAACTACTGGAACCCATCTTGGACCTTCAGCTTCAAATGAAGGAGGCAGTTTCTTCTTTGGAGAAATGTCTTTTCAGATCCTTTGCCCATTTTTAAAAATGAGTTATTTTGCCTTTTTATTATTGAGTTTTAAGAGTACCTTATATAATCTAGAAACAAGCCCCTTATTAGATATGTGATTTGCAAATATTTTCTCCCATTCTTTAGGTTGTCTTTGCACTTTCTAGATGGTGTTTTTTAAAGTACAAGAGTTCTTTTTATTTTGTTGGAAGTCCAATTTGTTTTCTTTTGTTGGTCATGCTTTTGGTGTCATATCTAGGAATCCTTTGCCAAATTCAAGGTCATGAAGATTGATCCCTATGTTTTCTTCTAAAAGAAAAGAAAAACAATTTTTACTCTTAAATGTAGGTAGGTCTTTGATCCATTTTGAGTTAATTTTGCATATAGTGTGAATTAGGCAAGAATAAGAAATAAAAGGCATCCAAATTGGAAAGAAAAGTAAAACTCATGTCACTATTAGCAGATGACATATAGAGAAAACCCTTAAGACTATTCAAAAACTGTCAGAACTAACAAACTCAGTTAAGTTGCAGGATACAAAAATCAGTACCCAAAAATCTGTTGCATTTCTATACACAAACTATCAGAGAGATAAATCAAGAAAACCATTTACAATCACATTTTAAAAAATTAAATACCTAGGAATAAATTTAATGACGGAGCTGAAAGACCTGTTTATTGAAAACTGTAAGCCATTGATGAAAGAAATTGAAGGCACAAAGAGATATTCTGTGTTCATGGATTGAAAAAAATCAATATTGTTGAAATGTCCATACTCCTCAAAGCAATCCACAGGTTCATTGTAATCCCTGTCAAAATACCAATGGCATTTTCACACAGAAATAGAACAAACCTAAATTTGTAGGGAGCCACAAAAGACCGTTAATAGTCAAATAGCTTGAGAAAGAAGAACAAAGCTGGAGGTATCACATGTTCTAATTTCAAACTGTATTACAAAGCTATGGTAATTAAAACAGTATGGTACTGGCATAAAAACAATCACAGAGATCAGTGAAAGAGAACTGAGAGCCCAGAAATAAACCCATATAATATATGGTACGTTAATTTACAACAAAGATGTCAGGAATGTAAATGGGGAAAAGACAGTCTCTTCCATAAATAGTGCTAGGAAAGCTAGACAGCCACGTGCAAAAGAATAAAATAAAATTAATCTCTATTTTACACTATACACAAAAATTACCTCAAAATGGATTAAGGGATTGAACATAAGACCTGAAATCATAAAACTCCTAGAAGAAAACAAGCAGTCAATTCCTTGACTGACATGGGTCTTGGCAGTGATTTTTTAATCTGACACCAAAAACCAAAGCAACAAAAGCAAAAATAAATGAGACTACATTATAGTAAAAAGTTTCTCCACAGCAATGGAAACCATCGACAAAAGGAAAAGGCAGCCTACTGAGTGGGAATTATATTTGCAAATAGTGTATCCAACAAGGGGTTAATATCCAGAATATACAAAGAACTTACACAACTCAGCACCAGAAAATAATCCAATTAAAAATGGGCAAAGGACCTGAAGAGACATTTCCAAAGAAGACATACAGATAGCCAATAGACACATGAAAAGATGCTTAACATCATTAATTATCAGGGAAATGAAAGTCAAAACCACATGGAGAAAGCCTGATTTTGTTTACATGATCAGAGAGGTATAAAAGACCCCTCCCCTTGGACAAGACTGGGACTCCCCTGCAACCAGGAACTTGGTGGTTCACAACTGAAAATAAAATGTGCCCTGTGCTACTGAGATGGGATCCTGGGAGCTGTGCCTAGAATATCTGGACCCTTCTAAAGTTTCCCTATGCTTTCTTTATTCTTCTTTGCTGTGATCTCTACCTTTTTTAATGTCTTGTGTAGGTATATCCTGTGGAGCCTCAAAAATCCCACTTATATGACAAATCCTATGTAGTTGTTGGCACATAACATCTCATTTTGAAAAAAATGAGAGTGAGATGTGACTGTTTTATTTGTTCTCAGAGATGGCCAGCTAGGACATTTATTCAGCCAACCATGTTTAATGCAGCTGAGACATCACAGAAAAATGTTCTCCTTTTGTATTACAAAGCCATAATCCTATTTCTTGATGAATTACTGTATTTGCTTTGTTATAAACTTTTTACATTAAAGAAGAAATGAATTTTCCTTTAAGTATACAATACATAATAATCAGCATTAAGGACTTACCAAATTCCGCAGCAGTTTTGACTGCTGTAATTGGGTTATAGCATTCTGCCAAAATTAGGAATGAAATTCATAAGGAGTTACAAAATGGAGTATATTAATATAGAAATACTGTATGACACAAATGGGACTGCAGTGACAATCCGTGCTACTTGTACCATATCTTGCTGTCAGCATAACAAAACCCTAGGCATATTTTCTTCAAGTAATACAGATCTTACATTGGAAGAATGCTGGCCTAGGACTTTATAGACGATTGTTCCTGTGAAATGTGGTGGTCATCAGATTCCTTCTATTTTCAGTATAAATGGCACCAACAGGGTACATTAATACATTTTTAAAAAATTTATTATGCCCATTTCACCACTTTTTTCCATGCAGTTTTAGGATCGACATGTGTACACCAAAATTCAACAACCACCCCTCCCCCCAAAAAAACCTTTAAGAATAATAAAGTCTTATTGGACTTGATCAGTCTTCTTGGAAATATTGAAAATATTACTTGTTACTTACTTATATGAGTTCTTTCTCACTTTTACAGGGGAAACAAGGCAAACACATTTTATATGGCTGCAGTGAACTTTTTAATGCTACACAGTTCATAAAACAGGTAAAGTGTACCTTGTTAGTTTCTCTTAACATACCATAACTTGCTGTTGATGTTTTTCAAGAGAGAGCAAGAGAATCATATTCATTTGAATCAGCTGAAGCCAAAAGCCATAGAGTTATAAAAATACAAGGTTTTGCCATGAACAACTATACAGAAAACTCTGATACATAACATTATTTCTGTTATCCCAAATCTATGAAAAGATAAATTCAGAGAATTTAAACTTGGAGTAGTGTACTCAGGCAAAATTCAGTTCCCCATTTCCTTATATACTGTCCACATTTCTGACTTTGCCAAATATAAATTGGGCTAAGAAATTAAGGTAACTTTCTGGAAGTTTCCTGGGGATGCTCAGTAGTATAACCAGTAATGTTCACTCACCTTAGCCTTGGCTGCCATAAAAATCATAACAGTACCCTGTACTCATTTTTAGCAGCTATTCCTAGCATCATTTTCCAGCACAACTTTCTTAACCCCATTATGTGGTTCTTGTATTTTTAACCGTAACGTAGTTGCCCACTGATAGGAGGATACAGAAAAGTTCAAGAAGATACAGTGAACACATGTATACTCCTCATTAACATTTTACTGTACTTGCTTTATAAGATACCTACTCATTTATCCATTCTTCATTCTATTGATTGCTACAACTTCATTAATTTCAAAGTAAATTGTAGGTATCCGTGCACTTCCCCCTTATTGCCTAGGAGTTTTAGTTTTTGAGGGGGTTTTTGTTTTGTACCCTTTGGAGGTAAAATTTATAACAATGAAATATATAGGTCTTAAGTGTATATTCCTGGGTGTTGTCAGATGTGTTCACCTGAATAATTCAACCCAAACTCCTATTCAAGATATAGAACCCTCATACCACACAGTTCCCTTATAATCTTGCCCGGTCAATCCTTGCCCTTAGTCATTCCCTGCCCCAAAACATGGTTTCGATATTTTTCCACCACAGATTATATAATGTTCTAGAATAGGCAAAACGGAATATTTTTTTCTTGGGTTAACTAGAGGATTCTCAATTTAGTTAATATTTTTAATGAACCAGATGTTTATGCTAATTTCTCTATTCTTTGGTTTATTATTTCCTTTGTTTTGATTACTTGGGGATATTAAGTTCATTAGTTTTTTTTATTTAAATCAATTAACATATAGTGTATTATTAGTTTCAGAAGTAGAATCTAGTAGTTCCTCAGTTGCATGTAACACCCAGTGCTCCTTACGTCAAGTGCTTAATGCTCATCACCCAGTTAATCCATCCCCCCCACCATCTCCCCTCCAGCAACCCTGTTTCTTTCCTATAGTTAAGAGTCTCATAGTTTGTCTCCCTCTGATTTCATCTTATTTTTCCTTTCCTTCCCCTATGTTCATCTGTTTTGTTTCCTAAATTCCACATAAACATTTAAGGCCATAAAAATCAAAATTCTTACCCAACACTGTTTTAGCTGCATTTCGCAAATGTTAATATATTTTCATCACCATGTTTTATAGTTTAATATACTTGGTGGTTTTCTCTTTTTTAGCCCATGTATAATTTAGAGATTTGTTGTTGTTTTCAAGTATTTGTGGGTTTTCTAAGTATCTTATTATTGATTTATAATTTAATTACCGTGTGGTCATAGAACATTATGCGTATGATTTACTGTTTCAAAATTTATTTAAATCTCTTTAATGGCCCAACATATGGTCTCTTACTGAGCATTCCATGTGCACTTTAAAAAAATGTGCATTATGCAGCAGTTGAGGGAAAGGTTCTATAAATTTCAGTTTGGTCATGGTAGTTGACAGCACTACTTAAATCTTCTATGTCTTTATTGATTTGTTTTTTTATGGTTTTTTTGGTCTAGTTCTATCGGGTACTAAAAGACTAGTAATAAAATCTCCAAATATGTTTGTGCAATTGTTTCTTTTTCCCTTCAGTTCTGTCAGGCTCTCTTTTTAGTTCTGTCCATGTCAGCTTATTTTTAAGCTCTGTTTTTACGTACATACGGGTTTATGATAGCTGTGTCTTCCTTATGAGTGGACCCTTTTATTCAGTATTCCTCTACTTACCTGGTAATCCTCTTTATCTTGAAGTCTACTTTATCTGGTATTAAATTAGTCACTCCAGTCTTATCCTTATGGTTTGCAGGTTATAACTTTTCCATCTGATTGCTTCAGCTTGCCTATGAATTTATATTTAAGGTGTTTATCTTGTAGATGGCATATAATTGGATTTTTTTAAGCCATTCTGACAATCTATGCCTTTAAATTGGTTCTATTGGTATTTTTTTTTATAAAGATTTTATTTATTTGAGAGAGAGAATGAGATAGAGACAGAGAGAGCATGAGAGGGGGGAGCGTCAGAGGGAGAAGCAGACTTCCCGCTGAGCAGGGAGCCCAATGCGGGACTCGATCCCAGGACTCCAGGATCATGACCTGAGCTGAAGGCAGTCGCTTAACCAACTGAGCCACTCAGGTGCCCGGTTCTATTGGTCTTTTAACATCTAATGTAATTATTGATATGATTTGATTTATATCTACCATTTTACTGATTAGTTTGAAATAGTTTGGCCATCCTCTTTTCCTCCTTTCCTACCTTCCTTTATATAATTTGAGCACTTTTCTATTTTAGCTGTATCTGTTAATTTAATAGTTGCTATAGAGATCACAATATATACATCATTAACTGTTCATAGAGTTAATATTGTGCCACTTGCATTAAATATAGGAACCTTCCAACCATATAGACCAGTTCCCTCAGCAGTTATTCTGTGATTGTCATATATTTTACATCTGTATATTATTAACCTCACAAGACAGTGAAGAGTGTTATCGTTTCTACTTCAGTCATCATAAAGAAATCCTTTGCATTTACACAGATATGATTTCCAGTGTTCTTCATCCCTACCACCTCTAGAAGATTTTAATTTCCATCTCTTGACTGCAAAACTTCTTTTAGCATTTATTATAGCTCTGGTATGCTAGCAGTGATTCTCTTAATTCTTTTATATGAAAGTATATTTCACCTTTGTTCTTAATTTTGCTGGATATAGAATTCTGGATTGACAGTTTTTCAAAACTTTAAAAATGTTATTCCACAATCTTATACCCTCCATTGTTTCTGATAAGAAGGCAACAGTATTCAGAGCAATATAATTTTACATGTAATATGTAATTTTTCTCTGGCTGCTTTCATGATTTCCTCATTATCTTTGGTTTTCACCAGTTAGGATGTATTTATGTGTGACTTCTTGCATATTTTTCTTATTTGGGGATCACTGAGCTTCTTGCATCATCTATTAGTTTATACCTTCACCAGATTTAGGGAATTTTCAGCTCTTCTTTCTTCAAACATTTTTATGCCCAGTTTTCTCCTCTCCTTTTAGGACTCCATTCACCTATTGTATATGTTCAACATTTTATATTATGCCATACATCTCTGAGGATTCTGTTTGGGGTTAAGATTTTTTTAATTCTATTTTTTTTAAGTTTACTTATTTAAGTAATCTCTACACCCAGTGTGGGGCTTGAACTCACAACCCCAAGATCAAGAGAGTAGCATGCTCTTCCGACTCAGCCAACCAGGTGCCCCTGATTCTGTTCTTGAGAGTGTGTAATTTAAGTTGTACTGTCTTCAGATTCACTCTTTATCTCCTTTCTGCTTTTTTGAGCAATGGTGTATGTATTTACCAGTCCTTGAATATTCGTTTGGGTCGTCTTTTTTTTTTTAATAGACTTTGTATTTCTCTGCTGGGATTTTTCTATCTTTTCACTGTGAACATACTCTCCATTATTTCACTGAGGATAGTTGTCATAAGCTGCTTTTAAACCCTTGTCTTTTAATTGCAACACAGATCATACATTTCACTGTCTAGATGTCTCCACTGTCTTTCCCCCATTTTCCTGTTCCTTCATATATTAATTTTAGATTGTACCCTTAACATTGTGAATGTTTTTTTGGAAACTGAATTCTGTTTTTCTGGAGAGGTGATTTGGGCCTTTAGCAGGCAATAAACTTGGTTAGACTCAAATGTCAAACTCTGTCTCTTGGGCAGCAGCTCACATCTTACTTCTTAGTCTCTCTCATTTGTGCGTGGTTCAGGGTTTCACCATTTTCCATTTAGGAAAAGTTTGTACACAGAATTTAGAGCTCCCCCACTCTGTCTCGTTTATTTCCTCTTACCTTCGATGGCTTTAGTTGTCCCCATACTCTGGTTCTTTAGGCTGAGAGTCACAGAACCAGGGAACTCAGCCAGTGCTTGTCTCTCCTTCCCAGTGTCCGTTCTCTTCCCAAAACCACCAGCTTTCAGTTGCTCTCCATTTCCTTCCAGTAGTTGGTTTTTGTATTTTGTTTCAAGTTTTAATTGCTATCCCTAGGAGAATTCGGCCAGTAGTTTACCTAGCCTTCCAGAACTGAAAACTTTTTTTCTTTTTAATGATGTATTTATTAAATATCAAATTAATTAAAATATGTGGCGAAGTAAACTGTCAGCAGTAAAGCACATGAAATTTTTCTTTACATTTTCATACTGTGTTAATATAGACTATTCTGAGTTTTTGTTGTCCATTAGTTGAATTTCTACCTATATTGATACTTTTTTTTTTTTTTTTAAACATGACAGCCTTTATTACTCTTCAGGTAATAATTATTTTAGGTACAAATGCAATAAATGAGAAGCCTAGATTTTACCATGATTAAAGCATACATTTTTAAGGTGTTTACAAATGCTTGAATACATAAATTTCTTTTGTGATTAAAATAAAGTTATTCTTATGTTTTGTTTTAGCTGTCACAACTTGGACAGAAATAACACAGAAGAACCTTAATATGAGTCTACTCAGATAAATGTAAAAAGAAAAGTCAAAAGAGCCAGATGTTTTCTTCTTCGTATCAGTGTCCTAACAGTGAAACTTAGAGTTAATTTTTAAGGAAATTCTATACTTAATATAATGTGTACTAGTTAAAAGAATAAAGTATTTCAGAAATAAATTTTTAAAATTGTACATTCTCTCTCCTGTTATATTTGACAAATGAGAAAGTGCTTAGGAAGGAAAGAAAACCCTGCCTGAATATAATATTAAAATATTAATATGAAAACTCATTTGTTACGATTGAAGCCAGTGAAAATTTAAGAAAAATGCAAATGTTGCTTGACTGCTTCATGAATCTCCTACTATAATGCTTTTTTTTTTTTTTGTATGCATTTTAATTGTAAAATTACCTTCCCATGTTTTCCTGGTCCCCCATGTTGCCTCTAGACTTGAAGTGGGTACTTTAATGTCTCTTTTTCCTCTGGCACACCTATGTACATTTTATCACAGAATACCTTCTTTATGTAATGGCAGCAACTAACAGCATCTAGACTGGACCAAACATTTATCCCATGAAGTTCTAAAAAGTATGTAAAATCAAGTGTTAAATTTGGTTAAAAAAAAAAAAAAAAATCGGTTCAAACCTTCCTGGTATGCAGCACCAATAAGGAATGTTGATCAGTCTTGAAACTCAAGGCAGCTATAAGATAAAAGCAAGCCAATCGCTCCAGAGAAAAAAATTCTTACTAAAAAGGCCAGGGACCTTTTCCTCCTAATGAGCCTCATCAAGAGGAATCTATAGTGTTATAGATAACATCCTTATCTATTATCAGGATGTTAATGTAATGATATCAAGATTCACAAGACTGTTTCTTTCTGTACTCCCATCCCTCATGAGTCTTAAAGAGTTCTATCTGGGTAGTGGCCTACTAATCTGACTTGGTCTTGAGATAGAATTTAATGTTTTGGCTGCTATAACACATTACCAATTACCAAACTCAGTTACCTCTCAAAGGCCCCACCTCCAAATGCCATTATATTGGGAGTAAGGGCTTCAACAAAAGAATTTGTAGGGAACACAAACATTCAGTATGTAGCACCACATCATCTGCCAAAGTGATCAAAGTGGTTTCATGCTCAGCACTTAAGGAGAAAATGTTATAGAGACAGTAATGTTAATCAAGGTGATAAGCTGTAAAGAAGATAAAGCAATGTCCCAGTTTCCTCAGTAACAGAGCAGTTAGACTTTAATATATGTCCAGAAATTTTTTTTAGGTTAAAACTACATGAAAGACACAGGAGGTGGTCTCTTTTCATGTTGTGTTTGCCGCCAAAAATAAGTGAAACTAGTCTCATCATTGAATGCACAGTTTTTTTCAAGTTTGCCTCCAGTTCACATAAAAGAAGGTCATTGCCAAGGTTCTGAGATGGAAAACTTTCTGTGGAACTGATTTAAAAAAAAAAAAAACAAAAAACCTCCGGGGAAATTTTGTCCTTTCTCTAACTGTCCACAGCCTAGCCCCATCTGTCCTGCTGTGGGTTCCCCAGCAGGCCACCCACAATAAGGCAAGCGTCACTGTTGCTGCTGTCTTGGGCTGGGCAGCTCAACAAGTCTATGCAGCAAGCCCCCAGCTTGGCTGATTCAGAAACCAGTTTTATCTGCCTCCAAGGTGATTCTCAGAGGAATTGATTCCTGCCATGGTAAAGTGCCCATCAGGGGTAGAGGTCAATAGGAAATGGAAATGCTGTGCCAGGTGATTTATAAAAGTTACATCAATCCTCACAACAGCACTAACAGATGGTACAACACCAATTTTATAGCTGGAAACAAAGCTCAGAAAGTTAAGGACCCTGCTCAAAGTCCTAGCTGGTACATGGTGGAGCCAAAGGTGGAATGCACACCTGTCTGCTCCACATTCGTTCTCTCCACTGCTCGAAATTGCCTAGCTGAGGAAGCAGGAGGCTTGAAGTCTTGCCAAGCCACTCCTCACTGATCAACCTGAGCCAGTCGCTTTCCCTTTCTTCTATGTGGAATGAGTTGTGCAGAGTACGGGCATCTAACACAGGGCCCTCAAGGTAATGCAGCTCACCTGGGCTAGCCGGCACAGGACGTTCACCAAAACGAATGCCTTACCAGTGAGCTTACACGCATGGACTGGCAAGCATAGCCACCTGACAGAATTTGAGTAGTTTGGCATCAACATGGGAAGATCAGTTCACTTGGCATAGATGGGGCTCTAAAATAAAAGGAAAGGACAAAATAAAAAAGGATTGAAAGAAAATTCAAGTCAAAACAAAATTTGCCCTGAAACAGAAGCTTCTGTTTTTCTGCTCCATCATGTACTTTTGTACTGGGACAAACTGTAAGACAAAGTCACATCCTAGTATGATCTAAATTGTCAATTTTCAAATCATGCCCTTAAAACTTACAATTTTTAGGTAATATTCAAAGGAATTTGAAGCTGGGTGTGAAGATTTAAATTCAGTTAGATATACCCAGGTCATCAGACAGTAGACATTTGCAGAAATTTTTTGATTGTTTTCAAATTGCAAGGCACAGAGCAACCTGGCTCCGCAGGCTGAGACTGTACTGATGTGACTGGAAACTGAATTTCTCATTTGTTATAGTGACCACATCAAAATAAACATAGACTAAGCAGAGAGAACTAGGAACTATTCAACTTCACTTTGTTGAGCTACTCTGGGTTCAAAAGAATCACGGAATTTCAAAAATTGATACCCAAAGAGATCCCTGAATGTTGATGAGTGTGTACCAGACTTTAAATATTTGTAGCTGCTTTTACAATGGAAACCTCAGGATGGTTCTAAATTACCAAGCATCAGCCCCATCAACGTGGCTCACTCTCAACAGGAACAGCTGATTGTGCTAAAAAAGCAAGCTCCGTGTACCAAGATGACATGGTGTCCTAAGAATCTAGAAACAGCCACAGGAACTCTAGGATCTCCTGAAGGATTATGGCTAAGTGACTATCATATGCTGATTTGCTTGTCAGCATCGTTTTCCCTGATATTTGTCACCCCAGTCTTGTCTTCATTCACTCATATGTCTCAGGTGGAGCTGACTATACCCCCGACAACAACAGTAATTGATAAAGGGATAGAGGAGTAGTCAAACCCAGCCAACACAGAGCAATTAGATTCCTGCTGAGGTCACTGCTTGGAAAGGCACAAGACGGCCACTATGTGCCGGACTTAAACTGGAGGGCGTTAAAATGAGGCTATAGATATGGCCGGCCACAAGGCACCAGAGGATGAAGACAATGCAGAGCTCAGAGATGTGCTAATGATATCATTTGAACCCATGGGTCTATCCTTAGTGTAACGGGAGTGTTGCAGGCAGCAGCAGACAGAGCCTTAAAGAGATAAAAAATCCAACGGATGATTTAAACATCCTACAAGGGCCAAAGAAATGCCACCCAGAATATCAGAAACAATGGTTCTCAGATACTGAACATCAGGAAGCACAGGACAGTGATCCCTAAGAAAAGGAAAGCAAACAAGATGAGTCCTACAATTGCCCCATCTTACTTGCTGGAGAGATTTTTTTTTTTTTTCAGGCTGTAGCACAGGTAGAGCTGAGGGAGAGGACTCCCTGAGTTGCTGAGACAAAGCTGGGCATTAGGGGGAGTCAAGGTAGCTAGCATTCACAGGGCTGAGTAATGGAGAAAAGAGAGCTACACAGGAAGAAAGTTCTAGAGATCTACAGAGGGTCAGATGAATGCTGGTCAGTGCAGATGGTGAGGAAACAACTCGAGGAACTAGGTGAAGAACCACCTGCAAGGATCAACCTTCTTTGCTCAAGTGGAGCCGGGAATAGTGTCTATTCCCATCAACCAATTACCTGTACTTTGTACAGGTACAGCTCACTTCCTTCTATCTTGACATGAGTGAAAAATTAACAGCTATTCATGGAGATTTGCAAAGTACTTATCAGTGATAGGGAAGATTAGCCCTAGACTAAATGCTGGTTCTGGTCCCACCTAACAAACCTTAAAAGCCAAACGCAGAAGGATCAAACTGTTCCAAGTAACTTAACCATCTGCAATAAAGCTCAGAAATAGAGAAATACAAAAGTAGGCACCCAACAAAGTTTAGTGTCTGCAATCCAATGAAATCTTACCAGATGAGACACAGGGCAATAAAGCTCATCATGAAGAGAAAACATTTCAACAAACAGACTCAGAAATGCCACAGATGACAGAATTAATAGACAAAGACATTAAAACAATTATTAGAACTGTATTCCACATATTCAAGAAGGTAGACATTAAGATATAGAAAATATTTTTAAAGGCCCAAAATGGACTTCTAGAAATGACTATGTCTGAGATGAAAAAATTGCTAGATATATCTGTAGAATAATATCATTTATAAATTGAATTTAAACCTTAAGAAGAAGTGGGTTGGGGCATCTGGGTGGCTTAGTTGGTTGGGCAGCTGCCTTCAGCTCGGGTCACGATCCTGGGGTCCTGGGATCGAGCCCCGTGTCAGGCTCTCTGCTCGGCGGGGAGTCTGCTTCTCCCTCTCCCTCTGCCTGCCACTCTGCCTACTTGTGCTCTCTATCAAATAAATAAAATCTTAAAAAAAAACAAAAACAAAAACTGGGTTTTTCAGATCAGGTTTAACGAACCAGAAGTCAATTTTTTTAATTTATTTTAGAGAGAGATTGAGAGAGTGTGCATGCATGAGTTGGGGGAGGAGCAGAGGGAGAGTCCCAAGGAGACTCCCTGCTGCGTGGGGAGCCCTACTTGGAACTCAGTCTCACGAACCTGAGATCATGACCTGAGCCAAAATCAAGAATCGAATGCTTAACCAACTGAGCCACCAGGTGCCCCCAGAAGTCAACTTTTTAAACAAAAATAGCTCCTAAGTATTTTTTGTAACCAAAAACTTACACTGACAGGATCAAGACATACCTGGAGCTCTTTTCTTTTTTTTTCTTTCCAATTACCTATATCAGTAAGTTTATTTTTTGGCTTAAGACCGTTTGTGAGGAGTTTCTACTATTTGCGGGGAAAATAAGTCATGAAATAATTGACAAATTCTGGACAATCTATCACTCTTAAGTGGTTTTGAGGAAACGCATTCTGTTTCACAGAACTGTTAAAACTGATGCTGATGTGGACACAGATTCAGAATTGAAATGTGCCCAGAGAATCCAAGCCACAATTCAGGAAGTCCCTAGTCTGTTAGGTACCAGGATTTTCCTTTTAAAAAAAATTTTTATTTATTTATTTATTTGAGAGAGAGAGAGAGAGATCATGAGCAGGGTGGAGGGGCAGAGGCAGAGGTAGAAGCAGACTCTCCACTGAGCGGGGAGCCCGATGCGGGGCTCGATCCCAGGATCCCGGGATCATGACCTGAGCCGAAGGCAGCTGCTTAACTGACTGAGCCACCCAGGCGGCCCTAAGTTACTTACACTAAGTCTACAACTATAAACTTTTTTGAGGATAAAATTGATTAAACTGTTTTTGGGCTACTTTTTGTTTGTGCTGCTAAAATAGGTTTTAAGTTGTTAATTCTGTGAGCATTTTTTTTAAATTACGCAGTTCACACACAAATTTCTGGTCAGGTATCTTCTACTTTAAAAAAAGCTCAGATTATATAATCTTCAAGTGTGCTACCATCATTAATATTCCAAGATTACAACCAAAGTCACAGAAGACTGATTTATAAACATCTATTCCAATTTATAAGTTAACATAAACCAAGAATCAGCAATGATCAGTTGCATGGATATCTTATAAGAGGCAGAAGAGCAAAGAATAGGAAACAATTTTAAACTTCTGTATCCTTCCTGAGATTCTCTATACATATATATATATATACATATATATACATATATATATATGTATATATATATACATATATATATGTATATATATGTATATATATGTATATATATGTATATATATATATAACATATAACAATATATGACAAGAACTTTGTTAGGTGCTCTAAATGTTAGGTCGTTTAATCCTAATAAAAAAACTTAAGAAAATAGGTAATACAATCCCTGCTTTACAGGTAAGATCATTCAGTGAGTAAGTAGTGGAATTTGAACTGGCCAGATGTGAGTCTAGAACCTTTTCCATTTGACATGAGGAATTAGAGGATAATAAGAATATTAGGATATTAGGAATCAAAGGATAGAAAACTAAGATACTTAGATACTCTGGGGATGCTAGAGTTACAGAAACAAAAAGACTTATAACTTATCTCATTTCCCAAAAGTCTGGAGACAGTATCTGGGCTGCTTCTAGCCAGTGTATAAGAGTTATGCCATTTTCAGAAATAAAGTTTCTAAGTCCTAATTCAGGGTGGTAGTTTTTAAGAAAGCCTCTCAGAAGTAAACCCAGCCTCTCACTGGGTTCAACTAGACCCAGTACAGACAACCCTCAGCACATGATTGGTCCTCCACTCAGCTCCAGATAGCACATTCTGTCCTTGAAAGAAAAGGCCATTTCCAGTATCTTTCCTAGATGTTGGTGTTTGGGCAGTGGAGTATCAGCTGAAAATATTCCTTCATTATATAAATTTGAACACATCCATACCATGGAACCCCAGGAAGCTGCAAAAAGTCATGAGGAAACTCTTGCTGTACTATTATAGGATAGTCTACAAGACTACAGATATATTGTTAAATTAGCAACGACAACAAAAAACTGTAGAACACTACATACAGTATGATGACCTATGTGTAAAAAAAAAAAAGTTATATACATTTATTACATGTGTATAGAGAACCTCAGGAAGGATACAAATAAATGGGCAATTGTTTGCTTCCTGGAAAGGGAACTGGGTGCCTGGGGCCAGGGATGGGAGGGAGGCAGTGAGGTTTTTCACTGTAGACCCCTTCCATGCTTAAAATTGAGTTCCAGGTGTATATTATCTACTTCATTAAAAGTGAGAGGGGGGGAAAGACCTCTTTTTCTATACAAGGAGACAATAAGTAGTTTTAGCTCACGAAATCTAATCACAAGTCTGAGGGAATCTTCCAATTTCCTATTTTACTCTCTCCCCCTGCAGCATGGGACACTGTTGGCTACTCCCTTCTTGAGATTCTCTTTCCTTAGCCTCCTTGTCTTAAAGTACCAATTAGAGTCATTTGATTTGCAGTATGTTCCCGTCATTTCTGAGATTCAGACACCCTGGTTAAGCATCAAGGTAAGAGGGGTGCCTGCGTGGCTCAGTCGGTTGAGTGTCCCACTTGATTTCGGCTCAGGTCATGATGTCAGGGTTGTGGGATTGAGCCCCACGCTGGGCTCCCTGCTCAGGGGGGGCGTCTGCTTGAGATTCTTCCTCTCCCTCTGCATCTCCCCTGCCCAAAATATATAAATAAATCTTTTTTTAAAATCAAGTTAAGGAAGTGTCACTGGATTTGTCACTGAATACTTTGTACAGGTATAGCTCACTTCCTTCTATCCTGACATGAGTGAAAAATTAAGAACAGCTATTCAGTACTACAAGGGTGGTCGCTCATGTCTGTATTACAAAATATTCATCCCCAACAGAGCATCTGGAACCAGACTGCCTGAGTTCAACTGCAGCCTTAACTCTCATTGACTGTGCGGCCGTGGGCAGGCTATTTAATTTCTGTAAACTTCGATCTCATCGTCTCTAAAAGCAACTTCATAAAGTCGCTGTGCCGATTACATGACATCATCCAGGCAAGTGTCCTTTCCAGGGTCTGAAGCTCAGGGCATGTCAGCTACGAGTAGGTTCTGCCCTCTAAGTTCAAAAGGCAGGACGGTGCCTTCCCTTCAGGGGGCTGCCAACTCATCCACACAGAGACCTTGACAGCCACAAGGTGCCGTGGGCTGTTTCGGAGTGGTTCTCACAAGCCTGCACCCGGAACTGCCCCTCCACGCTGCCATCTTTGGGCTCTACGTGGCCACCTCAGAGACGTCCCAAGACCTTTCTAAAGACTGGTGTCACTGTTGTTCAAAAGGCCGCTCCGGCCGTCGCACAAGCTCTAGGGCATGGGCATAAAATTCTGTAGACAGCAAGGCAAGATTCGGTAGCCCATTCTGCACCCCCCCAGCTGCTCAAAGTTGGGCTCAAAGGCACAGCCCCCCACGTGTACACAATCGTATTCCTCCGGTCAAGGGGGCACGTCTCCCTCACCAGCCTCTGTGTGGGCAGCAGTTCAAGTATCTCCTCTTGGAATACGACAAAATGTCCCACCTTGTCTCCACGCTGTAGTAACAGGAAGGGAAGGAAGGAAGTCAACCAATTTTGTCAGGCTTCAGGTGCCACCTGTGATTTGCTCTGCAAACCTCCTGGCACGGAGTCCAACGTGACCAGCCCTGTGTGGTCTGCCAGTAGGTAATGTGTGCCAACTCTCACCTCCTCCCTGGCTGCCTGTGTGGACAAATCCACCAGTGTCTACACCCCATGTATCTGCCTTGGCATGGACTCTGAAACCTGACACGACATGAAGAGCCTGCTCCCGGGTCTCAGCGAAGACCAGGATCCAGCCTGATACGCCCTGGCATTCCGGCTCCCTGAAGTCAGAGAAATGTTTGACAGCCATCAGCCCTCATGCGGACATCAGGGCAGAGCCAGCCCCAGAGCAATGCTTTGGCTCCAGAGCACACGATGCTCAGGTTTCTACCGAACTGTTCGTGTTTGGAAGCAAAGCAATCAAAAAAGGTGAGAGTGGAGTAGACCATGTTGACTCTGAAGCTGGTAAAAATAAAGATAATGATTTTCAAAGAGAAGAAATCAGCTCCTGCCTGAAAGGCACCTTTATCCTCTGTCCTCTTTCGGCCTCAACTCTTCTCCCTTGGTGTTGGCTTTCCCTGCTCCACTTCCTCCCATATCCCAGCTTCACATCAAAAGGGAACTCCATGGTTGATAGATTTACCCCAAATGTACACAGAAAATAGATGCCCAGGGATAAGCAAAATTAAAGGAGCTTGTCCCACCTGCTTTTAAGTATTCCAGTTTGTGTTCTCTCTGGAGGCTCTCGTGCACGCTCATCAAGGAGCTAGAGCACTGGATCATGGGACCTCGGGCTATGTCTCCATCTCTGCATGTGCAGACTGCACGCCCTCTTTTCAAAAACTGTACTGAAATTATTTCATTTTAAAGGAAAGAAAAGAGAGAGGATGGTAATAAGTGAATAGAGCACATCAGGGTTTGGGAGCCCTTGCCTTAGTATTCTCTTCGATAAAAGCTTCTGAGACGGGGCGCCTGGGTGGCTCAGTTGGTTAAGCAACTGCCTTCGGCTCAGGTCATGATCCTGGAGTCCCTGGATCAAGTCCCGCATCGGGCTCCCTGCTCGGGAGGGAGTCTGCTTCTCCCTGTGACCCTCCTCCCTCTCATGCTCGCTGTATCTCATTCTCTCTGTCTCAAATAAATAAATAAAATCTTTAAAAAAAAAAAAGCTTCTGAGACTATGAAATTAAAGCCACTCAGAATTGAAGGGGACCCCAACTGACCCAGCCTAACTGCTCAAATCCCCTCTATGACCCCTCCTCCAACCTGGCCCCCACCCAGGCCAACAGCCCTCCAGGCGTGGGACTGTGCTTTCCTCCCGAGGCAACCAGCGGCATCCTCACAGCGCAGAGCCAAACTACAAGAGAGCTCCGGAATGCCACGTTCAAATATGCGCCGGCACGGCAAACCGCTGACACCATGTTTTCACCTGACCATACAGATGACGATCTGGCTTAAAGAAAATGCTTCTCTGGGGCGCCTGGGTGGCTCAGTCGTTAAGCGTCTGCCTTCGGCTCAGGTCATGATCCCGGGGTCCTGGGATCGAGTCCTGCATCGGGCTCCCTGCTCAGCGGGAAGCCTGCTTCTCCCTCTCCCACTCCCCCTGCTTGTGTTCCCTCTCTCACTGTGTCTCTCTCTGTCAAATAAATAAAATCTTTAAAAAGAAAAAAAAAGAAAATGCCTCTCCATCAACCATCAGAGAGCAGGTAATTCTAAAACTTCACATGTGTCTATAAAAAAGTCTTCTTGCAGAGAGAAGCCTCACAAATTCTCCTCAGGTCTTCCTGGTCACAGAGGGACTATGAACCATGACACAGTATTTAGGAGTTCCACTTGCCGGAAGTCATCTCCTCTGTGGAGCAGCATGGGTAGTCATGAGGAACAGAATCCACAAATAGACTTACAATAAGCAGGTCTGCTGGCATCCTCCCAGATGAAAGGCACCTGCCACCATGAGGACAAACCACTAGAAAAGCTTTGTCATCGCAGGAAGATTCAGGCATCAGATCGCAGCCAACGTTGCTTTTGCTTGTCTCCTGTTTTCTCTGGTGCCCATGGACCCGAAGAAGCGGGCCCCTGGTCGTCAGTACGCACAAGCCACAGGGGGGCTCAGCATTTCCCTCACTGTTTCAGTGGAAATGTTCGGTTGTGTACAAAGGAGAACAGAAAGAGGACAATCCACATGCCCTGCAGAAGTTCTGCCTATCCTTAACTACAAGGTCCAAGGTTAACTTCTCCTTAAGAAGCTTCTGTCTCTTTTAACAGTTGAAGTTATAAAAGCTTGACACAAATCCCTGAAAATACCAAGTATGATGAGCGACCAGCAAGAGTGTCAGTTATTTCCAAAGAACTGATTATGTATGTGTGTATATGTGTGCATGTGTGTGTAATGTATATCATGTGTGTATATTCTGGGGGTTTTATATATATATATATATATACACACTTACAACATAAAGTATTTATATTATAAACATATCATTATATGTAATATATTTTTATACACACACACACACGAGATAGTATAGTGGGATGTTTAATTTTATGTCAGCTTGACAGTACCATGGGTATTGAGGTGAAACATCCCTGAGTGTGTTTTTGAGGCTGTTTCCTGATGAGGTCAGCACTGGAGTCTGTGGGCTCAGTAGAGCGAACTGCCCTTCCCCTTGTGGGTGGGCATCATCTAATTCACTGCGGACATGGATGACATGGAGGGCGGAGGGAGGAGGAATTTGCCCTCTTCCCACCTGCCTGCCTTCTTGCACGGGGACACTGCTCTTCTCCTGCCCTTGACTGACACTTACACCATCAGCTCCCCTGGTTCTCAGGCCTTCAAACCCAGGCTAGAATTCCACCCCAGGCTTTCCAGGAGCTCCAGCTTGTGGACAGCAGACTGTAGGACTTCCCAGCCTCCATCAGCATGGGGGCCTAGTCCTCATAATAAATTGCCCATTATACATGCATTTATATGCACAAATATATATACACATATATATATACACACACATTCATGCTGGAATATATCACATACAGATATACGTATAAGGATTATATATATATATTCCTATTGACTTTGTTTCTTGTTTCTCTGGAGAACTCCAATACAGCGAGACCAAATAAATTGGATGGCTGTATGGATAGATTAAATTAGATTAGATTAGATTAGATTAGATTAGATTAGATTAGATTAGACAGAACCAGAGAGCACTAATTTTAAAGTAGTCCTGGGCAGCAATAAAAATAATGATTGTAACCACCAGTGACTGAGCCTCTTCCTGTGTTGGGAACTGGCCAAGCACTTTACATAGGCCTCCTGGGGCTGCAGCTGGGAGGGGAGAGGACTGAAAGGCCCTGGCTGTGGACTTAAGGCATCACCATCCTTCAAGAGCTCTGCTGGGTCCATGACACAGCCAGAATAGCTGTGTTCTGTACCAAGCACCTTCTCAGTTTTCTCTGAGCTGCAGGACAGAGAACTGA
This sequence comes from Mirounga leonina, assembly GCF_011800145.1. NCBI lineage: Eukaryota > Metazoa > Chordata > Mammalia > Carnivora > Phocidae > Mirounga > Mirounga leonina. The sequence continues at coordinate 838,405 of NW_023270839.1, read as the reverse complement.
ATCCCTGTCCATTGCTTGCATTTAGACATGGGTAATGGACAAGGATGAGAGCCAAGAGAAGCCACTGGAGGAAGATCATCACCAGTAAAGGGGGGGAAATTTTCTATATAGTGAAACCCGCCCTCTGGGGACAATCTAAAGGTCCAGGAAAGAGAAGGTTCTAGGGTAAAAACAAAATGCACCCCTAAAGCCAACCCATGCTGCTGGAAGTACCCTGTTCCAAGGAGGTGAAGTGGGCAATGAAACCTGCTACCACGGTAGATTCTGCTTGTCTCCCAATGAGAACTGACATAAGGGGGAAAGAGGTATTTCCCTTCCCATTGGAAAGAGTTCAGTAGGAACAGGGCCAAGTGGCTGGAAGAAATAACTGTTGTGTCAAAAGAACCACAGATTCACAGAAATTTGCCCCAACAAGGTGGATAACCAGGCCCTTCTAGGGGACTCCAAAATGGCCCCAAGAACAGGGAGGCTTGAGAGCCTACCCAGGTGACATTAGTTAGAGGCATTAAGCAGCAGATATGTATTTTACATTGGGCTGACAAAGCCTAGAACATTCAAGATACAATACTCCCTCTTCTCTGGCCTTACCACAAGTCCATGAGGTAGGTATTCATATACCATTTTATAGGTGAGGCAACTGAGGCATAGAAAGAAGTTTTCTGGGGGTCTCTGGCTGGCTCAGTCAGTGGAGCATGCGACTCTTGATCTTGGGGTCACGAGTTCGAGCCCCATGTTGTGTGTGGAGATTACTTAAAAGCAAAATCTTAAAACACACAGAAAAACAAAGAGGTCACCTAACATCACAGGAGTATAAAGTCAAGTCACAGTGCTGGGATTAGAAGCCAGGACTGCAGTTCCTAAAACTGTGCTCTCACCTGACTTTGCCACCCCATCTTCTTACCAGCAGCTGGATCATCGGGACAAAGCCCCAGAGATGTGTAAGGGAGACAAGTGATGTGTTCATACGAATTTTGTCAGTTTATTTATAAACCTCAGGATAGGGTCTGACATCATGGCCATCCTTGATCTTTTGTATGTGATACACACCACCCCACCCAGGGGATCAGACTATGTTAGTTGCCTTCTAGTTATAGTGAAACTGCTCCAGCAAGAACCTTGAGTACCTGCCTCTTGTTTGGCCCTTTCTGAGGGAGACCGCCTTATTTCCTGACCCTGCTACCCTAAGCATATTCTGTAGCACATGACCTACCACCTGAGCCACTGGGGACTGGATTGGCATCTCAACCTATAAGCTGCCATAAGACAATCTTAGCCGAGAGGAGAATAATCCCATATTGGGCAGTGGCTAAACCCAAAGATTTTCTCTCTTAGGGAGTTTTCAGGAAGAAGGAGCAGTTAGGAACAGGTACATAGGCAGAATGACATTCAGAGACAGTCAGAACAAAGAGAACTCAGCTTGGCTGAGGCGGGTAGAAAACCAGGGTTGATCTCGTGAAGTCCTGATACTGAAGGGACAAGACTTCACCACTGGAGTCACAGTGTGTCCTCATTGACTTTTTGAGGACTGAACTCTTTCCCCGGCTCAGGAAGCCTGGCTACAGGTGTTCCTGGGTTCCCACAGGCCTGGCAACAGGACTATTATCTGGGTCTGTGTGAGTTCTTACAGTGAAGCCATCCAATCTTGGAGTTAGGCTGAGTGAGTCTCTGATCACACAAATCGTAACCTTCAAAACAATTACACTGTTAAACTACCAACCAGCCAAAGTCAGTTTCTAGTTCAATGAAAATATTTGAGGAATGCTTACTTCTTCCACTACAACCCCTCAAGACTTAGCTATGGCAGCAGGAAGCAGACGATGCTGCTGACACTCTGCCTTATGGGGACCATGTCTGGCTTGGCTGTTCCATGATGTCAGTGCCTTGGGACTCTGCCTGGTCCTCATGCCAATCTCACAAGCACTTCTCTATAGCTTCAGTATCTCCACCAACTTAATCACGCTTGTGATCTTATTTCCTTTCTGACAATGAGATTCTGATACTCCTGGAGTTGAGAGGCAAAAACCACTGATTTAAAAGAGGAAAAGAGAGGGCGCCTGGGTGGCTCAGTCGTTAAGCGTCTGCCTTCAGCTCAGGTCATGATCCCGGGGTCCTGGGATCGAGCCCCGCATCGGGCTCCCTGCTCAGCGGGAAGCCTGCTTCTCCCTCTCCTGCTCCCCCTGCTTGTGTTCCCTCTCTCGCTGCCTCTGTCAAATAAATAAAATCTTTAAAAAAAAAAAAAAAAGAGGAAAAAAAAAAACCCCACCACTGTTATATTGACTGGAGCCTTCCACTGCCATCTCTTCTTGCCAACATTACCATGTCTTCGTCGACTTTTGTCTACTTCCCTTGGCCAATCTATGACCAAACAAAAGCAACAGTGGTCTGGCCTCCTCCCCAAGCATTGCGGAACATCCCATGCTAGCCAAGGTTTGCCACTGGGGATTTTACTCTCTTCTGCATCTAACAAATGTGACTGCTCTCCCGCCCCCACGGCACACTGCTGGCCTTGATCAAAAATCATGTTGTCTTTTTCTCATGCCTGGGACTTTGGATGGCTATGGGGCTAGGAAAATTTCAGTGACCCCTTAGCCTGGACTCTGATTTGTTGCTCTTATTAGGAAGGCCTGAAAATATTTAACACTTAATTTTGAAGAAAATAATATTTCTTCAGCTATGAACAATGTTTTGGTGTTAGTTCAGGTCTGTTAATGTCATATTCGTAAGAGTCTCTCTCCCCCATACCAAATCTTTGCAATGCCTATTACAGATCGAAGTGATAGAAGGTTTACAATATGTAAACTTACCTAGTCGCTAGGCCATAAAGTATTACCTGGTACAGAATCAGAGTTTTATTCACCTCAGTCTCCACACACACACCCCCGCCCAACTAGCACGAGGCCTGATATTTGAAAAAGGCTCAGAAATCATGGAGGGACGGAGAATGGGAAGGAGTGAGAGGGCAGCATGCATGAATAAATTTTAGGACCACATATCAAAATTGTATGTTTGATATTATAAAATCTCCCGAACACTACCCATTACCAAGAGGAAGCGCAAGTTGCCCTCACTTTTCCTGACCACCACAGTTTTTTCTCAGGTCAAATTATCCTTTGAACATGTACATTCTGTCATAAAAAAAAAAAAAAAAAAAAAAAAAAAAGACGAAATCATCAAAGTCCTCAGTCAGTCTCCACGTAGGACCAGAACTGACTTGTTTGTGTCTATGACAATGTGGCTATTCTCTTCGTGTTTTTAAGGAAATGTTTGGAGATGTCACTGGGCGGTGTGGTCTTACTGGGTGTCCTTTTAGATATCTGACCACCCCCCCCCCCTGCCCCGCACTGAGAGTTATTCTAGAACAGAGCTACTCTGGCTATAATAAGTACATGAATTACTTTTAAGCTAAAATCTAAATGTTAAATTATGTAGCTAAAGTTTCTATTTTAAAAAGTGGCTCTTACTAGCCAAACAAGATCTATTTTAAGAATTGGCAACATCATTATCTATGTTTTCCAATGTGGATGAAATTGTACATGCTGCACTTTCAACTACTTCACTGAAGTTCAAAATCAACATTATTAACATGCAAAATAAAAACTAATTTTTACTGAGATTTCCACAGAAGTCAGGTACCTATGAACTGGATTTCCAGCAGGAAAGACCTTGGTGAGGTGAGCAATGATAACTTTGTCCCTGAGGGCTAAAGCAGGATGACAGGATATAGGTAAAGTCATCTCTAAGTTGGCAAAAGGTCAATATAACTTATAGTGAAAAGGATTCTAATTTCTCACAAGCAAAGGACAAATACATCACCCTCACGGAGTTTATATTTTAGAGAGAGGACACAACATAAAGAATAAATCTGATAAATGACCTATAATGTTAAAAGATTATAAACTCTATTGGAAAAAGAAAAAGTACTACAAAGTCAGGGATGGGAAATGGGTTTGGGAAGAGTAGTGTTAAATGGTTCAGGGCTGGCTTTGTTGAAAAGGTCAGAGTTAAGCAAAGACTTGAAGGAGATGAAGCTTTGAAGAAATGCTTTGTGATTTCTTCATAAAGGAGACTTGCCACCATGACTCAGCATACAGGATCAAGTAGCCCTCCAGGGTTCCAGTAGAGACATGGGGGCTAAGGACAAGAAGACAAACAGTCCTAGCAGGTCTCCGCTCTTTATCAGGATGAGATGCTGGTATGGTTCCACACCAACTATTTAGCAATGTTCCCAACCATGCACATCAGTGGTTAGTGAGCTGGTATACAAGCATGTGGTCCAATGACAAAGTCCCTTCTCTTTCCACTGCTCCAGCCTGCATCTCTAGTATTTTGGGGTTCCTAGCATTATCCTCCACAGACAATTGTAGGAAAGCTTTATACTTGGGTCATTCTTATTATATAAATTTCTATATCCATATTTGAGATATAGTAATGGTGGTAAAAACTGGAATCAGGACTTCCTTCCATATTCACAAAGCTGAACTTTGCTCTGAGAATTCTACCACTGAACAGACTCAAACCATGCCCACAACTGATAATAAGTAGATCAAGTGATCACCCAACACTACATGTCTTAGTTTAGGCTGCTATAACAAATTACCACAGGCTGGGTAGCTTGAACAACAAACGTTCATTTCCTCACAGAGGGAGGAAACAAGCTCTCTTGTCTCTTCTTATAAGGATACTAATCCCATTCATGAGGGCCCCACCCTTAGGAATAATTACCTCCCAAAGACCCTACTACCTAACACAATTACATAGGGAGTCAGGATTTCAACATAAGAATTTGGGGTGGGGGAATACAAACATTCAGCCCATAAAACTATTAAAAAATCATTTTAAAAAGATTTTATTTATTTATTTTATTTGAGAGAGAGAGAGAGAACACAAGCGGGGAGTGGCAGGCTCCCCACTGAGCAGGGAGCCTGATGCAGGGCTCGATCCCAGCACCCTGGGATCATGACCTGAACTGAAGGCAGACACATAACCAACTGAGCCACCCAGGTGCCCCTAAAAAAAATCATTCTAACAATATTATAAATTTAGATCGACTGCAAGTCTATGAATGTCTATATACTTCAGATTTCATTATACTACACATCATCCAGAAGTTGTTTGCACTTTCAAATTTCAAAAAAGCAATCTCTAAAGTTCTCATTTCTCTTTGAGTCCATTAGGGCTGCCAAATGTCTGGTTAACCTTAACCCAAACCCCAATGCCATGAAAGAGTCAAAGGCCTTCCATGTCTCTCTAGGTATTCTTGTAATTTACTTCCTCTGGTTTCATACCCCCTTGTCTGCCCTGGCTGCTCTCTCCAACCCAGGTGCATTCAGAGCCCAGCCCCTACACTCTACATATGTGGTAAAATACACAACATAAAATTTACTCATTCCATCGAGGGGCACTACGCATATTCACAATGTTGTACAACTATCACCACTATCTGGCTCTAGTTTTCATCACCGCAAACAGAGACCTCATTACCATGAAGCACTCACTCCACATTACACACTAGCAACCACTACTATGCTTTCTGTCCCTATGGATTTGCCTATTCTGGATATTTCATATAAGTGGAATATACAATATGTGGCCTTCTGTGCCTGGCTTCTTTCACTCAGCACAGTGTTTCCACGGTTCATCCGTGTTGGAGCATGTCTCAGTAGTCCATTCTTTTCAATGGCTGAGTAATATTCCACTGTATGGATGTACCACATTCTATTCATGCATTCGTTCACTGATGGACCTTTGGGTTATTTCCACCTTTTAGCTACTGTGTATACTGCTGCTATGAACATTCATGTACAAGTTTTTTGTTTTCAATTCTTATGTTAATTTTTGTTTCTTTTTAAAGCCACTCATTCCAAGCACGACAGGAAGCTGGTAGGTTTACTAATGATGTGGGAGACGGTGAAGGAGAGTCAAGAGGAGTCCCATTACAAAGTGAGCTGCTTTCGTTCATCTCTCTGGCTCCAGATCCTGGAGGCGCCAGAGACAAACCTCCCATCTTTTCAATCCTATTTGTTCTCTTCCCAGTGAGGTCCCTTGAGCTCTCTCTTTTTTTTCCCCCACCCCAAGAAAATTTGTCAAGGAATTTCTTTTAAACAAAACAGCCCTCTTGCTGAAAGGAATTCTGCTAAATATAATTTTCTTCATCATGTTACATAAGACCTACACATGGGGAAATAAGCTGATAAAACCTAGAAGCCAGAAAGCACACACCATCGTGGGTTTCCTGTTAGGAGGGAAAAGACACCACTGGCAGCACAGGTAATTTCTGCCCTTCAGGTTACCCATTAGTTAACTGTGTACTAACAGGCAAGGAAATGGGGACCGAAATCAAGAAAAGTATCTTTGTGGAATCGGACATAAATAGAAAGTAACAGAGTATGAAGCTCTCAAATGAATCAAAGCAGTGGGACTGTCTAGCTGTTTGATTGAGGCCCCAAACCCCAACATATTTCACAGCAGTGTTTCTCCCTACAGAACACCAAGAGGTAAGACAAGATCACCAGAAAATCTAGGATCTGGCTAAAATCAAAATGGAAGAGTTACTCAGCCTGACACAGCTGCTGGAAATGTTCCAACAACCGTACATTGAACAACAGACAATGTGAACAGTGACAGCACTAGCAAGAAAGAGAATAGAACAACTTTTCTGTTGAGTTACAAAAAACTTGCTGATGCCTACTATATGCCAGACACCGTATGAAGCCCTAGTCACACATGGCCCATCCCTCCAAGGATTCCCACTGAGTAGAGAAAGACAGACATGTAGACAATTTTAAGGTTATGGGATACCATACTGAACAGAGGTTAATGGAAGAGGCAGAGAAGGACAGGGATGATGTAAGAACAGGCCCATGGCACCACACGAGGGAACCGGTGATTACACATAAGCCTTTGTAAGTTCATCTTCTCCATCTCTTCTGTTGCAGTCCTATTTCAAGCCCTTGTGACTCTCATCTCCTGAACGTATTTGCTAACTGCTCTTCCAGACTCATGGGCTCTGCTCGCTACAGTCTGCCCTCTACTCTCACCAGATTTAAATTTTGTGAGTAAGCATGGTAATAATGACCATTCACTGAGCATTTTCTATGGTCAGGAATTGTTAACCATTTTACATTATTTCATTCAGTCCTTCCCATACAAAAGAGGAAAGTGAATGACAGAGTTTAATAATTTGCTGAAGATCACCTAGCCAGGAAAATCAACAAGAGCTGGGATTCAAAACCAGTTGTGTCTGAACTCTTTTGCTTGCCCTTCACTATTGCCATATATTGCCTCCTTTAGCAGCCAGAATTCTTTTTTTTTTTTTTCCTAACCTTTCAAATCCACTTTTATTTCTTTTTTTCCTCCTCACATACAGAACTTCTCCCCACACCACAGTTCTTGGAGCTATAGAGTCACTTGATGATGTTCAGGTGCCATTTTATCCCTAAAACTTGGCTGGCATCAAAATATGACAGTTAACCAGTGTTAAGTCTATAAAATACTTACACAGCACAGCAAGCTTTAGACACTTGGCAATTAAACCGCATAAAAATAAGACCAGACCCCCATCCCACGTGTTCGGAGTTGGTGTCCACGGTCCCCATCTGGCGACTGTACACTGGTTCAAAAGGCAGCAGAAGCATCAGGCAGTTATGTGAGAGGACACTGAACACTACGGTCTGGAAGCACATTAGGATGTTACCCCAGTGTCATGTACCACCCCACCTTTCTCCAAGGTGGTCTCATGATTCTAGAACGGCAGGTCCAGCTGATACAAAATGAAGACAGACAACACAACATATACTCTGTGGAGATATCCTAACTCCTACTATGCATGTGCTGTGACCTTGAACACAACTCGTCCTAAAAACTTGTCACGATCATCCTGGTTTTTTAGGTTGGGTGACCCATCAATCTTGCACTCGACTGTTACTTCATTTACGGTACTGCTGGTAGCATTAAAGGAAACCTGGATAGCAACCAATGGCTGCAGATAACTCACATGAAGTTTTTTCCCATAATATGGAAAATATCTTAAATCTATTAACTCCATTGTGAGTATAAGTTGATAGAGCTGCTGTGTTTTCACTCTTTGAAGTACATTCTATCCTTGGTTCTCCTTGAGGTTTTAATCCAATTATTCTGTTCATTTTCACAAGAACACAAGGATTTCCTCTGGAGTAGCCAAACTCTGGATCATCCACACCACTGCATGCTTGAAGTAAGGCAAGAAGAAACTGACATGCACCATAAACTGGACCCTTCTGTTCAAAAAGTGCTCCATCAGGACAGGCTGTGAGATTCTTCTGTTCTTCTAAATCATATGGTTTTAGAAACTTCCTACGGTCTTCAATGTACCCTTGATAGGACTCTGGATCAGACACAGTGAATGAATATTCCAATGCAGTTAGTGGTTTTGGAAAAACCGTAAGTCCTGGACTAGGAATCTGGTCAGGATATTTTGGAACTTCATCGTTCAGAGTCTGAAGCATAGCCCACATTGTGAATGAGAAGAGTGCAGCCAGGAACCCATAAAAGACTAGGTAGAATAGCAAGATCAAACCCCAGCTCTTGGCGGTGCACCCCAGTAACTCTCCGGTGGTCAGGCTGTAGATGAAGAGCTTCCACTGAGCTAGGCTCTGGTTGAAGGACTTCTTCTCCTTCTTGGTCATGGTGTGTGTGCAGACTGCGAGGAGAGCGGCGGCTGTGGGGGTGGAGGCAGCAAGGAGCGCGGAGGCGCGTCCCGGCTCAAGCGACACAGCCAAGGACACCTCCTCGCTGCGGTGCGCACTCGAGCCTCAGCAGCCAGAATTCTTATTATGTAAACTGATATGAAAAGGGGTTTATTAAAAAAATATATATTGTGTAGGGGAGCCTGGGTGGCCCAGTAGATGAGCGTCTGTCTTCGGCTTAGGTCATGATCCCAGTGTCCTGGGATTGAGCCCCGCTAGGGCTCCCTGCTCAGTGGGAAGCCTGTTTCTCCCTCTCCCACCCCCCCTGCTTGTGTTCCCTCTCTCACTGTCTCTGTCAAATTAATAAAATCTTAAAAAAAAAAAATTGTGTAGTTCTAACTACACTTAAGAAGTAGAAAACCACAAGATACCCTACCAATACTGGGGCACCTGGGTGGCTCAGTCGTTAAGCGTCTGCCTTTGGCTCAGGTCATGATCCCAGGGTCCTGGGTTCGAGCCCGGCATCGGGCTCCCTGCTAGGTGGGAAGCCTGCTTCTCCCTCTCCCACTCTCCCTGCTTGTGTTCCCTCTCTCACTGTGTCTCTCTCTGTCAAACAAATAAATAAAATCTTAAAAAAAAAAAAAAAATAAGATACCCTACCAATATGAAAATGGAGTAATTTAGTATATAAAATTTTAACTTTTGTTAAGATGATCAGATCACAAAAGGTCTCCTAAAAGCTGCAGGTAGGGAACATACATTGAAAAAGCCCTCCAGCACTGGAATCCACATACTACACATAAGGTAATAGCAACCTACTACCAGAAGAATTTCAAGTCTGTGGTGCACTGCAGGTAACCATACAAACAACAAACCTCAAGCCCATCTAAACTGCTCATTAGATTAAATCAACTCCCCACAGTCATGGACTGATAGAATTTTTAAAATGTGCCTATTTCTGATTTATCTCATTCTCTACTGCTCTAGACACAGTGTCCAGCATCCAGTGAAAAATTACAAATGCAGGCATACCTCGGATACTGTAGGTTAAGTTCCAGACCAAAAGGGAATATTGCAATAAAGCAAGTCAAAGGAATCTTTTGGTTTCCCAGTACATATAAAAGTTCTGGTTACACAATACTATAGTCTATCAAAAGTGCAATAGTATTATGTCTAAAAAAATTTTATTGCTAAGAAACTTCACTGCTAAAAAATACTAACCATCATAGGAGCTTTCAGCAAGTTGTAGTCTTTTCACTGGTGAAAGGTCTTGCCTTGGTATTAATGGTTGCTGATGGATCAGAGTGGTGATTGCTGAAGGTTGGGGTGGCTATGGCAATTTCTTAAAATAAAACAATGAAGTTTGTGAACTTCCTTTTTTCTATAGCATGTGATGCTGTTTAATAGCATTCTACCCATTGTAATACTTCTTTCAAAATTGGAGTCAGTCCCCTGAAACTCTGCCACTGCTTTATCAACAAAGTTTATGTAATTTTCTAAATCTTTTGTTGTCATTTCCACAATATTTACAACATCTTCACCAGGAGTAGATCTCCATCTCAAGAAACTACTTTCTTTGTTCATCCATAAGAAGCAACCTCTCATGTGTTCAAGTTTTATCATGAGATTGCAACAATTCAGTCACATCTTCAGGCTCTGCTTCTAAATCCAGTTCTCTTGCTATTTCTACCATATTTGCCATTACTTCCTCCAGTGAAGTCTTAAACCCCTCAAAGTCATCCATGAGGGTTGAAATCAACTTCTTCCAAATTCCTGTTAATGTTAATATTTTTACCTCTTCCTATGAATTATGAATGTTCCTTATGGCACCTAGAGTAGCAAATCCTTTCTAAAAGGCTTGCAGTTTAGTTTTCACAGATCCATCAGAGGAATCACTGTCTATGGCAGTTATCACATTACAAAATGTATTTCTTAAATAATAAGACTTGAAAGTCAAAATTACTTCTTGATCCATGAGCTACATAATGCATGTGTTAGCAGGCATGAAAATTAATGTTATTGTACATCTCCATCAGAGCTCTTGGGTGACCTGATGCATTGTTGATGAGAAGCAATATTTAGAAACAGATTTTTTTTTTTTTTTTTGAGCAGGTCTCAACAGTAGGTTTAGAATACTCAGTAAACCATGTTGTAAACAAATGTGTTACCATTCAGGCTTTGCTGTTCCATTTAGAGAGCACAGGTAATATAGACTTAGCATAATTCTGAAGAGCCGTAAGATTTTTGGAATGATAAATGAACACTGGCTTCAACTTAAAGTCACTAGTTGCATTATTCCCCCTAACAAGTGAGTCAGCTTATTCTTTAAAGCTTATTTGAAGAAATAATAGCTGAAACTTTCCCTAGCCTGGAGACATCCACATTCAGGAATCACAGAGCGTTCCAAACAAGATGAACCCAAGGAAGCCTACACATGATGCACAATAATTAAAATATCAAAAATTAAAGATAGAGAATTTTTAAAGCTGCAAAGAGAAGCAATTAGTTACATATAAGGGAAACCCATAAGGCTATCAGCTGATTTTTCAGCAAAAACTTTGCTGGCCAGTAGGGAGTAGTTTGATAATATTCCAAGTGCTAAAGGGAAAAAAAATCTATAACCAAGAAAACCCTAACCAGCAAGGTTATAATTCAGAATTGAAGGAAAGAAAACAGTGTCCCAGACAAACAAAGTTAAGTTTATCACCACTGGCCTTACAATAAATGTTAAAGAAACTTCTTTAAGTGGAAAATAAAAGGTAATAATTAGAAATAAAATCATGAAAGGAAAGGAGATTCACAGAATAAAAATATGTAAAATAGGCAACAATTATACATTAGAAAATGAAGGCAGGGAGTAAAAACGAAGTTCTTTTAGAATGTGTTCAACTTAAGTGACCATCAACTTATTATAGACTGCTATACACTTAGGATGTTATTTATGAACCTCTTGGAACCACAAACCAAAAACCTGTAATCGGTACACAAAAAAATAATTACAAAGCAAGCACAATACTAAAGAAACTCATCAATTACAAGGAAAGAGAGAAAGAAGGAACAGAGAGCTACAAAAGCCACCAGAAAATAATTAACAAAATGGCAATAAGTAAATATCTACCAATTATCACTTTAAATGTAAATGCTCTAAATGTTCTTATTAAAAGACAGAGTGATAGAATGAATAAAATATAAAAATAAACCAAGACCCATCTATCTATTGCTGCCTACAAGAGACTAACTTCAGACCCAAGACACATACAAATTCCAAGTGAAAGGATGAAAAAAGATATTCCATGCAAATGAAAGTGAAAAAAAAGTCAGTGTGTCATTACTTGTATCAGACAAAATAAACTTTAAAACAAAGACTAACAAAAGACAAAGCACACTACATAATAATGAAGGGATCAATCAGACAAGAGAATTTAACAATTATAAATATTTGTGCACCCTGCACTGGAGCACCTAAATACATAAAGCAAATCTTAACTGACATAAAAGGAGAAATTGACAATAATATAATAATAGTAGGGGACTTTAACACCCCACTACATCAATGGAAAAATCATCCAAGCTGACAGTCAATAAGGAAACAGTGTCTTTGAATGACACATTAGCTCGGGTGGACCTAACAGATATATCCAGAATATTCCATCCAACAACAACAGGATACACATTCTTTTGAAGTGCACATGGAACATTCTTAAGGGTAGATTACATGGTAGGCAACAAAACAAGTCTCAATAAATTTAAAAAGATGGAAATCATATCAAGCATCTTTTCCAACCAGAATGGAATGAAACTAGAAATCAATTACAAAAAAAAAAAAAAAAACTAGAAAAACACAAACACATGGAGGCTAAGCACCAGGCTAGTAAACAAGCAATGGGTCAATGAAATAAAAAAAAAAAAGATATCCAAAAATACATGGAGCCATATGAAAATGAAAACACAATAGTCCAAAATCTTTAGATGCAGTGAAAGTCATGCTAAGAGAGAAATTTGGAACAACACAGGTGTACCTCAAGAAATAAGAAAAATCTCAAACAATCTAATCTTATACCTAAGGGAACTAGAGAAAGAAGAACAAACAAAGCCCAACGTTAGTGGGAGAAATGAAATAATACAGATCAGAGGGGAAATAAATGAAATAGAGACTTAAGGAAAAAAAAAACTATAGAAAAAAATCACTGAAACCAAGAGCTGGTTCTTCGGAAAAAAAAAAATCATCAAAATTGATAAACCCTTAGCTAGATTCATCCAAAAAAAAAAGTAGAGAGGACCCAAATAAATAAAATCAGAAATGAAGGAGAAGTACAAACAACACAACAGAAATATAAAGGACTATAATAAAATACTACAAAAAATTATATGTCAATTAATTAGACAACCTAGAAAAGTTGATAAATTCCTAGAAACATCATCTTCCAGAACTAAATCAGGAAGAAATGGAAAATCTGAACAGACCAATTAGTAACAAAATTGATTCAAAGAAAAAACTCTGAGGGGCGCCTTGTTGGCTCCATCCAAAGGGCATGTGACTCTTCATCTCAGGGTCATGAGTTCAAGCTCCATCTTGGGCATAGAGATACATGCATACATACATACATACATACACAAACTTAAAAAAAAAAAACTCCAAAAGTCCAGGACCAGGTAGATTCACAGGTGAATTCTACCAAATATTCAAAAAAGAGTTAATACCTATTCTCCTCAAACTATTCCAAAAAGTAGAAGAGGAAGGAATGCTTCCAAATACATTCTATGAACCCAGCATTATCCTGATACCAAAACCAGACAGACACTACAAAAAAAGAAAACTACAGGCCAATATCCCTGATGAACATAGACACAAAAATCCTCAACCAGATATTAGCAAATTAAATTCAACAGTACATTAAAAGGATCAATGGGGTGCCTGGGTGGCTCGGTTGGTTAAGCATCCAACTCTTGATCTCAGCTCAGGTCTTAATCTCAGGGTCATGAGTTCAAGCCCCGCACTGGGCTCCACAACCAGCATGGAGCCTACTTTAAAAAAAAAAAAAAAAAAAAAAAAGAGGATCACTTACCATAATCAAGTGGGATTTATTCCAGAAATGTAAGAATTGTTCAATATCCACAAATGAGTGAATGTGATACACATTAACAAAATGAAGGATAAAAATCATATGATCATTTCAATAGATGCAGAAAAGCGTTTGACAAAATTCAACATCTGTTTATGATAAAAACTCTCCACAATGTGAGAGACATAAGGGCCACATATAAAAATTCATAGCTAACATCATGTTCACTGGTGAAAAACAAAGCTTTTCCTCCAAAATCAGGAAGACAAGGATGTCCACTCTCGCCACTTTTGTTCAACATAGTCCCACAAGTCCTAGCCACAGCAATCATACAAGAAATAAAAGGCATCCAAATTGGTAAGGAAGAAGTAAAATGGTCACTATTTGCAGATGACATGATACTATACAGAGAAAACCCTAAAGAGTCTATCAAAAAGCTATTAGAATTGATAAATATAGTTTTGGGATATAAAATTAATACACAGAAATCTGCTGTGTTTCTATAAACTAATAACAAAGCAGCAAAAAGAGAGTAAGAAAATAATTCCATTTACAATTGTACCAAAAAGAATAAAATACCTAGGAATAAACTTAACCCAGGAGGCCAAAGACCTGGTCTGTGAAAGCTACAAAACAGTGATGAGAGAAATTGAAGATGACACAAACACATGGAAAGATATTCCATGCTCGTGGACTGAAAGAACAAATATTGTTAAAATGTCCATACTGACCAAAGCAATGTACGGATTCAATGCAAACTCTTTCAAAATGCCAATAGCATTTTTCATAGAACTAGAATAATACTAAAATCTGTAGGGAGCCACAAAAGACCTCAAATAGCTAAAGCAATCTTGAAAAAGATTTAAAGGTATACTACAAAGTTATGACAATCAAAGTAATACGATACGGGGACAAAAACAAACACAGATCAATGGAACAGGATAGAGAACCCAGATAGAGAACCCAGACTGAGAACCCAGGGATAGAGAACCCACACTTGTATGGTCAATTAATCTATGGTAAAGGAGGCAAGAATATATAATGGGGAAAAGACAGCCTCTTCAACAAGTGATGTGGGAAAAACAAGATAGCTACATGCAAAAGAATGAAACTGGACCACTTCCTTACACGATACACAAAAATAAACTCAAAATAAACCCAAATGTGCTGAAACAATACAACTCCTAGAACAAAATACAGGCAGCAATCTCTTGAACATTGGCTTTTGCAACATATTTATAGATCTGTCTCCTCAGGCAAGGAAAGCAAAGAACAAAAAAATCAACTACTGGGATTACACCAAATTAAAAAAATTTTGTCCCACAAAGAAAATTATCAACAAAATGAAAAAGCAATCTGCTGAACAGAGAAGATATTTGCAAATGATAGGTCCAATAAAGGGTTAATATCTGAATTATATGAAGAACTTATATAACTCAACACCAAGAAGCCCCAAATAATTAAAAATGGTTAGAGGATCTTAATAGACATTTTCCCAAAGACATACAGATAGCAAACAGATACATGAAAAGTTGCACTTCCCTGATGATTAGCGAGGAGCATATAAACACCACAATGATATCCCTTCACACCTGTCAGAATGGCTAGTATTGAGAAAATAAATAACAAGTGTTGGTGAGGATGCGGAGAAAAAGGAACACTTGTGCAGTGTTGGTGGGAATGTACATTGGTACAACCACTGTAGTGAACAGTACAAAGATTCCTCAAAAAGTTAAAAATAGAAATGCCATATGATCTAGTAATTCCACTAGGGTGTATTTATCCAAAGAAAATGAAAACTAATTTGACAAGAACAACAGATGAAGAATTTCAGCAGATAGATGAAAATTTTAAGTCATGTGGAAATTTGAGAAATAAAAACATATCAGAGATGAAATACTCCTTTAATGGGTTTATCAGCAGACTCAACACAGCAGAGAAAAAGATTTAGTGAACCTGAAAATAGGTAAATAGAAATTATCCAAACTGAAGCACAGAAAGAAAAGAGTGAGGGGGGAAAAAACTCATTCAAGATATTGGGACATTAATTTCAAACAGAAGTAACTAAAGATACAAAAGGAGAAAAGATAAATAATGGGTCAAAATAAATATTTGAAAATAGTTATATATTTTCCAAAATTCCAGAACCGCGAAACCAAGAAGCTTAGAGAACCCCAAACAGAACACACACACACACACACATCCGAGTCAAACTGCTAGAAATCAATATTCAAGAGAAAAGCTAAATATCAATCAGAGAAATAAGAAATATTACATATTGAGAGGAAAATTTTTCTCAGAAAAACTTGTAAACCTGAAGATAATGTGACACTGTTTTACAGTACATAAACAACAGCAAGAAAAAGGTCAGCTCAGTATTTCATGCCCAGCAAAAAAATCTTTCAAAAATAATGATTAAATAAAAACTTTTTTAGACAAAGAGAATGCATTATCAGCTCTGGTGCAGTATGAATGTTAAAGGGTAATTCTTCTGGCAGAAAGACTGAAACTAGATTGAAATTTGGATTCATACAAAAAATTGAAGAGTCCTGATGATGGTAAAAAGTGGAGACAGATTTTTTTAAAGTTTTTCTCTAGAATTTTTAAAAGATTATTAGTTGTCTAAAGCCTAAGTAATAACTATGTATTATGAGGTTAATGACATATATAGAGGCAAAAAATAAATCAATAGCACAAAGGATAGAACAGTGGAAATGAAACTATACTGTTAGAAATTATATTATTTGGTTGAGGTCTATCCCAATGGGGCTTTTTCTGTAGACCTATATGGTTGGAAACGCCTCATAGAGTGTATGTGTGGGTTCCTTTATTCACAGAACTGTGTGTTAGATCTGTGGGAAAGAACTACAAGATATCTATCTGCTAAAACTCTGTGAAAGACCTAATAGTTAAATTTTTTAAATCTTAGGTACTGGCATATCCCAACCATCTGTACAGTTGTAGGGTGTGATAGTTTAGGGATGAATAGGATTTGGATTCATTTACATTTAGAGGGTATTTGAAATTGAGAACCAGGCAGATCCATCTACTCTGACCCTAAACGTGGTCCTAAAGTAGAGAAACTGAATCCCAAAGATTACAGGACTGACAGTGACAACTGTGAATTGAATAAAAGTTCTTTTTAAAAGGGCAATTTTGAAGAACATGATTCTGACTTTGGAGGACCTACAGTGACTGGCAGTGGAAGGAATCACATATAAGATTCCTGAAATAAAAATTTATTGACTTCTGGGTGCCTGGGTGGTTCAGTCAGTTGAGTGTCTGACTCTTGATTTCAGTTCAGGTCATGATCTTAGGGTCCTGAGATCGAGCCCCATGTTGGGCTCCCTGCTCAGCAGGGAGGCTGCTTGAGAATTTTCTCTCTCTCTCTTGCACTCGCTCTCTCTTGCACTCTAAAATAAATACCTAATTCTTTTTTAAAAAATTTTATTGAGTTTTAAAAAAGATATATTATTTGAAGGTTAAGTGTGAAAACTTTAAAAAAGTATATTGTGAATCCAAAGCAAAAACTTAAAGAAAAATACATTAAATTAGTAAGCCAATAATAGAGACAAATGAATTTAAAATACCTAATAAATTTGAAAGAACATAGGAAAAGAGAATAAAAGCAAAGAAGAGATGGTTAAGTGGAAAACAACTAGCAAGATGGTAGATGTAAATCCAATCACAACAATGATTACATAAGATAAAAATAATCTAAAACAATTAAAAGGTAGAGATTGTCAGATTGAAAGAAAAAGCCATCCACAGGATGTTGCTTTAAATATAAAGATACAGATATATAATAACAATGTCCACAATAGCCAAACTGTGGAAGAAGCCAAGATGCCCTTCAACAGATGATTGGATAAAGAAGATGTGGTTCATATATACAATGGAATAGGACTCAGCCATCAGAAAGGATGAACACCCACCATTTGTATCAATATGGATGGAACTGTAGGGGATTGTGCTAAGTGAAATAAGTCAAGCAGAGAAAGACAATTATCATATGGCTTCACTTACATGTGGAACATAAGTAATAATGCGGAGGACATTAGGGGAAGGGAAAATTGAAGGGGGTGAAATCAGAGGGGGAGATGAACCATGAGACTATGGACTCCGGGAAACAATCTGAGGGTTTCAGAGGGGAGGGGGGTGGGGGGAGGGGGTAACTCGGTGATGGGCAATAAGGAGGACATGTGATGTGATGAGCACTGGGTGTTATAGGCAACTAATGTATCACTGAACATTATATCAAAAACAAACAAAAAGAATGGAAAAATATTTACTATGTGAACACTAGTCAAAAAGAAGCTAGAGAGATTATATTAATGTCAAACAAAGTTAACTTCAGAGTATTTCCAAGGTAAAGAGAAGCATTTATCTATGAATAAATGGGCCAATTCATCAAGAAGACCAGACAACCCTAAATATCTTTGCACCTAATAACAGAGCAAGTTATCTAAGGGACAACTGATAGAACTAAAAGGAAAAACAGACAAATACACAACTATATATGGAGACTTCAGTGTTCTTCTCTTAGGATTTGATACAAGTACCAAACAAATCAGCGATGATATAGATGACTTGAGCAGCACCTTCAACTAACTTGATCTAATTGATATGAATAGATTACTCCACCCAGAAGTAGTAGAATAAGGATTTTTTCAAGGGAGCACCAAACATTCATCAAGATAGACTATATAATGCGCCATAAAACAAATCTTAACAAATTTAAAAGGACTGAAATCATGCAAGTATGCTCTCTGAACCTATCAGTCTTAATAATTAACATTTCTATATTAAAAACCTGGAAAAGAAGAGCAAGTTTTATTATAATAAGGAGAAAGACAACAAATGATAAAGAATAGTAAAATGAAATAGAGAAGAGAAAAATACAGAACATACATGAAAGTAAAAGCTAGTTCTTTAAAAATTTCAGTAAAATGTATAAACTGTTAGCCACACTGATCTAGAAGAAGGAAGACACAACTTATCAATATTGAGAATGACAGAAAAGTCACTACAGATGTCAAAGATATTAAAAAGATAATAAGGAAAAATTAGGAACTTAGGGCCAATAATTTGATAACTTAGACAAAATGGGTGACTTAAAAGACACTAAACTACCAAAACTCACTTAAAAAAAAAATACATAACCTGAGTAACCTAGTTTATTAAATAAATTGAAAGCCTAGTTTTAAAAGTCCCCACAAAGAAAACTTCATGCTCAGATGATTTCACTGATGAATTCTACCAGACACTTAAGGAAAAAAATAACAATTCTACTCAAATCTCTTCCAAATTCATTATATTAGGCCAGCATTACCCTGACACCAAAACCAAACAAAACATGGAAGAAAAATAAATTTGAAAAGTCTTCAACAAAGTATTAGCAAACTGAATCCACCACTATGAAGGAAGAACATATCATGACCAAGTAGGGTCAAGGCAAAATTGGTTCTATATTTGAAAAATCAATCAGTGTAATCCACCACTAAACAGAAAAAAAGAAAAAGCCCATGATGATCTCAATAGATGCAGGAAAGAAAAAAAAACAAAAAACAAAAAAACACTTAAATACATTCAACATCCATTTGTGATAAACTTTCTCAGCAAACTAGTATAAATGCCATGCCTGAAACTGGTAATGAATGCATATGAAAACCTCTAGTTACCCTCACACTTAGTGGTGAGAGACTAAATGCTTTCCCTTTCAAATTGAGTCTGTTCTCACTGCTTTCATTCAACAACCATTAAAGGACCTAGGTACAACAATAATAAGGTAAGGAAAAGGGCATCTCAGTGGCCCAGTCAGTTAAGCAGCTGACTCTTGGTTCAACTCAGGTTGTGATCTCAGGGTCATGAGGCTGAGTCCCACATTGGGCTCCATGCTCAGCATGGAGTCTGCTTGAGAGGCTCTCTCCCTCTCCCTCTGCCCCTCCTACTCATGCTCACTCTCCCTCTCTCTCTCAAGTAAATCTTAATAATAATAATAATAATAATAATAATAATAATTAGATAAGGAAATAAAGAGCATTCAATTTGAAAGGACCAAGTCTTTTTCACAGATGACTAGATTATTTGCACAGAGAATACCACAGAATCTATTTTATTTTTTTATTTTATTTTTTTAAAGATTTTATTTATTTATTTGAGAGAGAGAATGAGATAGAGAGAGCATGAGAAAGGGAAGGTCAGAGAGAGAAGCAGACTCCCCGCCGAGCAGGGAGCCCGATGCGGGACTCGATCCCGGGACTCCAGGATCATGACCTGAGCCGAAGGCAGTCGCTTAACCAACTGAACCACCCAGGCGCCCCCAGAATCTATTTTAAAATGTTGCAAAAATTGATAGGTAAGTTTAGCAAGGTGACAAGTTTTAAGGCCAATATACAAAAATCAACTGCATATACTAGTATGAAACTGAATAAAGGAAACTTCATTTAAAATGGAATCAGGACAAAAAATAAAATAAAATAAAAATAAAATGGAGTCAGGAGAGAGGAAGTAAAACTGCCAAATTCATTCTACTAGGCATGCATTACCCAGATACCAAAACCAGATAAAGACACCACAAAAAAGATAACTACAGGTGAGTATCTCTGATGAACACCAATGCAAAAATCCTCAACAAACCAAATCCAAAAATACATTTAAAAAAATCATTCACTACCATCAAATGGGATTTATTCCCAGGATGCAAGTGTGGTTCAATATTTGCAAAATCAATCAATGTGATACATCACATCAGTAAGAGAAAAGATAAAAACCATATGATCATTTTAACAGATGTAGAAAAAGCATTTGACAAAGTACAGCACCATTCCTGATAAAAATTCTCAACAAAATAGGTTTAGAGGAAATACACCTCAACATAATAAAGGCCTTATGTGAAAAACCCACAGCTAACATCATACTCAATGGTGAAAAACTAAGAGCTGTTCCCCTAAGATCAGGAATAAGACAAGGATGTCCATGCTCACCACTTTTATTCAATGTAGTACTGGAAGTCCTAGCCACAGCAATCAGACAACAGAAAGAAATAAAAGGCATCCAAAATGGTAAGGAAGAAGTAAAACTTTCTGTTTGCAGATGACATGATATTCTATATAGGAAACCCTAAAGATGCCACCAAAAAACTACTAGAACTGATAAACAAATTCAGTAAGTTTGCAGGATACAAAAATCAATGTACAGAAATCTATTGTATTTCTATACACTAATAATGAAGCAACAGAAAGAGAAATTAAGAAAGCAATCCCATTTACAATTGCACCAAAAGAATAAAGTACCTAGGAATAAACTTAACCCAGGAGGTGAAAGATCTGTACTCTGAAAACTATAAAACACTGATGAAAGAAATTAAAGATGACACAAACAGATGGAAAGATAATCCATGCTCATGGATTGGAAAAACAAATACTGTAGAAATATTTATGTGACCCAAAGCAATCTACACATTTAATGCAATCCCTAGCAAAACAAGGATTTTTCACAGAACTAGAATATCCCTAAAATTGGTATGGAACCACAAAAGAATAGCCTGAATAGCCAAAACAACCTTGAGGAAAAAATACAAAGATGGAGGTATCACAATTCCAGATTTCAAGTTATACTACAAAGCTGTAGTAGTCAAAACAGTATGGTACTGGTACAGAAATAGACACATAGATCAATCGAACAGACAGAAAGTTGAGAAACAAAGCCACGATTATATGATCAATTAATCTTCAAAAAAGCGGCAAGAATATGCCATGGGAAAAAGACAGTCCCTTCAACAAATGATGTTGGGAAAACTGGACAGCTACATGTAAAAGAATTAAACTAGACCACTTTTTTTTTTTTTTTAAGATTTTATTTATTTATTTGACAGAGAGAGTCACAGCGAGAGCAGGAACACAAGCAGGGTGAGTGGGAGAGGGAGAAGCAGGCTTCCCACTGAGCAGGGAGCCCGATGCGGGACTCGATCCCAGGACCCTGGGATCATGACCTGAGCCGAAGGCAGTCGCTTAACCGACTGAGCCACCCAGGCGCCCCTAGACCACTTTCTTTTACCATACACAAAATAAACTCAAAATGAATTAAAGGCCTAAATGTGAGACAGGAATCCATCAAAATCCTAGAGGAGAACATGGGCAATAATTTCTCTGACATTGGCCATAGCAACATTTTTCTATATATGTCTCCTGAGGCAAGGGAAATAAAAGCAAAAATAAACTACTAGGACTACATCAAAATTAAAAGCTTCTGCACAGCAAAGGAAACAATCGATAAAACTAAAGGGCAATCTTCAGAATGGTAGAAGGTATTTGCAAATGACATATCCTATAAAGGGTTAGTATTCAAATCTATAACTTATAGAACTCAACACCAAAAAACAATCCAATTTAAAAATAAGCAGAAGACATGAACAGACATTTCTTCAAAGAAGACACACAGATGGCCAACAGACACATGGAAAGATGCTCAACAACACTCATCAGAGAAATACAAATAAAAACTACAATGAGATATCACCTCCCAACTGACAGAATGGCTAAAACCAAAATCACAAGAAACAACAAGTATTGGCGAGGATGTGGAGAAATGGGAACCCTCATGCACTGTTGGTGGGAATGCAAACTGGTGCAGCCATTGTGGAAAACAGTATGGAGGTTCCTCAAAAATTTAAGAATAGAACTACCCTATGATCCAGCAATTTCACTACTAGGTATTTACCCAAAAAATACAAAACCACTAATTCAAAGATATACAAGCACCTCTATGTTTATTGCAGCATTATTTCCAATAACCAAACTATGAAATCTTGCCATTTGCAATGATATGGATGGAGCTAGAGAGTATAGAGCTAAGTGAAATAAGTCACAGAAAGACAAATACCTTATGATTTCACTCATATGTGGAATTTAAGAAAAAACAAACAAAAAATGAACAAAAGAAGAAAAAGAAAGAGAGAGACACAAACCAAGAAACAGACTTAACTATAGAGAGCAAACTGATGGTTATCAGAGGGGAGGTGGGTGGGGAAATGGGTGAAATAGGTGATGGGGATTATCATGATGAGCACTGAGTAATAAATACAATTGTTCAATCACAATATTATACACCTGAAACTAATATAACACTGTATGTTAACTACACTGGAATTAAGATTTAAAAAACTTATTAAAAAAATAACTTAAAGGAAGACTTAAGATGGCAGAGGAATAGGCAACCCTAAGTCCACTGGTCCCTGGAATTCAGCTAGATAGGTTACCAAATCATTCTGGACACCTGTGAAATCAGAGATCTGAGAAAAGAATTGCTGCAATCCTACAAATAGAAAAGTGACCACTTTTTGGAAGGTAGAGGTATGGAGAAGCGAATCTGGGGCGATTTATTGGAGGTTACTGCGAGGGGAGGGAGCCTTCTTAAGGAGGTTATGGCAAAGTATTATAAGAAGTGGAGCACAAAATTGGAACTTCCAGAAGTCAGCTACGGTGGGGGACATCCCTGGCTTAAAGGTGCTCAGGTGGGGAAGTGGGGTAGAATCCTAGGTGGGACAGTGTGGTCTCAGGATTCCCAGGGCCACAAAAAAGAATGGAGGTGCCTGAGTGTGGCAGAGCCCAGGCATCGGAGCGGGGAAGCCAGATGAAAACAGCAAGTCTGGGTGCTGACTTTCTGCTCTGTGTTGCCATAAACTACAAACCACTGCACAGTTGTGCAAGTGCTCTCCAGGCAAGGGCCCAGCAAAAGGCAGAAGCTTGGCAAGACCCCCCTCTCTGCCCCAAGAGGAACAGTACAGGTGCATGCCACAGGAGTCTGTAAAGTTTGGAGACTCAAAACTGGGTCATGTACCGGAGATAAACACACTCAGTCGCAGGCTGGGTAAACACAGAGTTTGGACAGAAACCAGGGAGACAACAGTGATTGACAGCTTTTCTGTGAGGGCGCACTGAAGAGTGGGGGTGCAAACTTTCAGCTCTGGGGCTAGAGATGGGATGTTACTATCTTTATTCCCCACCCCACACCCCCCCCTCCCCATTGGTGCTGAAAGCCTTCATGGAGCAAAACAGTGCTACATAGTGCAATCCCAAACCACTTACACAGAGCTTGGCCCCCTGCCAAGGGAGGTGCAATTCCACCAGGGCAAGGGCACCTGAGAATCAGCACAACAGGCCCCTCCCCCAGGAGACCAGCAGGAACAACCAGCTCGCACCAAGTTGATCATAGAGAACTGCAAAACCTCAGCTCTCGGGGGGAAAAAAGTATACAGCAATCGTGTTTGTTTGTTTGTTTTTATTATTATTATATTCTTTAGTCTTTCAGGTTTTTCTCAGCCATTTTATTTTTTCAATTCTTTTTTTTAATTTTTATATATAGGTTTTATTTATTTATTTTTGGTTTCCTTTCATTGTATTTTTTTTGTAAATATATATATATATATATATATATATATATATATATATATACACACACTAATATATATATATATATATTAGTTTTCTTTTATATATAAAACTAATATATATATATTAGTTTTTCTTTCTTTCCTATTTTGGGATCTTGTTTCTTTTAACAAACAGACCAAAATACACCCAGGATCTAGTTTATTGTTTTGTTCTGCTTTACTTCTTGTTTGATTTTTTCTTATTTTTTTTTTTTTCTGTTTTCTGTTTTCTTCTGGTTTTGTTTGTTTTTTTCTGGTGCTATTTTTTTTTTATTTTTTAATTGTTATGTTAATCACCATAGATTACATCATTAGTTTTTGATGTAGTGTTCCATGATTCATTGTCTGGTGCTATTTTTGTCTTTTCTCTCTTCTATTCTTTTTTGGACATAATGATGATGAGATGGAGAAATTCACCCCAAAAGAAAGAACAGGAAGAAGTACTAATTCAAGGAATTTAGGCAATATAGATATAAGTAAAAGGTCAGAAATAGAATTCAAAACAACAATTATAAAGATACTAGCTGGGCTTGAAAAAAGCATGGAAGACACTAGAGAATCCCTTACTGTAGAAATAGAATAAAAATCTAATCAGGCCAAAATTTAAAATGCTATTACTGAGATGCAGTAAAAAATGGAGGCTCTAACAGCGAGGATAAATGAGACAGAAGAGAGAGTCAGTGATACAGAAGACAAAATGATGGAAAATAACGAAGCTGAGAAAAAGGAAAAACAACTACTGGATTATGAACGGAGACTTCGAGAAATTAGTGATACCATAATGTGAAATAATATCCGAATAATAGGGGTCCCCAAAGATGGGGGGGGGGCCAGAAGGTTTACATGAACAAATTATAGCTGAGAATTTCCCTAATCAGGGGAAGGAAACAGGCATTCGGGTCCAGGAGGCACAAAGAACCCCCCTCAAAAATCGATAAAAATAGGTCAACACCTCAACATACCATAGGGAAATTTGCAATTTCAGGGATAAAGAGAAAATCCTGAAAGCAGCTCAGGACAAGAGGTCCTTAACCTACAAGGATAGACACATAAGGCTGGCAGCAGACCCGTCGACAGAGACCTGGTAGACCAGAAAGGACTGGCATGATATATTCAATGTGCTAAATTGGAAAATTATGTAGCCAAGAATATTTTATCCAGGAAGGCTATCATTCAGAATAGAAGGAGAGATAAAGAGTTTCCAAGAGAAACAAAAACTAAAGGAATTTGTGGACACTAAACCAGCCCTGCAAGAAATATTAAAGGGGATCCTTTGAGCAAAGAGAGAGCCCAAAAGTAACAAAGACCAGAAAGAAACAGAGACAATCTACAGAAATAGCAACTTTACAGGTAATACAATGGCACTAACTTCATATCTTTTAATAATTACTCTGAATGTAAAAAGACTAAATGCTCCAAAGACACAGGGTATCAGATTACATAAAAAGAAAAAACAAGACCCATCAATATGCTGTCTATAAGGGACTCATTTTAGACTCAAAGACACCTCCAGATTAAAAGTGAGGGGGTGGAGAACCATTTATCAAAAGAAAGCTGGAGTAGCCATACTTATATCAGACAAAGTACATTTTAAACCAAACACTGTAATAAGAGATGTAGAAGGACACTATATCACAATAAAAGGGTCTATCCAACAAGAATGTCTAACAATTATAAATATTTATGCCCCTAATGTGGGAGCAGCCAATTATATAAACCAATTACTAACAAAATTAAAGAAACACATTGATAATAATACAGTAATAGTAAGGGACTTTAACCTCCAACTCACAGCAATGGACAAATCATCTAAGCACATCAAGAAGGAAATAAGGGCTTTGAATGACACACTGGACCAGATGGACTTCACAGATATATTCATCATGTTCCATTCTAAAGCAACAAAAGACACATTCTTCTCAAGTGCACATGGAACATTCTCCAGAATAGATCACATACTAGGTCACAAATCAGGTCTCCACCTATACCAAAAGACTGGGATTATTCCCTGCATGTTCTCAGATCACAATGCTTTAAAACTTGAACTCAAGGGGCACCTGGATGGCTCAGATGGTTAAGCGTCCACCTTCGGCTCAGGTCATGATACCAGGGTCCTGGGATTGAGCCCCGCATCAGGCTCCCTGCTTGGCGGGGAGCCTGCTTCTCCCTCTCCCTCTACTGTTCCCCCTGCTTGTGCTCTCTCATGCTCTCTGTCAAATAAATAAATAAAATCTTAAAAATAATAATAATAAAAAATTTTAAATAAAATAAAACTTGTACTCAAGATAAAATTTGGAAAGAACTCAAACACATGGAGGTTAGAGAGCATCCTACTAAAGAATGAATGGGTCAGCCAGGAAATTAAAAAGAATCCAAAAAATACATGGAAGCAAATGAAAATGAAAACAACAGTTCAGAACCTTTGGGTGCAGCAAAGACGGTCCTAAGAGGGAAATATATAGCAATACAGGCCTTTCTCAAGAAACTAGAAAAGTCTCAAATACACAAGCTAGCCTTACACCTAAAGGAGTTCTGGAAAAAGAACAGCAAATAAAGCCTAAATCAAGCAGGAGAAGAGAAATAAAGATAAGAGCAGAAATTAATGATAAAGAAAATAAAGAAAAACAAAACAAACAGTAGAACAGATCAACAAAACTAGGAGCTGGGTCTTTGAAATAATTCTTTCTTAGTAAGATTGATAAACCCCTAGCCAGGCTTATCAAAAAGAAAAGAGAAAGGACCCAAATTAACAAAATCATGAATGAAAGAGGAGAGATCACAACCAACACCCAAGAAATACAAACAATTAAGAGAATATTATGAGCAATTATATGCCAACAAATTAGGCAAATCTGGAAGAAAGGGATACATTCCTAGAATCATATAAACTACCAAAACTGAAACAGGAAGAAATAGAAAACCTGGGCAGACCCATAACCAGCAAGGAAATTGAATCAGTAATCAAAAAATCTCCCAACACACAAGAGTCCAGGGGCCGATGGCCTCCCAGCAGAATTCAACCAAACATTTAAAGAAGAATTGATACCTAGTCTTCTAAAGCTGTTTCAAATAATAGAAATGGAAGGAAAATTTCCAAATTAATTCTATGAGGCCAGCATTACCTTGATCCCAAAACCAGACAAAGACTCCACCAAAAAGGAAAATTACAGACCCCTATTCCTGATGAACATGGGTGCAAAAACTCTCACCAGGATACTAGTAATAGGATCCAACAGTACATGAAAAGGATTATTCACCACAACCAAATGGAATTTATTCCTGGGCTGCAAGGATGGTTCAACATTTACAAATCACTCAGTGTGAACACTACATAAAAGAAAGGACAAGAACCATAGGATCCCCTCAATAGATGCAGAAAAAACATTTGACAAAATACAGCATCCTTCCTTGATAAAAACTTTCTGCAGTATAGGGATAGAGGGAACATACCTCAATATCATAAATGCCATATACAAAAAAAAAACGCACAGTGAATATCAACCTCAATGGGGAAAAACTGAAAGCTTTCCCCCTAAGGTCAGGAACATGGCAGGGATGTCCACTATCACCACTGCTATTCAACATAGTACTAGAAGTCCTAGCTTCAGCAATCTGACAACAAAAAGAAATAAAAAGCATCTGAATCAGCAAAGAAGTCAAATTCTCACTCTTTGCAGATGACTGACACTCTATTTACCAATAGAAAACCCAATAAACTCGGGCGCCTGGGTGGCTCAGTTGTTAAGCGTCTGCCTTCGGCTCAGGTCGTGATCCCAGGGTCCTGGGATTGACCCCCACATCGGGCTCCCTGTTCAGCGGGAAGCTTGCTTCTCCCTCTCCCACTCCCCCTGCTTGTGTTCCCTCTGTTGCTGTCTCTCTCTCTGTCAAATAAATAAAATCTTTTTAAAAAAAGAAAAGAAAACCCAATAAACCACCCCAAAATTGCTAGAACTGATAGAGGAATTCAGCAGTCACAGGATATAAAAATCAATGCACAGAAGTCAGTTGCATTTTTATATACCAATAATGAAGCAGCAGAAAGAGAAATCAAGGAATCGATCCCATTTATAACTGCACCAAAAATCATAAGATACTTAGGAATAAACCTAAATTACCAAACCTAAATTACCATTTGTACAAAATACAAATTTCTGTACTCTGAAAACTATAGAACACTTATGAAAGAAATGGAGGAAGATGCAAAGAAATAGAACATTCGCTCATGGATTGCAAGAATAAATATTGTTAAAATGTCTGTGTTACCCAAAACAATCTCCACATTCAATGCAAGCTCTATCAAAATACCATCAACTTTTTCCACAGAGCTGGAACAAACAATCTTAAAATTTGTATGGAACCAGAAAAGGCCCTCAATATCCAAAGGAATGTTGAAAAAGAAAACAAAGCTGGCACACAGTGCCAGACTTCAAGCTCTATTACAAAGCTGTCATCATCAAGACAGTATGGTACTGGCACAAAAACAGACACATACATCAATGGAACAGAATAGCGAGCCCAGAAAAGGACCTCCAACTCTATGGTCAACTAATCTTTGACAAAGCAGGAAAGAATATCCAATGGAAAAAAGACGGTCTCTTCAACAAATGGTGTTGGGAAAATTCTGCCACAAGCAAAAGAATGAAACTGGACCACTTTCTTACACCATACACAAAGATAAACTCGGAAAGGATGAAAGACCTAAATGTGAGACAGGAATCCATCAAAATCCTAGAGGAGAACACAGGCAGCAACCTCTTGGACCTTGGCCGCAGTCACTTCTTCCTAGACACATCGCCAAAGGCAAGGGAAATAAAAGCAAAAATGAACTACTGGGATTTCATCAACTTAAAAAGCTTTTGCACAGCAGAAGAAACAGTCAACAAAACTAAAAGACAACCTACAGAATGAGAGAAGATATTTGCAAATGACATATCAGATAAAGGGTTAGTATTCAAGATCTATAAAGAATTTATCAAACTCAACACCCAAAAAAACAAATAATCCAGTCAATAAATGGGCAGAAGACATGAATAAACACTTTTCCAAAGAAGACATGCAGATGGCTAACAGACATATGAAAAAATGCTCAACATCCCTCGGCATCGAGGAAATACAAATCAAAACCACAATGAGATGTCACTTCACTCCAGTCAGAATGGCTAAAATTGACAAGCCAGGAAACGACAGATGTTGGTGAGGATGCAGAGAAAGGGGAACCCTCTTACACTGTTGGTGGGAATGCAAACTGTGCAGCCACTCTGGAAAACAGTTTCCTCAAAAGTTGAAAATAGAGCTACCATATGACCCACCAATTGCACGACTAGGTATTTACACAACATAAATAAAATAAGACAAAAACAGAGAGGGAGACAAACCATAAGAGACTCTTAACTATAGGGAACAAACTGAGATTTGCTGGAAAGGAGGTGGGTGGGGGGATGGGGTAACCGAGTGATAGGCACTAAAGAGGGCATGTGATGTTATAAGCACTGGGTGTTACATGCAACTGATGAATCACTAAATTCTACCTCTGAGGGGCGCCTGGGTGGCTCAGTCATTAAGCATCTGCCTTCGGTTCAGGTCATGATCCCTGGGTCCTGGGGATCAAGCCCCACATCAGGCTCCCTGCTCCGCGGGAAGCCTGTTTCTCCCTCTCCCACTCCCCCTGCTTGTGTTCCCTCTCTTGCTGTCTCTCTCTCTGCCAAATAAATAAATAAATAAATAAATAAATAAATAAATAAATAAAATCTTTTAAAAAAATTCTACCTCTGAAACCAATATACTCTATGTTAATTAAATCGAATTTAAATTTAAAATTTAAAAAATTAAAAAAATAATAACTTAAAATTTAAATTTAAAAACATGGAGTCAGGAGGCCAGAAGGGGGAGTTGAATTCCACTCCAGGATCTCCACTGCAGTCCTAATAAGAAGAAAGACTTTCTCCTTGCCCAGCAACAAGCTCAGCCAATAAAAAAGTACAACTCAGTCAATACAAAACCGTCCCCACTCTGAACTCTCACTTTCTTCCAATGGACTTTCATTCAAAAAGCCACTCCCAACTTTCTCCTTTTCTCTATAAAGTATCATTCTTCTCGTTTATCTCCAGACTTGCCTGTGGTTTGCCAGAGCTTTCAAGCCCTGTTTTGCAATTCCTCTGTTATTCCGAAATAAACCCATTTTGCTGGTAAAATAAGTGGGTGTTTTACTTTTAAGGTCACCACTAACCATGAACTATTAGAAACCTAAATTTTCAAACAGTATCATTTACAAGCACATTATAAAACATGAGAAATCACAAGTACCATAAGATACCACTGTAGATCTACTAAAATGAGTACAATTAATATGACTGACAATACCAAGTGCTTTTGAAGATGCAAAGCAACTTGAACATTCATACTTTGATTGTAACATTGTGCGTTTCCATCAGCACTTTGGAAAATAGTTTAGCAGTTTCTTACGAAGTTTAACATATATTTACCATATGACCCAATGAACTCATTCCCATGTATTTACCTAAGAAAAACTTAGGTCCATAGAAGGACTTTATGCACAATAGTCAAAACAGCTTCATGACAATAGTAAAAAACTGGAAAGGAACCAAATGTCTATCAACTGGTAAATGGCTAAGCAAATTGTGATGTAACAAAATAGTATTAGATTATTCAACAATAAAAAGGAATGAACTGATACCTACAACAACATGGCTTAAACTCAAAAGCATTATGCTAAGTGGAAAAGCCTCATATTGTATGATCCATTTATAGAAGTACTTGGGAAAGGCAAAACTCCAAAGACAAAAAGTTCAATTAGATTGGGGCTGGGAATAAGGAGAGGCAATAGACAAAGGGTCAGAAGAGAATTTGGGGGGTAAATGGTCTATATCTGGTGGTATTGGTTACCACCTTAATACACTTGTCAAATATTATTCAACTATAAACTTTAAAAGAGTGCATCTGATCCTAAGTTATACCTCAGTAAGGAGGGAGGAAGGACACTGGACAGCTCACAGCATCTCTTAGAGAGCTGGAGAACCAGGTTTGGAGGCTAAGCAGCCAGCAGCAATGCCCAAAATCATGCTGGGGAGATGGCAAAGTAAAGACATCATTGCTGCTGCTGGGCAGAGACACCACAGTCTCCACCACCACCTTGAACCAATACTCTTGGCCCTGACCCTTGGGTGCTTGCCCCTGCTGCCTCTAGAAACTCCAGAAATGGATTCTGTGTGAGGTCCCAGCTTCTTCACATCACTCTTTAAGGTCTGGACTAGATTCATCTGATTGACAGAGCTAGGTCATGTTCCCATTTTTTAACCACAAGGGAGACTAGCAAAGAAAGTACTACCGCTTTTGGGATGCCTGGGTGGCTCAGTCGGTTAAACATCTGCCTTGGGCTCAGGTCATGATCCCAGGGTCCTGGGATTGAGCCCCACTGCTGGCTCCCTGCTCAGTGAGGAGTCAGCTTCTCTCTCTCCCTCTGCCCCTCCCACCCGCTCATGCCTGTTCTCGGGCTGTTTCTCAAATAAATAAAATCTAAAAAAAAAAAAAAAAAAAAGGATACAAAGTACATATCACTTTCAGCTGCTACAGCAGGGGTAGACTGCATCATAAGGTGGGGAATTCCTCCAACACAGGAAGTAGGTTCTCCACCATCTCTCCAACATCGTTACTTTGTAGGAGTAGCCAAGAAGAGTGAAAGATGTCCACTGCACCCCTCATATCAGGACTCTGATTAGGAATTCTAGGTGAATGCCCAGTGCTTATAGGATAAAATCTGAACTCTCCGTGTGTACAAAGCCTGATCCTGACATCAGCGACCTCTTGCCCCATCACCTGACTGACTCTCATCACTCATCACTGCCCTTCTCAAGTCCTTCTTCTTCATGACTTTGGGACTCGGCTATGCTTGAAATGTTCTCCTCCCTCGTTTCCACCTGAGGAGCTTCTACTCAACTTGACAAAACCCACTTCAGGAAAACCTTGCCCAAATCTATGGCAACACAAACCAGGCCCTCTCTATACTCTGCTCTATGATAGCACTTGGTAGATACTAAACTAACACTTGGTGGATAAAAACTGTCCAAAATCAAAGAAAAGTTATACTTTAAAAATAGTCATTAAAATTTAAAATTCATATAACCAAAAGTAACAAGATTTTTCCTGCTTTCCAGAAATTCTGAACCAACAGAGGGACCTTTGGCCCAATATCCTTACTCCTCATTGTGTCCTGAAGATTCTCTCTGAACAAATGAGTAAGTTAAGACATATCTGAAAATTCTCACTAAGCCAAGAAACACAGAAAAGTGAAACGCCCTCAAGATCCCAAAGGGGCACAAAACCAGGTCCAGTCTAAACCTGGAGCTGAGATGAGAATGTGTCATGTAGTTGAAATTTGTTGTGAAACGCTCTTCCTGATGACTTGCAAAGTCAACAGTTAGATTGGAGATTCTAAATTACTCCCGGAAAACAAACAAATGAAATGTAGCTCACAGATACAGCTGACCTGAAAGTGAAATAAGTAACTACCTTAGTTTTATTTTTCTCCCCACTGACTAAGCCATGCAACTAGGTGAGGCATGAAGAGGGGAGTCCCCAGGCAGAGCACCTGGAGATGGCACCCATGGGAGCCCAGAATCCCTCTGTGGGGGACAGATCCCATTCTCTCCCCCATTTCCCACCCTCAGGCTGGGTCACCAGCACTTGTGTGAGGTGCAGATTCACCCACGGACCAATTCCATTCCACCTGGTCCTCGAGTGAGCCTTGCATGCATCTCTGGACATTCTTCCTTCTATAAAGATTCTTCACAATAATTTATTCTGCCTTCCTTGTTTAAGATGGCAGTGTGCCCTTTGCTCTCTTTCATCTTTGCTTTTTCCCCTCTACAAAAGCCTTCTGAGAACCCAAGGTTTTTGAATCTATTTGTGGATTTTAAAATTTTTGACTCCATTTTTAAGGCCTCTTGAAGTCTGTAAGGAAGCCCCTCACTCCCAATACGTATTGTATGTTGCCTTCTTTGTAGGTGGACTTCACTCATGCTAACTTTTTTTTTTAAGATTTTATTTATTTATTTGAGACAGAGAGAATGAGAGAGAGAGAGAGAGAGAACACATGAGAGGGGGGAGGGTCAGAGGGAGAAGCAGACTCCCCGCCGAGCAGGGAGCCCGATGCAGGACTCGATCCCGGGACTCCAGGATCATGACCTGAGCCAAAGGCAGTCGCTTAACCAACTGAGCCACCCAGGCGCCCCATGCTAACTTCAATGAACCTGCGGGCTACTAGAAGCCAATGGCCAAGAAGCAGGAAGAAAAAGGAACTCTCTAGGAGAGAATGTTTGGCCCAGGAGAAATGAGGTCATGGTGGGCATCCAGAGAGGCCCCGGACACAGGTCGCGAGCTGCAGGCACTGCCAAAACCACTCAGCTACACCTCATCCCATCCTAGCACGGGGGCACGGGGGCTGCCCCACCAGCCTATCCACCTCATATGGCCTGACAACAGCTCTTGAGGTGAGAGAGAGATCCAGCAGACCCAGCTCCTGACAACTGTTCTCAAGAACTTTCAGAGCAGAGGTTAAAAAAAATTTTTTTTTCCATAAGGGAGAAAGGCTAAAATCATTAGCAATGGAAAATCCCAAGAGATCTCACTCTTTCCCAAACAACCTCTCTAGGCTTGGGAATACGTACCGTACCCGTTTTGTACCCAGGGAGAAAAACTTTTTATAACCTTACAGAGAAGTTACATAAATAACACTATCCCCTTTGTTTCTTTTTTTTTTTTTAAAGGATTGTTTTGAAAACAGATAATTTTACTGATCCAGGGGCCAAGAATTGTTGCTCTGTCTTGAGGAGCTGTTGGATGCCCCTTCTGGCAGGACTATTTGTTTGCCTAAGATTGTGTATGCTGGCTGGGGGCATAAAAATGAGCTGCTCCCTGCGCTCAGGATTGGGCAGAGGTGCACCTGCAGGGCTTGTGGGCCCTGCTCTCAAGGAGGAATAGCCTGCTCACTCCTCCCCTCACTCGGGGTTTCCTCCAATCAAAGCTCTCCCTTACTGAGGAGACAAAGGCAGATGGGAGTGGAGGGCTGAGAATATCTTTACAGACAAGCTGGCCAAATAAGTGATACACAGAAAAGGAACATACACTCGGTCAGCGTCAAGAGGCAAGCAGGCAAGGGGAAAGAGAGGAGAAAGAGAAAAGGCAAATTGCCAGGTAAAACATATCAGGCTCGAACTAATTGTCTTGAGGCTATTATTTCCCATAAATGGAGATAGCAAAAAAAAAAAAAATTTAAAAAAGGGTGACTGGGTGGCTCAGTTGGTTAAGCTACTGCCTTTGGCTCAGGTCATGATCCTGGAGTCCCAGAATTGAGTCCCACATCGGGCTCTCTGCTCAGCAGGGAGTCTGCTTGTCCCTCTGACCCTCCCCCATCTCATGTGCTCTCTCTCTCCTTCTCTCTCAAATAAATAAAATCTTTTTAAAAAATTAAAAATAAAAAAATAAATGAAGAAAGCTCCAAGGGAACAGTGGTTTTAGACAGGTATACTCCTCCACAGGAATGTGGTTAGGTCTACTTCTCCACTCCCTACTCCATATCAAGGAGAGGTTCCAGATTCACTAGAGGAGACTGTTCTAGACTCCGTGTTGTTCGGAAGTACAGTAACTATTATGCAAAATAATAGGATACAACATAGTGAGAAGGGAACTTGAACCATTCATTGAGCTCATGCTTTGTGTATGGAAATTTGCCTGAAACGTAAGTCAAGAAACTATAAACCTATACTCCTCAAACCAAAAACACAAAACAGTTCTGAGAGAGGACCAAAGCTCAACTTTCTTCCCACAGATGTTCCTTTTCAGGCAGCTCTCTGAGAAAAAGCTCTCCGGCCACCATCACAAGCCTCTGGGGTTTGAGTTTCCTTCTCTTTAATTATGGCGACTCAGAATAGCAATTTTGATACTGATATTATTCTCCAACAGAAGTATGAAAAGCACATCTTTGAGGAGTTATAATTAGCCTATGATACCACACAGCAGTTTTGTTTAGTGTTTAATTTTTCCATACAATACCACCTCAAAAATAATCAAGGCTGTCCCTTCAGTACTGAAGCTTCTCAGAGGAAAGACCTGTTCACTACCCTGATTCCAAAACCTCATAGTGGTGTTCAATCAATCTTAGTTGCATTATCATTAATCTGAACGAACATACACCAAGTGATGACTATCTATTTCCACTGGATAATGCCCTCTCTGCAAACGCGGTCAGCAGAGGAATGTTCTGAACAGAGGGGAATACGTTCATACTGGCACATCAACATTTAAAGAATGAGCTGAGGGTTTGTATTTGTTGATTTACAAAAACATACCGATTTTATTCCTTTTGAGCTGAGAATCAGCTTGGTGACATGAAAGGAGGCAGAAATACAGGCATGTTGATTCTTGAGAGACGGTGCCAGTCAGCAACCCCCGTGCCCCAGTGCAAGTACATTCTTTGCTATTTTTCTTGGAAACCACTGAGAGTGTGCAGTGAGTCTGTCTTATCAGCTTCCAGGTGTGGGCAGTCCACGCAGCCACTTCAAACAGGGAAACGGGGAGGGAGAGGGACACTCGAGTCACAGAACCCAGGATGTGCCTGCTGGGGCAAGAGCTTTTGCAGACACAATCCCCTGATTATTTCCATGTCACCTGGGCTTCCCACTGTTTTCTTTGATTCTTGAAAGACCCTTAGTAACACACATAAGGAAGGGGTTTGTTCACCCTTATAGAGGAAATAACTGGAAACAAGTAAGCTGCCCTGCTTTTTCTCACTCTATCAAACCTAGGTTAACTCTTTGTGATCAAAACAAACAAAACAAAAAGAAAAACAATAGTTTTCCAATCCAAAGCAGATGTGCCTTCTATGAAGATTTTATGCTTACCTGGTGTTTAAAAGGCTCTTTTATGCTGATCTGAACTTCCAGTTATAAGATAAGTAGGTCAGGGAGATGAAAAGTACAGCAGAGGGAATATAGTGAATAATATTATAATAACGGGTGACAGATAGTGATGACACTTACTACTCTGAGCACTGCGTAATGTATACCAATGTCAGATCACCGTGTTGTACACCTGAAACTAATATAACACTGTACGTCGACTACACTTCAGTTATAAGTAATTTTTTAAAAAAAGAGATGAACCTTTCCTTCTGCATCCCTTCCACGTGCAGTGCATCGGCTGTGGAGGGAAGGCACGTTTCTGACACTTTCCTGTCCTCTTGTATTTGTTTTGGTCTTTATTTCTTCCATCATCACCACTGACGCACTGGGTTCTCCCTGGGGTCTACACTTCTGAACGTATTATTTTTCCAACACCTTTTAAGTGGCTGTGCCCTTTCACACGGAGAGAAAACCGCTTTTGCAGCCTTCTCCCCAACAGCTTCAGAATCTACAACGACCTTCTGAAAACATTTGCCTTGTTAAGTCAATAGCATCAAGTCTAGCAGCGATTCACATGTGGTCTGACTCTGGAGCTGATGATTCCCACGTGTGAGTCACTGCTGACTTCTCTCTTGAGTTCTCAGATCTCCTTTGCTATTTTCTGCGGGATTGAGACGAGTACCTCTTGCAATCTCAGTTATATTCCCATAAGGCACTGGAAGTGGTGCTCCTTTGTTGTCTAAGATCCCAGGAAAAGGTCTCTGGGATTCATTTCTCACTATCAGTGGTTGACAAACATTCTGTAGCCTTGGACAACAACTTAGCTGGGGTGAAAGGATCTTTGCTATGTAATAGGTAGAGGAAAATAGCAAGGAACGGTATCGAGGCTTTATGGAAATTTTTAACACGATTTGCAGAACTTGACTTTAAAAGCTACTAATTAAATTTGTTCATTTGTTCACACATCTATTCACACATATTTTGAGTGCATATTCATTGTCATACATTGTGTTAGGGGCTGGGGAACAGCTTCCAGGATTCATCTGGCAGCATATAAATATTCCCTAGCATTTTCTGATTGCATGTGTGAAATTTAGAGTGCTCGAACTTCATCAATACAACAACATTGTGGCGTAATAGATTTGATTCAATAAACGCCATGCCATCTCCCTCGGAAGTACAAATTTGCACATTCCAGACACTGGGGAAACAGCTTTCTCCTTAACCTACTGAGATCATCAAAACACTCCGAAATTGCCCTGTTTGTCGATTGCATACAGACAAATACAAACAACTGATCCAGGCCCATTTGGTGCATCAGCTTGGTAACAAGGACTAAAGCCTAAGGCCGGCTCTGGTCACAAAGCACACCGCTCACGTGCTTTCTGGGAAGGCAGAGCCACTTTCTGGTAATGGCATCATACGCTCTGCCACACAGGCAGCATACTGTCCAAAATACATGGGTCATCCAAAAAATACGAAGCCGAATTAGGAAGGCCAGAATTCCCTTTGAAAGGCCAGCAGACAGCATGGCGCCAGCATGGCCTCAAGCTCCAGACCAACATCAGCTTCTATAAATCAGTGGTAGCATCTAAGCTCTTCTGCTGCAGGGTAAAACCTGCACCTACCACAGACACCAACAACTGACGTGTTCAGCAGTGTCACCTGAATATGAAATACCAGGACAAATCTGAAGGCACTTAGGTCCTGCATGGGATTGGTTTACCGAAACTGAAGCCACATTTATTACAGCACAAGTCCACAGAGCAGATAGCCACAGCACCAAACTGTGCCGGCAGCAGCCTGTCGGGGGTTATTGGCTGGGAGGGGACGTGAGTCAGACTTCGGAGTGGTGGTTGTAGAAGAGAGAGACACGCACACAAATGCAATTTCTAACTAGCCCACCATCAATTTCATAGGAATTGTTTCTTAGAGAACTAGAAAGCTTGGTTTGGGTTCTTGGTAAAAAAATTTTTGGAGGGGTGGACAAATCTTAATCTCTTACTCTACTAATACCATTTTTCTACTAAATACCCCACCATCCTCCTCTACACCTCACTGGAACAGCTGATGAGTGAAACCAAATAATGAGCCAACCAACAACAGTATTATCAAATCACATGGACAAGGGCTTAAATCCGTATCTCTGCTATATGATTTTTTTCCCTTGAGGAAACTGAAAAATAGCCATGCACTTACTGTGACAGAGTAAGAATTCCTTTCCAAGTTTCCACATCTTCACACAGAGGCTCTTCTGCTAGATAAGGGCAGAGATTTAAAACTAAGCCAGGCTGAACTACTTTACTGATGAGGCATTCCCAGTAAAGCCTGCAACCTATAATATTTAATTGTAAGCTACAAACTAGGAAATTAAGGACTTTCAGCCAGCTCAGTGTTTCTGGGGAGAAAAGAAAGTGCACTAATTAAGACATAATGCCTGATTGTATTCAGGTGCTCTACACGATCCTTAATCAAAAAAGGGGGGTGTTATTTTTAAAAAATCATTCCAGGGGCGCCTGGGTGGCTCAGATGGTTAAGCGTCTGCCTTCGGCTCAGGTCATGATCCCAGGGTCCTGGGATCGAGCCCCGCGTCGGGCTCCCTGCTCAGCGGGAAGCCTGCTTCTCCCTCTGCCTGCCGCTCCCCCTGTTTGTGCTCACTCTCTCTCTCTGACAAAAAATAAAATCTTAAAAAAAAAAAAATCATTCCAACAGAGTAAAGTTCAGTAGAGAAAAGAGATGGGGAAAATGGAAAAACAAGTTCACAAGTTTGGTGCTTTCAATTTGTACTGAATCCTTAATTTTGAAAAACCAAAACATGATATTTTGTCACATAACCCCCCACATGATAGCAACATTAATCTCTAAGTCCATAGTGGAAAAGTAATGGTTATTAAAGGTAATTCTGAGCTATAAATTCCATTGGAGCTCATCAACCCCAATTTTACAGGTGAAAGGAAAAGAAGGCATATATGTGCATGACAACAAACCACGGGAGATGCTGTGCTGCTCTCTGGCAAACACGACCCTAATGCAGCACAAAACTGGAGGACCTTCGAGACAGCCTCCCCACCACACTGGCTTTGCCATCTTTCCAGAAGGACATCTGGTTTGTGGAAGGCTTGAAGATGGTCCAGAGAGGAGAGCAAAACTTCCTGGAAGCATGGAAAGAGGGACCACAAAGAAAGATGAGAAACGAATGGGAAGTAGAGCAAAAAATCTTGAAGACAATGAGGTCCCTGGTAATGGTTTCTCTGATGTCCCCTCAAGATACGCCTCTATGCATGTAAGGGTATTTTTTACTATCGTAACTGGTTTTTTGTTTGTTTTTTTGCATTTTCTTTAGATTTTATTTATTTATTTGACAGAGAGAGAGAGACAGCGAGAGCAGGAACACAAGCAGGGGGAGTGGAAGAGGGAGAAGCAGGCTTCCCGCTGAGCGAGGAGCCCGATGTGGGACTCGATCCCAGGACCCTGGGATCATGACCTGAGCCGAAGGCAGACGCCTAACGACTGAGCCACCCAGGCGCCCCCATCGTGACTGTTTTTGTTTTTTTTTTAAAGATTTTATTTATTTATTTGACAGAGAGAGATATAGCGAGAGCAGGAACACAAGCAGGGGGAGTGGGAGAGGGAGAAGCAGGCTTCCCACCGAGCAGGGAGCCCTATGTGGGACTCGATCCCAGGACCCTGGGATCATGACCTGAGCCAAAGGCAGACGCTTAATGACTGAGCCACCCAGGCGCCCCATCGTAACTGTTTTTAAGTGGATACTTTAGGAGCGTCAAGTACACACATTGTGGCCCTACCATCACTACCATCCAACCACAGAACTCTTTTCATCTGGCAAAATTGAAATTCTGTGTCCATGAAACAATAACTCTGCGGGGCTTCCTCCTTCCTGGCCCAGGCAACCCGCATTCTACTTGGGATCCAATGAGTTTGACTACTCTAGATACCTTACATAAGGGGAATCATGCAGTACTTATCCTTCTGTGACTGGCTTATTTCACCTAGCATAACGTCCTCAGCTAAAGGATTATTTTTAAGAAGGCATTTAACAACTATTAGCTGAGGATGCTGACCAGCTGTTTTCCATCTTCTGTAAGGACAAAGGAAACAAGAGAAAATGAGTTTAAATGGCAAGGGTAGAAAAAGCTGTCAGATGCTAGAGTAGAAACTCTTAAAGAAAAGACTATGCTTTCTCTTTAGCACTTACAGAAGTGCTATAAACGATGTATTAACACATATTAAGTTGATGTTTCCTTATGATAAAATCTCTTAAAATTATAAAATTAATTCAATAAGCCCTAATTGAACCTCTCATTATAATGGTGTGGGAACTACCAAAGAAATAGAACATATTGTCCTTTTCCTTGAAAAACATACAATTTACCCTAGGAAACAATGTAACTTTCTTCAAGTTCTTAATGTACTCAACATTTTTACCATAAACCAGGGATGGCAAACCCTTTTAACTGAAGCATCAACCCTTATAAACTGTTGGAGAAAGCCTGTGATGAATTCCGAGCCCAAGACTGGGCACACAAGAAAACATTGTGATTGGTTATTGTTGTTTGTCAGGAATGGGTCAGGAAGAGACAGGCAAGGAAGGGTAAGAGTGTCATATTCTGGCCATTCCTGTCAAGACTCTTGTACTTTGTTATGCATTATTGATCACTTAGCACTGATCACTATTGGTTTCTGTTTGTCTCTCCAGCTAAAATGAACCTCACGATAGTCATCAGTACTGTATTTTCTACTTACCTAGCATCCCCACAAAGTAGCACAGTACTAAGAACTGTATAAATACACAATAATGTGACAAACAGTTAAGGAGAGGGCTTCTGGAAAGATGGCAGAGTAGGAAGCCCCAGGAGTCTGTGTCCGCACCTGGACAATTGCACTGGCAGAATCTGTCTGATGTAACTATGTGGGAACTCCAGAGTCTAGAGAAGCCTGCAACTTCCGGGGAAGACTTAGATGGTACATTGTAGTTAACTTCAGGGTATTTCAGCTCTTATCACAGTACCAACCATGCCCCACCCTCAGCCATGTGGCAGGCGCTCTACACCTGAAGCAGCTTGCATACAGCTTGTGGAAGTTAGGGTGGGCAAAAGGACCCTGTGTTCCCATTACGAGGGATCTGTGCTCTAATGACTCATTGCTCATTGCTGCTTCCGATCACAGAGACGCAAAGAGGTGGGCCCCGCTGCTTCTCCCCCTGTTTATTGCAAGCCCCCTTCTCTGCTGGTGAAGTGATTCCCTGGGGATTTAAAGGGCTGGTGCCCTTCCCCCCATTTTAAAACCCTTTTGGGAGCCAGACATTATACTTATTTAGGATATTAGGATATCCAAAAACAATTGCATTTATGGGGAAATTCGAAAATAGAAATGTTCAGGGAAAGGCTCAGAAAAATCTCAGAAAGGGGCGCCTGGGTGGCTCAGTCGTGGCTCAGTTGTTAAACGTCTGCCTTCGGCTCAGGTCATGATCCCAGGGTCCTGGGATCGAGCCCCACATTGGGCTCCCTGCTCAGCGGGAGGCCTGCTTCTCCCTCTCCCACTCCCCCTGCTTGTGTTCCTGCTCTCACTCTCTCTCTCTGTCAAATAAATAAATAAAATCTTTAAGAAAGAAAGAAAGAAAGGAAGGAAGGAAAGAAAAACCTCAGAAGGCCTTGAAAGACAGAAAGTGGCTGAGAGAATATCTGAAGAAATAATGGCTGAAAGCTTCCCAAACTTGATAAAAAACATGAGTATAAACATCCAAGAAGCTCAATGAACTCCACGTAAAAGGAACTTGAAAAGACTCATACCAAGACACATTATAATCAAACTTTGGAAAGCCAAAGAATCTTGAAAGCAACAAGAGAGAAGCACTCATCACATTCAAGGGATTCTCAATAAGATAGTAAGCAGATTTCTCATTAGAAACGTTAGGGGTTAGGGCACCTGGGTGGCTCAGTTGGTTAAGCAGCTGCCTTCGGCTCAGGTCATGATCCCAGGGTCCTGGGATCGAGCCCCGAATCAGGCTCCCTGCTCTGCAGGAAACCTGTTTCTCCCTCTCCCACTCTCTTTGTTTGTGTTCCCTCTCTCACTGTGTCTCTCTGTCAAAAAAAAAAATTGTTAGAGGCCAAAAGACAGTGGGCCCATATATTCAAAGTGCTAAAAGAAAAAACTCAACCAAGAATCTTATATCTGGAAAAACTGTTCTTCAAAAGTGAAGGAGAAATTAAGACATTCCCAGAAAAACAAAGGCATTCATGACCACTAGACCTGCCCTGAAACATGCTCAAAGGAGTCCTGCAGGGTGAAATGAAAGGACACTAAACAGTAACTCAAAGTCTTATGAAGAAATGAAGATCTTTGCCGCCTGGGTGGCTCAGTCAGTTAAGTGTCTGACTCTGGATTTTGGAGCAGGTCATGATCTCAGGGTCATGAGATTGAGCCCTGCATGGGACTCAGTGCTGGGCATGGAGCCTGCTTAAAATTCTCCCTCTGCCCCTCCACCCCCCACTTGCTTGCTCTCTTGTTCTCCTTCTTAAAAAAAAAAAAAAAAAGAGGAAAGAAATGAAGATCTCAAAAAAGGTAAATACATGGAAAATGAAAAAAATCTAGTATTATTGTAACAACTTTTGTAACTCTACTTTCTCTTTTCTACATGATTTAAGAGACATACATTTTTAAAAATTTTGTATAAAAGCTAGTATTATTGTAATTATTGTAAGCTTGTAACTCCACATTTTGTGTTCTACATATTTTAAGAGACTAATGGTCTTTTTTTTTTTTTTTAAGAGACTAATGGTCTTAAGAGAATTTTTGGTTTATATTTGGGGGCACACCATGTAGAAAGATGTAACTTTGTAACACTGACAACTGAAAGAGATAGGAAAAGAACTGTAAAGGAGCAGAGTTTTTGTACGTTATTCAAGTGAAGCTGGCAAAAATTCAAATTAAAGTGTTATAACTTTAGGCTGTTAAATGTAAGCCCCATGACCACAAAGAAAATAGCTAGAACGTACACAAAACTAAACGAGAAAGAAATTTAAACATTTCATTACAAAAAAAAAATCAATTAAACACAAAAGGAGACAGCAATGCAGGAAATGAGGGACAAAAAAGCTCTAGGCATAGAGAAAATAGATATTAAAATGACAAAAGTTAGTCCCTCCTTATCAGGAATTACTTTAAATGTAAGTAGGTTAAACTCTCCTATCAAAAGGCAGAGATTGTCAGACTAAAGAGTGAAAAAAATGGAAAAAGATATTTCATGCAAGTAAGTGACCAAAAGAGAGGAGAGGTAGCTATATTAATACCAGACAAAATAGGCTTTAAGTCTAAAAAATTTATGAGACAAAGAAGAACATTATATATTAATAAAAGGTTCAATATAGCAACAATTTACAACAATTATAAATATTTATACACCTAATGATAGACCAAGTGGGATTTATTCCAGGAACATAAGAATAGTTCAACACATAAAAATTGATCAATGTAAAACGTGACATTAACAGAATGAAGGGAAAACGCACATAATCATTTCACTTGATGCAGAAAAAGTTTTTGAGGAATCCTCATGCACCATTGGTGGGAATGTAAATTGGTACAGCCACTGTGGAAAACAGCATGAAGGTTCCTCAAAAAATTTAAAATAGAAATACCATATTTACCCAAAGAAAATGAAAACACTAATTTGAAAACATATACACTCCTGTGTTTATTGCAGCATTATTTACAATAGCCAAGCTATGGAAGCAACCCAAGTGTCCATCAATAGGTGAATGGATAAGGAAAATGTGAGATATTAGATAGATAAGTAGATAGATAGATAGATAGATAGATAGATAGATAGATTAGATATATGATGGAATATTCCACAACCATTAAAATGGGTGAGATTATGCCATTTGAGATAACATGGATGGACCTAAAGTGTATTATTGTAGTGAAATAAGTCAGACTAAGAAAGACAAATACCATATGATTCCACTCATAAGTGGAATCTAAAAAAAGAATAAACTAACAAAAAGCAGAATCAGACCTATAAATACAGAAAACTAATGGTTGCCAGAGGGGAGGGAGGTGG
The DNA here is from genome assembly GCF_011800145.1 of Mirounga leonina. Lineage (NCBI taxonomy): Eukaryota > Metazoa > Chordata > Mammalia > Carnivora > Phocidae > Mirounga > Mirounga leonina. The sequence goes on along the minus strand of NW_023270839.1, from coordinate 794,249 downwards.
AGGGTTGGGCAAAATGGATAAAGGGGAAAGAAAGATCCTGGCTTTCAGTTATAGAATAAGTCACAGGAATAAAAGGCACAGCATAAAGAATACAGTCAGTGATACCGTAATAGTGATGTAATGGGACAGATGGTAGCTACACTTGTGGTGAATATCACATAATGTATAAACTAAGTGGTACACCTGAAATCAATGTAACATCAGATGTCAACTATACTCAAATTTTAAAAATAAATAAATAGGGACACCTGGATGGCTCAGTCAATTAAGCGTCTGCCTTCAGCTCAGGTCATGATCCCAGATTTCTGGGATCTAGCCCCACATTGGGTTCCCTTGGCTTAGTGTCTCCTCCCTCTCCCTTTGCCACTCCCACTGCTTGCACTCTCTCGCTCTCTTTCTCTGTCAAATAAATAAATAAAATCTTTAAAAATAAGTAAGTAAAAATAAATAACTTCAAAAAAAGTTTTTAAAGCTTTTGACAAAATTCAAAAACTTTCATGACAAATAAAGAATAGAAGGAAACTACCTCAATATAATAAGAGCCATATGTGAAAAACCCACAGCAAATATTATTCTCATTGGTGAAAGACTGATTTTCCTCAAAGATCAGGAACAAGACAAGGATGCCCACTTTTACTTTTATTTAACATAGTACTGGAAGTTCCAGCCATACCAACTAGGCAAGAAAAATAAGTAGAAAGCCTCCAGATTAGAAAGGAAGAAGTAAAACTATCTCTGTTTGCAGATAATATGACCTTACATGTAGAAAATCCTGATTACACACACACACACACACACATACACATGCACCCAGAGTTAGAGCTAATAAATGAATGCAGCAAAGTAGAAGGATACAAAGTCAACACACAAAACCCAGTTGCATTTCTATACACTAACATGAACAAACTGAAAAAGAAATTACAAAAATAATTCTGTTTACAATAACATTGAAAAGAACAGAATAACCAAAGTGGCAAAACATTTATACACTGAAAACTACAAAATACTGCATAAAGAAATTAGAGAAGACATAATAGATGAAAACACATTCCATGTTCATGGATTGGAAGACTTAATATTGTTAAGGTACCAATACTATCCAACACAATCTACAGATTCAGTGCAATCCTTGTCAAAATTTCATGACTTTTTTTATAGAATCGCATCCTAAAATTCATATGAAATCTCAAGGGATCTGAATAACCATAATAACCTTTAAAAAGAAAAACAAAGCTGGAGGATTCACACTTCCTAATTTCAAAACTTAACAAAGCTATAGTAATCAAAACAGGATATTGGCATAAAGAAAGACATATAAACCAATGGAATAGAATAGAGTCCAGAAATAAACCCTCACATATATGGTCAAGGGATTTTTGACAAGGGTAACAAGATCATTCCATGGGGAAAGGGCATTCTTTTCAGCAAATAGTGCTGGGAAAACTGGATATCCATATGTAAGAGAATGAAGTTGGATTCTTAATACCATATACAAAAATTAACTCAGAATGAATCAAAGACCTATATACAAGATCTAAAATCAAAAACCCTTAAAAGAAAGCATAATGACATTGGATTTGGCAATGATTTCTTAAGAGTGACACCAAAAGACGGGCAACAAAAGAAAAAATTGACAAGTTGGATTTCATGAAAATCTTAGTGTTGTGCATCAAAAAACTATCAAATGAATAAAAAGGCAACCCACAGAATGAGGGAAAAATATTTGCAAATCATAAGGGATTTGCAATGATAACGGGTTAATATTTAGAATATTTAGTGAACTCTTAAAACTCAACCACAACAAAACCCAATTCAAAAATGGGTAAAAGACTTAAATAGACATGTATCTGAAGAATATATAGAGATAGCCAATAAACACATGAAAAAATGCTCAATATTACTCATCAATAAGGAAGTGTAAATCCAAACTTCAGTGAGATACAACCTCACACCCATTAGAATGGCTACTTTCATCACAACAGAAAAGAGCAAGCATTGGCAAGGATGTAGAGAATTCGGAACCCTTGTGCACTGCTGGTGGGAATGTAAAAGGATACAGTCACTGTGGAAAACAGTATGGCAGTTCCTCAAAATACTGAAAATAAAATTACCATATGACCCAGCAATTCCACTTTTGGGTATATACACACAAGATTTAAAAGCCAGGTCTCAAAAGAGTTTTTGTACACCCATGTCCACAGCAGCATTATTCACAGTAGCTAGAATGTGGAAGCAACTCAAGTGTCCATTTCACACACTGAAATATTATTCAGCCTTAAAAAGGAAGGAAATTTTGACATGTGCTACAACATGGACGTACCTTAAAGACGTTGTGCTAAGGGAAATAAGCCAATTGCAAAACGACAAGTACTATAATGACTCCACTTATATCAAATACTTAGCATAGTGAGAATCATAGAAACAGAAAGTAGAATGGTGGTTGCCAGAGACTGGGAAGAGGGAAGAATGGGGAGATACTGTTTAATGAACATAGAGTTTCTGTTTCACAAGATGTAAAGAATTATGGAAATGGAGAGTGGTGATCTTTGGCTAATATTATGAATGTATTTAATACCACTGAACTGTACACTTAAAAATGATTATGATGGTACATTTTACAGTGTGAAAATAGATAAATTGGGAAAAAAAGAAACAGATACCAAGGCAATCACTTCATCCACTACTCATCCATTTACCTGTTCTCTGGATTCTATCCTCCACTCCATCTTTTTGGTCCTTGCTAAGTCAATATTCTTTCCCTTGATAAATCAATATCCCTTCTCTTTCCTTTATCTTCATCCTTTCCTTCTTCAGTGACTCTTTCTCCACAGCACATGAACGTGTGCACTCCCAACTTCCCAGCTATTTTTTCTCTTGTTCTTCACAGTGAAACATAGAAAAAGAGTGGTCTATTGGGCTCCCTGCTCAGTGGGGAGCCTGCTACTCCCTCCTCCTCTGCCTGCTGCTCTGCCTGCTTGTGCTCTCTCTCTCTGTCATATAAATAAATCTTAAAATAAAATACCATTGACATTTTTCACAGAGCTGGAACAAATAATCCTAAAATTTGTATGGAACCAGAAAAGACCCTGAGTAGCCAGAGGAATGTTGAAAAAGAAAACCAAAGTGGGAGGCATCACAATTTTGGACTTCAAGCTGTATTACAAACCTGTAATCATCAAGAGAGTATGGTAAAAACAGATACATAGATCAATGGAACAGAATAAAGAACAGAATCTTCAATAAAGCAGGAAAGACTATCCAATGGAAAGAGGAGAGTTTCTTCAACAAATAGTGTTGGGAAAATTGGACAGCCACATGCAGAAGGATGAAACGGGACCATTTTCTTACACCACACACAAAGATAAACTCGGAAAGGATGAAAGACCTAAATGTGAGACAGGAATCCATCAAAATCCTAAAGGAGAACACAAGCAGCAACCTCTTGGACCTTGGCCACAGCAACTTCTTGCTAGACACATCTTCAAAGGCAAGGAAAACAAAAGCAAAAATGAACTACTGGGATTTCATCAACTTAAAAAGCTTTTGCACAGCAGAAGAAACAGTCAACAAAACTAAAAGACAACCTACAGAATGAGAGAAGATATTTGCAAATGACATATCAGATAAAGGGTTAGTATCCAAGATCTATAAAGAATTTATCAAACTCAACACTCAAAAAAACAAATAATCCAGTCAATAAATGGGCAGAAGACATGAATAAACACTTTTCCAAAGAAGACATCCAGATGGCTAACAGACATATGAAAAAATGCTCAACATCCCTCGGCATCGAGGAAATACAAATCAAAACCACAATGAGATGTCACTTCACTCCAGTCAGAATGGCTAAAATTGACAAGCCAGGAAACGACAGATGTTGGTGAGGATGCAGAGAAAGGGGAACCCTCTTACACTGTTGGTGGGAATGCAAACTGGTGCAGCCACTCTGAAAAAGTATGGAGGTTCCTCAAGAAGTTAAAAATAGAGCTACCCTATGACCCAGCAATTGCACTACTAGGTATTTACCCCAAAGATACAAATGTATTGATCCAAAGGGGTACCTGCACCCCAATGTTTATGGCAGCAATGTTCACAATAGCCAAACTACAGAAAGAGCTGAGATGTCCACTGACGGATGAATGTATAAAGAAGATGTGGCATATATATACAATGGAATATTACTCAGCCATCAGAAAGGAAGAATACTTACCACTTACATCGACATGGATGGAACTGGAGGGTATTATGTTAAGCAAAATAAGTCAAGCAGAGAAAGACAATTATATGATTTCACTCATATGTGGAATATAAGAAACATCACAGAGAATCATATGGGAAAGGAGGGAAAACTGAATGCGAAGTCATCAGAGAGGGTGAAAAACCACGAGAGACTTTTTTTTTTTTAATTTTTTTTTTTAAGATTTTATTTATTTGCGAGAGAGAATGAGAGACAGAGAGCATGAGAGTTAGGAGGGTCAGAGGGAGAAGCAGACTCCCTGCTGAGCAGGGAGCCCGATGTGGGACTCGATCCCGGGACTCCAGGATCATGACCTGAGCCGAAGGCAGTCGCTCAACCAACTGAGCCACCCAGGCGCCTGAGACTCTTAACTATAGGAAACAAACTGAGGGTTGCTGGAGGGGAGGTGAATGGAGGGATAGGGTAATTGAGTGATGGGCATTAAGGAGGCCAGGTGATGTGATGAACACTGGGTGTTATACGCCAAATGATAAATTACTGAACTCTACATCTGAAAGTAATGATGTACTATATGTTGGCTAATTGAATTTAAATTAAAAAATAAATAAATATATGGCTATGTCTCTAGGGGTCAACACCTCTTCTTTTCTCACCATACAAACTCTGAGAACTGTCTTCAACAGTCATGATTTGATCCACTTATCCTACTGCCTCTTCCATAATCAAACTGAATAACCACCATGCACCTATCTAAAATTAAACTCATCATATTTCTTCCCATTGTTCTCCCTCCCCACATCTACCCCTTCACACACACATACCTTACTTCCTATCTTTATGATTAGCACCTTTGTCCATTTAGCTGTACAAACCAGAAATCTTGGGAGTCATCCAGATTCCTCCCTGTTCCCTTATTCTCTGCATCTTTATCACTTGTAATTCTTCCTTCTTGATACCTTTCCTATATTTTCCATTCTCTCCATTTCCATTGCTTTTGTCCTAGATCTGGCCTTATCATCTCTTACCCAAACAACTGCCACTGAGCTACACCTGGTGTTCTTGCGCCATTTTGGTTCCCTTATGTCACCATTAGAACAAGTGTCCTGGCCAACAAATCTGCTCGTATCGCTCCCTTGCTCAAAATTCTCACCTATAGTATAAAACCTAAACACCTCAGAAAAGCATGTGAAGCCCTTCATGATTTGGTCTGCATATCCAGGTTCATCTCCTACCTCTATCTGTTCTTACTGTAGTCTCCAGCAATAGTAAAGTCCCTGCTATTCCCAGAACACACAATGTTTTCATCTGCTTCCATGTTCTCTACCTTGTGCCTACTTTTCCTCTGCCTGGACCCTGTTCCCTCCGTTGTCTACCTAGAATATAGCCATTATCTTTTGAACCTCAATGCCAATATGAAGCCCTCTGTATTAGGTAGAACTTTTTAAGGTGCAAGCAATAGAAATGTATCTCAACTAGCTTGAGCCCTAAGGGGAATCTACTACATTATGTAGCTAGGAAGGATCCGAGGAAAAAATCACAGATGTGGCTCAGCATTTCCTGAAACCCACGTCCCAGCCTACCCTCTCAGTCCAGAAGGTTATTCACTTCATGCGTCTATTTTATTCTAAATTTTGATTCAGTTAAGCTGCTTCAAGAGTATTTTTAAAAGACAACAGCTGCAGTAATCTAGACATAGAAATGAAACATAAAAGAGTTTTTCCCTAGTTGGCTGTCCTCTCATGTCTATCAATAACTAGTATCATTTTATAGGCTTTCCCACTGTAATAGAAATGAGGTGCACCTGAAAAAGTTTAAACTGATCAAAAATAACTGATTAAATTAATGGAATAATTAAATAAATATTATGTGCTCTCAGACTTTAAGAAAAAAAGGAAGTAGTCAAAAAATGAGAATAAGTTGTTGTAAAGGTAACTCTGAAATTCCCTCTGATCTAGTTTTAAATGCCTCAAAGATGCTGTCCTAGCAATAAAAAAATAAAATAAAATTTATAAAGGAAAGAGACAAATAACCTCTGCAAAATCGATCGGTTGACCCACCCAGGGTAGTAAGAAGCCAAGTCCAGTTGTAAAACATCTGTGTAGGAAAAATAAAAAAGCATCCTCTCTTGTTCATTTTCAAAGTTACTATAGAAACAGATCTTCCCAAGAATCTCCCATTTCTTCTACATCAGAGATCTGCAAACTAGAGCCTATGGGCCAAATTCAGCCCAACGCCTATTTTTGTAAATCAAGTTTTATTAGAATGCAACTCCACCCATTTGTTTATGTATGCTCAATGGCTACTTTTGCATTACAACTGCAGTTTCTGAAACAGAAACTCTATGATTCAAAAAGGTAAAAATATTTACTATCCAGCTGTTTGCCAAAACAGCTTGCTGACCCCTGTCTACACAAAAAGAAGAAAGATTTTCTTTGTTTACTAGTGACCATGAAGAGAGGTTTTTTTTTTGTTTTGTTTTGTTTAAGATTTTTTTTTTTTTTTTTTGAGAGAGAGAATGAGAGACAGAGAGCATGAGAGGGAGGAGGGTCACAGGGAGAAGCAGACTCCCTGCCGAGCAGGGAGCCCGATGCGGGACTCGATCCCGGGACTCCAGGATCATGACCTGAGCCAAAGGCAGTTGCTTAACCAACTGAGCCACCCAGGCGCCCCATCAAGAGAGGTTTTTGATTATGATTCAAGATTTCGGCAACAATACAAGATTGCACTGATTTTTTTCAAATCAAGTCATGAATTTCCATGGAGTCTCTTACTGAGGTACCAAACTCTCTTCTTCTCTTTTTCATTTTCATAATTTGGGGCAGGGTGTGAGCAATGTAATATGTAGGGACACATGACCAATATGTGCATTAGATCAGAAATCATGACCTAGAACACAAAGTGATGAGATTACAGGGGCTGAAGGCAATGAGTAAGTCCACTTGTCTTCACAGTGGATGCCCATCTCAGGAGGAACTGATAAATGTGTTCCAACAGCAACATGATAATAGGCCATTTGCAGACTGTTTTCTAACCTTAAGTGTTCCCTGTCTGTACTTCACTGGGATTAAAGGAGTATTGGTTAATGCTCAATGCCATTAGCCATCAGGACATGCAAATCAAAACCACAATGAGATACCACTTCACACCCCAACCAGGCTATAATAGAAAAGACAGATAATAATATGTGTTGGGAATGTCGTGGAGAAATTGGAAGCCTCATACACTGCTGGTGGAATGAATGGTAACATGGTGTAGCCACTCTGGAAAACAGTTTGGCAGTTTCTCAAAAGGTTAAACATAGAGTTACTGAATGACACAGCAATTTCCTCTTAGGTATATACCCAAGAGAAATGAAAACTTATATCCACATGAAAACCTGTATATGAATGTTAATTGTGGTACCCACAAAAGTAAAAAAATGGAAAGAATCCAAATGCCCATTAACTGACAAACAGTGGATACGTAAAATTTGGTTTATCTATGCCATGGGATATTCTTCCGCAATAAAAAGGAAGTGGTGAGACATGCTATAACATGAATGCAGTTTGAAGAATTACTCTAAGTGTAAGAAGTGAGAACGACTCTCTCCTTGACCAAACTTCAGTCAGTCTCTTCTAAGACCTTTTCTCCATCGGGCCCCATCTTTGGGTCTTGTCCTCAGGCCTACATAGCCCAGTTTTAGAAAGAATCCCCACCTTCAATATCTGATCAAATTCCTCAGCACCACCCTCCCCTGGGGATATGTGGTCACTCTGCCCTGCCTTCAGCAAGAACCCTGAGAGTTCAGTTTACTAAGAAATTTCCCTACCCACGGTGTCGCCTCTTAGTAATTTTCTATCCACCAATGCCCACCCTTGCAACTGCTGCTTAGCTATAAAACTCCACTTGTCCATGCTGTATTCAGAAGAGCCCTGTGTTATACTGAGGTCTCTCTTCCCCTATTGCAATAGTTCCTGAATAAAAATTATTACTGGGGCGCCTGGGTGGCTCAGTAGGTTAAGAGTCTGCCTTTGGCTCAGGTCATGATCCCAGGATTCTGGGATCGAGCCCCCATCAGGCTCCCCGCTCAGCGGGGAGCCTGCTTCTCCCTCTCTCTCTGCCTGCCACTCTGCCTACTTGTGTTCTCTCTCTCTGTCAAATAAATAAATAAAATCTTTAAAGAAAAAAAAAAAATTTTTTTTTTTAAAGATTTTATTTATTTATTTGAGACAGAGAGAATGAGAGACAGAGAGCATGAGAGGGAGGAGGGTCAGAGGGAGAAGCAGACTCCCTGCCGAGCAGGGAGCCCGATGCGGGACTCGATCCCAGGACTCCAGGATCATGACCTGAGCCAAAGGCAGTCGCTTAACCAACTGAGCCACCCAGGCCCCCAAAAGAAAAATTTTTATTACCACTTTAACCACTGTCCAGCTCTGGTTTTCTTTAAAGAGAAGCCAACCACAAAAGGTCACATATTATTGTATGATTTATATGAAATCTCCAAAATAAGTATATCTATAGAGACAGAAAGTAGATTACTTATTGTGTAGGGATAGCAGACTTGGGGGTAATCAGAGTCTGCTAATGGGTACAGAGTTTCTTTTTGCACTGATGAAAATTTTCTAAAATTGATAGTGGTGAAGGTTGCACACTCTGAATATATTAAAAACCACTGAATTATACACAGTGGGTGAATTACATGGTAAGTGGATCATATCTTAACAAAGCTGTTTAAAAAAAAAAGCACCAGGGGTGCCTGGGTGGCTCAGTCATTAAGCGTCTGCCTTTGGCTCAGATCATGATCCCAGGGTCCTGGGATTGAGCCCCGCATCGGGCTCCCTGCTCAGTGGGGAGCCTGCTTCTCCCTCTCCCACTCCCCCTGCTTGTGTTCCCTCTCTCCTTGTCTCTCTCTCTCTCTGTCAGATAAATAAATAAAATCTTCAAAAAAATAAATAAAATTTAAAAAAATTTTTAAAAAGCACGAGTTATATTCTTTGGATGATGGAAAAGGAGAGAAATCCAAATACTTTATGAGCAAGATTTTTAGGATTTTTAAAAATTAGAATAGGACAATATATAACATTGCATATTATGTTTCCAAAAAGCACTAAGTAATTCCAATAATATATTTTATAGAGTGTAACAGTTTATAAAACATTTTCAGATCTTTATCTGATCATGACAGCTAGTAATTACAACTTCTGCTTTTGAGCATGTACGATGGACCAGGTAACAGGCTGGACACTTTGCATGCATTACCTTTGCAACACTCCTGTGCCCCACATGAGTACTGATTCTTCCTACTTTACAAATGAGGTAACAGTTGAGAAAGGTAAGTGGCTTGCCCATAACTAATAAGTTGTGGAACCCAAGCTTAAAAACAACTTCCCATCTCTAAATCCTATGTTACACTCTCTGAATCAATATTTTTAGAAGTAAAAGAGGGGAAAAATTCAAGAAAAGTATCTAATACCCATCTATTTACTGAAACTAGAAATGAGACCACACTTAGTTTAGGGGCCTGGCATAAAATAAGCATTCAATAAATATCAGTCATCAGTTATTATTCTCCAAATTTAATGACTTCTTTGCCTGATTCATCCTTCCCGAATCTTTGGCAGGTTTTGGAGCTAGTGATTATCCTCCTTCTTCTTAAAATTTTATCTTCCCTGGTTTCCATAAGATTGTGTTTTCTTGATTATCTCCTTACCTCTCTGATAACTTCTCAATTTCTTAGATATGGCGCCAAAAGCATGATCCATAAAGAAAGAAAAATATAAATTGGACTTTTTCAAAAGGTATCATTGAGGGGCGCCTGGGTGGCTCAGTTGGTTAAGCAACTGTGTTCGGCTTGGGTCATGATCTCAGGTCCTGGGATCGAGCCCCGGGTCCAGCTCCCTCCTCAGCAGGAAGCCTGCTTCTCCCTCTCCCACTGCCCCTGCTTGTGTTCCCTCTCTCGCTGTCTCTCTCTCTGTGAAATAAATAAATGAAATCTTTAAAAACAACTACAACAACAAAAGATATCACTGAAAAAATGAAAAGGTTGAGGAAAGAAGTATGTAAATCCTACACCTCATAAAGGACATATAACCATTACACGATTTGAAAGGACACTTCACTGAAGAAGACATATGAATAATACATAAATGAAAAGATAGTATCATTTTTCATTAGGAAAATACAAATTAAAACTACAATGAAGCACCCACTCACTAGAATTGCTATAAAGAAGATAATAACGGGGTGCCTGGCTGGCTCAGTCAGTAGAGCATGCAACCCTTAACCTTGGGGTTTTAAGCTCAAGCCCCATGTTGGGTGGAGAGATTGCTTAAAAATAAAATCTTAAAAATTTTTTTAAAAAAAGAAGACAATAATAATTGTTAGCAAGGATTGCTATCAGCAGATTGCAGAATGCTGGTGGGAGTTCAAAATGGTACAGCAACTTTGGAAAGCAGTTTGGCAGTTTCTTACAAAGTTAAGCATAAACTTACCTCACCCAGCAATTCCACTCCTAGGTACCTACCCCCAGAGAAACAAAACCATATGCCTAAACAAAGACTTTTACACAAATAATCATACCAGCTTATTCAGAACAGCCCCAAACTGGAAATAATCCAAATGTCCATCAGCCAGTGAATGGGTGAACACAGTGTGGTGTACAATAGAAAACTATTCAGCAGTGTAAAGGAGAAAAGTACCACTATAGATATACTAATATATGCAACATCATGAATGAGCCTCAGAAATATTATACTGAATGGAAGAAGCTAGACACAAAAGACCACACACTTCATTTATATGATTTCATTTAAATGAAATCTCTAGAAAAGGCAAAAATAGAGACAGAAAGCAGATGAGTGGTTGCCTTGGGCTGGAGCTAGGAGTTGGGATAGACTGTGAATGGGTATGGGTATGGTTTCACAACTGTGTACATGACTAAACATCACCAAATCATACACGTGCTGTGGATGAATTTTATGGTATGTAAATTAAACTTCAATAAAGCTGTTAAAGAATTTTTTAAAGAAGTTAGAATTTGGGGCACCTGGGTGGCTCAGTCGTTAAGCGTCTGCCTTCGGCTCAGGTCATGATCCCAGAGTCCTGGGATCGAGTCCCACATCGGGCTCCCTGCTCGGCAGGAAGCCTGCTTCTCCCTCTCCATTCCCCCTGCTTGTGTTCCCTCTCTCGCTGTGTCTCTCTCTGTCAAATAAATAAAATCTTTAAAAAAAAAAAAAAAAAAGAAGTTAGAATTTTTTACTATTATATGGGCATTTTAATTATTGAATTGTTGGAAGGACTAAAGTGACCAGCAGACTTTTCATTACCTGAAGATAACTAGAAAAGACAGAATTTTTTTTTTTAAAGATTTTATTTATTTATTTGAGAGAGAGAATGAGACAGAGAGCATGAGAGGGGGGAGGGTCAGAGAGAGAGGCAGACTCCCTGCTGAGCAGGGAGCCCGACGTGGGACTCCATCCAGGGATTCCAGGATCATGACCTGAGCCGAAGGCAGTCGCTTAACTAACTGAGCCACCCAGGCGCCCAAGACAGAATTTTTATTTTATTTTATTTTTTTTTGGTTTATTTTTGGTTTTTAGAGGGGGGAAGGGGTAGAGGGAGAGAGAGAATCTTTTTTTTTTAAGATTTTATTTATTTATTCATGTGAGACAGAGAGAGAGAGGCAGAGGGAGAAGCAGGCTCCCTGCTGAGCAAGGAGCCTGACGTGGGACTTGATCCCAGGACCCTGGGATCATGACCTGAGCCTAAGGCAGATGCTTAACCATCTGAGCCACCCAGGCACCCCTAGAAAAGACAGAATTACCTGTGATTTTGTCTAAGGGGCCAGGAATAACTAGCTCTACAGGAAGTAGAGTTATAGTTCAGAATGAGGATAATAATGAAGCTATAGTGATAATGGCTGAGAATTTTCCAAAACCGGCAGCCAACCCCAGAACATACCTTAATAAAACTTCTGTGAACCAAAGACAAAAAGAAAATCCTCTTAAAAGCTGCCAGAGACATAAATTCAAAAAGAGACAAAACCAAACTGTACTGATAAAGGATGCATACATAGAGAGTATAACTTTGGAAAAAGCAAGGAATTACCGTTTAAAAAATTAAGATATCTGTTATCTCTAGATGGGATGATGGGGGATGTGCCAGCAAAGTTCAACTTCTTCGTCTGAATGGTGGTTACTTACAATAATTCATGCAGTTGTATATACATGCTATGTGTACTTTTCTGTATATATTTTATATTGCACAGTAAAAGGAGATAAATTAAGTCGTGCCTTTGTAAGTATGTTTCATAAGTATTGTTGTTGGTTTTTTCCTTAGAGACTGTTTGATGACAAAGAGTACTTTCTGAGGAAATGTTTTTCATGTTGGTGGTTTCATTAACATCAGCACAGTGTTATTTTGACCTGTAGAAGCTTTTTTCCCAGAACTTAGAAATATCCACCTCTTGTAGATCACACTAATGAAGGAAATTGACCAAAGACAGTATTTTCAAACTTAAGAGAACAGTTGGTGAAAGCAACAACTGCCAAGTATAGTTGCAGAAGCAACAGAAATCTATACTACAGATAAAGGATAATACTTTGTGGTGAGGGGGTGGGCAATTTTTGTCTCTTTTGGCACTGAAATCTGTTCATTTCAGTGTCTGCCTGAGAGCTATTTATTTTCAAAAATCAAAACAGATTTTAATGCATAATACATTTTTGTTGTTGTTATTTGAGCCTGCATAATTAGTCTCTTACTCTTTCTTTCTTAAACCAACAGAAAACTGGTTTTGTGTAATAAAACTTCAGGTTCCATGTATAAACATCCCATGTGAGCCTGTGCTTTGGTGGATCACAGCATTGTTAGGGGCTTTTTATTTTATTTCTGAATCTGGTCTGGCTCCAACCTAGCCCCAATCCTGAGGGCTGCCCATTCTGAACTCGTCCAATTCATATGGTTTGGGCAATGAAGTCAAGCTTCCAATGCTCTGCAACTTGGTTGCTGCGGGCAGACAGAGGGTTGAAAATTAGAGTGTTTCAGGAGCAACTTCACAGAATTATCAGACTCCTGGATTCCTCTTAGGAACTAAATATACCTTGAAATGTCAATGAATAAATAAGCCATGGTTTTTCTTCTAGCCATGTGTGAAAATTTAGCTATAGTTTTATGGGACAAACTATGACAACTTGTCCAATCTCACTCGATCCTCAACTTGGAGTGCTTCCCACCAAGAATATTCCCCAAATATCCCCACTACTTGGTTTGTTTTTTAAAGATTTTATTGATTTATTTGACAGAGAGAGAGGGAACACAAGCAAGGGGAGTGGGAGAGGGAGAAGCAGGCTTCCCGCTGAGCAGGGAGCCCGATGCGGGGCTCGATCCCAGGACCATGGGATCGTGACCTGAGCCGAAGGCAGACACTTAACGACTGAGCCATCCAGGAGCCCCTCCTCACTACTTGGTTAATTTCGACCTGCCTCTATTATGTGTAGAACTTCCTGAGACCTCCTCTTTGGTGCTCTATGGAAAGATGTCTTACAAACAAAAGTTAGGTTTTTTTAAAAAAGTTGGTTTTAGAAACAAGAATGCATCAGACTTACTGGGAATGTGAGTTAGACAGCACATTGTTTATATTGTATCGTATTATTCCAGTGGTTCCCAAGTGCAAGTTCTGCTCTAGTTGGGGATTAACTTTGCACCAGTCCATATCAAAAATGCTACCCTTAGCACAAACCATCTTTTACCCTATGATTATGGCCTCCTCAATTTATGTTAAAAGGGTTTTTTTTTCCTCCCCTTTTACGAAAATGAGCTAGATAAGAGATTGTTAATGTTTTAAATGGTCTTATTTAGTTTCCTTAAATATTTTTTTGAAATACTACTGGTCTGTGAAATCAAAAAGTCTGGGAACCACACTTACTAGAAGGTCCCTTCCTACTCCTATGGCTTTTTCACCAAATCACGGAACATAACAACCGTCCTGCGCCAGTTGTCATCCTCTTTAACCAACACTATCGTATTTGACATATTCAACCATCCTCTTCTTCCTTAAATCCCTTCAAGGAACAGACTTCAGTCACACAAAGAAACAAACCAAGGAGCAGTTTTTCTCTGGTTGTTCTTCTTTTGCTTTTCTTGTTTGTACATCTATCTCACCAAGTGAAAAGTTGTAAGTGGGGGCATTCTTAAAGACACTCCTGTCTCTCTATCTCTCCTTTCATTCTACTCTCACAGACCTCTCTTTCTCACTCATTCACTGAATGGTAGTAAGGACACTTAACATGCAATCCACTCTCTTAACACATTTTTAAGAGCACAATGTCTGCTTCTCTTTTTATTTCTACTCATTCCTTCTGGGAATTGTCTTCAGGCTTTAATTACCACCTCTATGCTGATGACTTTCAACACTGTAGATCTGAGAGCTCTAAACCACCAGAGTTCCATCAGACTACAAACCATTTGCACTGGAATGGCCCACCATCAACTCGAACTTTCCATCTACCACAACAGACTCATTTTGCCTCCATCAAAATAGCTTACCCTCGCAAATTTCCAGTTTCCACCAAGCCCTTTACTGGCAACCGAAACCTCATGATTCTTTTATCCCTTCTTTCTCTTTCACCTCCTAAATCCAGTCACCCTGCAAGTCATTTGTGATCCATTTTTCAAAATTTCAATACAAATTTTGGAATAAAAAAGACCTAGGTATGATAGCAGGCTATGGTACTTAATAGCCAGGAGACCTCTGAATAACTCCTTACTGTTACAGAATGAATGTTTGTGTCCCCCACAATCCCTATGTTGAAGCCTGACCCCCTAATGTGATGGCATTTGGAGATGGGGCCTCTGGGAGATAATTATGGTTAGATGAGCTCATCAGGACAAAGCTGAAACAACCACCTAGCTGAGTTCCCTATTTCTAGTCTTCCCTCATTCCAGTCTACCTTGCATAGATTAATATTCAATGAAATCAAAGCAACCATGTCACTCCAATCCTCACAGCTGTCAGTGGTTTCCCACTTAATCACTGGATAGTGTTTAAATTCCCAGACCTGGCATTAAACCATCTCAGAGTATTTTTAATACTATCTATTCAATTTTCTCTCCAACAAAACCCTCTTCACTTCTACAGGAGTTTCTCCTAGTGCCTTTTAAACCTAGGCATACGATGCTTCTCTGGGTTGGAAGGTACAGAACTTCCCTTCTGTCTGCCCAAATTCACTCTTCAAGTTACACGTCCTCCAATAGGTTCTCCTGCTGCTCTAGGGACTCTAATTTCCAGGCTTCTACTCCTCATTTTGATACATAATTACATGCCAACTTCCATGCCTTAACTGCTTTATGTAAGTATGTATTATCATTTCAAATAAAAAAGCAAACTTCTAAGCTCAGGGCACCTGGGTGGCTCGGTAGGTTAGGCATCCAACTCATTATTTCAGCTCAGGTCATGGTCTCATGGGTCATAGAATCAAGCCCCACATCAGGCTCCACACTCAGTGGGGAGTCTGCTTGGGTTTCTCTCCCACTCCCCCTCCCCCCCACCTGCACTCTCTCTCTCTTTCTCTCAAATAAATAAATAAACCTTTAAAAAATGGAGACTTCTGGAGAGCAAGACCCATGTCTTACAGGAGTTCTCTATAATCCTCTACACCTCACACTATGACACACACAAATACTATTGAATTAATGTCATGTGTCATCACTTGATATAGATACAGCTCACATAAAATGTTTCAAATATATTGCAAACTCTAGAGAATAACAACAAACACCCTGATTTTTAAATTGTATGTTGGCTTCCAAAATTTTAAGGACATAAAATGTTTTAGATGCTGTTGAAGACTTTTGTACCTCTCCCTGATCCCATTGTCCATCTTCTTGCCCTAGAAGTATCCACTTAGATATGTATCCTTACTATCTATGCTTTAATACTTTAACTACTTGGATAAGTGGCCATACATGCTACTTTTGTGTTTTTAAAATTTATATAAATGTTTATGCCATATTTATCCATCTACAAATTGCTCTTTTCAACTCATTATTAGATTTTGAGATCTATTCACACTGATAAATCAAGATCCTTTTACTGTAGTCCTTTTACTGTTCCACAATGTTCCACTGTGGTTGTACCATAATGTATTTACCATTTCCCACACTGATGAACATTTAAGCTGTTTTCAGTTGTTTGCTGTCATAGGCAATATTGCAATGAACATTCTCTAGAATGTGAGGCAAAACAACAACTTCCAAAACAACCCACATATAAAGTCTATAATTCCTCAACAATGGTTCACATGTGTTCTCTAACTTTTAAACTTTCAAATATTCTAATCAGACCTTAGGCTGGTCCATAATATTCTACAGCTGACATAGTGTAAATATCACGATCCAGGCTTCCCGTCTCCCATTCTCAGGACAGGTGCTTTTTCCTGAAGTCCACCAACCTCTAAATTGTCAGTAATTACTGCATCCTTCACTATCATTACATCACAGCTAATATCCACTAACAATGTAAAAATGAGAACACCGTGTCTAGGTAAAGATTTCGCTTCCCAACCCAAAGCTTTTTAATATCTTATCAGCCATCATTGAATCAATATTTGTTGAATTCATCAGTGTCAGGCACAGCTCTATGAGAATCAGATGGTGATGCAGAATTTGCTCTCACAGAGCTTACATTCTGATAGGAACAGATAGGCAATAAATAAGTAAACAAATAAGTAAACATAAAATATATCAGACAGGAATAAGGTTACAATAAAAATTTAAATGGTGATATTATAGAATATAATTAGAAGAGTGATCTTAAATGTTCTCACCACAAAAAAAAAAGGTAATTATGTGATGTGATGGAGGTGTTGGCTAATGCTATGGTGGTAATCATTTTGCAGTATATAAGTATATTGAATCAACACATTGTACACCTTAAATTTACATTATGTTATATGTCAATTACATCTCAATAAAGCTGGAAAAATAGTAAATAATAAATATTGTAAAGATAAATTAATTTTTTAAAAGAGTGTGGCTGGGGTGCCTGGGTGGCTCAGTTGGTTAAGTGTCCAACTCTTGATTTCAGCTCAGGTCATGATCTCAGGGTCATGAGATCAAGCCCCATGTTGGGCTCCATGCTCAGTGAGGAGTCTGCTTGTAATTCTCTCTCTCCCTCTCCCTTTGCCCCTCCTCTCCCCACCGCCGTATGCAAGCTCTCTCTCTCTCTCTCTCAAATAAATAAATATGTTTTTTTAAAAAAAAGGGAGAGAGAATGAGAATGGCTATTCTAGACCAGTGGTGTGCAAGAGAACTTTCTGCAATGATGGGAGAGTTCTATAGTGCACCATCCAATATGGTAGCCACTAGCCATACTTGAAGTGTGACCAGTCCCACTGAATAACAAAATTTTTAATTTTATTGAATTTTAATTAATATAAACTTAAATATAAACAGCTCCGTGTGGCTTGGCTACTGTACTGGACAGGGTAGCTTGCCCAGGATCACAATACTAGTAAGTGGCAGAGATGAAATTTAAACCCTAGGAGTCTGGCATCAGAGTTTACATTGACAACTACTACATCATACTGCCCCTACTGGGATATTAGCTGAAAGAAGAGATCCTAAGAGGTTTTGCTTATTTGTTAGTTTGATGATAGAGCCTGTTTTTGTGCTGATGGAAATTAGTCAGTGGAAAGTAAAAAATCGATGATGTAGAAGAAAGAGAACGCAGAGGAAGACATCTTGAAAAGATGGGAGGGGATGAGATCCAGAACACAAGTTAAGGAATTGACCTTGGGTGGGAACAGTGAGCTTCAGTCTTAGTAATGACAGGGAGGACAGACACTGGGACAGATACAGTAGGTAGATTTGGAGACAAGATAAGGGAGTTTCTGCTCATTACTCTGTCTCAATGAAGTGTGAGGTAAGATTTCAGCCGAGAGTGAAAAAAAAGAGGGAAAGAATAGGAAGTTCGAAAAGAGATGGAAAGTTTTGGAGAATGGCAAAGTGTAGTAGAATGTCAGACAGTGTTGAGTGTCTATTTGAGATTCATAGTCATGAATTTTAAATGAAATCACTCAGTATATTTATTTGTTTTTCTCCAGCAATTTTAGCTGATTGAGTACAGGCACAGAGTAAGCAATTATGTGGTAGAAGTATTAAGATGGGAGAGAGGGACAGGGAGTTAAGGGGATTTTTAAGGAAGGAATTACACATGGGATCCAAGTTGGGTGAGGAAGGAAATGAAGACATGAGAGTGACAGCAAAAATGTAGTAAAGTCTGTCATTCCAATCAAAGTATGAATGAGGAATTGTTTGTTGTTTTGTTTCATTTTTATGGAACCTGACAGGCTGATTCTACAATTTGTATGAAAGCACAAAGGGTTGGGGCATCTGGCTGGCTCAACTGGTAAAGTGTCTGACTCTTGATCTCAGGATTGTGCATTCAAGCCCCACACTGGTTATGGAGCCTACTTAAAAAAAAAGAAAAAGAAAGAAAGGAAGAAAGGAAGAAAGAAAGGAAGAACTTGAGAGCACAGAAAGAGACCATGAATATATAGAAACCTGATTTAAGGCAGAGCTGACATTGTATATAGTATGGAAAGGACATACAATAAACGAAGCTAGTAAAATAGTTTCTCCATATTAAATAAATGAAAACTAATCCTTAACTCACATCCTACTGATGGATTAATGGCTTCAATACAAAAGCCAAAACTATAAAGCTTTTGAGAAAATAAAGGATATATTTATGATCTTAGGATAAAGAAGAATTTCTTTAAAAAGAAACAAAAAGCACAACCATAAAAGAATGACCTGATACATCTGAATACCTTAAAATTAATAACTTCTGTTCAAACAACATGATGACGAAAGTGAAAAGATAAGCCAAAAACTAGAAAAAGCTCTTTTCAACACATATCACATAAAAGGATTATAATCCAGAATATATAAAGAACCCCTACAGATCTATTGGAATCAATCTAGTAAAGGAAAGTAAGCAAAAGACATAAATAGGCATTTCACATAACAAGAAATATGAGTGACCCAGAAACATAAAAAAGATACTCAAATTCATTACTACTTATGATAATCAGAAAAATGCAAATTAAAACCACAATGAAATGTCATTTTGTACACTTAGATCAGCAACATTTTAATTTTTTCATTTTTTCAAGCTTTATTTATTTATTTGAGAAAGAAAGAGAGTGGGGGGAGGGGCAGAGGGAGAGAATCTCAAGCAGACTCCCCACTGAGCACAGAGCCTGATGTGGGACTCAATCTCATGACTCATCAGATTATGACCTGAGCCAAAACCAAGAGTCAAGGCTTAAACGACTGAGCCACCCAGGCACCCCAGATTTACAACATTTTTAAAGTTTAACCCTATAAAGGGGGAGCCTGGGTGGCTCAGTCATTGAGCGTCTGCCTTTGGCTCAGGTCATGGTCCCAGGGTCCTGGGATCGAGCCCCACATCGGGCTCCCTGCTCAGCGGGAGGCCTGCTTCTCCCTCTCCCACTCCCGCTGCTTGTGTTCCCTCTCTCGCTGTATCTCTCTTTGTCAAATAAATAAAATCTTTAAAAAAAAAAAGTTTAACCCTATAAAGGACTGGTGAGGATATGGGGCATAGAGAACTCTCATACATTAGTGGTAAATAGTAAAAGAAAGAAGTCACAGAAGACTGCATGCTATATAATTCCATTTATACCACATATAAATGCAAAAAAAAGTTTGGACCCCCAAATTTCTATGAGGATCAGGCTAAGGAAACTACTCAGTTGCAAACATGAGCCATTTCTCATATAAAAGGAAGGATGATTTAATTCAGAGCCAAGAACCATGGTGAATCATTCCAGGAAGTAGGATTGGGCCCATTTAAAGGAACAAACAGGTGACATGTGCTTTAGCTGGATTTCAGAATTAGACCAGCAACTACTACGTGTCAACTTATCCCTTTTTGTACAGGAATGTTAATTGCTGCTATGCTATTCTGTATCACCAGGTACACTTGTTTCTTTAGCTCGCGGTCTTCACTATAACAGAAATCATACTCAAGGTGTGGTACCCAAAGAATTGTACCTGTGTGTGATTGGATGACAAGATCCTGGAATGTGACCCACTGCTGAAATAAAAGGAGGTTTGGGGACCTTGGGAGAGAATGAACGTAATTTTGCATGTTAGGAAAGGTATGAATTGTGGCAAGAGGGAGGGCAGCAAAAGAAAGTCAAAGGTGGCATTATCAGTCCCTTCCCCACTTATACATGCATGTTGTTCCTCAAATCAAAATTGCAGTCTAATTCCCCTCCCTCTGAATCTGGGCTGGCTTTATTGACTTGCCTTGGCCAACAGAATACAGTGCAAATGAAATTCTAGGACATCCATGGATCAGTTATTAAAAAAAAAGCCTTGCATCTTCTGCCTTAGAATACGTGTTCTCGGCACATTCCTCCTAGAACCCTGAGCCACCATGTAAAAAGTCCAGGCTACTCTTCTGAAAAAGAGGTGTGTGGAAGAGCACTGAGTACCTGACACTGATCCAGCCTAGTGAAGCCTTCAGGTGACTCCAGTCCCAGCCACTCTGTCACTGCATGAGAGAACCCCTTGAGAGACCAGCTCAGCTGAGCACAGACAACTCTCAGAACCATGGAGAAAATAATGAATTATTCTTTTGAGCCACTACATTTTAGAATATTTTTACACAGCAATAGATAACCAAGCAATATGGTTTTGAGCCCCCCTTACCATTCTCTTTACTTTATTCTGTTCAAGTTCTAATTTTTTTCATCTAAGTTAATGCTGTTAGCAGAAAAAAAATTTTTTTTGAGAGAGAGAGCATTCACACATGCACAAACAAGTCGCGGGGAGGAGCAGAGGGAGAGAGAGAATCTTAAGCAGGTTTTATGCCCAGAGTGGAGCCCAACTTGAGGCTCAATCTCACGACCCTGAGATCATAACCTGAGTCGAAATCAAGGGTTAGAGGCTTAACCAACTGAGCCACCCAGGCACCCTGAAATAACTTTCTTTATAATCCTACCTGCTTGCCAAAGAGGCTATATCCTATAACTCTGGAGAGTTCCTTATTTTGACAAATGCCTTGATGGCTTTCAGTATATAAACGTGTAGGTGGGACCTAGAAATAGAAAGTAGTCTAAAGGTGAATTGCTCTGCTTTGTAAAGGAACTCTAAGTGCTTGGGGAAATTATGTTCAGAGAAGAAATAAGAACAGGGAACACAAAGTATCAGAAAAAGGAAGAGAAAAACTCAGGGTGTCACAGCAGCAAAAACATGATAAAACTCAGAAAAATCTGGCAGAAGGCTTAAGATGTCAACTTTGGAGTATGCAATGTAAAAACTCCCCCCTGACTTATGAAATCTTCAGTAAAATCTACATTGCTCACTCTCTGATGTGAGTGAACTTGCATACTACCTCTGATTGCAGTGAACTTGCAAGAGGCAGTATGTCATCATGCAAGCACAGTGGGATGGGAGAATGATGGGCAGCCAAGATCTGGGTTACATTTTAGAAAAATGTTGACTACAACAGGTTTTCAATCCTGTCATCTGGCATTAAAGAACTTACCCGAAACTAAAACTGGCACATTAATAAGCATTTTGGAATAAAGCTGTTCAATAATTTTGAGTCATTAAACTTACTCTTACCCAGTCTATTTCTTTCCATGTTATTTCAGAAAATATGACAGGAAATAAACATCTTGATGAAATCCAGATGTTATACACATAAATGTCCCTCCTCTTAAATGCCAATTTAGCAACCCTAGCCAAAAAAAAAAGTAATTAGACTCATCTCACATCATATGTTCTTAGAATTATGCAGCTTCCTATGCTCTCAAAAAATCCATCCTTTTAATTAATCACTCTATAATCTTCACAAGAATTGAGATTAAGCTCACCAGGAGTTGCCTTTTTTTTTAAGATTTTATTTATTTATTTGTCAGAGAAAGAGAGAGAGAGAGCATGAATAGAGGAGGGGCTGAGGGAGAAGCAGCCTCCCCACCAAGCAAGGAGCCCAATGCGGGACTCGATCCCAGGACCCCAGGATCATGACCTGAGCCAGTGGCAGACACTTAACTGACTGAGCCACCCAGGCGTCCCAGGAGTTGCCTTTTGGAAAGTGTTCATTGCTGCCTGAATCCTGAAGTGCTTATCAATCCAGCCATGTTGGGAGAGAATTTACACAGAATAGAAGTAGCACTGGATTTTCTCTGATGACTGTTGTATCGTGTACTGTTCCATTGGAAACATGTACGGGGCACCTGGGTGACTCAGTCAGTTAAGCATCCGACTCTTGATTCCAGCTCAGGTCATGATCTCAGGGCCATGAGATCGAGCCCCACCTTGGGCTCCACACTGGGTGTGGAGCCTGCTTAAGATTCTCTCTCTCTGCCTCTCTCTCTCTCTGTCCCTCTGCCCCTCCCTGGCTCACACATGCACTCTCACTTTCTCTCTCTCAAAAAAAAAAAAAAAAAGGAAACATGGACAGATAATGTGGCTTGAGTTTGCACCTTAGAGGTGTTGCCTCCCTCCAATTTACTGGCTACCTCTAAGGTTCCCAAATCTTGGTTCTATGTGAATAGGCAGCAGCCTAAGCATACACACCCCCGGGAAACATCTAAGGTAGAAGTCTCTTATTAGAAGTTTAGACATTTCCATTGTCAAAGCCTAGCTACCTGCTAGTAGCTTAGTCTTGCAAGTTTTGAAGAAAACCATAGCAGTCAAACAGCAATTTGTGTTCAAGAACAGAGAAGTGAAAAGCTAATGTGACAAGGACTGGAGTTGGTCATGTGGTGGTAGAGTGCAAATTCAAATGTGCACTTGAGAAAAAAGGGAAGCTGACTAAAGCTGCTGACCTAAGAAAAAGGAATTCAACTCTGAAACTAAGCTGGAAAGGCAGAAGGGGGCAGGCATATTTGTCAGTATTAGAATAGACGTCTGGACATGATGGGAGATTTAGAAATTCAAATGAAAAGTGAATAAAGGAGTAAAAAAAAACAACAACCTGGCATTAAGACTAGGAATTTCCCTGCATGTCTGGAACTTCCTTCCTGTTAATACACAGACCCTGGTGATCCGTTCCCTTACATCTCTGATTACTTTCTGAAGAAAAACCATTTCAAACAGTTTGGCTCCGTGAGTGGTAAGATGAATAAATGTGCTTTTCAGCTTTAACAAAAGTATAGAGACTGTGGGAAGTGAAACACCAACTTCAGAAATGAAGATAAGACCATATGTATATGTGCTTTAGAAGAGGCACTCTGTAACCCTTGAAAGACCACATTTGTTGGAGGTGTTACTGTGACTTTTATGAAAGAAGGTGCATCAGACCATAGGATGGCTCACTTTTGCCCTTTCCCAGCCCCCCTACTCCTCATCTATCTTTTCTATAAAGGATGATGGAGGTCAGATCATCCCTTTCCAACTCTCCCTTACAGCAAGTGTGTGTGTGTGTGTGTGTGTGTGCTGTAGACTAAGAACTGGAACACTCCTGGGCATTTAAGTTGTTGGACAGAGTACAATAGAAGTAATAGATTCCTATTGTTCACTCTGTAACACATTCAACAGCGCTCATTAAACTCTTTGTTAATCATCGCTACATGAGAGATACTATGGTAGACAGTGGGGCTAGAAGAAGGAGCAAGACAAAGTCCCGGCCCCAAGGAACTCATTAGGTTATTCTGAAAATTGGAGTTGGGAATGTCAGGGTAAAGACAGTAAAAGAGGTGAATTACAGGGTTCTGTGCGGAGAAGGAGGAAGGAGATCTTCCCAATGATGGTGACAACTAAGCTGACTCTTACGAAAGGAATTAAGGCTCATCAGGTGGACATGAGAGGGTATGGCTTTTGGAAACACCATGGTCAAGCTGAATTTGCTCAAGGAGTGAAATAATTTTCAGTTCTTGCTACTTACTGATTTTTCATAAACCAGGCTAATATATCCCAGTAGCTCATCACCATAGCATTCAGTTTCCACATTACTGTTGCAGTTACTCTAATCTAAAGAAACCTGTATTTGTCTGTCTCACTGAAGACCATTGCTGTGTGTGGTTTGGCCTTCATATATCCCAAACTTTGGGATGGTTGGCATTGACCTCAGGTTCCTTTGATTAGGCATGGTATAAGTCACTGACAGAAAAATCACTGGCTAACGAAGAAGAAACAGAAATGTTCTATCATTCCTATTCTATTCCTTTGGCTCTGAAAAATTCTATAACCAGCCAGGAGCTATGTTTAGACAATCATAATACATCTGACACAGGAGAGTTAGAATCGCAATTGATCAAAATGACATTTTCCCATGGTAGAAAGAAAACACAAACAGGTTAAGTACCCAACAATTTGGTTTGGTAAATTATGGTGCATCAACATGACAGAAAATTATTCAGCCTCTAAAAACGATAATTAACATGATTATGTATGGTACGTGGGAACAAAGATGCAAAATAATTTATACACATGGATTTCAGTAAAATGCATCCACTATGAAATATTACTTGGAAATAACAAGAAAAAAACTTAAATCAGTAGTTGCAGTAGGGAAATTTCTAGCATATTTTCTTCTCAAATTTTTCTTTAATGCTACTGTTGGGTCATCTTTTAATTTTTTAAAAGTTTGATTTTTTTTTTTTATTTAAAGATTTTATTTACTTATTTGAGAGAGAGAGAGAAAGCAGGAGAGGGGGGAGGGTCAGAGGGAGAAAGAGACTCCCCGCTGAGCAGGGAGCCCAATTCGGGACTCAATCCCAGGACCCTGGGATCATGACCTGAGCCGAAGGCAGTCACCTAAACAACTGAGCCACCCAGGCACCCAAAAGCCTAATGTTTTTAAAGAGGACTAGTTGCCGAATTCAGTTAAGTCTACCGTTTTCCTCATAATTCATGCACTATCTCAACTAACACAGCCCAAGATCACAAGACCTGTTGCATGTTACTCTCATTGAGTTCAGTGACAACAACAAAAATACTTTATACTTTGTGATCTAAGAAAATTGTAATATAGAACCTTTCCTTTAACTCCAATACATTTTTCTTTGCTAGAATAGGGCCATTGCTTCTATCGGTTGGCATTTTTTTGGCTATCAAAGGAAGAATAACTGAATAATTAAGAGCCTGGCCAGTCTTTTCTCTCTGGTTGCATTATCTTGGGCAAGTTACTTAGCCTTTCTGTACTGCACTTTCTTGTCAGCAAAATGAGATGATAACAATTGTGATAATATTCACAACTAAGGATCAAATTATAATTATGATAATAATTCATGGGGCTGTCATAAAGATCCAATGAGATGATCTATGCTGAGTTTGATCTCTGTGCTAAATCTGTGGTAGCTATTTGTCGTCTGCTGACTCACAGCAGATGCAAATTTTCCTGACACCATTTATGTAGTTCTGTACCACTCCCTAACTGTTCCTCTTGGCATATGCCCTTCTTTTCATCTTTTATTCATATCCCTTTAAAATCTGAGTTTAGGGGCACCTGGGTGGTTCAGTCAGTTAAGCATCTGCCTTCAGCTCATGATCCCGGGGTCCTGGGATCGAGTCCCAAGTTGGGCTCCCTGCTCAGTGGAGAGCCTCCTTTCTCCCTCTGCCCCTCCCGCTGCCTGTGGTCTCTCTCTGTCTGTCAAATAAATGAATAAAATCTTTTTAAAAAATAAAAAATACAGGGCGCCTGGGTGGCTCAGTCGTTAAGTGTCTGCCTTCGGCTCAGGTCATGATCCCAGAGTCCTGGGATCGAATCCCACATTGGGCTCCCTGCTCGGCAGGAAGCCTGCTTCTCCCTCTCCCACTCCCCCTGCTTGTGTTCCTGCTCTCGCTATCTCTCTCTCTGTCAAATAAATAAATAAAATCTTAAAAATAAATAAATAAATAAATAAATAAATAAATAAATAAATAAATAAAATAAAAAATACAAAAATAAAATCTGAGTTCATCAGAGAGCTTTCTAGAAATACTACCTTCCTCTTTTCCTCCTTTTTTTAACTGGATCATTTGTGACTAGAAAGTCAGAATTATGTTGTGGAAAGAGTCCCATCCTGATTGAACCACATTTTCTCTGAAGAGACTCATGTCACAGAGTCATGCACATCTTTTGTATGAACTTTTCCAAGTCTGTATTCCTACATACTGAGGTTCATATGGAATGATTCCAGCCTTCTTCCTCTCTGGCTCTCCTAAGCTGAAGTAAAACTGTTATCTTTTTTTTTTCTTCTAAATAAAAAGAAAAAGACACACATTATATACTAAAGAGTATAAAAATAAAAAGTAAGTTAAGTCACCCCCTTTTCTTCCAAAAGTAAACATTATTATGTGTTTTGTGTATCCTTTGGAAATACACTATGAATTTTCAAGCACATTTATATTTGTTTACATGAGTGGATATCACATTTTTAACCCAAATTGGATCAGATCATACACGCCGTCCTACAAGTGGCTTTTAACTTAGCAATATACCTTGGAAATTTTTCCATATCAACACAAATAACATCTCATTTTTTTTTGTTCACAGCTGCAAAATTTGTACAATTTTCCATTGTATGGATGAATCCTAGGGTTTTTTTTTTTTACCATCCCCATATAGATGTTCATATGAGATATTTATGTTATTACAAATGTGCTGTGATAAGTATCCTTAATGTCATATATATATTTTTTATACAGCATATAAATAACCATAGTGCATAAATAATTTTGTATACTCTCTTTTCCACATATACATTTTGAAAGTCTTAGGAAATTATTTTTAGTTCTGCTATTATAGATAAAGCAAACAAATATCATCCTTAATACTTCAAATGTCAAAAGAAAGTGTCATTTTGATTAATGATGATTCTAACCTTTGTAGGCATAGGATATATTAGAGCTTTCTAAACAAGGCTTCTGGCAGATTACAGAATTCTGCAGAGCTGATGAAATGAGAAAAAAATGATAGAAAAATTTCTTCTTAACAAACTATTTCTGTCAGTGACAAATCAGCCCTGTATTTACAGTTATCAAGAAAGAAACTTAAGGTCAGTATCTCTGTTCCAGCAAATGTGCAAGTAATATCTGCTAAATTCTTAGAAAGGTAAGAGCTGATTCAAAGAATACACACATTAATTGAAAAATACAAATTATGCTCCAAAGAGATTGGACATGGTACCTGTCTTCCTCAAGTTTCTCATTACTTGTCCATTACCAACAAATTTTATCTTATGGTCAAAATTTTATCTACAGCATCTACTTTTCTATTCACACCCTTAACATTCTTGAGAGGTAAGTTAAATATTGTTCTCTGCACTGTTTTAATCCAAGTAGGTCTTTGGGGAAAGTACAGTTTCATCAGTATCCTTTTCACCAACAATCTCTAAGAATGGATGCTCAGATCCTGGATGGACACCAGTGGACAACTGGAAGACCTAGGAATTTAAAACAAGGGTAGCCCTGGCTGAGCAGTGTCATTAGTTCATTCTTCTAATGATAAATCAGCTTCACCATTTGGTTCTGATTTGTTTCGTGTCTCTAGGCTGTAATGCCAGTTAATAAATATAAAAATGAAATTCCATATTTGTCACCAGCTTAGTCACCCTTTAACAGCTTAAGTAGAGAAAGGAACCTTTTAGGGCAGAAAAGTGAAGGCTTCTTTGGCTCTTTTTGGACTAAAGAGCTTACATTACAGCTAACCAACAGAACTTCTCTCACTTACTCCTCTTTAAATATGGTATCACTGCATCTATCAAAGACAGGCCCAGGTGTTCACTGCACGGGATCCATCTCTCATGCAGAGTCCAGTGTGTGAGACTATACTATTCATTCACTAACCCATTCACTAACCCTTTCTCTGGGTATAAGTACCCAGAGAAAGACAAATATCATATGATTTCACTCACATGTGGAATTTAAGAAACAAAACAGATGAACATAGGGGAAGGGAAGGAAAATAAAATAAGATAAAAACAGAGAGGGAGGCAAACCATTAGAGGCTCTTAACTACAGGGAACAAACTGAGGGGAGGTGGGCAGGGGGATGGGCTAGATGGGTGACGGGTATGAAGGAGGGCATTTGTTGGGATGAGTACTCGGTGTTATATGTAAGTGATGAATCAGTAATTCTACTCCTGAAATCAATACTATATTATATGTTAACTAGAATTTAAATTAAAAAAAAAAATAAACAGACACCTGGGTCTCATGGCCGCCTGCAATGTTCTGAGTGGGCCAAGTGAGGCAAGCTGGTGTCCTTACAGGAAAAAAAGAAAAAGTATAAGTACCCACTCTGCCAGACTCTGTTCCAGGTTTTGAAATAGCAATGGGAACAAAACACCAAAAATTCCACCCTCCTGGAACTTATATTCTAGTGAAATAGAATGAGACAATCAACAGAATAAGTAAAATAGAAAACACTGGATGGTAAGAAGTGCCACAGAAAAAAAATAAATTATACTTTAAAAAATGAAATGGAAAATCCAAACAAGATCAGTAGATTGTATCAATGTCAATAGTGACATTCTGCTGGCTGTGCTATTGTATTATAGTTATGCAAAATGTTACCCCTGGGAGAAAAGGTCTATGCGATCTCATTGTTTTATTTCTTGCAATTGCATGTGAAGACAGTTATCTCAGTAAAGATTTCCATTAAATATTTTAAATGAAAAGTCTACTTTTTTTTTTAATTTTTTTTTTTTTTAAGATTTTATTTATTTGCGAGAGAGAGAATGAGAGACAGAGAGCATGAGAGGGGGGAGGGTCAGAGGGAGAAGCAGACTCCCTGCTGAGCAGGGAGCCCGACGTGGGACTCGATCCTGGGACTCTGGGATCATGACCTGAGCTGAAGGCAGTCGCTTAACCAACTGAGCCACCCAGGCGCCCCGAAAAGTCTACTTTTAAATAAGGTGATCGGGGGCACCTGGGTGGCTCCGTCGGTTAAGCATCTTCAGGTCATGATCCCTGGGTCCTGATATTGAGCCCCGCATCCAGCTCCCTGCTCAGAGAGGGTCTGCTTCTCCCTCTCCCTCTGTGCTTTCTCTCTCTCTCCCCCAAGTAAATAAAATCTTAAATAATAATAATAATAATAATAAGGCGGTCAGATAAGGGCTTACTGAAAAGGTCACACAGAGTAAAGACAGACCTGAAGTTGGTGAAAGTTGGTGGCAATATGGGGCAAGAGTACTCCAGAAAGAGGGGCCAGAGGAACCAGACAGCTGGCCTGCACTATCAACAAAGCACCTGGCCAGAAAGCAGTGAATGGAAAGAACAGAATGAGAGGACAGGTCATTATGTAGACTTTGGCTTTTACTCTGGATGAGAGGGAAAGCAAGTGGATGGTTCTGGGCAGAGGAACAGCAACAGTCTGGTTTACATTTTATTACTGTCATTCTGGCCTCTGTGTTTATATTAGACAGTAGAAACCCATAGATGAGCTGCAGTATCAGAATATGGATGGCATTCTGCTAAGTCACTCAGATGCCAAAGTGAAATGCCTCTGTCCATATCATTGACTCAGACCAGATTCTGAAATGGAACTCATTGATTCAGGGAGTTTTCTCAGATACATAAGAAACATTCTCATAGAAGTTTCCTCAGCCCAGAAAACTACAAAATGAGTTAAAAGTAGCTGGCCTCTGTGCATAAACTCCTCCCGTGAAGCTTTGCTTACATTTTTTAAACCAGCAATTTTCAAATTCTATAGAAGGAGAATAGCTCCAAGAAGTTATAATGGGGGGCGCCTGGGTGGCTCAGTCGGTTAAGCATCTGCTTTCGGCTCAGGTCATGATCTCACGGTCCTGGAATCGAGCCCCGCATCGGGCTCCCTGCTCAACAGGGAGCCTGCTTCTCTCTCTCCCTCTGCCCGTCCCCCTCTCTCATGCTCATACTCTCTGTCTCTCTCTCTCTCTCTCTCGCTCTCAAATAAATAAATAAATAAAATCTTTTTTAAAAAGTTATAATGGGAAAATGTGCCTTTGAAAAACTATGTTTCTTCTATCCCCAGAAGCATTTTTAAACAATAATTTTGCTTTCCATATTGTAATAATGCCTCCTGAATTTGACAGAGAATCATATATGAGCTTTGAGCATTTGATGGTATAGTGGAAAATAAAGAAAGAGAAGAGATAGTCTTTTCCTCTGAGACTGACATTGTAATTTTTTTTAGATTTTATTTATTTATTTGACAGAGAGAAAGAGAGAGAGCACACACAGGGGGAGCAGCAAAGGGAGAAGCCCGATGTAGAGCTTGATCCCAGGACCCTGGGATCATGACCTGAGCTGAAGTCAGATGCTTAACCGACCGAGCCACCCAGGTGCCCCCTGATATCTTACAGTTTAAAAAAGAAAGTGATCACTGATAATTTAATTGAAGACCCTGCAAGAGGTTGATTTTCACCAGTAGTTATTCTTCAAGATTGAGAGCATCTTTAAACTATTGAAAATAGGGAATGTAAAAGGTAACATAGCAAGGTTCTAGCAACTAGAAATTTCTACTACTTGTTACTTCTATAAATTCAAAGTATGATGATAATTAATGTTCAGAATGGTTCATATAAGGAACCGCAATCCCAAAACACCTTTGGAGTCACCTAAGAAAAACTGTGTTCAATATAGCACTTTGAATATATTTATTATTATTATTATATTAATAATTATTAACACATAATGGCTTGAACACAACAGAAGTTTATTTCTTGTTTATATAATTGTTCAGAACAGGTGTTCAGGTCAGCAGGCAGGCTTTCTCTGTGCCTTGATTCAGAAACCAAAGTTCCTTCCATTCTGTGGCTTCCCTATGGTCTTGTTATCATCTGCACTGAGCAAGAAGAAATGAAATGGAGGAAGAATTGCTATTCTCCAAAAAAGCTCCAGTCCAGAAGAGGCAATCACTCCTATTCATCAGGTAACTGACTGTAATGTCATTACTATGGACTAAGGAAAGAATGAACTTTGCAGGCAGCCAATAATCTTGCTACTACCACTCAAATTCAGGGTCTCTTACTGTTTTAGCTTTGCTGTGCTTTTTGAACATGTAACAATTACAAGTAGTAAAAACACTCAGGGCTGAAATTTGGTCTGACTGAACAACAATAAAAACCCTCTCTTATCATTTCCCATTACTGAGAGGCAGTGGTACCCCAACTTTGTTCCACAATAATCAGGCTGTAGAAACTAAGTCTTTTCTCCTTCTCTGTTCTCCAAAGTACAAAAAGAAAAGGGAAACATTGAGGAAAACCTGCCTTGGGTACTATTTATTTATTCACAGGTAATTCAGTTCATCTCTTCCAGTGACAGTTTAAAAGTTATTAGGAATAAAAGCTGGTTTACTCTTCCAACATAATCAGTTCTTAATTATTTATATGGTGGATTATCAGCTGTTTGTCCCTCCAGGTCTATACGTTCTACACTTTTCTGTGCCTCAAGAGGTTGACCGTCCATACAGTCAACTGGCTCACTGACCCTCTGGTTTCCCACTGGGTTTAGCCAAAGAAAAGCACCAGCAGGTGATCAAAGCAAAGAACGGGTCACCATAGACTGGCTACATTCATAGCTCACCCAGAGCCCACAACTCCTATCAGGAGGTCCTGCCTACTGTAGCTCTCCCTCTATGAGTGCTGGTAATTGCTTCCTCCCCTGCCCCTGTGGAAGTAGTGTGGTGTCTCCCTATTGGCTAGCCCTGGGGTAGCACAATAAATCACATGATCTCTATATATTCTACCCACACTTTGTAAATCTTTTCTTTATTAAGGTATCTTCAGATTGCTTCTCTGTTTCCTGCTGGAAGCATGATTTCTCAAAGTGGTTCCACAGAATCCTAATGCTAATGTTAAAACATACAGTAGGAAAAAAAAAATTTTAGTTCACTTATAAAAAAAGTTTCAAAAACAATGGATGACAGAAAAAATAGGTTATTTATATACCATATACTACATTTCCCAGATGCTTTTGATCATAGAACTTACCCCTTAATTTAAAAGCTTCTAGAGAAACTGGTATTCCACAGGATACACTTAAGAAAATTCTGGTGTAGGGGCACCTGGGTGGCTCAGTCAGTTAAACGTCTGCCTTCACCTCAGGTCATGATCCCAGGGTCCTGCTCAGTGGGGAGCCTGCTTCTCCCTCTGCTTTTCCTCTGCCCCTCCCCACTCGTTCTCTCTCTCACTCTCTCTCTTAGATAAATAAAATCTTAAAAAAAAAAAAAACCTACTAACACTCAAGTGTCTTTTACAGCAAATTAAAAAAAAAAGAAAATTCCAGTTTATGCCAAGTAAGAGAAGACACATATAACTCTATACAACTTCTAAGAATACTCAAATTGTTTACACTTTGGATTTAAATCATGGCCAATCACTTGCTTAATGATGGCATGCCACACACATTGTCCTTTCCCAGACATGCACTTACCCTCTGCACCAGGTCTGAGTACACAGCTAAGACGCCAGGATCCACCTTTCTGACTTCAGAGTCAACATGAAGGTCACTAGAGATAACCCACCAAGGAAGTTTGTCATTAGAGATCTGCAGACTTGAAACACTATTTTTGTTTTTAATTTAAAAAGTTTTTTTTTATTTGGGGACGCCTGGGTGGCTCAGTTGGTTAAGCGTCTACCTTCGGCTCAAGTCATGATCCCAGGGTCCTGGGATTAAGCCCTGCATCAGGCTCCTTGCTTAGCAGGGAACCTGCTTCTCCCTCTGCCTGCTGCTCCCCCTGCTTGTGCTCGCTCTCTCTGTCAAATAAATAAATAAATAAATAAATAAATAAATAAATAAATAAATAAATAATTAAATCTTTAAGAAGTTCTTTTATTTGGAAGCAACTTAAAAGTTTTAAAATTACAAAAACAAAATAGTACAAAGAACACCCAATTTACCTTTTATCCAGATTTACCTATTTTTAACTTTTTAGATTTTTTTTTATTTGTGCATATTCTCTCTCCCCATATATCCATATTTTTCTGAACCATTTGAGAGTAAGTTACATACATCATGGCACTTTATCCACAAGTACTTTAGCATGTATTTCCCAGGAATAGAATATTCTCTTATGTAACCACAGGACAGTGATCCAGGTTGTAAATTTACACTGATAGAATACAACGCGCCATCCATAATCCAGTTTTGTTAGCTGACCTAGTAACTCTTTCTGGCATTTTTTCCCCTTCCAGTGAAGGTTTTCTCTAGTAGGGGACCCAGTCTATGGTCAGTGGTTGCTCCTAGTTGTCATGTCTCTCAACTTTCTTTTATTTATTCATTTGAGAGAGAAAGAGTGAGAGAGCACAAGCTGGGGGAGGGGCAGAGGGAGAGGGAGAAGCTGACTCCCCACTGAGCAGGGAGCACATACAGGGCTCGATCCCAGGACCCTAGGATCATGACCTGAGCTGAAGGCAGCTGTTTACTTGACTGAGCCACCCAGGCACCCCTCAACTTTCTTTAATGTGGAATATTTCCATGGTATGTGCTTAATAAACATTTTTGAACAGATGGAAAAATGTTGACTGAATGAGTAATTGTTTCTTTGGTAACTTATTTCACTATCAATTCTGTTATAAAGTTTTTAATATCAACTTAAATATTCTTCTGTATAGAAAAATCCCTGAAAGATACCAGAGGCTACCAACTCTGGGCAGAAGCACATTGAAAAAATAAAGTTTTCTTGGCTTTTCTCCATTGTATTTCTTTTTAATTTTCAGAGAAAAAACTGTATAACCAATGTATATCAATTTCATAGACCTTTAAAGTTAGAAAAATTGGGGGGGAGGGCAAAGATGGTGGAGGAGTAGGGGACCCTATTTCAACCAGTCCCCTGAATTGAGCTGGATATCTACCAGACCACTCTGAACACCCATGAAATCAGCCTGAGATGTAAGAAGATAGATCTGGATCTCTACAGAATATTGCCTGCAGTTGGTTTTGAGGTATGAAGCAGGGAGCCGTGATTCCGCAGGCAGATATCAGAAGATAAATGGGGGGGGGCCTGGGTGGCTCAGTTAGTTGGGCGACAGCCTTCAGATGGGGTCATGATCCCGGGGTCCTGAGATCGAGCCCCGCATCGGGCTCCTTGCTCGGTGGGGAGCCTGCTTCTCCCTCTCCCTCTGCCTGCTACTCTGCCTGCTTGTGCTCTCTCTCTCTGTGTCAAATTTAAAAAAAAAAAAAATCTTAAAAAAAAAAGACAATGAATGGAAGGGGGAGGGAGCTGCCATAAGCACTTGAGCCAGGAAGGTGAAATAACACAGGAGCGCAAAAGCCTCCCGCGCTGGGGACCGGGCACAGACTCACAGACCGGTAGCAGCGGGGAAAGGACTTTAGGGCAGCCCCCTGGACTGACACTCCGAGCGCTAAGGTCACGCGCGTACGAACTGGGGGTGGCTGGCGGTTCTAGAAGCACAAAGGGCAGAGATGAGCCCCGACCTGTAAGCAAGGGCTGGGAGCACTGCTGAGGGGTGCACAACCCAGGACACTGCGGTTTTAGCAGCATAGACAGAAGTGGAGAGAGTGGGGACTGGAGAGCTCACTGAAGAACAGACTGAGATCTCCCTGTTCTGAGGCAGAGGTTTGGAAACAGTCACTTCTGCTCTGACTCTTGGTAGAGACACAGAAAGTCACCAGGGAAAGTCGCTGGAGAATAAAAGCTCAAAAAAAACACTTTTCACTGAGCCCATCCCTCCCCACAGGGGGCAGGGCAACTCTGCCCAAACAGGGTTGCCTGAGTAACAGCACAGCAGGCCCCTCCCCCAGAAGACAGGCTGGGAAAACAAGAGGCCGACAACCCTAAGGTCCCTATAAAACAGGTACATCTTGCCTGGGTTGTGGTCAATAATTTGGACTCTGTACATTCCCTCAACCACCCCTCAACAGAGTGACTAAGAGGAGGAACGCCCAAAATAGGAAAGCCTCAGAGGCTGTGAATTCTGCCACAGATTTACAAATCGATATAGATATAAGCAAGGTGTTAAAAATAGACTTCAGGGTAACAGTTATGAAGACAATAGCTAGAATGGAGAAATTGATTAATGGCAACATAGAGTCTCTAAGGGCAGAAATGAGAGCTGATCTGGCAGGACTTAAAAATGCTATCAATGAGATCCAATCTAATCTAGATACTGTGACAGCTAGGGTAAACGAGGCAGAAGAATGAATTAGTGATCTAGAAGACAAACTGATAGAAAAGAAGGAACAGGAGGAGACCTGGGAGAAACAGCTTAAAATCGATGAAAACAGAATTAGAGAAATAAGTGACGCCATGAAACATTCCAATGTCAGAATTATTGGGATCCCTGAGGGGGTGGAGAGAGAGGACTAGAAGATATATTTGAGCAAATCGTAGCTGAGAACTTCCCTAATCTGGGGAATGAAACAAACATTTGTGTCCTAGAGGCAGAGAGGACCCCTCCCAAGATCAAGGAGAACAGACCAATGCTCTGGCACGTAACAGTAAAACTCACAAATCTTAGAACCAAGGAAACCATCTTAAGGGCAGTTAGGGGGAAGAGATTCCTTACGTACAGAGGGAGGAACATCAGAATAACATAAGACCTATCCATAGAGACCTGGCAAGCCAGAAAGGGCTGGCAAGACATATTCAGGGTACTAAATGAGAAGAACATGCAGCCAAGAATACTTTATCCAGCAAGGCTGTCATTTAGAACGGATGGAGAGATGCAGAGCTAGGACCGGTAGAAACTAAAAGAATAAGTGACCACTAAGCCAGCCCTGCAAGAAATATTAAGGGGGGTTCTATAAAAGGAGAAAGACCCCAAGAGTGAGATAGAACAGAAATTTACAGAGACAATCTATAGAAACAAGGACTTCACAGGCAAAATGATGACAATAAAATCATATCTTTCAATAATCACTCTCAATGTGAACGGCCTAAATGCTCCCATAAAATGGCACAGGGTTGCAGATTGGATAAAAAAACAGGACCCATCCATATGCTGTCTACAAGAGACGCATTTTGAACCTAAAGATATATCCAGACTGAAAGTGAAGGGATAGAGATCCATCTTCCATGCCAGCGGACCTCAAAAGAAAGCTGGGGTAGCAATTCTCATATCAGACAAATTAGATTTTAAGCTAAAGACTGTAGTTAAAGACACAGAGGACACTATATCATTCTTAAAGGATCTATTCAACAAGATCTAACAATTATAAATATCTATGCCCCCAACATGGGAGCAGCAAACTACCTAAGCCAACTGTTAACCAAAATAAAGAGTCATATTGATAATAATACATTAATTGTAGGAGACCTCAATATTCCACTCTCAGCAATAGACAGATCATCTAAGCAGAAAATCAACAAAGAAACAAGAGCTTTGAATGACACACTGGACCAGATGGACCTCATAGATAAATACAGAACATTCCACCCTAAAACAACAGAATACTCATTCTTCTTGAGTGCACATGGAACTTTCTCAAGAATAGACCACATACTGGGTCACAAATCAGGTCTCAACCAATACCAAAAGACTGAAATTATTCCCTGCATATTCTCAGACCATAATGCTTTAAAACTGGAACTCAATCACAAGAAAAAATTTGGAAGAAATTCAAACACTTGGAAGCTAAAGACCACTCTGTTTAATAATGTTTGGATCAACCAGGAAATCAAAGAAGAACTTAAACAATTCATGGAAACCACTGAGAACGAAAACACATTAGTCCAAAACCTATGGGATACTGCAAAGGCGGTCCTAAGGAGGAAATACATAGCCATCCAAGCCTCACTAAAAGAAATAGAAAAATCCTGAATTCACCAACTAATTTTACACCTTAAAGAACTGGAGAAAAAACAAAAAAATGATACCTAAGCCATGCATTAGAAGAGAAATAATTAAGATTAGAGCAGAGATCAATGAATTAGAAACTAGAAATACAGTAGAGCAGATCAAGGAAACTAGAAGCTGGTTCTTTGAAAGAATTAATAAGATCGATAAACCACTGGCCAAACTTATCCAAAAGAAAAGAGAAAGGACCCAAATTAATAAAATTATGAATGAAAAGGGAGAGATCACAACTAACACCAAGGAAATAGAAACAATTATTAGAAATTATTATCAACAACTATATGCCAATAAATTAAGCAACCTGGAAGAAATGGATGCCTTCCAGGAAAACTATAAACTACCAAGACTGAAACAGGAAGAAACTGACAACCTGAATAGACCAATAACCACTAACAAGATGGAAGCGGTGATCAAAAACTTCCCAAAAAACTAGAGTCCAGGGCCTGATGGATTCCCTGGGGAATTCTACCAAACATTCAAAGAAGAAATAATACCTATTCTACTGAAGCTGTTTCCAAAAATAGAAACAGAAGGAAAGCTTCCAGACTCATTTTATGAGGCCAGCACTACCTTGATCCCCAAACCAGGCAAAGACCCTGTCAAAAAGGAGAATTTCAGACTGATATCCTTGATGAATATGGATGCCAAAATTCTCAACAAGATCCTAGCTAATAGGATCCAACAGTACATTAAAAGGATCACCCACCATGACCAAGCGAGATTTATCTCTGGGATGCAAGGGTAGTTCAACGTTCGCAAATCAATCAATGTGACAGAACGCATTAATAAGAGGAGAGAGAACCATATGGTCCTCTCAGTTGATGCAGAAAAAGCATTTGACAAAATACAGCATCCTTTCCTGATTAAAACTCTTCAGAGTATAGGAATAGAGGGAACATTCCTCAATTTCATAAAATCCATCTATGAAAAACCCACAGTGAATATCATTCTCAATGGGAAAATTGAGAGCCTTGTCCTTAAGATCAGGAACACGTCAAGAATGCCTACTCTCACCACTACTGTTCAACATAGTACTAGAAGTCCTAGCAACAGCAATCAAAAAACAAAAAGAAATAAAGGTATTCAAATTGGCAAAGAAGTCAAACTCTCTCTCTTCACAGATGACATGATACTTTATGTGGAAAACCCAAAAGACTCCACCCCCAAATGACTAGAACTCATACAGCAATTCAGTAAAGTGGCAGGATACAAAATCAATGCACAGAAATCTGTTGCTTTCTTATACACTAACAATGTAACTGTAGAAAGAGAAATTAGAGAATCGATTCCATTTACAATAGCACCAAAAACCATGAGATACCTTGGAATAAACCTAACTAAACAGGTAAAGGATCTATACTCTAGGAACTACAGAACACTCATGAAAGAAATTGAAGAAGACACAAAAAGATAGAAAAACACTCCATGTTCATGGATCAGAAGAACAAACATTGTTAAAATGTCTATGCTGCCCAGAGCAATCTGTACCTTCAACTCCATCCTGATCAAAATACCAATGGCATTTTTCAAAGTGCTGGGACAAACAATCCTAAAATTTGTATGGAATCAGAAAAGACCCCAAATCGCCAAGGAAATGTTGAAAAAAAAAACAAAAAAAACGTGGGGGCATCATGTTGCCTGATTTCAGGCTATATTACAAAGCTGTGATCACTAAGACAGCATGTTACTGGCACAAAAACAGACACATAGACCAATGGAACAGAATAGAGAGCCCAGATATGGACCCTCAACACTATGGTCAAATAATCTTTAACAAAGCAGGAAATAATATGCAATGGAAAAAAGACAGTCTCTTCAATAAATGGTGCTGGGAAATTGGACAGCTAAAGACAGAAGAATGAAACTCAACCATTCTCTTAACACCATACACAAAGATAAATTCAAAATGGGTGAAAGACCTCAATGTGAGACAAGAATCCATAAAAATCCTAGAAGAGAACATAGGCAGTAACCTCTTTGACATCGGCCACAGCAACTTCTTTCAAGACACGTCTCCAAAGGCAAGGGAAACAAAACAAAAATGAACTTTTGGGACTTCATCAAGATAAAAACTTTCTGCACAGCAAAGGAAACAGTAAACAAAACAAAGAGGCAACCCACGGAATGGGAGAAGATTTTTGCAAAGGACACTACAGACAAAGGGCTGATATCCAAGATCTATAAAGAACTTCTCAAACTCAACACCCAAAAAACAAATAATCAAGTCAAAAAATAGGCAGAAGACATGAACCGGCACTTCTCAAAAGAAGACACACAAATGGCTAACAGACACATGAAAAAAATGTTCATCATCATTAGCCATCAGGGAAATTCAAATCAAAACCACACTGAGATACCACCTTACACCAGTTAGAATGGCAAAAATTGACAAGGCAAGAAACAACAATCACTGGAAAGGCTGTAGAGAAAGGGGAACACTTTTACACTGTTGGTGGGAATGCAAGTTGGTACAGCCACTTTGGAAAACAGTGTGGAGGGTCCTCAAAAATTTAAAAATAGAGCTATCCTGTGACTCAGCAATTGCACTACTGTGTATTTACCCTGAAGTCTCAGATGTGGTGAAAAGAAGGGCCATATGCACCCCAATGTTCATAGCAGCAATGTCCACAATAGCCAAACTGTGGAAAGAGCTGAGATGCCCTTCAACAGATGAATGGATAACGAAGATGTGGTCCATATATACAATGGAATATTACTCAGCCATCAGAAAGGATGAATACCCAACTTTTGCATCAACATGGATGGGACTGGAGGAGATTATGCTAAGTGAAATAAGTCAAGCAGAGAAAGTCAATTATCATATGGTTTCACTTATTTGTGGAACATAAGGAATATCATGGAGGACATTAGGAGAAGGAAGGGAAAAATGAAGTGGGGGAATCAGAGGGGGAGACGAACCATGATAGACTATGGACTCCAAAAAACAAACTGAGGGTTTTAGAGGGGAGGGGGTGGGGGGATGGGTGACCCTGGTGATGGGTATTAAGGAAGGCACATATTGCATGGAGCACTGGGTGTTATATGCAAACAAAGAATCATGGAACACTACATCAAAAAAATAAAGTTAGAAAAATTCCTCCCCCCGGATAGAGTGGAAATGTCTCCATGGGCTCAGCAAGCCAAGTACTTGAGTGAAGCATGGTATTTTGGTGTAAGGCCCAATATTACAAGCTGCCTTGATAGATAGCTGGTGATATCAGGAGGACTTCCCATGGCCTAACCCCAAGTTCCCTCCTCACTGTTTCCATGAATAAAGTCTCCTAGCCAAACAACCCTCCTTATCAAAGAGACCAGGTTACAGTTCCTGCTTATCCCCGAGGAGCAAATTTCAGTTTCCTGCCAGGCTGTAGAATTATTCAAACAACTCAGCCCCATCTTTCTGTGGGAACCAGGGGTCACCTCATCCTTTTGATACATAGCCTGCTCCCCAAAGCCCCTGCTTGTTCACCCTTTTCCTGAGTATAACCCTCATGTTGCCCTGTATCACGTGTGTCCTCCTCCCCCTGGGCTGTATTTGTGATTAATAAACTGTTCTGAAATCTTCAAGGGTTGCTGGAGGGGACGGGGGAGGGGGCGGGGGGAATGGGGTAATTGGGCATTAATAGGAGGGCACATGATGTAATGAGCACAGGGTGTTACATGCAACTGATGAATCTCTGAACTCTACCTCTGAAACTCATCAAACACTATATGTTAGTTAATTGAATTTAAATAAAATAAAAATTTAAAAATAAATAAATAAACTATTATTCACCTCATCTGTCCAGTGTCAGATGTTCAGCCATCCCTATAACCGTAGAGACAGGAAACACTTCCTTACTAATGGGGTGAATGGGAGGCAATCAGAGCAGGTACGGACCTGGTATGGGAAACACAGCTGCCAGAGGAAGAACTGTAACAATACCTGGGCTTAGAACCTTCCAGCAAGGAAGTGGCGGGGACACAGAGGACCAGACAGTACTTGCCCCAACTCGAGTAAGCAGCTGCTATGTCGCACCAGTCTATTGTTGATGGGCAGAAACGAGGACACAAAATCACCAGTTTCAAGTTTTTACAAGACACTGAAAATCTGGATTTTATGTCCAAATCTCCCACTTCTTAAAGGTCTTTTTTTCTTTCTTTTCACTCAAACAAAACCCCTCTGGAGTGGTTTCATGGTTTTGTGAGGTGCCAGTTTGTAATCTCTGTCCTGGAACCTTCAGTCCAGTCCCTAGTACACCACCCAGATCCCAACGCTTACATAACATTCTGCCCTTGTGCCTTTTAATGTCGTGCATTTTCTCCTAACACATTCTACTAACATTGCTGAATCAAAGAAGGTTTACCATACCCTTAAAATTCAAAATTTTAGCCATATTTGTTTATAATTCCCCCACTGTATATTAGGGCATTCTGGTATTCCTCCCAGCGATGAGTAACTACACTGAATTTTATTCTGGCCACATTTCACTCGCCTTCAATTCCTAGGTCCATGCTGGATTCTAATAATATCTTTTTAGGTACTTCCTAACCACACTCAGCTTGTGCTATTCTCCTCATTATATCATTCCAAACATGAATAAAAGTAGCAAAGGTCATAGCTTAAAAATAAGACCTCTAAAACACCTGTTATTATGTTCCTCCCGGATTGACATGACACAAATAATAATATTCTTAATTATTTCCAGGAAATATAAAAGAGCATTTTTCCCCCAGGATGTCACTTTTTTTTTTAATTGTTATGTTAATCACCATACATTACATCATTAGTTTTTGATGTAGTGTTCCATGATTCATGGTTTGCGTATAACACCCAGTGCTCCATGCAGATACCCATCACCAGGCTAACCCATCCCCCCACCCCCCTCCCCTCTAGAACCCTCAATTTGTTTCTCAGAGTCCATAGTCTCTCCTGGTTCATCTCCCCCTCCGATTCCCCCCCTTCATTTTTCCCTTCCTACTATCTTCTTTTTTTTTTTTTTTTTTAACATATAATGTATTATTTGTTTCAGAGGTACAGGTCTGTGATTCAACAGTCTTACACAATTCACAGCGCTCACCATAGCACATACCCTCCCCAATGTCTATCATCCAGCCACCCCATCCCTCCCACCCACCACCACTCCAGCAACCCTCAGTTTGTTTCCTGAGATTAACAATTCCTCCTATCAGTGAGATCATATGATACATGTCTTTCTCTGACTGACTTATTTCACTCAGCATAATACCCTCCAGTTCCATCCACATCGTTGCCAATGGCAAGATTTCATTCCTTTTGATGGCTGCATAATATTCCATTGTATATATATACACCACATCTTCTTTATCCATTCATCTGTTGATGGACATCTTGGCTCTTTCCATAGTTTGGCTATTGTGGACATCGCTGCTATAAACATCAGGGTGCACGTCCCCCTTCTGATCACTATATTTGTATCTTTGGGGTAAATACTCAGTAGTGCAATTGCTGGGTCATATGGTAGCTCTATTTTCAACTTTTTGAGGAACCTCCATGCTGTTTTTCAGAGTGGCTGCACCAGCTTGCATTCCCACCAAGAGTGTAGGAGGGTTCCCCTTTCTCCGCACCCTCGCCAACATCTGTCATTTCCTGACTTGTTAATTTTAGCCATTCTGACTGGTGTGAGGTGGTATCTCATTGAGGTTTTGATTTGGATTTCCCTAATGCCAAGCAATGTTGAGCATTTTTTCATGTGTCTGTTGGCCATTTGGATGTCTTCTTTGGAAAAATGTCTGTTCATGTCTTCTGCCCGTTTCTTTTTTTTTATTATTATGTTGTTAATCACCATACATTACATCATTAGTTTTTGATGTAGTGTTCCATGATTCATTGTTTGCGTATAACACCCAGTGCTTCCATTCAATACACTTTTCAAAGACTGGTAAATAGTAGTTTCAGAAGAGGTAATAGAATTACTATGGGGACAAACAACACTACTCTTTAACCATGCCACAACATTTCAATATGCTTGATGAGTTGAAAAGTGTATTTAAGAGAAACACTTTTGAAGTATATTCATCCACTTATTCATTTAACAAACTTTATTGGGTACCTACTATGTGCTGGTCACTATTTGAGACACTAGGAATATATAAGTGAACAACATAGAATAAAATTCCCACTCTCATTAAGCTCACATTCCATAATATTAGGCAGAATATAAAATCAACTATACCTGTTATTTATAGTTAGGTAAAAATAGGTAAGCTGATGTGCAAAATCAGAAAAGACTTCATAAAAATTAAAATAGTTGGTACTTATGTTAGGGAAATTACAGATTGTTTCTTTTTTCTATTCAATATAAAATCCATGAGCTCATAATGAACCAAAATAAATTATAAAAAAATAAACAACTCCTGGGGCGCCTGGGGCACTCAGTCATTAAGTGTCTGCCTTCGGCTCAGGTCACAATCCCAGGATCCTGGGATCAAGCCCCGCATCAGGCTCTCTGCTCAGTGGGAGGCCTGCTTCTCCCTCTTCCACTCCCCCTGCTTGTGTTCCCTCTCTTGCTGCCTCTCTGTCAAATAAATAAATAAAATCTTTAAAAAATAAAAAAAATAAACAACTCCTTGGGGTGCCTGGGTGGCTCAGTCAGTTAAGCATCTGCCTTCGGCTCAGGTCATGATCCCTGCATAGGGCTCCTTGCTCAGTGGGGAGCCTGCTTCTCCCTCTGCCCATCCCCCCACTTGTTCTCCCTCTCTCTCTCTCTCTCTGCTCTATCAAATAAATAAAAATCTTTAAAAAAAATAGGGGTGCCTGGGTGGCTCAGTCATTAAGCATCTGCCTTCAGCTCAGGTCATGATCCCAGCATAGGGCTCCTTGCTCAGCGGGAGGCCTGCTTCTCCCTCTCCCACTCCCCCTGCTTGTGTTCCCTCTCTCGCTGTCTTTCTGTCAAATAAATAAATAAAATCTTTTAAAAAATCTTTAAAAAATAATAAATAAACAAATAAATAAATAAACAACTTTTTGCAAAAGTTGCTAATGTACCAATTCATTAATCTGGAAATTCTAAATAAATAGAATGATCATTGTTTTAGTCCGTTCAGGATGCTATAACAAAATACCATAGACTAGATAGCCATAAACAGCATAAATTTATTTCTTATACTTCTGGAGGCTAGAAGACCAATAAAGAATACAAACAATCAACAAGATGAAAAAGCCATCTACTTAATAGGAGAGGATATCTGCCAATGATATATCCAATAAGGAGTTAATATCCAAACTATATAAAGAACTTACAGAACTCAACACACACAAAAACCCCACAAACAATCCAATTAAAAAATGGGCAGAGGACCTAACTAAACACTTTTTCCAAAGAAGACATACAGATGGCCAACAGATACATGAAAAGATGCTCAACATCACTAATAATCAGGGAAATACAAATCTAAACCACAATATCACCATACACCTGTCAGAATGACTAAAACCAAAAATGCAAGAAATAGCAAGTGTTGGTGAGGATGTAGAAAAAAATGGAACCCTCATGAACTCTTGGTGGGAATGTAAACTGATGCAGCCACTGTGGAAAACAGTATGGAGTTTCCTCAAAAAATTAAA
The DNA here is from genome assembly GCF_011800145.1 of Mirounga leonina. NCBI lineage: Eukaryota > Metazoa > Chordata > Mammalia > Carnivora > Phocidae > Mirounga > Mirounga leonina. Next base: position 749,729 of record NW_023270839.1, on the reverse strand, counting down.
AATAGAAATACCATTTGGGATGCCTGGATGGCTCTGTTGGTTGAGCATCCAACTCTTGGTTTCAGCTGGGGTCGTGATCTCAGTGTCATGGGATCAAGCCCCATGTGGGGCTCTGCACTCTGCACGGAGCCTGCTGGCAAGTAACCCAAGTGTCCATCAATAGGTGAGTGGATAAAGAAGTTATATATATACAATGAAACCTTACTCAGACATAAAAGAGAATGAGACATTGCCAATTTGTGACAATACGGAAGGACCTAGAAGGTATAATGCTAAGTGAAATAAGTCAGACAGAGAAAGACAAATACCATATGATTTCATTTATATGTGGATTCTAAAACAAACAAACAAACAAACAAAAAGCAGGAACAGACCCATAAATACAGAGAACAAATAGTTGCCAGAGGGGAGAAGGGTAGGAAAACGGGCAAATCAGTGAAGGGACGTGGGAGATAGAGGCTCCAGTTATGGAATGAGTGAGTCATGGGGTTAAAAGGTACAGCATAGGGAATATAGTCAATGGTTTTGTAATAGCATTTTATGGTGACAGATGGTAGCTACACTTGTGGTGAGCATAGCATAACAAGTAAACTTGTCAAATCACTATGTTGTACCGAAAAAAAGAATCACTATGTTGTACACCTGAAACTAATGTAATATTGTGTGTCAACTATACTTCAATTAAAAAAAAGTAATTGGTAGGAGTCAAAGGACATCATTTAAAACTGACAAACCAGCTAATAAAAAGTAAGAAAAGGGGGGATTAAGGGCACTATTAAAGAGATAAATACAAAGATAGTCACAAGAAAAACAATACAAATCTTCCTAAATACCAAAACAAAATATTTAAAAGAAGACACACTACATAAACATAGTAAGTATAATTACATCCAGTATTTATAACACAAGATAATGTGACAAAGATGAGAGATATAGATAAGATATCGATATCAATAATAATATATTATAGATATCAGTATCAATAAATCATACTAATAAGTGTTAATGGACTTAGCTTGCCCATTAAAAGAAAAAGATTTTCAAATTGGCTCATAAATCAAAACAATTCTATGCTGTATATGAGACAATTCTAAAACACTGCCATTTTTAAAAGGCTAAAATAAAGGAACAGACAAAAATATATTAGGCAAATGGAAACCATAATAAAGCTGGGGTTGCTGGGGCGCCTGGGTGGCTCAGTTGGTTGAGCGACTGTCTTCGGCTCGGGTCATGATCCCGGAGTCCCAGGATTGAGTCCCGCATCGGGCTCCCTGCTCGACAGGGAGTCTGCTTCTCCCTCTAACCCTACCCCCTCTTGCGCTCTCTCTCTCACTCTCTCAAATAAATAAATAAAATCTTAAAAAAAAAAAAAAAGCTGGGGTTGCTATCTCAATATCAGTCAAAGTAACATTCAGGCTAAAAGGCATTAAGTAAGACAAAGGATGATACTTTATGATGCTAAAAGCCACAATGCATAAAGAACATATAACTTGTACCAAATAACCCAGGAACCACCTATATGAAGTAGAAACTACAAGAGATAGAGTAAGAAATAGATAGGCCCCTAAACAGGATACTTTAATGCCCCACTCTCAGTACAACCAAGTCAAGCCAATGAAAAATAAGTAAGGACACAGAACATCTAAATAACATTATCCATAAGGTCGATCCTATAGATATTTCTTGGGATACTATACCCAAATAATAAAGAATATACTTTCTCCTTAAGTATATGTGGAGCATTCACAAATATTAATCACATTTTAGGTCACAAAGAAAGCATAAATTTCCATAAAATAGAAATACTACAAACAAAACTGTTGCATCACAATGGATTAAAATTAGAAATTTTAAAACGAAATCATAAAGTAGAAAGTCACTTCTGGAAATTAAAAAGTAGTCTATTATACAAATCTTAGGTGAAATAAGAAACAAACATAAGTTAAAGAATCTCTGAAAAATTATGATAATGCAAACACTGCCTAACAAAGTATCTGGGTATATTTAAAGCAGTGATCAAGGAGAATTTGTAGCCTTTGTTGTAGGCTGAAAATAATGGTCTCCTAAAGACAGACTTACTTCCTGATCTCTAGAACCTGCTAATATTGCCTATATGACAAAAGAGGTGATTTAATTAAGGATCTTGACAGAAGGAGTTTATCCTGGATTATCCAGAGGTGCCCCAAATAACGTCACAAATATGCTTATGAGAGAGCAGGATAGGGAAACAGACAGAGAAAAGGCGATGTGAAGACAGAGGCAGAGATTGGAGTATGTAACCACAAGCCAAGGAATGCCACCAGTCATTAGAAACTGGAAGAGGCAAGGCATAGATTCTCCCCTAGAGCCTTATAGGGAGTACGGTTCTGCCTACATCTTGATATGAGGCTTCTGGCACTTAGAACTGTGACAGAGTAAATTTCTGCAGTTGTGAGCTACTAACACTGTGGTAATTTATTACAATATCCCTAGGAAATTAATAGAACCTTAAATACCAATATTAGCAAAATTTTTAAAATAAAAATAAATGAATTAAATTCCCAATTCAAAAGTGAGAAAGACTACCAAAGCACGTTCAAAATAAAGGAAATAATAGAAATAAAAGCAGAAATCAGTGAGATGGGAAACAGAAAAATAATAGATCAAATTGTTCAAAAATCCTGGTTCTTTTTCTAAAAGCATCAAAACAGAAAAACACTAGGTGGTTCACACAAGACAAAAAGGAAGAGGGAAAAAATGTATAAAATAATGTATAACCAGGAATAAAAACTATTAATAAAGAAGAAATTTTAAAATCATAAAAGACAATTTTACACACTTCTATATAAAGAAAGTTCAAAACCTAGATGACATGGAAGATGTTTTAGGAAAGCACTGTTTAACAAAATTTACCCCAGTGAGGTGCCTGGGTGGCTCAGTTAGTTAAGCATCTGCCTTCGGCTCGGGTCATGATCCCAGGGTCCTGAGATAGAGCCCCACATCTGGCTCCCTGCTCTGTGGGAAGCCTGCTTCTCCCTCTGCCTTTTCCTCTGCCCCTCCCCCCTCTCGTGTGCTCTCTCTCCCTCCCAAATAAATAAAATCTTTTTTAAAAAAAATTTACCTCGTTAAAGATAAGAAGCTTACTCAGCTGGAAGCCTGCTTCTCCCTCTCCCACTCCCCCTACTTGTGTTCCCCCTCACGCTGTCTCTCTCTCTCTCTGTCAATTAAATAAATAAATAAAATCTTTAAAAAAAAAAAAGATAAGAAGCTTAAATAGACCAATTTCCATAAAGAAAAAAAAAAAAAGCAAAAAACTAGAACCAGGCCCAGATGGTTTAAGAGAAGAATCTTCCCAAACCTTTAGAGACCAGATAGTACAAATGTTATATAAATTCTTTCACAGAATAAAAACTAAAGAAAAACTACTCCCAACAAACAAAAGTGTAGGACCAGACAGTTCACAAGCAAATTCTACCAAACATTTAAAGAAGAGTTAATACCTATTCTTCTCAAACAATTCCAAAAAAATAGAAGAAAAGGAAAATTTGCACACTCATTCTATGAAGCCAGTATCACCCTGATACCAAAATGAAATAAAGGCACCACAAAAAAAGAGAACTAGAGGCCAATATCTCACATTGATGCAATAATCCTCAACAAAATACTAGCAAACTGAATCCAACAATACATTAAAAAATCATCCACCATGATCAAGTAGAATTTATTCCTGGGTTGTAAGGGTGGCTTAATATTCACAATATTCAATGTGATATATCACATCAATAAGAGAAAGGATAAAAACCATATGATTGTTTCAACAGGCACAGAAAAAAGTACTTGACAAAGTAAAAGCCTTCAACAGTGTAGGTTTAGAGGGAACATAGCTCAACATAGTAGAGGCCATGTATGAGAAATTTACAGTGAACATCACACTCAATAGGGAAAAACTGAGAGCTTTCCCCCTAAGGTCAGCAAAAAAACAACTCTTATTCAACCACTTTTATTCAACATGGTCCTGGGAGTCCTGTCCACAGGAATCAGAGAAGAAAAAGAAATAAACAAGGCATCCAAATCAGTAAGAAAGAAGAAAAACTTTCACTCTTTGCAGATGACATACGTAGAAAACCTGAAAGACTCCACCATTTGCAATCACACATGGATGGAGCTTGAGAGTATTATGCTAAGTGAAATAAGTCAGAGAAATACAAATACCATATGATTTCATTCATATGTGGAATTTAAGAAACAAAACAAATGAGCAAAGGAAAAAGAGAGACAAACCAAGAAACAGACTCTTAATGGTAGGGAACAAACTGATGGTTACCAGAGGGGAGGTGAACGGCGGGATGGGTGATATAGGTGATGGGGATTAAGGAGTGCACTTGTTGTATGGAGCACCAGGTGTTGTATGGAAGTGTTGAATCACTACATTGTCCAACTGAAACTAATATAACACTGTATGTTAACTATATTGGAATTAAAAAATAAATAAAATCACCTAGAGTAGCAAAAAAAAAAAAAAAAACTAAAGGAAAACTTTCTAATTAATTTTATGAGGCAAATATAACATTAATATCCTATATCACTTATAAGTATACATGTAAAATATCCTAAATAAAATATCACTGCACAGACTCCAGTACCACATTACGAATATAACACACCACAGTCAAGGGAATTTTTACCAGAATTGCAGGGATATTTCAGTATTAGGAAATCTGTTAATATTGTTCACCATCATAATAACTCTATGGAGAAAAATCATACGATTTTCCATTATAAATGCTGAAAAGAACTTCAAGAAAAATTAACACCATTCCAAATCAAAATTCTCAAGAAAATAGTATTACATTTATATTTCCTTAGCATATTATATATCTTAATCCTAAAGCCAGCATCTTCTTAATGGAGAAGCATTAGAAGTTTTCCCACTAAGTTCAGGAACAAGGCAAAGATGCCCACAATCGCTACTGTTAGTTAACATTGTACTGGAGATACTGGTCACAGCAATTAAAACTCCTCCTCACCCCCCCAAATTAAAGAGGTTAAGAATTGGGGGGGAAAGGAAGGAAAACTATTATTACTTGCAGATGGCATGCTAGTATAACTGGAAAACCTTAAAGAACCACTGATAAAAATAACTTAAAAGAGGGCGCCTGGGTGGCTCAGTTGGTTAAGCAACTGCCTTCAGCTCAGGTCATGATCCCGGGGTCCTGGGATCGAGTCCCGCATCAGGCTCCCTGCTCTGCGGGGAGCCTGCTTCTCCCTCTCCCACTCCCCCTGCTTGTGTTCCCTCTCTCGCTGTGTCTCTCTCTGTCAAATAAATAAATAAAATCTTTAAAAAAAAAAAAACTTAAAAGAATCCAACAATATAGCATTATATTAAATTAATATGTAATATCAATGGCTTTCATATACACAAATTCTCAACTGAAAGATATAATGGAAGAAAAAAATCTCATTTAGAATAACAACACAAAAACTACTTAAAAATATACCTAATATGAAGTTTTTGAAACCTAAGTGAGGAAAACTAAAAGTCTTCTTGAAAAACACAAACATAGAATTATACAGATGCAAAGACATCCCATGTTCTTGGTTAGAACATCTCAACATCATTAAGATGTCACCTCTCCCTACATAATTTATAAATTTAATGGGATCCTAATTTTAAAATACAAAAGTACAAACAAGCCTTTTCTTTTCTGGAACTAGACAAGTTGATGCTAAAATTCACATGGAAAAATCAACATGCAAAAGAAAAACACTGAAAAAGGAAAGGTTATGAGTGAGGATTAGCTTCTGTAATTAAAATGAATAGACAGATTAATGGGCTAGGATAGAAAGTCCAGAAAAAGATTCAATGACACATAGAAATCTAGTATATAATAAAGATGACATATTAAATCACTGGGACAGAGATGGACTTTTCAGTAAATGCTGTTGGTACACTGAATAGCCACTTGGAAAAAGATAAAATTAGATCCATTCCTCACACCATACACAAGAATAAGCTCCTAATGAATCAGAAATATAATATAAAACAATAAGGTATAGTAGAGTAAACAGAAAATATAGGTGAATTCCTCCAAACCTGAGTGTAGAAAAATGCTTTCTTACCACACTCAAAATCTGAGTTCAGTAAAAGAAAAAAAGTTTTGACTAAGGAAAAGTTTAAAACTATTATATGACAATAAGCATAAGTCACAAGACAAATGATTAATAGGGAAAAATGTTTGCAAAATACATTTTAAATAAAAGATTAATACAGCAGGAACTTTTAAAATCAAGAAAAATACCCAAAATTTAAAGAAAAATGGGCAAAAGAAATGAACAGATCATTTATAAGGAAAAAGATTATCAGTGAGGCTAAAACTGAGAAGGTATAATGACTTCTAGTGAAGGACAAGATGAGCATCTCAATATTTTGGAGTCTAATCACTCTTCATTTAGACGAAGAACATCTGTCTTTTTCCACAGGGTACTTAAGCTTTACCCTTTTTCCTGCGTTGTTTGTTTTAGGTTCTGTATTTGATTAATTTCATGGCCGCAACTGATATATTTGCAAAAAATTATAGTGGATATTTGAACTCAGCAAGTTCTCTTTAATTTTCTGCAGTTCTTATAAAATCTTCAAGAAGAAAACAATAATTAGACTAGCACTTCTGTGAATGCTCAATGCAATGAAAACTAAAAGGTTTGCGAGAGTGAGACCCAGAAGGGAAGCAAATTGAACCAGCTGGTACCAAGTGTTAGGCTGCAGGATTCAGTGCTAAAAGTCAATCAGATCTGAGCCACAGAACCCCTCCAGGTTCCATTTCAGAATGACAAATGAGGAATTCAAGGATCATTTATCAATAACATCTCTCAGTTTGCTGGCAGTACCAAGATTCTCATAAATTAGTCCAAAAGTTCTTCAAAGTTCTTCAGCTAATATATCTGAATGGTTCCATCCCACAGCAGCTCACAATTGCTGAATGTGCAAAACAACCTAAGTCCATTGAGCAAATATTTTTCCTGTATCTATGTATCTGTACATATATCATTCGACATGTCATGGATAATGGTTTAGGACAGTTATGCTTTCATGGTTATAAAGCGTAATTTTATTTACAGAGAGTTTACTATGGATCATGTTCTATATGAAGGCTTTACATACTTTCCATTTAATCCCCAAAAACTCTGCTAGGTAAGAATTATGTTTCCTCATTATACAGTCAAGAAATCAATGCTTGGAGCGCCTGGGTGGCTCAGTCGGTTAAGCGGCTGCCTTCAGCTCATCATGATCTCAAGGTCCTGGGATCGAGCCCTGCGTTGGGCTATCTGCACAGCGGGGAGCCTGCTTCTCCCTCTGTCTGCCACTCCCCTACTTGTGTGCTCTCTCTCTGCGTGTCAAATAAATAAAATCTTTGAAAAAAAATCAATGCTAGGAGGAAATGACTTGTTCAAGTTCACGTGCGTAATAAACAGTCAATCTAGACTCCTTACCCACCCTTCCGGGTTACCTGTCCTCCCCACTGAGGCAAACGTGAACCAGCATAAAGCAGCATTCAGGTCAGCAAAAAATGGCAGGAAAGTCCTGCAGTTTCCCTGCCAGTCATAGTCTCCTGATCTACAACGGCCACATTCCGGTTTGGAACAGAGAGAGGTGCTCTCACTGGGACACCTATTCTCCTAAGCCACCCATGTTCAGCCTTGGGCAGTATGAAACAAGGCCTTGAGTCTCAGAGAAAAAAGTAGATATCAAAAACCAGTGATGATATGGGTATATTTTGGAAAAGTCCTCTAAGGGATTCTGATACCTTGGAGCCCCAACCCAAAGTTGAGAGTCCTTGAATGAATAATGTTAGAAGCACTGAGAGACTTTCTTTCACCATTTCTGTAATACTGCATTTAGCCTCTAACAAGGCAGCTGAGTGTTGGCTCAGTTGCTGCAACTTCTGTCACTTGGGTCCAAATGGTATTTTATCTGCCCGAAATTCCCAAATGTCCATGGCTTATGCTTAGCCTTATTTTTTAGCTTCAGAGCCAATGCAGTTTTGTTCCATGTACTTCTTTTGGGCCATTTCATTCCATTATAAGCTTTTTTTTTGATGTAGTGTTCCATGATTCATTATTTGCATATAACACCCAGTGCTCATTACATGTGCCCTCCTTAATGCCCATCACCAGGCTACCCCATCTCCCACCCCCCTCCCTTCTGTAACCCTCAAATTGTTTCCCAGAGTCCAGAGTCTCTCGTGGTTCGTCTCCCCCTCTCTGATTACCCCCCTTCAGTTTTATTTTTATGCCATCACCTTTCCATGGAAGAAAACCGCATATATACATACATAAGTATGTGCACACACAAAAATATACACATATTTATACATTTATATATATATACATAATTCTTGATATATTCAAAAGAATATATATAATGTATATGTAAATTTTAAGCAAAATAAGATAAAGAACACTCTGTATGACTAACAATCTAAAAAACAGAAAATTGCCCAAAACTTCTATCTACTTATGTTGACCTTGCCTTTCGGTGGAACGTGCCCTCTCCTTTTAAGTGGAAATTCACAGAATATACCTGGCAGTGCTTCCTGATTTCAATGCTGGTAAATTCTGTCCCTTGTTTTTACTTATGTTAGCCATTTCCTTCAGCTTTGGACTAGGGTCCTTTGGGTGTTCATTATTGACTGATGGATTCAATCTGTACATATGTTAACAAGATTGACCTGTAATTTCCCTTTTCATATTGACTTTGCCTGAATTTGCTATCAAGGCGACGGTGGCCCCTAGAATGAGTTTTCGGTTCTCTGAAAGAATTTGTGTAAGTTTGGTCCTTGAAAACTTGGCAAGACTTGCCTGTAAAATAATCTAGACCTGGAGTTTTCTTCATGGGAAGGTATTAACTGCAAGTTGAATTCTTTCACAGTTTTAAAACTATTTGGGCTTTCCATTCTCTCTGAAACTATTTCTAGGATCTGTGGAAGAGGCTGACTCTGGAAAACTTAAAGCCCATATCTCTTTAAATATTGCCTACCACCCTCATTCTAGTCTTACTTTTCTGATTCCTTTTCTCCCTCTGCTGTGGTGATTATGGCTGTGTCAAATCTGATGTTAAACCCACTCACTGAATTTTTAAATTTTGAACAATTATATTTTCCATTTCCAGAAATTCTCTTTTATTTTCAAATCTACCTATTCTGTCATTTTTTTTTTTTCTTATGGCTGTGCTTTCTTTTTCGGGTTATTTTATTTTATTTTGTCCTTCATCTTTTTATTTTTTTTTTTAAGTTTTTAATTCCAGTTAGTTAACATACAGTGTGATATTAGTTTTAGGTGTATAATATAGTGATTCAACACTTTCATACAACACTGGTGTTCATCACAAGTGCACTCCCTAATCCCCATCACCTATTTCACCCATCCCCCCACCCACCTCCCTTCTGGTTACCATCAGCTTGTTCTCTATAGTTAAGGATTTGTTTCTTGGTCAGCCTCTCTCTCTCTCTTTTTTTTCCCTCTGTGTGTTTGCTTTGTTTCTTAAATTCCACATATGAGTAAGATCAAATGATATTTGTCTTTCTCTGACTGACTTATTTCACTTAGCATAATACACTATTTCTATCCATGTCATTGCAAATGGCAACATTTCATTCTTTTTTATGGCTAAATATATATATATATATATATATATATATATATATATATATATATATATATATATATATATATACATATACAATGCCCTACTTCTTGTTCATCCATTCATCAGTCAGTCAATAGACACTTGGGCTGTTTCCATAATTTGGCTATTGTTGATAATGCTGCTATAAACATCAGGTGCCATGTATCCCTTCAAATCTGTATTTTTGTATCCTTCGGATAAATACCTACTAGTGCAATTGCTGAGTCATAGGGTAGTTCTATTTTTAACTTTTCGGAGAACCTCCATACTGTTTTCCAGAGTGGCTGCACCAGTTTCCATTCCCACCAACAGTGTAAGAGGGTTCTCCTTCCCCCACATCCTCAAAAACATCTGTTGTTTCTTGTGTTGTTGATTTTCCCTATTCATCCTTGATAGTCTTTTGTTGTTCACTCATCTTTGCGACTACGTCCATTATTTCTTTAAATATTTTTAACACAGCTGCCTATATTCTGTAACTGACAATTGTGACAACTGAAGTCTATGGGAATCTAAATCTGCCGTTTATTTTTTCTGTTCTCACTCACAGTGGCTTACCTTCCAATGTGCAGAGTGATTTTGATTGTGAAATGATTGCTTAATCTGCAAACTGAAGATCTGCAGATTAAGTTGAAGATTTCCTCCAGAAACATTGGCTTCTGCTTCTGCTCACATTGGGTGTCCCAGGTTCAATTTCCTCACCTGGCCTCCAGGCCAAGGGCCAGTGTCTTGGTAGCAGTGTGGCTACTGACATCTACTTTCAGGGAAACCTTGCCTCATGATTCCCTTGCCCCCTGATGTATGGTCATTGTATTTGTGGGAAGAGGGTCCTTGGAGTCTTCCACTATCTCTTATGAAACCAGAGATGCCACAAATAGTGTGCCCTAGAGAGCCACACTAGCGGAAGTAGAGATCTGATTGTGGTGGTGTGTGCTATGTTAACTTGGTTAAGCTGAAACTATGTTTCCCCAAATCCTCTCCTTCTGTGGTTGTGGGGTTGAGTTGACCAAAAGAACCTGAATGAGAGTTAGAAGGCAGAACTGAAGCAATGGCCATTACTCTCTGAAAGTTGTTGTAGCCAGACACGGTGACAGAAATATGCAAAGTAGCCTACAGAATCAAGCTTGTCCTTGTTCTCCTCTGTTCCACATCCAGTCCTTCCCTCGTATTGACCCTGTTGACCCACACTCATGACCAGACACATACATGGTAGCCAGCTTGCACAGACCTGCCCAGGAGGTTCCCTGTCACTGCACATGCTTGGCTTCTCTGATGCCTTGCTGGTGACTCTTCTCCAATTATCTGACTCCCTGCCTGGAACTTCACTTCTCCAGTTCCTTCTCAATTATGTAAGAGCTAACCCCTATAAAAATCCCTCATAATGTCCCTTCTCTTCAGACTGAACCCTAATATACCACCTGGCTTTTTTTATTTTGCTTAATGAATCATTAAAAAAAAAAAAAAAAAAAAAGCCCAGGCACGCTTAGGTGACTCAGTCAAACATCTGCCTTCGGCTCAGGTCATGATCCCAGGGTCCTTGGATTGAGTCCCACATCAGGCTCCCTGCTCAGTGGGGAGTGTGCTTCTCCCTCTGCTTCTGCCCCTGCCCCCTGCTCATGATCTCTCTGTCAAATAACTAACTAACTAACTAACTAAATAAATAAATAAATAAATAAACAAACAAACAAACAAACAAACAAACAAATAAAGCAAGCCCAGAGTGTCTATATGAAGCTTTCATTCAGCCAAAAAACTTTTACTGTGCCCTGCTATATGCTAAGGCACTGTTCCAATTCCCAAGAAATTGCTTTCAGGGGAAAAAAAAAATACACAAGAGTCACAATGTAATGAGATAAATTAATTGACAGAACTCCACACAGACCCAGCTGGGTTTGTCAGAGAAGCTTTTCAAATGAAGTAACCCTTGAGTGGAGTCTTAAAAAAAGTCTCTCAAGTTGAGAAATGTAGAGCCTCTTTTTTAAAAGGGTTGAGTCTGTTCGTGAGCTGAGTATTGACAATTCTTCACCACTTTTCTCTATCCTAACTCAAAATATCCTCTGCTGTAGCAATCTGTGCTAAATTTAGTTTGCAAGTAGTGATTTAGTTTTATCAAAACAACACCATTTGTCATATAAAATTAATGTTTAAAAAAATAAAGTGTTAATTTAGAATTAACTGGTTTTATGGTTCTTTATATTTAATTTATAAATATGTTTTGGTTTTATAAGACTAATAAAAAATTTATGTCTAATTTTTTCTATATACATATTAAAGTAACATTATCATATAATTAATTCAAGTCAGAAGCATATGCTGTAAAAAATTTTTTTTTCCTTTAGGGAACTCTATATTGCTCAGGCTTGAGAAACATGAGGAGTCACCCTTCACTACTCCCTCACCATCATAACCCTCCTCCCTCAAGAGACAAATAATCACTAATTCACGCTGATTGAACATCATGAACATTTCTTCTCGTCCTTGCTCTCTCTACCTGATCTGAGTCTCTTCAACGGCCTGTCATTACAGGATCTACAAGATCAGACACAAGCTCCTTTATATGGGGTCTCTGCACTGTGATTTGATCTTCAGTCTGTACAAGTGTGTCATTATACATTACCTGCTACTATTTTTTTCTCATATATGCATGAGAGTTTATTATATATGCATGACCCCCAGGGCACTTGGGTGACTCAGTCAGTTAAACAGTCCAACTCTTGATCTCAGCTTAGGTCTTGATCTCAGGGTTGTGAGTTCAGGCCCTGTGTTGGGCTACACGCTGGGCATGGAGCCTACTTAATCAATAAATGCATTAATTAATTAATTAATTAATTATGCATATATTAAAAAATAAACGCATGATCCCGACCCAACCATCATAAACACAAATGCAACATGGGCACTGAAATATGATGGTAGAACTAAGGTATATAAGGGAATCAGCCTGATGATCTAGAATACGTTTATATTACATTTGTTGAAATTAGCATCAAAATAAAAAACAAAAAAAATTTTCTAATTCTCACAGATAACTCATAAACAGTCCCCTCTCCCCTGATGAGTAAAGCCTCAGCAAACGCATGGCATAGTAGCTCTCAACTCAGGCTACATCCATGAATAAGGAGTTCTCAGTTAAAAATTAAAAAGTTTTGGGGCACCTGGGTAGCTCAGTCATTAGGCGTCTGCCTTCGGCTCAGGTCATGATCCCAGGGTCCTGGGATCGAGCCCCCCACATTGGGCTCCCTGCTCCATGGGAAGCCTGCTTCTCCCTCTCACACTCCCCCTGCTTGTGTTCCCTCTCTTGCTGTGTCTCTCTCTGTCAAGTAGATAAATAAAATCTTTTTAAAAAATTAATTTAAAAAAATAAATAAAAATTAAAAAGTTTTAACAGCCAGTAAAACTGCCTAGTAAGGCAATGATTAAGGATGACTCAACCCCAAATTAAGAGAACTCAAGAAACTGTATAGGTAAAGAAGAGGTATTATTAAAACAGGATGAGATGTATTAATTTTACGGTCTTGACCATAATTATAAGGAGTTCTACTAACTCAGACAACACATTCAAAGAGTCTGCCTTTCCCCATTCTCTTCCAGAATTCCTCAACTTGTTAGCCTAACTGCTTCACAATATCCCACCTGCTGCTGATAGAAACTAGTCCTACAAAACTATGACATTTAGGCAACCTACTTCCTTAAGGGAAAATGCTAAATATATTGGTGGTTTGATCTTGGAATAACTTGCTGACCACGGTAGATCCATTCATTCACTCATTTGTCAAATATATCAAGCAACAAGAACATGCCAGAAACCATTTGGCACTGGGGACCCAGTAGTGAACAAGACAAAGTCCCTGCCTTCAGAATGTGTACATTCAATAGTGACAGGTGGCTTAATAAATAAGTAAATGGTGTAAATTCCAATATAATAAGTATTGTAGAAAAGAATTAGCCAGGATAAGGACAGCCACTGGAGGTGGCTATTTTTTGTAGTTATCCCCAGATATTTTCACATAAATAGGGAGCTCTTCCTCTTTGCATCCAGGAGTCTATAATAAAAATTTCTGACTCCCCCTCCTAACTTCCATCCAGATGTTAAGAGTTTGAGGCTCAGGCTTAGTGTCTGACCTATTTGTTCCTCTTTACACCACATGGGAATGGTTAGCAAATATTTCCATGGGGTTACTGAAAACAAAAGTAACAATTCCAATCACTGTTATTTAAACAGAAGAAAATCCAAAGACTCTTTTGTTTTATTAATTATTAAAAAGCTTCTCATTACAATAGGTCTACTATGCCAATCAAATAAAATATGGTCTCAAATATTATTCAGTCATAAAGTAGAAAGAAATCCTGCCATTTGTGACAACATTGATGGAGCTTGAGGGCATTATGCTAAATGAGATAAGTCAAACAGAGGAAGATAAATACTGTATGATCTCACTTATATGTGGAATCTAAAATATAAAGACAAAAAATAGAACTCATAGATACAGAGAACAGATTGGTGATTGCCAAAAGTGGGGTAAGGGAGGGTGATGAAATGGGTGAAGAGAATCAAGAGGTACAAATTTCCAGTTATAAAATCAATAAGTCCTGGGGATATAATTTACAACATGGTGACTACAGTTAATAATATTGTATCGTATAATTGAAAGTTACTAAGAGAGTAGATCTTCAAAAGATCTACAATTCAAAAAGAATTTGTAGGGGCACCTGGGTGGCTCAGTTGGTTAAGTGTCTGCCTTCAGCTCAGGTCGTGATCCTGGGGTCCTGGGATCGAGCTCCCTGCTCAGTGGGGAGTCTGCTTCTTCTTCTCCCTTTATCCCTCCCCCTGCTCATGTTCGCACGTGCACTCTCTCTCTCTCTCCCTCAAATAAATAAATAAAATTCTTTAAAAGAAAAAAGAATTTGTAACTACGTGTAGTTATGGATGTTACCTAGACTTATTGTGGTGATTATTTTGCAATATATACATATATAGAATCATTTTATTGCACACTAGAAACTAATATAATGTTATACATCAATTACATCTCAATAAAAAAATAAATAAAATAAAATAAGGTCTTGACTATGAGGTCCCATCTTATCAGGGGCGATAGTGGATGAGATTTAGAGATTCAGCCTGCAGGATTAGTCAAAAGAGGTCTCAGTGTGATGAGATATTCAGGTCCAACATCTCTGACCCTGGCAACTCCAGGTCTTTCCAGGACACTGACAAACTCCCATGGTGTACCAGATACCACATGGCCCACATAAATTCCTAAAATTCTTCCAGTGGAATGTTCCTAGGTTCTGTCAGTTCATAAACCACTAAGAGTTCCTCTGATTTATAGTACTGTACTTTCTGGAAACCCTTATTAAGAATAGGGGCTGGGGCATCTAACTGGCTCAGTGGGTAGAGCATGCAGCTCTTGATCTCAGGGTCATGAGTTTGAGCCCCACATTAGGTGTAGAATTTACTTAAAAAAAAAAAAAAGAGTAAGGGTTAATCTCAGTGGCTAATCAAGAAATCCAGTAAGAAGACTGGAATTAATAGCTAAGAAACTTGTGTCTGAAACAGAGTTTCTCAAATTGTGATCTCCAAACCAGCAGCATTGGCGTTTTCTGAGAATTTGTTAAAAATGCATATTATAGGGCTCTGTGTCCCACACACTGAATCAGAAATTATGGGGGTGAGGTCCAGCAATCTGTATTTAACAAGACTTCTGGGATAATTCTGATGCATGTTAAAGTTTAAGAACCACTGATCAAAGGCATCCTAAAAAGATATTATCAATATTACGAAGAAGCAGCCTCGTAGTAAACAATCTAGTAGACAACACACCTAAAACTTCCAAGAATATGGCAAGCTGATGGAAAAAGTAAATTGTTAGATTCTTCTTTGTTTGTTTGTTTCTTTTCTAAGAATTGGGTGCCAGTAACATATGGAACCAGTTAAATCCTCTGGTCTAAGTAGCTGGCCAGAATCTGGATCCAGATCTGGAAAGAAGGCAGGGGCATTTGCAGAGGCCAGAGAAGCAATCATAAGGAAAAAAAGAGTTCCAGAACAGCAGCAGATTTTAATATTTTATGGTAGAATTGGCCATGCTCATGCTCCACCCCATACCATGCCACACTGAAAACATACCCATCTGCTTTAAGCACAATCCCACCCTGCCTGTAAATTATTTTTTTGCCCCCCAAATACAGCACACATTTAAAAAGACGTCATTGCAGTTTATGGATCTGTGTGTTTTTGCAAATGCAAGGGCCATTAATTGCATTCCCCAGCTGTGGCCTTCCCCATGTGAGAATATGTTAGGCTTCCAGTAATGCATTCTCTGTTGAGTGTCAAGGGAAAAAAACCTCCTTTTATCCCTCTTTATGTAGTGGCTTCCATAAGCTCTCAGACTCTAGCAGCACATGAAATTTGGCCCCTTAGCATTTTGTTGATAAAAATAGGAAAAAGGTAGCCTGGCTGGTTCCGTCGGTGGAGCATGTGACTCTTGATCTCGGGGTTGTGAGTTGGAGCCTCATGCTGGGCATAGAGATTACTTTATATATATATACACATATATATTGAAAGGAAACAAAAAATAAACAAAAACAAGAAATTGTGTCCTCTAAGATAATCATTATTACTAATTAAAAGAATGAAAAAAAAAAAAGAGAGAGAGAGAGAATGGATGTTGCATTTGGTAGAGAAATACAGAACTTAGAATCAAATACACCCATGGCCCCAGTTTCAGAACCCTGGACTTAGCTACAAGAAAAGTCCCTTTCTTAGCTAATTTCAAAGATTAATGAAGGATTGGATAGTATAGCCTCAGGCATCTGTGAATTCAAATGGCAGGCAAAATGGTAAAGACAGTGAAATGCACCTTTGGTACCCCATGTCCTGCCTCCCCCTGTCCTTCTGTAACCCTCTGTCACCTCCAGGTAAACCTTCTTCACCACCCACATCCAAGCAGTCAAATTACTCCACCTTCGCAATGTCTCACCCATCACCTTGACCCAAATATCTCAGGCTGTGTAAAAACAGCATTGTCAGATTTCATAAATGTGCATTGATGACTCAAACTGAAAAGAGACATTTTGTCACAAGGGAAACAGAGCTTGTCAAAGAAATTCATATTAAAATCAGAGAGCTTTCAAATTATAGGTTAGAGAGCTTTATTTTTAGAGATAAGTTTTAGGTTTTGCACTATTTCTCAAAGACTAAATTTCAATAAGTGACACTTCATTTTAAAAACCAGGTCTAGGATTTTACTATTATGAATCCATTAAAATTTGTATTTGTCAATAGTTAATAGACAATTTCTGGTTTTTGAAATTTTTTAATTTTTAGACTCTATTCTGCTTACTATTGAAATTGAAGAGCAGTTCATTTTTTTTGCCCTGTATAAAAACACTTCATTCTTTGGGATGTCTGAAATAAACCAATTTATATGTCTTTTAAGTTCATATACCGGTCACTTAACAGAGGGTAAAACTGGGTGCCCTGCCTTCACGCCACCTTCAGTAAAGTCAACATCCTCCCCGTCGCTCTCAACATTGTCTAAACGTATATTTTTGAATAGGCTGTTTCTAAGAGTCGAGTTCCCAAGTTTTCTTTGAACTTTCCTTTTCCTTCATTTCTACTTTTTTTCCCCTGGCTGTTTTCTCCCTGACAACAAAAGGCCTAAGGAAAATAAGCCCAGGGTGAAAATATTTACAGGGTGTGATTCAGAAAGTTTCCATCTGGGACTTCTACTCGAAGGAACGTGTGAGATTCGGGACTTCCATGTACTAGCGTTCTCCCTTCTGCCACGTGTGAGAGGTCCCCTTGGTGTTCTCTGTATCACCTTGCTGGTGGCCTGTCACGCTGCTCTGTGCGGCAACCTCTGGGCCACCCCGGCAGGATGAGAATGATCAGATTATGAGGACAGGCTCCGAGAACAACACGCCCCAACAGTCTTGCCAGGAAAAGCAGGCAAGAGCACAACCCGCCTTGGCTCTTCCCCTTTCCCTCCGAATTATACCATCAGATAATGTTAACAGGGAAGGAGGAAAGCCGTTTGCCGGAACTCAGCCCGTGTGCCAGGTCCTGGACGCAGAAACACTTCCACCGCTACCTAATGAGAGGCAGGGCTCCGAGCGGTGGGGCGTCCCAGCCCAGAGAGGGAATGTGCAGGGCATAGCCAGTGTCCCGCATGGTCAGTGGCCAGGAGGTTTCCATCAGACAACATGAGGCCCTCCCCCAAAGCGCCCACTAGGCTGGAAAAGTAACAGATTACAATCCCCCCGGTTAAAAGGGACATCAGTGTAACTTTCTGGGAAGGAAAGACTCCTTTATAGAAAAAAGAGAGGGAGCTACAAAGACAACAAGAAAGAAAAAAAAGAGGGGCACCTGGGTGGCTCAGTCGTTAAGCGTCTGCCTTCGGCTCAGGTCATGATCCCAGGGTCCTGGTGGATCAAGCCCCCGCATCTGGCTCCTTGCTCTGCGGGAAGCCTGCTTCTCCCTCTCCCACTCCCCCTGCTCGTGTTCCCTCTCTCGCTGTATCTATCTCTGTCAAATGAATAAATAAAATCTTTTAAAAAAACGAAAGAAAGAAAGAAAGAAAGACCTAGGAGGAAAAGTTCAGCAGACTTGGCAGGAAACTATAAAACTTAGAACCATAAAAGAATAGAAAAGAAAACTATATACAAGATACGGGATAACTGTGACTTCTTAAAAGAGAAGGCTAAAAAGGGGATGGCTGTTTTAAGTCTTTGAGAGCCATTTTACAATTCATTCAAAAAGCAAGAAGGCTGGGGCGCCTGGGTGGCTCAGTCGTTGGGCGTCTGCCTTTGGCTTGGGTCGTGATCCCCGCGTCCTGGGATCGATTCCCTGCTCGGCTGGGAGCCTGCTTCTCCCTCTCCCACTCCCCCTGCTTATGCTCCCTCTCTCGCTGTCTCTCTCTGTCAGATAAATAAAATCTTTAAAAAAAAAAAAAAAAGGCAAGAAGGCAAGGGTAAACAATGAAAGATTTGGAGGGTTCTATAGGGAAAAGAACCTACTGGCAGCACAGGTCAATGAACAAAAAAATGAGTTATAGAGTAGTTGTGGGATTTAATATTTAGAGAAACATAACAAGTGAATTTAAAAAATCTTCATCATATAGCACCTACTCTTCCCCCAGCCCTTGAGAGTTACGGTCCTGACCACCTTGCAGGGTTGTTACAATTATCAAATAATACACCTGGGCCAGACTGGGAAAGAACACTTCTGGTTTTTTCCATTCAGGCAGCATTTGTTGAATGAATGCTCCCCATTCTCAACTGTTTTAAACACTGCATCTAGTTTAACGCTCTGGACAATCCTGTGAGGTTGGTAGGGAACATAATTGTGTTCTATTTTACACTATGGCCCATGGAAGCCAAAGGTGTAGTTCTAGGTCCCAGAGGCAGCCACTAAGATGGCGTGAAGCATAAACTCCCTGTAGAAGCATTTTTGAAAGATATTAGTGCTAGCTCCCACTTTGAGAAATCCCTTCACAATATGCCTTATTATAATAAGGGTGGGGAGAGAAAGATACAGAAGAACTCTTTGATCTAGTTCATTTACTTGGAAGAATGAGACTATTCTGTGACATCTTCCTAATGTTTGAGAATCTGGGGCACTCTTTATATTTGGGAATATTGGCCCAAGTGTTCTCATATAACCACGCTCAACCAACAGAGCTAATAATCCAAAACATACTGTGTTGCATTCATTGCACTGAAACAAAAAGCTGCCTTTTCAACATGAATAAATACTTTTGATTTGCTAAGTCACACAGTCAGGTTTCATATTATGCATCAAAACAATCTTTTCCAAGTTAAAAAGAAAATCACAGCTATTTTGTAAATAAAACGTTAAGCCAACATGGACCTGAGTATCTCTCAAGGGTAGACTCAAGAGCAAGGGAAGACTTTGACAATTGATTCTAAATGCACCTGTTATAATTAATAAAGGTAATGTCAATAATGTAACTGAAATTCCTTAAATAATAATTAATTTTAGATCATTCAGTTTTTGATTATTCAGGTTGCAAGATAATGGGAAAGGGCCAAGAAAACCAGTGTTAAATAACTAACCAACTACATCAATAGCTCTGAGTAAAAATGCAGGAAGAGAAAAGGAAGCAGATGGTGGAGAGAAGGAACAGGCAGGGCTACGGACCAGACATTTAGATTCACTTACTCTGCATTAGTTCGCCCGGGAGATAATTTCAATGCAGTGGAAACTGACTCACAAAGAAATTAAGTGACTTGTCCAAGATCATAAATAAAAGTAGAAGCCAAGATTTGAATCCAGATATCTCAAGATTCCAAAGCTCAAATGACCCCAGTGCATGGGCCTGCACCTACCCACCACCCCCTGCTTATTGCCCTCCCTCCTGGCTCACAAACTCCAGCTTCAGTTACTAAAACAGGACCAGTTCTTTCCTCCACCACAACGACTAACCTGCCTTTTCTTTTGCTTAGGAAACTCTTGTTCCCACTCTACCTTGCTGGTGCTTTCTCATCTTTCAGTTCTCAGCATAAAGAATCACTTCCTCAGAAGGTGGTACCCCAATCCAAAATGTGATCCCCTGGCATATGCCTTCATAGCACTCAAATCTTTTCCATTTCATCCATCATGTTTTGTAATTACACATCTACAAGCTTCAGCAGGGCAGCGATCACATCTGTTTGCTCTTTACTCTCTACCCAGAAACCAGCACAGTACCCAACACACAGAATGCAGTCAATAAATATTTCTGAGTGAATGAGAAAGTGAGACATGGGAATTGTCTGAAGTTATCCATTATCTAAGATGCCCCCATCTAAGATGGATAGACTAGATAGACTCTAGTCTATCCAGTACCTTTAAGTTAGCCAAGAGCATTTGGAATCTATGGTGGTAGGAGACTTCTTTAGTCCGCTACGGTGCACCAAAAGGGGTTATTAGCCCTGAGAAAAGAGACTATTACCCACTTTATCAAAAATGCACTAATCAAAATACACAGGGGAAAGCCTTGGAAACCTCATGGCCCTGGAGCCCCTCACCATGCTGGGAAATCAGCTTTGTCCTGCGACCGACAGTCCCTCCCTTGACTAAGCAACCATTTTCCATATTAGTGTCAACAGGCGTCACAGCGTGTCTGTTCTGGGTGACCACCAGGCAATCTGATTAAACTACGCGTCTAGTCTCGTTACCAACTCTTCAACATGAATTACTACAAACACATCCAGGCTTACTCTTTTTGGGTTTTATACTTAAAGGCACAGCCTGGCCCTCCAATGATGTTCCTAATTTCTATTCTGGGCTTCATTTACAACAAAATTGGCTGAGGTAACCTCCCATGGATGAAAAGCTAATGCATTCTAGTTAAACAAGAATTGAAGAGCCGGTCAAAATACCTTAGTTTTCACTCAGTTCGGTTACCGCCTAATGCACTTGGAGGCCAAATAATTTTAACCCCCCCCACACACTTACTTAACTTTCTCATCTGTAAAATTATAATCATCACTCTGACAGATTTATAGCTAGCCTAAGGGCTTGTAAGGTTCTCAGAGACATCAGGGTAACTGACCCTTGCTCTAATTCTGCAGCTCTAAGACCAGAAAGGTCCTAGCCCAGACTGTGCTAGCCTAGGGAGAATAGATACATTAAAAGAAGATGTGGTGCTTGCTTCAGCAGCACATCTACTGAAAATGGAGTAACTCAGAGATTAGCATGGCCCCTGTGCAAGGATGACATGCAAATTTGCAGAATGTTTCACATTTTTAAAAATGGAAACAAAAAATAAAGACGGTATGCTGATGCTTATTTTATACCAGTCTCTATGGTCATTTTGTATAATACCAAGATTTCTGATCATAAAGATCCAGCTGGGCTTGGGGTGGGGGAGGGTTCTGCCTACTCCTACGTGACAGTTCCTACAAGTCCCAATGTGCTCCTCACTCATTCAGACTTAATCCTATACCATGATACTGAAGCCATTTCCGGAAGACCCAGAGGCTTACACACTGTGTCTGTCATTGGAGAACATTGTTTTTACTGAGTAGCACCTTCTTCTACCAGCATTGGTTAGATAAGTACACCTTGACTCATTTCCTAGGTATTCTCTGTGTCTGGCCTCTGTATCAGTCAGCACCTACAGCTGATACTCATCAACATGGTGGTAACATGGGTTCAGATATGCTTTGGAGATATAGAAAGTATTTCACAAATATGAGTGACTACTTGCCAACTGTCTAAAAGTTGAATTTTTTATCTCTAATTTCTTTCCTGTAATAAATAGATATAATATGGTATTTTCAATAGGCTCAAATGCAGACCCTACTGCTGCTTATAGGTTTTGTGTCTTTAGAGAAGTCACAATCTCTCAGAACCTGAGTATCTGCATCTGAAAAGTGGAAATTCAATAATAGTATTATCTCATAAGGTTGTCATGAGGGCAAAAGGGAAAGTACCCAGTGCTGTGCCAGTACCCTGCAGGTGCTCATATTTGAATGTGAAATCAGTAACCCCAAATTTGAGAGAAGTAAATGAATTTAAAAGTTCCATATCAGAAGATGTTATGCAGAAAATAAAGAAAACTGAACTCAAACTGCCTTAAATAATAATGGGAATTCACTGGCACCTGTACCTAAAAGTCCATAGGAAATGTAAGCCTCAGGCATTACGCACGTAAGATCCAGCTAGACCTCTCCGCAGCTCTACGGACTCTGCCTTACTCCATATGTTGCCGTCCCTCAGGCTGTCATCTCCCCACCATTGTAAGATGCCTGTCAGCAGCTGCCAGGACAACACACTTTCTCCTTAACATCCAGGGAAGAGAGAACGTGACATCTCACAATGAACAAGAGTCCCAGCTCTGGACACCCTTGAACTAGACACTGTGGACAGGTGAATGCCATGCACTGGTGTGTAAAACTGAGGAGACTCAGTAGACAGGTGTTATGCATGGGGGAAGGTGATAAGAATGTCACACAGACAACCACGGTGTCCATTGTAGTAACACAATAAATGCTTAGTGGGTGACAATACATTCCAAAGTCGTCATTTTTTTCTCCAGCTCCTTTAGGTGTAGGGTTAGGTTGTGTATTTGAGACCTTTATTGTTTCTCGAGAAAGGCTTGTATTGCTGTATACTTTCCTCTTAGGACTGCCTTTGCTGCATGCCAAAGATTTTGAACAGTTGTGTTTTCATTTTCATTTGCTTCCATGAATTTTTTTAATTCTTCTCTAATTTCCTGGTTGACCCATTCATTCTTTAGTAGGATGCTTTTTAGCCTCCATGTATTTGAGTTCTTTCCGACTTTCCTCTTGTGATTGAGTTCTAGTTTCAAAGCACTGTGGTCCGAAAATAGGCAGGGAATGATCCCAATCTTTTGGTATCAGTTGAGATCTGATTTCTGACCTAGGATGTGATCTGTTCTGCAGAATGTTCCATGGGCACTAGAGAAGAATGTGTATTCTATTGCTTTGGGATGGAATATTCTGAATATATCTGTGAAGTCCATCTGGTCCAGTGTGTCATTCAAAGTCTTTATTTCCTTGTTGATTTTTTGCTTAGATGATCTGTCCGTTTCAGTGAGGGAGGTGTTAAAGTCCCCTACTATTATTGTCTTGTTGTCGATGTGTTTCTTGGCCTCATTCTATCTTTGTATGTACTCTTTATACAGCATAATTTCTTAGTGCTGCATTTTTCCCACCTGCCAAATAAAGATAATCATACTTGTCCTTATAACTCATAAGATTATAGAGAGGATAAAGAAATAATTGATGTGAAGATATTTTAAAAACATTAAGATGATATTATTTATACTCTGCACACTACAAAGCATCTCTTCTGAATTCTAACTCAAACCCCACTGTTTCTAAGGAAATACTGACAAGTTCAAGGATTGTTGGTCAAATCAGCCATTTTGTGTTAATCCCCCTGGGCAGACACACATCTTACATCTTCCACATAACTGTGTGGTTCAGTGTCTTATAGTCACACGGTTACACAGCATACATACTCAGCAGACAAGTGGGAAGAGAGCAGAAGAGATTACAGAAAGGCAGAAAAGTAAAAACAAAAGCAAAAAATAGCAACAAAGTAAAAACAAAGAAACCTCACCCCCCCAAAACCAAAAATAGATATGGTCATAACAGTCTGCAGTAATACTATTCCTTGTCCACTAAAAACAAAAAGAATGGAAATAGGCTACAAATGAGGAATTTAGATTCAATATAAAAGGACTTCCCGGGAATGAGGGCTGTTGAGCATTCCCTACAAATAAAAGCATGGGGTTACTCCCTCCCATGCAGCGGATGATGCATTCTTTGACTGCAGAATTTTGTTGCATTCATCTTTGTTTCCCCAGCAGCCAGCATGGCACCTGCCACTGTAGGCACTCAGTCCATATTGTTGAGGACGTGAATGTTCAGAGATAGAAAAGGAGCCATTCTTGTCTCTTCTCTGAATATAAACCTCATTTTGATCTTGATTCAGCAAACAATCCATTTATAAACAAAATTAATAAGACAACTGAAGCAATGTACACCCTAAGTGGCTATGATATTAAGGAATTAATAATTTTTTAGGTATGACAATCCTAATGTGGTTATATTTAAAAAGAGAATCCTTATCTTAGAGAAAGATCTTTAAAGATTAAAGATTATACTATCTGGGATTCCCTCAAAAGAATCAGGGGTAAGGGCATGAAAGAAACAAAAAGGGCCATAAATTGATCATTGTTCAAGCTGGGTAATAGATAAAAAAAAGTGTTCACTATAATATTGTGTCTACTTTTTGCATATGTTTTGAAAATTTCTATAGTACCTTTTTAAAAAAGGAAAGAAATGTAAAACATGAAATACAACTCATGGACTTAAGGCATAATCTGAATTAGCTTTGGTCATGTAACAGCTTTTATTATAATTATAACACTGTTGATCTTAAATAGCTCAATCTAAAAACAGCTACAACTTGTGCTTTTCTTCTGCCATCCATGACAATGATTTTCAGTACCAATTAAATTTCAAATAATTGTGGCTTTTCAGGGTAAAATGAAGCTCAGCAAATCTCATTGCTATGTTTGTCATACTTGGTGTAGCATTCCTATTAAAGATGTTCTTTAGTGTGAAATGTTGGCTAAGCAATTTAAATAAATTTTACTTTAAAATTTCTGAAGATATTGGCCAAATCTTCAATCATGCTTTCTGCTTTCGAAGGTTGAAGAAATTGTCAAATGAAAGCATTTTATATATTCTTTAAAACTGTTGTGGTTGAAGACAATGGCCTTTACATTGCCTACAGCTCTTTACAGATGTTCCAAATCAGCATTCCTTTTATAACTCAGTTCCAGAAAAAATGTATGTTCTGAGGAGGATATCCTTTTAATCATTCAATAAATAGTATTATATACACTTATATAAAATATAAAAACATAAAATATAAAATATTTTTTTGTCTAGCCTTCCAGGAAACTCAAAGCTAAATTCAAGTATTCCCTGCTTTTTTATGTGCCCCCCTTTCCTTTTATGTGGTTTAAATATATTTTTATATTTATGAGTCACTTATTGTAAAACTGTATCCTTTAGAATTAGTAATAACAAGTCATTGATGCATATTTTATCTACATTTTAGCACCTTTCAAATTAGTATGCATCTTACAATCAGGATAGTTTTCCCAGAAGCAGTTTTTTTCTTATTTAAAATTACATTAATAATGATGAGTCATATTTTATTGCAGCCGAAATTTGCAAAATATTAAAATGTCTTCAACAATTATTCTATTACATGAAAATACTATCATAGCAGAGCAGTAAAAACTAGGGATGGAATTAAGTCTTATTAAATACTTCAATTCATATATGGCATATTTCAAGGAGCTGTCTCTCATGCCTGACTTTTTAAAATCAATGCATAATAAGGGAGAGGAAGATGGCAGCAGAATAGAAGGACCCTAGGTTCACCTTATCCCATGAATACAACTAGATAATCATTAAATAATCCTAACTATCCCAGGAATTGACCTGAAGACTGGCAGAACAAACTCTACAACTAAAGGTAGAAAAGAAGCCACATCAAAGAAGGTAGGAAGTGTGGAAACGTGATTTGGGAGAGAAGTAGATCCTGGCGGCTGCTGTGGAGAGGGAGCCATGGTTGCAGAGAGGGATGAGAAACAGACTAGCACACAGAGGAGTGCATGGAAAAGATGACTCCCCTTAGCAATTGGCCTAGAAAGCAAGAGAGGCTGAATTTTGTGAGTTCTTTCAACCAGTGGGGCTTAAAGCCTGGAGTTCTAAAGGTCAGTGGGCTTGACTCTGGGAGAGCCTGGAGGCATTGGGGCTGCTCTTGGAGAGAAGACAAGGTAAACAGCCTGCAGACATACAGCATGAAAACAGCAATCTGAGGAGTGCCTGCGGCACATAGTGGAGAGGTTATTTGCTCTTCTTGAGGCATGTCCCAGAGAGGCAGCATTCATAGAGTGACCCTTCTGGGAACAAAGGAACTGGCCAGTGTCATTTCCCTCAGCTGTCCCTCAACATAAGCACAGGGCCACCTATGGGAACAAGTGCAGTACCAACACTCACTACCTAACTTGCTTACACCAAGCCCTGCCCTCTGTGCTCTGGTGGAACTGCCCCTCCCAGTCATGCTTACCTCAGTCCCAGCGCACCAGACCTCCCCCTCAGAAGTCAGCCCAAACCCCTGCTCACATCATGTCTCCCAACAGGGGAGATTCGCAGAGTCTCAGTTCTGGCAGTGGTGACAACAGGTCTCATTTCACAAGCAGACCAGAGCACACCTAGTTAAAACATACCACATTCAGACCAGGGACAAAACACTGCCCCCAGCAGGCAAAGAGGGTCTCTGCAGATGACTGGCCTAAAGGATCAAGCAGCACAATAGCAGAGTGCACATGGCACACATTGGAGACACTCGGGGCCTGGAGAATAGGGGACACTATACTGTAGGGCACTACAGGACCTCTTCTTCATAAATCCATTACCTTCAATAACAGGATATGTAGCTGACTTTCCTAAAACACAGAAACAGGCACAGAGACTTAGACAAAATGAGAAGACAGAGGAATTTGTCCCAAAGAAAAGAAAAGGACAAGGCCACAGCCAAAGAGCTAAGTGAAACAGATATAAGTAACATGGCTGATGGAGAATGTAAAGCAATGATCATAAGGATACTCATTGACTTGAGAAAAGAGTGGAGGACATCAGTCAGACTATTAACAGAGAGATAAAGAATAACATAGCAGAGATAAAGGGCTCAATAAGTGAAATGAGAAACACTCTTGAGGGAATGAACAGCAGACTGGAAAATGCAAAGGAATGAGTTAATGACCTAGAAGACAGAGTAATGGAAAGTAATCAAGCTGACCAAAAGAGAGAAAAAAGAATTATGCAACATGAAAAGAGACTTAGGGAGCTCAGTGTCTCCATAACATAATATACACTTAATAACATTCATATTATAGGGGTTCCAGAAGAAGAGAGAGACAAGTAGGCAGAGAATTTATCTGAAGAAACAATAGCTGAAAACTTCCCTAATCTGGGGAAGGAAACACATACCCACATCCAGGAGGCACAGAAAACTCCCATCAAAATCAACAAAGGCAGAGCCACACCAAGACATATTGTAATTAAAATGACAAAATATAATGACAAAAAATAAGTAAATAAATAAAAGTAGCAAGACAAAAGAAGATAGTTACCTACAAAGGAAACCCCATTAGGCTATCAGTAGATTTTTCAGCAGAAACTTTACAAGTCAGAAAGGAGTGTCATGATATATTCAAAGGGCTGAATGAGAAAAGCTTGCAGCCAAGAACACTCTATCCAGCAAGGCTATCATTCAGAATAGAAGGAAAGATAGTTTCCCAGACAAACAAACACTAAAAGAGATCATAACCACTAAATCAGCCCTGCAAGAAATATTAAAGAGGACCCTTTGAGTGGAAAAGAAAGAAAGTCAAAGAACTCACAAAATAAAAGGATTTAAATATGGCACCATATGGGCGCCTGGTTGGCTCAGTCATTAAGCGGCTGCCTTCGGCTCAGGTCATGATCCCAGAGTCCTGGGATCGAGTCCCACATCAGGCTCCCTGCTCAGCAGGAAGCCTGCTTCTCCCTCTTCCACTCCCCCTGCTTGTGTTCCTGCTCTCACTGTCTCTGTCTCTGTCAAATAAATAAAATCTTTAAAAAAATAAAATGAAATAAAAATAAATATGGCACCATATACCTAAAACATGAGGAGGGGTAAACGATGGGTTTAAACTTAAACAATCATCAGCTTAATATAGACTGCTATATGCAGAAGATGATATACACAAACCTAATGGTAACCACAAATCAAAAACTGCTACTATGAAAGAATAAAGAGAAAGAAATCCAAATATATCACTAAAGAAAACCAGAAAACCATGAAAGAGAAAAAGACAAGAAAGGATCAGAGAAGGACTACAAAAACAACCACAAAACAAGTAACAAAATGGTAATAAATACATATCTATCAGTAATTACAATGAATGTAAATGGACTAAAAATTCTAATCAAAAGATAGGTGACAGCGGCGCCTGGGTGGCTCAGTTGGTTAAACGACTGCCTTCGGCTCAGGTCACGATCCTGGAGTCCCAGGATCGAGCCCCACCTCGGGCTCCCTGCTCAGCAGGGAGTCTGCTTCTCCCTCTGACCCTCTCCCCTCTCATGTTCTCTCTCTTATTCTCTCTCTCTCTCTCAAATAAATAAATAAAATCTTTAAAAAAAAAAAAGATAGGTGACAGAATAAATTAAAAAACCAAGATGCACCTATATGCTGCCTACAAGAGACTCATTTCAGACTTAAAGACACCTGCAGATCAAAAGTGAGGGGACAGAGAAATATTTATCATGCAAATGGGTGTCAAAAGAAAGCCAGAGTAGCAATACTTATATCGGACTAACTAGACTTTAAAACAGAGACTGTAACAAGAGGCAAAGAGGGCACTATATCATAATAAAGGGGACAATCCAACAAGAAGATATAACAATTATAAATATTTGTGCACTCAGTGTGGGAGCACCCAAATACATAAAACAGTTAACAAACATAAAGGAACTAATCAATAATAATAATACAATTATAGTAGGGTATTTTAATACCACCCCCCACTTACATCAGTGGACAGATAATCTAAACAGAAAATCAGCAAGGAAACAATGGGTCTGAAAGACAAACTGGATCAGATGAATTTAAAAGATATATTCAGAAAATTCCAAGCTAAAATAGCAGAATACACATTATTTTCAAGTGCACATGGAACATTCTCCAGAATAGATCACCTATTAGACCACAAAACAAGCCTCAAAAAATTTTAAAAGATCGAAGTCATACCATGCATCTTTTCTGAACATAACACTATGAAACTAGAAGTCAACCACAAGAAAAAATCTGGAAAGATCATAAATACATGGAAGTTAAAAAAGATTCTACCAAACAATGAATGAATCAGCCAGGATATAACAGAAAAAATAAAGAAATACATTGAAACAAATGAAAATGAAAAGACAATGGTCCAAAACCTTTGGGATGCAACAAAAGCAGTTCTAAGAGGAAAGTTTATAGCAATACAGGCCTCCCTCAAGAAGCAAAAAAATCTCAAATAAACAACCTAACCATACATCTAGAAAAGCTAGAAAAAGAACAACAAATGAAGCCTAAAGACAGCAGAAGGAAGGAAATAATAAAGATTAGAGCAGAAATAAATGATATATAGAAATTTTAAAAAACAATATGACAGATCAATGAAACCAGGAACTGGTTCTTAGAAAAATTCAATAGTATTGGTAAGCCTCCAGCCAGACTCATCAAGAAAAAAACAGAAAAGACCTAAAAAAAAAAAAAAATCACAAATGAGAGAGGAAAAATAACAGCCAACACCACAGAAATACAAACAATTATAAGAGAATATTTTGAAAAATTATATGCCAATAAATTAGACAATCTGGAAGAAAATTTCTAGAAACATATAAACTACCAAAACTGAAATAGGAAGAAATAGAAAATTTGAACAGACATCTGATAACCAGCAAAGAAATTGAATCAGTAATCCGAAATCTCCCAGCCAACAAAAGTCCAGGGCCAGATAGCTTCACAGGTGAATTTTACCAAACATTTGAAGAATAGTTACTGCCTATTTTTCTCAAACTATTCCAAAAAATAGAAATGGAAGAAAAACTTCCAAACTCATTCTCTGAGTCCAGTATTACTCTGATTCCAAAACCAGACAAAGACTTCACTAAAAAACAAAACTACAAGCCAATATCTCTGATGAACATGGATGCAAAAAGTCTGAACAAAATACTAGCAAATTGAATCCAACAGTACATTAAAAGAATCATTCACCATGATCAAGTGGGATTTATTCCTGGGCTGCAAAGGTAGTTCAATATTCACAAATCAATCAATGTGATACACTACATTAATAAAAGAAAGGATAAGAACCATATGATCCTCTCACAAGGTGAAGAAAAAGCACTTAACAAAGAACAACATTCATTCATGATAAAAACCCTCAACAACATAGGAACAGAGGGAACATACCTCAACAAAATAAAGATGATATGTGAAAAACCACAACTAATATTATCCTTGATGGGGAAAAACAGAGCTTTTCCTCTACAGTCAGGAATAAGACAGGGATGTCCACTCTCACCTCTGTTATTCAACATAGTACTGGAAGTGTTAACCTCAGCAGATAACAAAAAGAAGTAAAAAGCTTCCAAATGAGCAAGGAAGAAGTCAAACTTTCACTATTTGCAGATAACATGATACTCTATATAGAAAACTCAAAAGACTCCATCAAATAATTGCTAGAGCTGATACATGATTTCAATAAAGTCGCAGGATACAAAATGTACAGAAATCTGTTGCATTTATATACACCACTAATGAAGCAGCAGAAAGGGAAATCAAGGAATCAGTCCCATTTACAACTGCACCAAGAAGAACAAATATTGTGAAAATGTCCATACTGCCCAAAGCAATCTATACATTTAATGCAATCCCTATCAAAATACTACCAGCATTTTTCACAGAACTAGAACAAACAATCCTAAAATTTATATGGAACCACTAAAGACCCTGAATAGCCACAGCAATCTTGAAAAAGAAAAGCATAGCTGGAGAGATCACAATTCCAGACTTCCAAGTTATATTACAAACCTGTACTGATCAAAACAGTATGGTACTGGCACAAAAACAGAAACACAGATCTATGGAACAGAATAGAAAATCCAGAAATAAACACACAACTTTATGGTCAACTAACATTTGACAAAGCAGGAAAGAATATCCAATGGAAAAAAAAGACAGTCTCTTCAACAAACAGTGTTAGAATACTGGACAGCAACATGCAAAAGAATAAAACTGGACTACTTTGTTTTACCACACACAAAAACAAATTCAAAATGGATAAAAGACCTAAATATGAGACGTGAAACCATAAAAATCCTAGAAGAGAACAGCAGCAGTAACTTCCTTAACATAGGCCATAGCAACTTTTTCTAGATAGGTCCTCTGAGGCAAGGGAAACAAAAGCAAAAATAAACTATTGGGACTACATCACAATAAAAAGTTTCTGCAGAGTGAAGGAAACAATTAACAAAACTAAAAGGCAATCAATGGGATGGGAGAAGATATTTGCAAAGATATATCCAGTATGGGGTTAGTATCCAAAATATATAAAAAACTTACACAACTCAACACACACCAAAAAACCTACAAATAATCCAATTTAAAAATGGGCAGAAGACATGAACAGACATTTCTCCAAAGAAAACATACAGATGGCCAAGAGACACATGGAAAGATGCTCAACATCACTCATCACCAGGGAAATGCAAATCAAAACTACAGTGAGATATAACCTCACACCTGTCACAATGGCTAAAATTAACAACACAAGAAACAAGTGTTGGTGAGGATGTGGAGGAAAGGGAACACTCAAACACACTGTTGGTGGGAATGCAAACTGGTGCAGCCACTCTGGAAAACAGTATGGAGCTTCCTCAAAAAGTTAAAAATAGAACTACAGTATGATCCAACAATCACAGTACTAAGTATTTACACAAAGGTTACAAAAACACTAATTTAAAGGGATATATGCACCCTGATATTTGTAACAGCACTGTTTACAATAGCCAAATTATAGAAAGAGCCCAAATGTCCAACAATTGATGAATAGATAAAGAAGATGTGGGAGATACACACACACACACACACACACACACAATGGAATATTACTCAACCATCAAAAAGAATGAAATCTTGCCATTTGCAATGATGTGGATGGAGCTAGAGAGTATAATGCTAAGCAAAATAAGTCAGTCAGAGAAAAACAAATACCATATGATTTCACTCATATGTGGAATTTAAGAAATAAAACAAAGGAGCAAAGGGAAAAAGAGAGAGGAACAAACCAAGAAATAGACTCATAAATCTAGAGAACAAACTAGTGGTGGGGGGATGGGTGAAATAGGTAATAGGGATTAAGGAGTACATTTGTGATGAGTACCAGTTGATTAAAGAAAAGCTTTTTTTTTTTAAAGATTTTATTTATTTATTTGAGAGAGAGAATGAAATAGAGAGCATGAGAGGGGGGAGGGTCAGAGAGAGAGGCAGACTCCCCGCTGAGCAGGGAGCCCGATGTGGGGCTCGATCCCAGGACTCCAGGATCATGACCTGAGCTGAAGGCAGTCGCTTAACCAACTGAGCCACCCAGGCGCCCTAAATAAAAGCTTTTTTAAAAAGTATATAATCCTACCAAAAATAAATATATATCAAGCTAAAAAATTAAATAAAATAAATATTAATGTGTAATGAAGGAATTGGCCTTCACTGTTTATAATTATTTGGAAACATTTTGTTTTTAGCTTATACTCTTTGTTCCAGGAGAGAATGTTATGTGAGCTTCACATTTTAGCAACAGTGTCCATGTATAATTCCCCAGAACCACATGTAGAGATATTTTATTTCAGATCTAATGCCCGAACAAGCCATTGAATCAATGACTTCAAATAACCATTACTGTCACTATCATTTGACCACCCACTGCAAATCAACCTCATCTCCTGGGAAACAGTAGAATAATTCTACTGTATGTATATGATAAAATGGAGCTCTGGAGGAAAAGGTTTAGGATCATCACTAATGCCCATCTATCTTAAAAGCTAACTGAATCACATTAAGCTTTTGCTCCATATGGATATATTTTAGAAATTAGTTTGACCTGAATGTTAAGAATATGAGCAAAATCTGCTATCTTTGTGTTTGGAATACATATTTTATGATTATCTTGTTATGCTAACCTATGGGTTATGTGCTTCTCTTGGATGTACCAATTTCACAGCAGATCTCAAAGGTCATACACCAGCCCCTCCCACTCAGATTTATTTCTTCCTTTACCATTTTCTTCTAGCCTTTGTTGCTTCCATGACCTTCTGGCTTTCCTTATGGATTTACTTGGCTAATATGAGATAAAACAATAGTATAACCTGGTGGTTAAGGGCATGGGCTTTAGAGAACTAGATTTGAACCCTGGCTCTGTGCTCTAGCTGTGTGATTCGGAACATGTCTTATAATCAGTCTGGACATAATTATCTTCACCCATAAAATTAGGATGATATCCACCTTGCAGTTATGTTGCAAAAATTCTTATGGGGACATGTATAAAGAGCTTAACACAGTGCCAGGATCACTATTATTATTAGCATTTTTATTACACCTTTGCCAAGAGCCAAATGGGCAACTTTCTGGCCCAAATATTGCAGCAAAAAGGAAGAGTAAGTCATCAGCAGAGAGCTGCCAGGACTGGAAGCTATGAACCATCCTTTATACTGGTGACTGAACTTCTACCTGTACTCCAAAGCATTGTGTAAGTCACTGGGAATACAGAGGAGCATATGGAATAGTCTCAGCCTTGAAGAAGCTTATAGCCTTTAGAAGAAGAATTACCACACATAAAAAAACAAGTAGTAAGTAAATAAATAGGGGAGAAGAGACAAACATCCCTTGCAGAAGAATTCCCAATAATTTTTGTAGCTGTTCTGCCCTCAAGGAGGTTGAACATAACTCCCCACTCCTTAAGTGTGGGCTGCACATCATGACATCCTTCCAAAGAGGACAGCATGGAAAGGGGGTATAAAAGAGTAACTTTAGAGTAGAGAAACCTGACAAACACCATCTCAGCCACATGACCAAGGTCAATGTCAACAGTAATAATTCATGTTGATAGGATATACATACCCTTGATATGATGTGATGAGAATGTTACTTCACCTCTGTGGCCCTCCTCCAAAAACCATAACCTCAACCTAAGGTGAGAAAAACATCAGACAAATCCCCATTGAGGGACACTGTACAAAATATCTGACCAGTACTCTTCAAAATTGTCAGGGTCATCAAAATAAGGAAAATCTGAGAAAGCTTCACAGCTAAGAGGAGTCTAAGTAAATATGTGCAGATTAAATGTAATGTGGTATCCTGTATAGGATCCCGGAACAGGAAA
This sequence comes from Mirounga leonina, assembly GCF_011800145.1. NCBI lineage: Eukaryota > Metazoa > Chordata > Mammalia > Carnivora > Phocidae > Mirounga > Mirounga leonina. The sequence goes on along the minus strand of NW_023270839.1, from coordinate 715,547 downwards.
TGGACATTAGGTAAAAACTAAGGAAATCTGAATAAAGTATGGGCTTCAGTTAATCATAATGTGTCATACTGGTTCATTAACTGTGACAACTATACCATACTAATACAAGATGTCACTAATAGGGAAAATTGGGCGTGAGATAATAGGAACTCTGTATTACTGATTTTACTGTAAACCTAAAACTGTTCTAAAATAAAAAGATTTTAAAAATCAGTACAAGAGGGAGACAGCGGGCTGGTCTGTAAACCATGTGACTCTTGATCTCAGGGTCGTGAGTTCAAGCCCCACCTTGGGCATGGAGCTTAATTTAAAAAATAGTAATAAAATACAAATAAATAAATATCACTACAAGGGAGCAAATGATAAGATAGAATGTGATTGATTCATTCATTCAACAAATATTTCTTGAGTGCCCATTATGTGCCAGACACTGTACTGGGAACTAGGGGCACAGCAATCAAAGAGAGATCAAAGAGAGGAAGACCCTTGATCTTGAGAAGCTTACATGGGATGTATGCTGGGCCTTAGAGAACAAATTTATGTTCCCTGTCACAGCTTTCCTTGCTCAGGAGGGAAGTCTCGGTGGCACTTCAGTGGCCAATGTGACCTCTATTATTTCTTTTTAAATAGGGGCAAATGTGATCCAGTCCATAGTTTAGCAGTGAGAGGTGAAAAGAACTTGCTAAGAAAGGATGGGTCCTGGAACAGCAGAGGGACAGCTGAGAGGCAGCCAGTGTTTCCTAAGGCCTCCCAGACGCCAGAGAGATGGCATAACCCTCAAAGCCAATATATGCCTGGGGAGCATTTGCCCAATCACAGCAAGTGGCCAGGGGAAGGTCCCTTCCAATCACTTGGTCTGATCCCCTTCACTTTATAGGAAAGGAAAGTGAATTCCAGAAAAAGAAAGTGATTTCTAGTGGTCATAGGGCTATCTCAGAATCAACTCTTTTCTTCTCCAAGTTTTTATTTAAATTCCAGTTAGTTAACATACAGTGTAATATTAGTTTCAGGTGTAGAATTTAGTGTGCATCAACTCTTTGATTTTCACTCCTCAGAAGCTGTAGACATTACGTTGCTAGAAATCATCAAAAACCAAAAGGCTGGATGTACATACTTGCTTAGTATTAGATGTGAACAAAAACAATCAGAAAAACTAGATCTAGCAAAAAACATCAATGTAGTAGAATAACATAGGTGATGGGAGCTTTCTTTCAAAGTGATTATGGTCTATAACCAACCATAAGAGCCTATGGGATACTTCAAGATAAACGTACACTTCCCTAAAGGGAAAAAATTCACTTTAAGGTCACTGTAACAGAAATAAAACCAAATTACTATGTATTGTATTAGCTAAGTAAGTTTAAAAGGGAGCTAAACTAGTGTAGGAGGTGGGACAGGACTGATACTCCTTTTAAAGATAAAAATAAAAGACCAACAACGAAAGTATAAAAACTTCCAGATGACACCAGATTCATACTTAGGTAAAAACAGAACAGAGAGAGGACCTGTAAACTAAGAGCTTATCCATATACGTAATGAGCCAAATCTAATCAGATAACCATACCATTCTTGAGAAACTCTTTTGAGCTGTCAGCAGCATCCTGAAGCCTAAAGATGCCACCTAGGGGATAAGTTTTAGATGTAGTTCACTCCCTTAACAAGGTCAGCCCATTCCACACAAAGTTAGATCAAACAGCATACTTGGGAAAAATTACTTTTGAAATTGAGTTTTCAATTCTTCTGTTAAGGACTGTCTTTAAACAACCATCAGGCCAAAAGATGCTTCCATGTTTTATCCGGGAAATACAGTAGGCATATTTTTGATGGAATTTTAATGAAAGGATAATGAAAAACTAGAATTATTAGCTTAACCTCTAACATTGAGCTAAGTATTACGTACCCTGGGCAGCCCATTAGAATCACCTGGGAGCTTTAAAAAGTTCTAATACCCTGGTCCCATCCCAGACCAATTACATCTCAGGGATGGCGTTCAGGTTTCAATACAGTTTTAAAGCTCCCCAGGTGATTCCATTGTGCAGCCCAGTTAGGAATCCACTGCCCTGCAGGGAGTTAGTCTAAATATTGAATATCAAATTGTCTTAATTAAAGCAGGGTAAACTAACCAGGCTCTCAGGAGTATAATAACCGGAAATGTCACCCAATTGAATACAAAACTGTAATTTTAACAATTTGTCTTTTTAAGTCAAACATACCCAGATTTCTTTGTTTTTCCCTCTCCAGACATTTCCACAGCAGATAAAACTACCTCTCAAGTTCAGATAGTTTTTCCTCATTTTACTTATGGTGAGTATGAGATACAAACTAAGTGAGAATGAGCAATCTCATCCCCACTCCCCCACCCTCCTTGGTTGGCCTTTCAAACCAGAAAAATAAGCGAAGAATAACTTCTCTTAAATGTTTCAAAACAAAATAATTAAAATTGTATCTTTGGGTAAACAACCATGAAACTCAATGAGATATTTCCTTTATTTTTTAATAGTCACAGACTTAGGGTCAGTCATGGAAATAGCTGCATAGTTTTGACTCTGCCAAACGGTTCAGTGAAATTACATCACAGGAGGGTTGTGCTCTGTGGGAGTCCTGAATAGCATGCACCCCTCTGGCCATTCAGGCACCTGCCTGCTGAGCTGTGGAGTGGTAGCTTTTCTCCAGGATGTGAACTCTCCCTCATTATGTAGCATCATGACAATTTGCCCAGCCTAATTGGGAGGCGATTACCCAACGATGGATGAGGACACCCAATAAGCAATAATGAAAAAGACAGCTTTAATAGTCCTGAAGGCTTGAAATTTCTCCCAAGAAAAATATCAGGGGAGGTGGCTAGATTACTGGGTTTCTAAGAAAAGGGTAACTCTCTGCCATGGAAGAGATTAAATCTTTAAAGCAGCCATGAAAATAAGAATAAAAAACCTTCCAGCCAACAAATGTTATTTAATGAGTCTCTTTCTCTCCAGAAGACATTCAAATAGTAAAGGGAACGAAATCAGCACTCCCCAGTTGCCTGGTACAAATACTGACTCATTCCAGATGGAGAGAATAGTTGTAAAACCACTACAATATTTGGACTCCAGGTGATGGTGGTATGTTTCTTTCCTAATACAAATGTGTGAGAATACCACTAAGCAATAAAAAGGAAGGCACACATGCTACAACATGGATAAGCCTCAAAAACACTATGCTCAAAGAAGTTGTACCATCCCATTTATAGAAAATGTCCATAAAATGCAAATGCTTAGACAGGAGACAAATCAGTGTTGCCCAGGGTTGAGGGTGGGTAAGGGAACTGTCAATGATGACAAGGGATCCTTTTGGGAGTAACGGATATTCTAAAACTGGCTTGTGGAGATGGTTGCACAACTCTGTAAACTCACTGAAAATCATGCATTTTACACTTAAAAGGGATGGATTTTATGGCATGTAAATTATTGGTTATTTTCTGGACTAAAATAAAATGCTATTCTTTGGATAAAACAAAACAAAAAAAACCACAAAACTATTTGGAAAACAAAAACAAAAACAAAAAACCAGCATCCTGCCACCTCTCCTGGGTCTGGAGGTAGTTCCTAGGCTGCCATGGAAGTCACTTGTCCGTCACACTCCCTGTGAATTCCGCTCTTTCTCCCGTTTCCACCTGTTAAAAGTTACCAGGATGAGGGAGGACACATTACCAAATCGGAGATTCTGTGCAATCACAACAGACCACAGGTCTGGGAATTTGGAAAGGCAATCAAGCGTAAATCCTTCCTGATCTAGAAAGGAAGAAAGGGCAGATACAATGAGGGGCCCGGGCCACCTCAGGAGCGTGGCCTTACCCATTACGGTAAATGGAGCCCGCTGGGGAAAATCCGATTCCAGCAGAAACCAAGTCGGAAGGCTGGATCCCTAAGGTCGAAAGAATAACCAATCAGTTGACAGGGTTTCTAAAAATACCAGGCACGCATTGCCAAACCCAGGTTGCTTTTACTTTAGAGTAGGAACTCCATTTCCACGGGAGCACGAAGTTGGCAAGTTTGGTTCTGAGGCCGCGTGGAGCTGGTAGCTCTCCGGGGGCGCAAGGCCTCTGGGCGGACAGCGGCCCTGCGCCCCCTCAGCCGCTTCGGCTTCGAAGCAGAGCCCAGGTTCCTCCGCGAGGGCCGCGGCTCCGCCGTCGGAACCCGCGCGGGGTCCGGCCCTCCCTCGCCCGGGTGAGGCTGGCCGCGCACGTCGGGCAGCCGCCCCGCCCGGCGCGCAGTCAAGCCTGCGCGGCCGGCGCCGTGAACCCCGGGCTCACCCCGCGCGTCTCCAGGCACCGGCCCAGCCGCCGTCCTACACTCGTTCCGACACCCCTGACGCCGAGTCCCGCGGGGGCCCCGAGACGCTGACCCCGGGCCTTCGCCCCTCCCCTAGGGACGGACGCGGCGTCCAGGGGGCGGAGGTCCGCGCTGCGGGGGGGAGGTGCCTCGGCGCGGGCCTCACGCCCGGACGGGGAGGGGGTGGGGGCGGAGCTGGACGGCCGACGCGCAGCCCGGGTGGCAGGCTCCCAGCCCCTCCTCGCGCGCCCCCCGCACAGTGCTCATGCGCGCGGCCAGGCCTTTATAGCGGCGGCGGGAGACGCACTTCCCGCACTCGGGCGCCGCCAGGAGGCTCCCACTCAGGTGCGGACCCCTGGGCGTCCGGCGGTGGGCGTGCGGGTCCCTGACACCTGCCTATCCGAGTGTCTCCTTTGTCGTTCCCAGCTTCTTTCTGTCTTGATATCGCACCCCCTCTCCCGGGCCGGGGTTGCACATCGATGCTGGGTTTGGCTCGATTTGCAGCCAGAGCATCGCCTCCAGATAGAGAGGCGCAGGCTCCCGGGCAGCGGCCTCTTAGGTCACCTCCCCCCCTCCACCGCCCCTGGGTTTCCGAGGGGTGCGGGATCTCCAAGGGGAGGGCGGGCGCAGTGTGGTGGGGAAGTAGGGGCCTCCGTTCCCGGGAGCCTCCCTCGCAGTCTCCCTGTCTCCCAGGTCCGAGGAGCCCCTCCACTACCATGTCTGCAGCCTGGATCCCAGTTCTCTGCCTCGGTGGGTACGCGCCCCTCCCCACCCCCTTCCCGTCGCACCAAGCGGGGCGGAGGCTGGAGCCCCCCTCGCGCTGTCCTTTCTTCGCAGGTGTCTGTCTGCTGCTGCTGCCGGAGCCTGCGGGCAGCGAGGGAGCGGGTGAGTTGCGGGTTCCCCTGTTGGGGAAGCAGGGCTAAGTCCAGGCGGTGGGAGGGGTTGGGGGCCGGCAGGTAGAGGAGCACTCAGACTGAGCCCCTAGACCTTGGCCCCGGGGACCAAAGCTGGAGGGCGCACACCCACCCATACCCACGGCGTATCTACTCCGGCTTACCCATTTCTCCCACGCGAGGGGGCCCCTGGTTCCCGAAGGGGACGTTCTTCCCAAGGCGCGGAGAAGGAAGCGTCCCCGAATCTACACTCACATCGCGGGAGGCACCTGGCAAGCCGAGCATCGGCATCGAAAGGTCAAGGCAGGGGAGTATTCGTTGAGTCCTGCCGAGTGGCACACTAGTCTCGGGTTGTCTCCGGCGTTTGAGGTCAGGAAGAAGCCTCCCAGACCCGGCTTCACACTGTCAGAGCTGACAGAGACAGAGATGCTTACATCCTTGTCCCACCTTGCTTGAACTCCTGGTTTCTAGGAGTACCCCCTATTTGTAGCCCATTTCATATTGGAGAGAGTCTAAAAACAGTTTGTTCCACATGTAAAAGTCCGAGTATGGGTGGGTGTGTTTTCTACAATATAAATGGCAAACTCTTTTACAAAATCTGTCGTGTTCTTCTTGAAAGGAGAAATGAGGGTAAGCATTGCACTGGGCTGTTTTCAGCACCCCACCCCCACCCCACCCCCACACACTCTCTCTCTCTCTCTCTCTCTCTCTCTCTCTCTCTCCCTCTCCCTCTCCCTCTCCCCCCTCCCTCCCTCCCCCTCTCTCCCTCACTCAAGTGAGTGTTGGCAGCTAAAGGCAGAGCCTCTGATGACCCGGAAAGTGGGAGGAAGGATTAAGGCTGTTTGATCACATGTATAAGGCTCACAGGTATGAGGCTACTGTTGTGGGTAAGGATTTTAACTTCCCCAGCAATCTAGAGTGTTTCAGAGCTAAGGAATCCGCATTTTAGCTGGCATTCTGCCTTCCCTTCCAATAGAGATGTATAGTTCAGGGTGCAGCTCAACATAGAAAGCTCATAGAAAAGGGTCATTGGTAGAGGCAGGCTACTCAAGTGGGCAGATGACCAGACAGTATTACTCTGTCTTGGAAAAAAAAAAAAAAGAAAAGGTGCTTTTTTGGTTTTTTATTAACATTTGTTTCAAAAAGGTTTGGATAACCACAATTTCTTGTGTTTGAAAAATAGTATTTAATAACATTATTCTCAACTTAATATTTATAGTAAATTGATGAGTTAACATATTATATTGTTACTTGCTGCCAATAACTTGTGTCTACCAAACATCTTTTATAGTAAGAACTTCAATTCTTGATTAGTTTGGGTTGGTATGTAAAATTTGAGAGTATTAACACTTTTCTAAAAATGCATTCACTGCATGATAAATCTCTCTCGACAGATTTGGAGCAGAATTAAGCGGGTTCAATTCAGATAAAAATGCTTCACTTCATAGAGACCAACTTCCCTGTTTCCTATCCTGCAGGAGTTGGGCTGTGTGACCTAGGGCAAATTAACCCCATTGCTTTAATTTCTGCATCTGTAAAATGAGTGATTGAGCTAAAGGACATTTGTAAAGGGAAACATCTGTTCACTGGCTTGTTTAAATTAAGATACAATTTTTGCAAACAATGAATCATGGAACACTACATCAAAAACTAATGTATGGTGATTAATATAACATAATGAAAATAAATTAATTAAGATACAATTTTAAGGCACTGCATTTGGAAAAAAACTGGTGTAAATGGTCCTCGAAGCAAAGGATGGGACCTTAGAGGTTTGTGCATGTGTCTATGAAAATGTTTCTCATTGGGGTGCCTGGGTGGTTTAGTCGGTTAGGCGTGCGACTCTTGATCTCAGCTTAGGGCTTGACCTCAGGATCGTGAGTTCAAGCCCTGCATTGGGCTGCACACTTGGTATGGAGCCTACTTTAAAAAAAAACAAAAAGGGAAATGTTCCTCACAGGCTCAGCCCAGATTTTAATATCTTTACCTCAGGCACCTGTGTCCATAGTTGTTTCAGTAATTGAGATTTTTATTTTTCTAGAATGAATTAATAAATGGTGAATGACTAATGTCATTTTCTAGTTCTGTTATATTTCCAATTATGTATTCCCAAACTGATAAGAATTGAGAAGATTCTTCCAATAGGCTTTGTAGTGGCTGAGGACTAGATTAAATTGGAAAACCGGTTTTTGGGTAGCTAAAATTTGGAATGGTGTGGAACCATACATACATTAATATTCTTAAGTGTAGAAACTAGGGAGATAAATCTTCAATCTCCTACCCTAGTTCCCACCCCACCCCACCCCTGACACCCCTCAGAATCCTACGAATGTCATTACACTCCATCCTTTCTTTTTAGTTCCCATTGCTATCACATGCTTTACCCGAGGCCTGGACATCAGGAAAGAGAAAGCAGATGTACTTTGCCCAGGGGGCTGCGCTCTTGAGGAATTCTCTGTGTTTGGGAACATAGTGTATGCATCTGTTTCAAGCATATGTGGCGCAGCTGTCCACAGGTAAGCTGAACCACGTAAGGGGAGAGAAATCCAAGTGTAATAATATCCTTTCCCTCTTTAGCCAAATGGACCCCCCCCACACCTCCTTTCTTTTGGTACCAGTATTGGCCACAGAAGACAGATACATTTTTAAGGTTTCCCTGGATATCCCTGAAGCACCAGCAACACAAAGGAAGCTTTTTGACAAAAGGCAAATTGTATTATTTCTTGGTAGCTAGATCCCTATAATTTTAGAACATTCCTACTAATGTAATATATTAGTGAGTTTTTACTATGTGCTAGACATTGTTTTTAATTTCCGTGACAACTCTACAATTGTAGAGTAGGTACAATTTTATTCCATTTTATAGATGAGAAAACTGAACTCAGACAGTTGCCAACATCTTGCCACTGTTAGCAAGGGCCCAAACCGGAACTGAGAGCCCAGGCTGCCTCCAGAGCCCATATTCACCACCCACTCTGCTATCCTGCAAAACTTTTTTTTTTTTTTTTTTAATGAAGTCCAAGGACATATAAAGTACCTTGGAAAACTAAGAAAATTATTTGGTTCTATTAACTCTGAATCTCTGAGCTGTAGGGAACAGGATCCTACAGGTATGTTCCTATCAACATTTAAGAAGTTTGACAGCACAATACCATTTCTCCCAGGCATATTTTGTACCTGTGTAAGCAAGTTTTTCAAAAGGCTGGCAGCATCCATATAGATCTTCCCTGATGAACTGTTTTCTTTTCTTTTCTTTTTTTTTTTTTTAAAGATTTTATTTATTTATTTTAGAGACAGAGCACAAGAGGGGGGAGAGGGAGCGGGAGAAGCAGACTCCCTGCTGAGCAGGGAGCCGGATGCGGGACTCGATCCTGGGACTCCAGGATCATGACCTGAGCCGAAGGCAGTTGCTTAACCAACTGAGCCACCCAGGCGCCCATCTTTTTTTTTTTTAATATTTTATTTATTTGACAGAGAGAGACAGAGAGAGAGGGAACACAAGCAGGGGGAGTGGGAGAGGGAGAAGCAGGCTTCCTGCCAAGCAGGGAGCCCGATGCGGGGCTCGATCCCAGGACCCTGGGATCACAACCCGAGCCAAAGCAGATGCTTAATGACTGAGCTACCCAGGCGCCCCGATGAACTGTTTTCCTGATTAATCAGAACAATAGATGTAACATGGCACTAGAAGTCAGTCAGATACCCCTGAAAAAGCGTGGGTGGAATATCAGCTGCTTTTCTGTGTTACAGGGGAGTAATCAGCATCTCAGGGGGACCTGTGCGAATATATAGCCTACCAGGTCGAGAAAACTATTCCTCAGTAGCTGCCAATGGCGTTCAGTCTCAAACACTTTCCAGATGGTCTGCTTCTTTCACAGTGACAAGTAGGTACAATTACATTATTCTTACTTTTGTGTAAATATTGCTTCACCCTCCCCCCACCAAAAAGAAAGTTCTCTGTTTTTCTTAGTCCAATCTCTTTGACTCTGATGAAAAAGCCTACAATCAAAACTCAGAGGAGTCAACAATGGGTTAGAGTCAGGGGACTGGACAGGCAAAGACCCACTCAAGATAAACTTGGCTGCATGCAAGAAGAATAATCTTGCTGTTAGAAGATTGCAGTAGAAGCTTGCATTGTCTGAAGTGTCTGGGTGGCTCAGTCAGTTAAGCATCTGACTCTTGATTTCAGCTCGGGTCCTGATCTTAGGCTCATAAGTTCAAGCCCCATGCTGGGCTCCACACTGGGAGTGGAGCCTACTTAAAGAAAAAGAAAAAGAAACTTGCCTTGTTTGCAATCAGAATGCCCTGACATTTACCAGGTAACATTAGATCAAAACACTAGTGAATGAAAATGAATATGAATTCATTTTTGGTGATCCTTTTAAAATATGATTTAATAGCTAAAAACTCATTTTGGTTCTTTGAAAGTAGCATGAAGCAAGTATTGATGTAATTGCCATCACTCGATTATATTTACCATTCCATAGACCCCTAAATTATATTCATTATGCTTTGATGGTAAAGAAGGAAGAGGAAAAAATAGTCTTCTCTTTATTTTTATCAGAAGGAAAAAGTGGTACTCAGGAAGCCACAGGACAAGCAGTGTCCACAGCACGTCCACCAACAGGTATGAAATATGGAAGCTCTCTCCTAGTTGCCTGGCACAGCATTTGGAAATTAAAAAATAAACGTGTTGTTGATAGCTTTCCTTTTAAAGGAAATTGGTATTAAACACAACAGGGGCACCTGGGTAACTCAGTCGGTTAAGCGTCTGACCTTGGCTCAGGTCATGATCTCAGTGGGAGGGGCAGAGGGAGAAAGAAAGCAGACTCCCCGCTGAGTAGAGAGCCTGACCCAGGGCTCAGTCCCAGGACCCTGAGATCATGACCTGAGCCGAAGGCAGACGCTTAACTGACTGAGCCACCCAGGTGCCCTCAAATAAATAAAATCTTTAAAAATTAAAAAAAAAAGGGGGTGGCTCAGTCGTTAAGCATCTGCCTTCAGCTCAGGTCATGATCCCAGGTCGTGGAATCGAGCCCCGCATCGGGCTCCCTGCTCAGCAGGAAGCCTGTTTCTCCCTCTCCCGCTCCCCCTGCTTGTGTTCCCTCTCACGCTGTGTCTCTCTCTGTCAAATTAATAAATAAAATCTTTAAAAAAATAAAACAGGGGCGCCTGGGTGGCTCAGTTGGTTAAGCGACTGCCTTCGGCTCAGGTCATGATCCTGGAGTCCCTGGATCGAGTCCCGCATCGGGCTCCCTGCTCAGCGGGGAGTCTGCCTCTCCCTCTGACTCTCCCCCTCTCATGCTCTCTCTATCACTATCTCTCTCAATAAATAAATTAAAATCTTTAAAAAATAAATAAAAAATAAATAAAACAAATATCTTATGGTTACTGGTATATTACATAAAGAAACATATACTTTTTTATTTCAAATTCATATCCTTCTATTTGCAATTATAAACTCTGCTACCAAACATTCTCTTGAAGTCCTACTATTTCTGATTTGATAAACCCCATGCCTAGAAACTGGACAAAGTAAAAGTACCATGAACTTCCTAGTTGCATTTGCCATATGCAAAAAGGAATTAGCATGGGTCCATTTTAACAAATAGCCAGGGATCTCTTTTCCTAAGACTGTGGCAGTTGTTTTTTTTTGGTTTTTTTTTTTAAGATTTATTTATTTATTTGAGAGAGAGCACAAGCCAGGGGAAAGGGCAGAGGGAGAGGGACAAGCAGATTCCCCACTGATCAGGGAGCCTGACATAGGGCTTGATCCCTGAGATCATGACCTGAGCCAAAGGCAGACACTTAACCGACTGAGTCACCCAGGCGCCCCAAGACTGGCAGTTCTAAAGTCAAAGGAATTAAGAACATTAGAATCTAACTCGAGTTTCCAGTCCTGCCTCAACTGTGGGTTTGAGATATCAAGTCCTGAATTAGTGGCATATCAAATATATAGGCCTACAACAGTTCTGACTTGTTTCTTTGCTGGGGCATTGCTTCCCCAGTCCAGAAAACCATGAGAAAATTAATTTTTTTTAGGAAATTAATTTTTTAAAAACAAGTATTATTTTTAAGAATGACACTCCCTGTCATGAGTTTTTTCCCATGTGGGCTTCTTGCTATGAAACTCTCTTCCTTCACTAATGCCAAGTGCTTCCTTGGTTTCAGGGAAACGACTAAAGAAAACACCTGAGAAGAAAATTGGCAATAAAGGTAAGAGTCCAGATACCCATTTGGGAAAGTAACTTTCACTCTCCCTCCCTCCCTCTCTCTTGAAACTGCTAACAGAAAGACTTGTTTGGGTATTCACAGACTGTAAAGCAGACATTGCATTTCTGATTGATGGAAGTTTTAATATTGGGCAGCGCCGATTTAATCTACAGAAGAATTTTGTTGGCAAAGTGGCTCTAATGTTGGGAATTGGAACAGAGGGACCACACGTGGGCCTTGTTCAAGCCAGGTACCAATCTTGTTAAAATGGGTGGAGACTTGATAAATGATTAATCCTTTTAGTGGATACATGCATTTCAGTTCAATATAAACGTATTGAGTGTGGACTATCTGAATTCCCAAACTATGAATACAGGGTTTAAGACTGCTAAGTAGACTAGGTAGGTCTAAGTGCTTCCTTTTTGGAATAAAAAGATTGAGAATTATATGCTATTTGAGGACCAGAAGGTAAACTAAAAGGTTTTGTTGCTCATACAGATTACATCTGCATAATATACTCTACTCAATTCTTAATTCCTCTTTGCTGAAGGAAGAAATGATCTATCCCTCCTCCCTATTCTGTCATTCTTTTAAACATTTAGTATAGTTCCTTGGAGATCTGAAGCTCCACCTTTTTAATTTTGTTCATTTAAAAATAATATCGATGGCTTTTAGGATTATAATATGCTCACTATAGAAATTTGAAAAACATATAAAGCACAAAGAAAACCAATTTCCCAAATATGCCCCTCATAGATAATCACTATAAAATGTTTTATATCCTTTATTTTTTTTTAAAGATTTATTTATGAGAGAGAGAGAGAGAAAAAACATGAGCCGAGGGAGTGGCAGAGGAAGAGGGAGAAGCAGACTCCCCACTGAGCAGGGATCCATCCCAGGACCCTGGGATCATGACCTGAGCCGAAGGCAAACGTTTAACTGAATGAGCCACCCAGGCGCTCCTCCTTTCAGTATTTTAAGAAAATTTGTACATGTGTATGTGTGTGTGTGTGTGTGTATAATTGAAGTATAGCTGACACACAATGTTACCTTAGTTTCAGGTGTACAACATAGTGATTCAACATCTTTATATGTTACACTATGCTTACTGTAAGTGTAGCTACCATCTGTCTCCATAGGATGCTATTACAATGCCACTGACTACATTCCTTTTATTCCTTTTATTCTCCTGACTTACTCATTTCATGACTGGAAGCCTGTAACTCCCACTCTTCTTCACCCATTTTGCCTATCCCCCACCCCTCCTACATAGGTGTGTTGCTTTTTCAAAAGCTCCAACTATAAAAATGAATTATGTCCTGTTTTTTAACCCTTAATCATTTGAGCATTTTACCAGATCACAACTACTCTTCAAAAATGATGTTTTGGGATGCCTGGGTGGTTTAGTCGGTTAACCATCTGACTCTCGATTTTGGCTCAGGTCATGATCTCAGGGTCGTGAGATCCAGCCCTGTGTGGGCTCTGTGCTGGGCATGGAGTCTGCTTAAGATTCTCTCTCTCCCTCTGCCCCCTCCCCCACTCACCCATGCCACTCACACACTCTCAAAAAAAATTTTTTTATAATGTTCCTTTGCATGGTATTTAACCATTCTTCTGTTTTTTCTTGTTGTTTTTTTTCCCACCATTACACATTACATTATGATTAACATACTTATGTCATCCTGTGCCATCTTTGATTAGTTCATTAGACTAGATTCCTGAAAGTGAAATTGGGTCAAAGTGTTCTGACATTTTTAAGGCTTCTGATGTAAAGTTAAATTGCTTTCTAGAAAGTTGATCCAGTTTAAACTGCTGTCAGCAGTGTGTAAGGGTAGCACCAGTACTACAAATATTAATTTCTATTTCATTCTTATGTTATTTTTTACAACTGGTTCTTAATTTAGATAGTTTTTTTTTTGGTAGGAGAATTTAACTTTGTTTTCTACATAATTTAACCATTTGTCCCATACCTTTAAAATAAATGAGCTTCTTATTCCATTGATTTGAAATACCAATTTTATATACAAGTTTAGGCAAGTCAGTTTCCTTGATCTATAAGCTAATTCCACATCTTTTCCACAATGTTTTGATTATTGTAGCTTTATTGTACATTTTACATCTCAGGGGGCAAATTCCCCTCAGTACTTTTCTTCTTAATTTTTTTCTTTGCGATTTGTATCCAAGTCTTTTTCAAGACGAAACCTACACTATCTTGTACATTCAAACAAAGACTAGCTTCTCTATAACTTCTTGGCTTACAGCTTTCCTACTTTAGGAAGAACATCAGAATAAACTATATCAAGAGTTTATATTTAAGCAGGATAACAGAATATATCATTAAGGATGCAAAAACAAGACTAAATCTCAAATCACAATTTGGATAGTTGAAAAGTGACCATTAAACTGAAAAGGTTATCAACCCATAATATCTGATTTTGTGACCCAGCATTCCAGCAGATATACAGAAATACAACCAGTGCTATATTTCTCTCTCAAAACTCTTGACTTAATGTTGATTGATAATACTAAGATCTTAAAATTTTACACTTAATGAAATACTGACTTATCTAAAAACTAAACACAAAAAGTGTTTAGTTGGTGCTTTTAACTGTTTTTACTCAGCATGGTCTCTGCTGAACACAGGGTAGTGATAAAAGTGAGCTGAAAAAAAAAGTGAGCTGAAATCCTTCTATTAAATATGGAAAATCCCAAATATTATAATATACATTAAGATTGGTAATGTTGGGGCGCCTGGGTGGCTCAGTCGTTAAGCGTCTGCCTTCGGCTCAGGTCATGATCCCAGGGTCCTGGGATCGAGCCCCGCATCGGGCTCCCTGCTCGGCGGGAAGCCTGCTTCTCCCTCTCCCACTCCCCCTGCTCGTGTTCCCTCTCTTGCTGTGTCTCGCTCTGTCAAGTAGATAAATAAAATCTTAAAAAAAAAAAAAGATTGGTAATGTCAATATCCTTTATTACAACAAAAATTCAATATTGTAATCCTTCATAATTTATTTTCTTATACCTTCTCATTTTTAAAATGTTGGCCCCAGTGTCCTTGAAATTGCCTCTTCTGACCAGAAACTGTGGAGTACTTAATAGGCCCATTCTGTTGAGTGCTACCAGGGTCTCACACTGGAACAGACCTAACCTCACACCCAGCCACCTTCCAACTCTGTGCTGCCCAACTCTGCAGATTTCCATTAAGCCCAGTGTTCTGAGCCAGGCCTGGTTTGAGGGGCACCATACAGGTTAGGCATGGACTCTGGTGTCAGACAAACCTGAATTTGAAGTACAGCTATGTTTTGTTGGGCAAGTTACCTAAATGCTCTGAGCCTCCGTTTCTTCATTTATATGATAGGGATAATAGTTTCTACCTTGTAGAGTTATGATGAAATGAGATGATATATATTATATGTATATAGCATATCACCCACAATAAAGTAAACCCTCAAGGTAGCAATGGTTTTTGTTACATTTCCGCAAGATGCCTTAAAATTCAAGTAAGGATGCAATACCTTAATTGACTGTATACTATGGGATTAAGAAAGAAACTTAGGCATTGTCTAATTTAAAGACTTTTTTTTTTAACATATATAATGTTGCTTGTTTTACCTTTCCAGTTCTCCCTAGATAACATTTTTTCATTTTTCCACTTAGTGAACATCCCAAAATAGAATTTTACTTGAAAAACTTTACATCAGCCAAAGACGTTTTGTTTGCCATAAAGGAAGTAGGTTTCAGAGGGGGTAATTCCAATACAGGTAAGTAGACTTTGGCCCCTGGGATGTAACACAAGAGAGGGTAATGAGTGATCAGACCTATAAAACAGTTTTAGGCTCTTTTATATAAGCAGATGTGAACCTCTTCCTCCTGACACTGAAATCTTGGCTAGATTTGTAGTCGATCATCTAAGATACTCAATTTGTAATGGAAAATAGGCCAAAGGGCTAATTAATATTGCTTGTTTAAAACACAAAAAAGTATTGTGCTTTATAATCCTTATATTGGATTATATTGGATATATATTATGTTCAGCATGTTAAAAAGAAGCAAAGATCAACAGACTGATTTAACAAATGGAGACGGGGCAGAAAGAACTAGAGAAGCACTACAGACCCTTTGAAGGAACATTTCTTGTTCGGAGTCACTAGTGGTACTAGTCAGTCAGCGAGGGGCTAGACAGAGAGCAAAAGTACAGGAGTGGGAGTCAGTTGGGTTTCTGACTGGTGATTGACGTACAGTAAGGAAACAGGCTTCTGGGAGGTGATGGGGGAAGTAATGTGGGTTGTGAAGACCAAACAAATAAGCCTGATGGATAAAGTTTCCCAACTACTATAGAACCAAGTTCTATGTAAGTTAAATTCTTAAACTTTGGTGGCATCAAGTTGGTACAGGGAAATGGAAATGTCATTTGAGCGGTGGTGCTGTTCCAGCCTGCTTCTTTTTCAAACCTAGGAAAAGCCTTGAAGCATACCGCCCAGAAATTCTTCACAGCAGACACTGGAGTAAGAAGAGGGATCCCCAAAGTGGTGGTGGTATTTATTGATGGCTGGCCTTCTGACGACATTGAGGAAGCAGGCATTGTGGCCAGAGAGTTCGGGGTCAATGTATTTATAGTTTCTGTGGCCAAGCCTATCCCTGAAGAACTGGGGATGGTTCAGGATGTTGCATTTGTTGACAAGGTAAGGAGGTGAGGGTGTCTTGTTATGGTAGTGATTTAATTCTGGACCTCGAGGCATAGTGCTGACTGGCTCTTATCTGAATTAACTTTGAACAGTCAAGACAGAATGTTTTTTATAATTGTTTTAATGTTTCTATAATTTTTTTTTAAAGATTTTATTCAACAGAGAGACAAAGCGATAGAGGGAACACAAGCAGGGGGAGTGGGAGAGGGGAAGCAGGCTTCCCGCTGAGCAGGGAGCCCCATGTGGGGCTCGATCCCAGGACCCTGGAACCATGACCTGAGCCGAAGGCAGACGCTTAACAACTGAGCCACCCAGGTGCCCGTAATGTTTCTATAATTTTTAAGAAACAACTTTTGATCTCTTTTCCCTCTCCCTCATTAGGCTGTCTGTCGGAATAACGGCTTCTTCTCTTACCACATGCCTAACTGGTTTGGTACCACAAAATATGTAAAGCCTCTGGTTCAGAAACTCTGCACTTATGAGCAAATGATGTGCAGCAAGACCTGTTACAACTCCGTGAACATTGCCTTTCTAATTGATGGTTCCAGCAGTGTTGGAGACAGTAATTTTCACCTCATGCTTGAATTTGTTTCCAACATAGCCAAGACTTTCGAAATCTCAGACATTGGTGCCAAGATAGCTGCTGTACAGTTCACCTATGATCAGCGCACAGAATTCAGTTTCACTGATTATAGCACCAAAGAGAATGTCCTAGCTGTTATCAGAAACATTCGCTATATGAGCGGTGGGACAGCCACAGGCGATGCCATCTCCTTCACCGTTAGAAACGTGTTTGGTCCCGTGCGGGAGAGCCCCAACAAGAACTTCCTGGTAATTGTCACAGACGGCCAGTCCTATGATGATGTTCGAGGCCCTGCTGCTGCTGCACACGATGCAGGTAAGGTTCTTGTCCTTCATCTGGGTAGGGAATTGAGGGCTTCAGTGAGTTTTGTAAATATAAACTTAAGCATTTATTTTATTGAACAAACATCTGCATTATGGCAGTCACTGTTCTAAGAGCTTTACCCAACATTAACTGATTGAGTTGTCAAACCAGCCCAATGAATTTCATTCTATGGATAAGGAAACAAATTTCCTCAAAACCACACAGCTAGCAAGTGGTGAGGCCAGCATTCACACCCAGGCAGTCTGGCTGAGTCCACACTCCTCATCGCTGTATTGTTGGGAGAATGCCCAGGAGAACCATGTCATGTGTCAGGAAAACATGTTACAAGTGCTTAGACTTTAATTCGATTCCATCTAAACTTCCTTTTTAATATCTTTTTCTTTTTGAGATAATAAAAACACACTCTAATGTGAAAGGGTACAAAAAGGTCTTCTTTCTCCCTTACCCCAACCTTAATATTACTTTTGGCAAAGGCCACTCGTTCCTGAAAACATCAGCATAATGTGTTGCTGAGATCAAATAGGGCAACAAAAAGCTGGCATTCCCTTTCCTGGGATAAAACTGAGTGATTGCAGTCCAATAATACTTAAAAAACAAAAACGCTAACTTGGGAGAGGGGAATTAGCAGCCTTGCATTTTTCTATACTCTTACATATATCCTTTTCCCTATTTAATTCCTAATGACTTAACCTTTTCCCTTTGATACATTTATTAGCACGTTAATGTACTTATATATTGATGGAATACTGTTATTTAGTGGGTAAACTGATATATGGAATTTAAGCTATACGTTGGCTTATTTTTATAGATCTGGCTTATTTTATACATCAGCAACTAACCCAGATCAAAGACCTGTTTGCTGTCATACTCCTTAAAAATGCGGCTTATAGGGGCACCTGCGTGGCTCAGTCCATTGAGCTTGCAACTCCTGCTTTCGCGTCAGGTCACGATCTCACAGTTGTGGGATCAAGCCCCACGTGGAGCTCGACACTCCATGGAGAATCTGCTTGAGGGTTTCTCTCCCTCTGCCCTTCTCCCCACTTGCACATGCACGCTCTCATAAATAAATTTTTAAAAATGTAGCTTACTGATATAATTTATGGTTAATAGGCTTGGCTTCAGGCTAAATTAAGTGAACTTCACTAATTCAAATATATTTTCCCTAATTAGTTGAACTTCAGGAGGTTGGGCCACACGATTGTCATGAAAATTATCCTTTAGTGATAGTAAAGTCAAAGTTACCAAGTTAACAAAAGCCAGAATACAGAGTAGGCTTTCAGGGCTGGGTCATAAGCTGTAATTATGTATTTGGTCCAAGCTAACCACTCTGAGCTTGAATTCAATCTACAAGGGAGGAAACCTGAGGGAAGAATTTTTTTTTTTTTTTTTTGCCAGGTGAGTATTGACTGGGTGTTAATAGTTTCAAGGAGCTTTTATATAAACTAAACCTGCTTTATTTATAGCTTAAGTATTCACAACTCTTGGCACAGAATACCACTAGAAGGGGGATGAAGTCTTAGAAGCTCTTTCAGAAACTCTCAAAACATTATAGGGAATTTCACCCAAAAGAAAGATGGTAAACAACTACTGCACTTGGGATTGAGGTGAATCAAACTAATGTAGTTATCACCCTAGCCAAAATGTATTCAGAGTAAAAGCCTTCCAGTAGCACAAGGGAATGCAGAGGTATGCCTCAGTGTGTATGTAACTAGAAGAAATTATTCCAGCTTCACAGACCTTTCTCTTTGGCTGTTTTTATCACCAGATTTTTGCTTTGGTCAAATTTCTGACTACAGGTCAGTTTGCCAATTTAATATACAAATCAAAATGGAAGAAAGCTCTCAATATCCACAGAGGCCTAGTCGCCATCCTTGGCAATGCAACAGCCTTAGAAAACTTCCATTTACGTATCCCAAATTTTGTGCCGTTCTTTCATGCTGTTAAATTGGCTAGGACGCCAGTAAAATAGAGTGAGGACAGTAGACAGCCCATTCTCATGCCAATCTCAGGAAGTTTTCACCGTTTCACTAAGTATGTTATTAGGGTTTTTATTTTTAATGATATTTATCAGCTTATCCAATATTTGTCAGTGATCATGTGATTTATCGGTTAATGTCGTAATTTATACTGATGGCAGAGCTTCTGTTTTTGATTCAATTGTCATTCTCATCACAGTGACTGTTAAAACCTACCTAACCATTTGGTGAAGGAGATTTAGTTCTTCAGACATTACTAGAGTGTTTTTCTATAACTGTTTACTAATTCATGAAAAATATTTACACCTGATTTTATATATAACCTGGAACTTGGTTTTAATTCACTTAAAAATATTTTCATTGTAGGTATCACCATTTTCTCTGTTGGTGTGGCTTGGGCACCTTTGGATGACCTGAAAGATATGGCCTCTAAACCAAAGGAGTCACATGCTTTCTTCACAAGAGAGTTCACAGGATTAGAACCAATTGTTTCCGATGTCATCAGAGGCATTTGTAGAGATTTCTTGGAATCCCAGCAATAATGGGGACATTCTGACAACGGAAAGAAAAAGTGCAAGAGGATAGAATGTATAAGTCATTTTCTCATAATACCAAAATACTACATAGCATACTAGGATCAGATACAAAACTATTATATTAAAAATGCCAACAGCTGTTTCAAGCAAGTAAGCATTCATTTAAAGCTACTACCTTCTAATGATAATTTAGAATTGTTAAACACTCTGCCGAGACTTCATAATCATGACCCTTAGAAACTCAGGAAAGAGGAAATATCATGCATCCAAATCTTAAGAATTCTAAAATGCATATTAAATGTATAGAAATGCAAATTCCATAGCTCAATAAAAGAATGATATTCAGAACAAAAGCAACATTCCTTCTCTAATCATTCTGTATTAAACATTTAAGGAAAATGAAAGTTAACTCAGTTGAAATGTTATTTTGCCCCAATAGATGTTGTCTTAAAACCAATCAACAATATTTGTTACTTAATATACTAAAAAGTTGTATAATTATGAATGAAATGGAAGGGAATTAGGCATGAAGTTTCTTTTGTAGTGTATTTTCATAATAACAGCGGAAGTATCACACTGAACAAGATAGCAGGATTGCCTGGTATTTTTCTATTTATATCCTTAATTTTATACGTGTATAGATATATTTGGCTTATACTCAAAGTCATCCATGTACTAAAAAAATAGCTAAGTTGGTAAATTTTTACTTACTACTTTCAAACTTGTAAACATTTGGCTGTGAGGAAGAGCACATATTAAAAATAGAACTGCAGGAAAAAATATTGTAGTTTGACTAAGCAATAAACTGTTAGTGACTAATTCTAAGCTGCTTTACTTTTATTATTCCAAGTATCTATCCCTGGGACATGGTAAAAAATCCTACATTCACCATTTTATGCAGAAAGACCAATTCTGAATTTTTTTTAAATTGTTATATTTATTCAATTTATTGAATGTCTCCTTTCTAGGCATTATACACAGCCACTACTACCAAGTTAAACAGCATGAGATGCTTTTGATTACTTAGTTCAACAAAAATGTCTTGTAGTTAACATTATTTTTACTTATATATGCTTGTAAAGTTGGTTTTTGAAAAGTGATCAGAATTCCCTTAATATAACTATCATTACCTCACCAAGAGCTCTCCCTTCAGATAAAGGTATTCTTTCATCTTGTCTGGCTCATCTTCTCTACAGAGGACCTGCCCTCTCCCTCATCCACCTAAGGACCCTATATCCCTTCACATATACACTGATCCTATCTGAAACAATTTACACGTTGACCTGAAAAAGGTGTTAACTGATTTACTGGAGTACACATACTAATTCTAAATCTTTGGAGTCTAACAATTCTATAGGTTGTATAAAAGGAATACAAGGACCACGTATCAGGCAGAACTGAAACTGCCTTTAATACTACATAAAAATTTGGCAAAATGGGGTATGGGAAGACAATAAACTGCCCCCCCTTAATAAAATGCCTCAAAGACGAATGATTCATTTAATAAGAATTTTCATTTAATTAAGCAAAAATGGGTTTAACCCTTTCCCTCCATAAACAGACCACAAATTCTTAGCTGAGTACCACTCCTTGAAAAATTAAATGAAAATCCAGCCTCCAAACTACAAGCATTTTTAAAGAAGGTAATTTTATAAAGGACAAAGTTGAGGCATCTGAGATAACCAGGGAAACTAACACTCTGACTTAACACTAAGAGCAGAAATGACCACTCTATTAAGTTACGATCAATTATTTTGTGTAAGTAAACAAGATAAAGGGTTAACAACTGAAAAGGAGTAAAAGAAGATTTTTAAAAAGATGTATTACAATCCAACTTCAGCAGGCATGCCTAAATTACAAATATGCTAGGCTATTTATAACATTTAAGGTGTTAAATGAGATGCTGGTCGTTAGTGGATAACTAACTTTGAAATGTGAGAAAACTACACAAAAATAAAGTATGAAAAAGGCAGATTATTATTAAATATTGAGAAAATCAACATATTAACATTTGTATATACAAATATTCTTAAACTTTATAAAGCACCATTTCATAGTCAAATCAATCTACAGAACTTCCCATGAGTCACAAATGGGAGCACACAAAATAAGACTTTCTCTTTTTGCATCCTTTAGTCTCTTCCAAACATTTAATACTGCAGAGAAAAATCAACCAAAGTAGAGAAAAGAAAAATAAACATATATACTAATTTTTATTCAGTTCAGTTTTAATACATCCCAAGAGGTGAATGTTTATGCACTGCAATGATGATAATCACATTTCAGTTAAACAGTAATGCACCGGTTTGGAATAGCTGCCAGAAACAATACTAGCTTTGGAAAAACTGTTATTTCCAAAACCAAGGAGAAAATATGCCTCTTACTTTGTTCATTAAGTTGAATCTTCAGAAAACCAAAAAACCTATCACTTTAAGAAAAAAAAAATTTAAAGATTTTATTTGAGAGAGAGAGAGATGGCGAAAGAGGGAACACAAGCAGGGGGAGTGGGAGAGAGAGAAGCAGGCTTCCCACAGAGCAGGGAGCCCGATGTGGGGCTCGATCCCAGGACCCTGGGATCATGACCTGAGCTGAAGGCAGACGCTTAACGACTGAGCCACCCAGGCACCCCACTTTAAAAAAATTTCTGAAAAATTTTAGTATTTCACCAGCAATGACTAAAATTGACACTTGGATTTTTACGTAGAAGACACAATTTCTCAATGTACACAATGTAATTTTTTTTGCACTAGGCATTCAAATAGAATTTTGCCACGTAAGTTTTCTGTTACCTTCTAATTCCATTTCCAATTTTCTTCAAAGAAAAAGGATATTACTTTGTTGAAGGAAAAAGTTTAAGATACTAATACTTAATATTTATAAGGACTTTTAATTAATGAGTAATGCAGTTTATTCTCTGCTTTGCTTTTTTGTGGAAACAGGTATGGCTAGATAAGAATGACAACACTATTAACTGAAACCCAGATTTCATAAATAGAACGTTTAAGGAAATGATTTAAAACTGGACCTCTGGGGCATGTGGGTGGCTCAAGTTGGTTAAGCAACTGCCTTCCGCTCAGGTCATGATCCTGGAGTCCTGGGATGAAGTCCCTGGGATGGCTTCCTGCTCAGCGGGGAGTCTGCTTCTCCCTCTGACCTCTCCCCTCTCATGCTCGCTCGCTCTCATTCTCTCTCAAATAAATAAAAACCTGGATCTCTTTTTCTTTTTTTGGTTATTGTGAATTATCTAACTTATTTTAATAGATTTTTTAAGATTCCCAAATGGAGTGAAATACATAGAAAATCATTCTTAATAGTGTTAACTGTTCTAAACTGTTCTAATCTTACTAGAGTCTCAATAAGCAATATAAAGTTTAACAGAACAGCATAGAAATGAAGGACTCACTGAGAAATCATCTCCATTTCCTGGTTTAATGATGGAGAGTAAAGTATTGCACTTTATTAAATAATCAACACAAAATAATGTAGCCAACAGTAACATACAGGTACACAATTTAATATTTATTATATGCATTTTATATACATTATTTTTCAATAGCTGTACGTT
This sequence comes from Mirounga leonina, assembly GCF_011800145.1. Taxonomy (NCBI): domain Eukaryota; kingdom Metazoa; phylum Chordata; class Mammalia; order Carnivora; family Phocidae; genus Mirounga; species Mirounga leonina. The sequence goes on along the minus strand of NW_023270839.1, from coordinate 692,468 downwards.
TGCTATGTGATACAATCTTAAAAATTTGCTGATTCATAGTTTGTAAAACAAAAACCTTACAAAACTCATCAAAACTCGCAAACTGATCAGAAAAGTTTTTGGAAGACTAGAAAAAATACTTTATTGTCTTAATCATGCATTACACAAACAAAATCTTTAGTTACACCATAAAATTAAGCACATCTGAAAAAATAAAACAGGGATAACTAGTCCAAACACAGCAGATTTCTGTATCCTGATTCAACTATTTTTGTGTCCTATTTGTAATGCAAATAAAATTTTACTCCAAATATTTTTAAACAACATAGTTTTTGTTTGGAATCATGATAAACCAAGATATGCATCTGGGGGAAATCACCTTGGTTTGTAACTTAAACTATAAAATATTCCATTTTTAGTCTATTTTAGACCATTCAAAGAGTTCCAAAATAGATATACAGGTTCCTTTAGCACATTAATAAAAGGATATAAAGACCAACAAAAAGTGAAATAAATAATAGGCTATTAGCAAGATGGATAATCCTTGATAAATAAACTTGTAAATACAGTAAGATGTACAAAATATCACATAGTGATAGGATGCCAAGATTAGTTCGTTTTTTTTCTTTTTAAAGAGTTCATTTGGAGTATTAAACCCCATTGTTTCATTTTAATACACTTAATAAAGTCCTTGGTTTATATGAAGACAATTATGTGATGATGAAGGTGATTTAGCATCTTTATGGAAGGACTTAGCTGAGCTGTATTAGGCAAAAGAAGGAAAAAGTGTGGTTACACGGCAGCGGGTCAGTGAGATCTCTGTGTTTTAGGGTTGTATAATGCAGAAAAACTTCAATACAATCTTGAGCACTGTTGTGACAGGCTAAATATATAAAAAGACTTATAAAAACTAGAATTTTATCCAAACATTTTGTGCAACTAATGCTAAAATATTTTAAGTTAAATTTTCTTTTTTTTTTTTTTAAAGCAAAATAAGTTTAAAAGGGAATCTGTGGCATTCAACTGATAAACAGAAAATCACTAAGAGATGAAAAAAAGCTACTCTTGGAGCTCACTTCCCCCCCAACAAGAGCACCACATTCCTAACCCTAAGGCAGCACACAGAGTCCAAAATAAAAGTCTTTTGTAAGATCAGACTCCACATTGGCTTAAAGATACCTAAAAAACAGACATACGCTCAGTTCATATCCAGTACAGGCCACAAATAATGGAGTCCTTTTTATTTGTCCCATGAGATACAGTAATTACAATTAAATTAATGAGCCTGACATTAAGATGTGATTTCCATCAATTTATGCCTGCCTTGAATAGCCTTCACCAGGCAGATCACATGTAGTGTCATATCAGTAACCTTTCTGATGGCAGTGATGCAGACCCTCTTTCTGTCCAAGCAAATCTGTTGTTAAGATGGGAGTTTTTGTTGATTCACACAAATACTTTGGCAAGGGCATCAGCCCCTGCACTGGCAATATATGCTTTTGATGGATGGAAAGCAACATCATAAATCGATTCATCTAATTTCTTCCTATGTGCTGTTATTTCTTGCACACATGTCTTGCTGTCCAAATTCCACAATCTAATAGAACAGTCATGGCCTGTAATAAAAGAACAAATAAAGTACATTACTGAGTAACAATTCCTTTATAAAGTTTGTGGCAGTATAGGAAGTTCAGACTTACTTCCAGACATCAGATAGATTCCATTAGGATCTACTGCTAGACTTGTAACAGCATCCAAATGAGCTACCATAGAATGGATCATTTTACCTAAATAAAACAAAACACACAAGATAAAATTTTCACAAATAGTTACTAACTTGCGAGATCAGAAACCATAATATAACATCAACATAAAATAGACAATCATAGCAATATATTTTTTATTGTGGTAAAATACACATAACATAAAATTTACCATTTTAACCATTTGGGAAGGTATCATTCAGTGGCTTTTAGAACATTCGCAATGATATGCAACCATCACCATTATCCAGTTCAGAACATTTTCATCACTGCAAAAGGAAACCCGTACCCATTAAGCAGTCACTCCCTATTTCTCCCCTCCCCCAAGCCCCTGGTTACCACTAATCTGCTTTCACTCACTATGAGTTGGCCTATTCTGGATCCTTCATACAGTTGAAATCATACAGTAACATGTGGCTTTTTGTGTCTGCCTTCTGTCACTTAAAGTTTTCAATGTTCACCCAGTATACAGGCATACCTTCTTTTATTGCGCTTCAAAGATACTACAGTTTTTTGTTGTTGTCGTTGTTGTTGTTTTACAAACTGAAGATCTATGGCAACCCTGTATTGAACAAATCTATTGGCACCATTTTCCAATAGCATTTGCTCACTTTGTGTCTCCGTCACATTTTGGTAATTCTTGCAATAATGCAAACCTTTTCATTATTATTATATTTGTTATGGTGATCTATGAGTGCTTCCAACTCAGTGAAAGCTCAGCAATGGTTAGCATTTTTTTTTTTTTTGCAATAAATATTCTTCAATTAAGGTACATACGTTGGGTGTTTTTTTAGACATAATGCTATTACACACTTAGTAGACAACAGTATGGTATAAACACGACTTTTATATACACTAGGAAACCAAAATTCATTTGACACACTTTAATGACAAATCAGCTTTACTGCAGTGGTGTGAAACTGAACCCACAGAGGTATGCCTGTAATAATTTTTTTAAGAGCATTTGAATTCTAATGCAGAACTTTCCCAGTTACTCCCCAAAAGAGACATCTGTGCGACATGAATCTGACAGTACCTGGTAGGCAGTGGAAAACATAATGACTGTATGGTTGCATCAAAGGCTTAAGATCATATAAAGTGGAATTAAACTAGAAACAGAAAAAATCTTTCTTGTTAAGAAATGTAAAGATTATTTCATATACAGGGTTACTGATAAATCACTAGAGGATATATTCCTAACTAAAGACTCTACTATTATCAAATTCATTTATCCTTTGAAATGTCAATCATTTTATACATTAGAAACAAGAAAGGGGAGAGGAGTGAGAGTATATTAGAGAAATTATTCTGGATTTCCCCAGATAGTAGCAAAAACAGTATTCTGGAAAATCAGATTTAATGAATATCTTCACTCAAGATTTGGCAAGAAAATGGGATTCAGTAGCAAGTTAAAATTAAAAAACAAGTTATAAGTACAAAGTTGTGTTGCATAAATACCTTGGGACAAGGGGATTAGCCTCTGCACTGGCAATATATGCCTTTGATGGATGGAAAGCAATATCATAAATTGATTCATCCAAGAAGGGAATAAAATAGCAAATACTGATATTTCTAAAATTTCCTACCCTTTCATTCAGCAATGAGTCTTTATTACTCAAATGCCTGAGTTGCTCCTAATGAGAGGCCTTCTCCAGAATTCTAGTTACAATCATTTGCCATGTTTTTGGTCCCCTGTTGACATTCCACAACAGGACATGAAATAGATCTACTTTGCTTGTCTGCTACAGCTCCTGGCCTGAATATAAAACCACAACATAATCAAAGGTGCAAAAAGTTACTCTGAAAAACATAAAAGGTCCTATCATTTTCTGGCAATACTAACATCATTAGTTAAGTACAAAATTAGTCTCTCATCATTTCAAACCACATCTGTCTCTCACTAATACTAACAGAATAATTTTAGAGATTCTTCTCTGCTATTCTGAGGAACAGAAGAATCATTCAACATACTACCTTTAATTGCTTAGTCTAACATAACTCATCAGATCTAGAATCCATTCCTCGCAACATTCCTATAAAAAAAAAAACCAAGTATGAAATGGTTAGCCTCCAGGACAATAATCTCAAATCATTAGAGGTTAAATACCAAGCATCATTAGCTTCTCTTAAAATGTCAAATCTATGATGAGAACTCTTAATTCACAAATCTAGTTCCAACTTCTCTCCTGAGAACGATCCTGCATCTCCTAAATGTAACATGTCTTAAACCAAAGAATTCTTTCATCCAAACAGCAGATCTACTCACTTCTTCAAGGGTACTATAGTTTCCCAGTTTGTCTCCAGTTCTCCTACCTGTCCACTAAATTAACCCTATGATATGCTAAAGCCAACTTACAATCAACCCTTCCTCTCCATACAGTCAGAAGGCCACTTCGAAATTTAAGTGACTTCTTCAGACTGGACGCGAATAAGGAGGCAGAAAGCTGAACTAAGTTGGATGCTGGTGACCACAAAAGTCACAAAACTTCTGACACCTCCCGAGAATTAGGACTTTGTCTTTACCAACATATACTTGCAGCTTCTCACATTTAACCAATTTCACTTTTGCCCTACATCTCTGCTACTGCCTCTCTTCACTGACCACAGTTAATTCTCTCCTCCTATAACGGAGGAAAATAGAGGATACATGCAGTCACCCATTCTCCCCTCTCTGGCACCTTAAGCCCTTTGACTTGGGTAATCAATATTGTGAGCATCTATGAAATGGGGACAAAACAGCTATTTTTTTTTAAAGATTTAATTTATTTATTTGACAGAGAGAGACATAGCGAGAGAGGGAACACAGCAGAGGGACTGACGGAGAAGCAGGCTTCCCACCGAGCAGAGAGCTCAACGTGGGGCTCAATCCCAGGACCCTGGGATCATAACCTGAGCTGAAGGCAGACTGCTTAACGACTAAGCCACCCAGGTGCCCAAAAGAGATATTAAAAAAAAAAAAAAAATGTAGACTCTGGATGCAAACTGCATGCAGCGTGTGAATCCATCAACCATGTAATTTCTCTCTGCTGTTTAACAATCAACAAATTATGTAACTTTTTTTTAAGATTGATTGATTGATTGATTTGACAGAGAGGCACAGCGAGAGAGGGAACACAAGCAGGGGGAGTGGGAGAGGGAGAAGCAGGCTTCCCACAGAGCAGGGAGCCCGGGACCATGACCTGAGCCGAAGGCAGACGCTTAATGACAGCCACCCAGGCGCCCCACAAATTATGTAACTTCTTTTAAGCCTTCTATTTCAACTGTAAGATGGGAATAATAATAATACTTTATGTGTCTTATGGCTGTTAGAACAAACATGTTAATATATGTAAACCAAATAGAATGATATCTCACTTGCAGTAAGATACCACTAGAATATAAATTCTAAGAGGACCAGACATTTTGTTTGTTTTGTTCACAAAGCATTGAAAACTACCCCAAGGATATGTCAAGACCCTCAATAAACTTTGCTAAATGAGTCCACAACGAAATCATGATCTTCTGTCTCCAACTCCTCCATATCCCTCACTTGTACACCTTCTCCCAAACTCACCATCACTAGCTAAGTTTCTCAGGCACACTAATATGCAACTCAAATTTGCACCTCTACCAAAATTTTAAAAAATCATGAGCCCTTAATATCTCTCCAGAACAAATAGTAGAAATTGAAATTATAAATTCTTTAAAGATCTACCAGATAATGCAATTTAAATAATCTTTCTAAACCAATTTTACAAACCCCTGCTCAAATATCTTAAGTGATTTTCACAGTGCATAGCATAAACAAAAATCCATTATTCTTAGCCTGGCGCTGAAAAGTTCTCCTCAACAGTTTGTTTCCCTTTTCCAGACTTACCTCTTTAGCTTTACCTATAAGAAACTTTTGTTCCAGCCACCATTCTGCCTCTGCTCAAAATAGGCCCTTATCTGGAATTTCCTACTACCTTCTTCACTTAAAAACAAAACAGAACAAAAAAACAACAAAACTTACCCATTTCTTCAAGGCAAAGATCAAACCTTCACTATGAAGACTCCTTTACCTAGTATGGCTCATCTTATCGCAAATATGAGTGCCCTGTGTGCGCATGCACACACACAGAGACACACGTCCTATTTTCCCCAAACAACAATAAGCTCCCAGAGAGCAGAAACCACATCTTATACATGATAGCAGCCAGTGCCGTGCAGAATACAAAAGCTAAATATACTTTTTTTGTTAAAAATCTAAGAATTCATTGAGTTCATCCATAGTATCAATTTCTATAATGTTTCAGATAAATTCAATAAATACACTAGTCATTGGATAGAATACTCTATTAAAAACTTAGCTGTCAACACCAGACCAGCTATGAAAATACTCCAGTTTATCACATTTAAATGAATTACCAATTTTCAGGGAAAAATTTCTTTGGAAACAGTATATCCGAACACAATTTACAGTTTAATTTAACACTATGTTGTTATGTGTATGTACCTTGTGTGAAGTGAGACAGGATTTAGAAAGAATTTTTCCATTGTTAAGAGCCTATTGCTTTGTCTTTACATTACAGATAAGGTAACTAGACTAATTAACAGAAAGAATAAATTGGTAGAATTTGCAAACAATCTGAAAGACTATAGGTTCCTTATTTGTTATTAAATAAAATTTTATTACCATTTTCTTCATTTCTGCCAATAAAACAGCTCTAGAGACTCACACTTCGCTGTTAATACAACTACTGAAATTCCTGACCCTCCTCCTCTTAGAAACCTAAATATAAATCTTCAATAGTTAATTTTTAAAAATCTTTTCAGAAACACAGTAAAGGAAATTATCTCTGTGCTTGCAGCAGAAGAAGAGACTGAGGCTTCATAAAAATGTTCGAAGACTTGTTCTGAGGAAGTGCTGAAGTGAGAACTTTCATATGAATATGAATCTTCTTTCCTATGCAATATAGACTATAAATATTCATTCTCTTCTCAACTTGTTCTACTGAGTTAAAAGGAATCTGTCCATTAGAGTGTTATCTGAACACAGGGATTTATTTAAGACTCTAAAGATTAATAATTATAACCATGTCCAATTAATGGTTATAATCATAACCATTAATTATAAGATTAATAATTATATATAACCTTCAAAGAGAAATTTGTAGAGGGGCACCTGGCTGGCTCAGTCAATAGAGCATCTGACTCTTGATCTTAGGGTCGTAAGTTTAAAGCCCACTTTTGGCGTGGAGCCTACTTCAATGAATGAATGAATCAGTGAGATTTTAAAGAGAAATCTGTAGTTTCGATTTGCCGTCTTGCTTGATAATCTGTGGCCCTGCAATAATGCTGCAATTAACTTTTAAGTTTCTTACTTGGAGATCCTTCAAAACCCCCGTTTTAGCTTCTCAAAGAAGCCTGAGCACAAACAGTATTTCATGTGGTATTCTAATGACAGATGAAACAGAGGTCATTAAAGAAATAACCCAATGGCCAAATTAAAATTTAATTTCACTTCTATATAACTGGTAAGTTTCCTCACAAGAAATAGAGGGAAAATAACAATTAACAATTTCCACTATTTCATCATTTCATCTCCTGAGGAATAATTCTAAGAGCATATCTGAAGTACCAAACCCCAGAAAGAGACCTTTCAACAACAGAATTTGAAAGAAAAAATTTCAAATGGATGGGTTTATATTTAACATGACACGGAGAAAACATAATTGATAGGCAATTAAGGACAGAACTTAACATGTAAGTGTACTACATGAAGTGAAAATCTGAGTTGAAATAGTTTAACTTGGCAAATTTTTAGGCAAAAACTCAGTATGTCTTACATAAAAAGAATAGCATTTTTGATCATCTCAAATTTAAAGTATTAAGACTAAAAAGAAAATACAATAACCTACTTACCCGTTTTATTATCAAAAAATTTGATGTGTCTATCTTCATGAGCAGTTATTGTAACAGGAAGTGTGGGATGACTTACTACTCTGTTAATGTGATTATTGGATTGTAAACCTGAAAAATAAAGGAAGATAATGCACTAAAGTTCAAACTTTCCGTTAAAATTTGGATGATGGCTTTTTTTTTTTTTTTTTTTTTAAGATTTTATTTATTTGAGGGGCGCCTGGGTGGCTTAGTCTGTAAGCGTCTGCCTTCGGCTCAGGTCATGATCCCAGGATCCTGGGATCGAGCCCCGCATTGGGCTCTCTGCTCCGCGGGAAGCCTGCTTCTCCCTCTCCCATTCCCCCTGCTTGTGTTCCCTCTCTCGCTGTGTCTCTGTCAAATAAAAAAAAAAAAAAAAAAAAAAAAAATTTTATTTATTTGAGACAGAGAGAGAAAACACGAGCAGGGCAAGAGGGGCAGAGGGAGAGGAAGGGTGAGAAGCAGACTCCCCACTGAGCAGGGAGCCTGACATGGGGCTCGATCCCAGAACCCTGGGATCATGACCTGAGCTGAAGGCAGACACTTAACAGACTGAGCCACCCAGGTGCCCCTAGATGACAGCCTTTTTAGGCTTACCAAAAAGTAAGAATCATTTAAAAAATTAAAGCATTTGTATAAAATAAAAATCTGAAAACTAAAACTAGAGCTCTAGAGAGATACAGTTTCTTAAAAAATAGAAGTGTAAGCTATCATGTCCTATAATATGGATAGTATTAAGCTCAAATTTAGGAAAAATTAGGAATATTTTAATGCAGACTGTCAGTATAGGTGGTTTAGAACCTTAAAGACCCACAGTAATTATTACTTTAAATAACGAGTCCATAAATGAATTATAAACATTTAATGAACAAATTTGCAAGTGAAAATTAGATGTTTGCAAGGAACAACCCTTATCCTACCAAGTTCTTAATTTCTTATTAGAGATGAGGAAGAACAGAGAGGGATCAAAACTAATGGGAAAATATCATCAACATTTATTAGATTTTAACTACATCAGTCATTCCACATACATAAAAGAATTTTTTTTTTTAAGATTTTATTTATTTATTTGACAGAGAGAGACACAGCGAGAGAGGGAACACAAGCAGGGGGAGTGGGAGAGAGAGAAGCAGGATCCCCGCGGAGCAGGGAACCCCACACGGGGCTCGATCCCAGGACGCTGGGATCATGACCTGAGCTGAAGACAGAGGCTTAACGACTGAGCCACCCAGGTGCCCCTATAAAAGAACTCTTAACTTAGACACATTACCTGTGTTAGAGGGAGAAAGGGAGTAGAGTTGAAAAGATGCTGGGAAAGAAACCTTTGAGTATAATTTGGTTTGAGATTTGACCATGAAACCATTTAAATGGTTTAAATAGTTATAAAATGATTTTTTAAAGGCACTCACCAAAAAAAAAAAGTAAAATTAAACAAATGACTGTAACTGTATATCCATTTGGGGTATAAACACAAAGAAATGAACCATTTCAAGTGACTTTAAAGCAGAATAATTAGATGTCCCGTCCCGAGTGGAATACACCATGAATATGAAACCATTATCATTAATCAAACTACTGGTGGTGGTGTTGGTTTTATTATTATGAGATGACTATATCTGTACTGTGGAATAAATCAAATGGGAGATGATGAAGATGATTTTGCTGACAACCAAGAGTTTCGACATGATTAAGATGAGGTAAAAAGCAAACAGATACATCTGAATTTGAACGGGAAGTATTTGTATGAATTTATCAGTGTTTTTCTTTTTTAAAAATGCATTTCTAGCTCTGTCCACTGAAGCTGCCCAAACCAACAAGCAACTCAAGAGCCATAAAAGTCATCAGGACCAACCCAAAAGCCTTGCACCTATACTGTAATCTCTACATGTCATTTTCCACTAAAAGAAACCATGGCTCCTTAGAGAAATGCAGGATTTCAGTCTGGGGCACAAAATGAACAAGATGAACCCAAAACATCTTGCCATATCAGAAAGTAAGAAAGCTATCAATGACTACCAGAGTCATGTCAAAAGGACTCAAGAGCCAACCCGAAGAAGCTCGCACTGGCCAAAGATGAAACAGCCTGAAGACTGATAAAGGTAATACCTGCAAGAGACTGAAACACATCAGATACATTTATATCCGAGATTAGAGATTATAATGGTAATAAAAACAAACACCACCCAAAAGACTCAATGGTCACCTCTGGGTAATGCTAGGAAACAACCTCATTATTCTGAAAACTGATAAAGTCGGGGAGGGATCAATAATTGATCTTTCCCTTCACTTGTAATCACTAACTCCAGGGTAACCAAGTTATTGATGCGGGGTGTTCCTTTTTATAGAAATATTCTAGCTAATAAGTAGAGAAGGAATAAAAGAATTAGAAAATCATTTTTCAACAGAATTAATGAATTAATGGACCTAGACAATGATCAAGACTGAAAACGTAAAGATAAACAACCAGACAATATTTACTTCTGATAGGAGCTCACAAATTACTATAAAGTAGTTTTGCCAAAAACATTTAAAAACTTCATAATGAAGACAAATAAAAATATTAAACCTGAATTTGAATAAGCCTCTAGATCTATAATCTATTTATAGGAAATAAAATGAAAAGAGAAAGCACATTAAATGATACCACAAGGATGCTACCAGCAAAATCCACACTGTGGAAGCTACGGGATAAACGATTCAATTTCTTCAATAAAAAAATGCAAGGGAAATAGAAGAGATGGAGGGGTAACCTACAGGTAAGAAGAAACCTGAGGGACATATCAACCAATTACAATGCATAGGCCTTATTTGGAACCCTATTTAAATAAACTGTAAAACACATAGCCCATTCTACACTAAAAACATTGGCCATTCACACATAATTGTAAGAGATGGATGATGCTTTCCTCCGGCTTATATTATTTTCTCTACTTTCATATGTATTTTCATTAAAACTTTAAAATTATCTCCCCTGCTTTCACATTTACATTGCTCTTACTCTCTCTGTTCCCCCCCCCGAAATCCTCCAAGCTTTTAAGCATAATTTGAGAAAACTGCAAAAACACTGTAAATAAGTACACCTATAACGCACTGAAACTTTTTCATCATAAATTCAAACAGTCAAAATGTAAAACTTAAAAGAGTACCCTCTATTGTGTAATAATCCTTTTAAAGGTTTCAAAGAAACCTATGAAAACTTACCAGAATCTATCTGTGATGAAAGCATTACCAATGATTGTGATGTTTCTAAATCATAAATTACTGTACTACCAGTGTTGAAAGAGGTCACCATATGAGCTGGATCACAGCCTATAAAGTCAACAGATGTAGGTATTCCATGCTCTGAAAGGAGCCCAAAGAGATACAATGTAAAAACAATTTAGAAATCCCTAAAATTAGATTTTCTAATAAGAAAAAGGAACTCAAGTATTCTTGAAATAATGTTAATAATGAAAAAGAACAATTATGTTCGGACAGTGAAATATAATAGATAACGTTCCCTCAATTATTTTTAGTTATTTTAACATTCTATTTAACAGTATAAGAAAAAAAAAATTAGAGGGGCTCAAAAATTATGAGGAGGTATGTACCGAAGTTATTTTTTACTGTAAAATGATAAATTAGCATTCTCACATCACTATCTTGGGAGATTGCACCTGTTTGAGACCTACAAGCCTTATCAAGTAGCTCACACAAGCTGAAATTTTGGATCTATGAAAATAAAGCTTGGAGTCTGGAATCCGCCAACGCAGTACTATCCTACCATGTCCTGGGCAGCAATTTCTGCCTTTGTAACATTCAACTGGCTAGATCAATGCACAACTAGGTGCAATCCAGTGTCAAGCAATAAATTACCCAGATGAAGTAAGCAACAAATATCTAAATAAATTTTTACCTCAAAAGTTTGGCTAATTGAAAAATTAGTAGAATCACTAAGGTATCTAAGAGTAACCCTACAAAAATAAGCATATACTATTTCTCTAAAATGCTTTAAGAGAAAACATAGTTTCTAATAAAAATAAAAGGTCTGATTTTTAAAATAACTGAAAAATGTCTTGGAAAACATGACTAATACCAGTACACAAACATGTATATAAACAAATGGTATCACAAAGCAAACTACTTACAGCTTTCTATGATGGGAAAAGATTTGAAATTCTACATGTAATTCAGTTTGTACTCCCCACCCCCCCCAAGGGTGCTAATTCAGTGACTTTGGCTAGACTTCTCAACTAGTGTGCTCATACATATCAGATATGCTTAAGACTGTGATCCCTTCAGTCTTTGTGGGTAGCCACCTCCAGCAGGTGGAGGGCCTCATGTTGTTTCTACAAGCAGCCTCATTTGTCTACTTCACTACTACACAGTTTTATTTTTTAAATAGGACATGTCCTGGAAAAGGTCAAAAAGCACCGAGCTATAGGATATACTTGCAAAACTCCTTTCTTGTTTATAAGAAATGACTAAGAGTAAAAAGATTATCACATGCTTTATAAAATTCTTTCAATGTATCTCTTAGAGTAGCACAGGAATAGTAATCAATCATTTGCTTTGTCATTTCTATCTTCCAAATTTTAAAAAAATCAGCTTTTTTTAGAGGGCAACATTTACTTACCCTTGTCTGCATTGTAAGTGCAAATACATGGCAGTTTTTCTGGTGGATTCCATAACCTAACAGTGCCATCTGCTGAACAAGACAGTAATTGATTCTTTATGCCACTATAAGCAAGACCCCAGACAGCATCTGTATGTGCAACTAAAGTGCCAGCTAGAACATTTGGCTCTGGGAAAAAACAACAAACAAACAAAAATTAGCTAAAAGAAGTTGGAAAGAAATGTTTCGGATAAGTATAACTTACCATATAATTAAGTATAAAGACTACACATAAGAAGATAACCAAAGTTTACACACTGGCCATCTCTAAGTTGTAGAATTACGGGTTATTTTTCATCTCCCTCAAAATACTTTCCTGTATTCTTAGAATTTTCTATAAAGAACATACACTGTTTTAAAAAACAGCTTTAGTGAGACAGAATTCCCATACCATATAATTCACCAATTTAAAGTATACAATTCAAGGGGGCGCCTGGGTGGCTCAGCTGGTCAAGTGTCTGGCTTGGCTCAAGTCATGATCTCAGGGTCTGGGATGGAGCACTATGTCAGGCTCTGTACTCAGCAGGGAGTCTGCTTGTCCTTCTCCCTTGGCCCCTCCCTGCCCCCGTTCATGCTCTAATAAATAAACAAAATCTTTAAAAAAAAATAAAAGTGTAAGATACAATGGTTTTTATTATGTTCACAGAGTTATACAATCATTAGCACGTCAATTTTAGGACACTCTGATCACTCATTAGCCATTCCCAACCCCCACTTCTTCCTTCCTGCTTTTCTGCAGCCCTACATAACCACTAATCTACTTTGTTTTTTTAAGTTTGACTATTCGGGACATTTCATACAAATGGTCCTTTGTGACTGGCTTCTTGCACTTAGCATAATGTTCCCAAGGTTTGTCCATGTTGTAGCATGCCTCGGTACTTCATTTCTTTTTATTGTCATATAATACCCATTGTATGGATTTTACTTACTCATTTATCATTTGATGGATATGGTGGCTAATAATAACACTGAGTACCATCTGGCCTATAATCCTGTTTCTCTAGCAAATTCCCACCTTCCACAGCTATTTCTTACCACCTCCAGAATTTTCAGTTCCCAACCTCCCTTCCTCATGAATGATTATCTCTGATTATCGACTTCACTGAGAAAATGCAGCACTGAAATAAGAACCCCTTCCCCATCTTTCCTCCACCCAATCTACTAGTGTAACTTGCTTCCAGATAGGAGCAAGGAACTGTCCACCTTCTTCTCAAAGGCTAATAATTCTACCAGGTAAACTCTGGATTCCATTCAACTCACTAACTTGCTTTCATGTTTACGGTTTCCCTACTACACAATAATTCTCCTTCTCCTTAGGATCATTACCACAGCAAACAAATATGCTCCAGAATCTCCTGACCTAAACAAAAACCTTCATTAACCTTACAATACCCTTCCAACAGACAGCAGAAGAGCATATTGAACAAAATGCTTTTTTCCCTCTCATTCACTCTCTAAATCAATGTAATATGGTTTTGATACCATCACTACACCAAAATAACCCTTGCTAAAATCACCGATGATGAACTCTTTTATCAAGTTTAATAAAATTTTTCTTTCTTCGAACATTTTTTCTTGGTTATTCTCATCACATTGCTTTTTATCCAGAGTGTACCTTAAAAAGTTGCCCACAGGTCCCTTCACCCTCTGGTCTTAGTCCCAGCATCCAACCTCTAGCTAAAACCTGGGTGACAGATTTGTCACATAAAAAAAGGAACCTTTCTATCTTCATATTATTAGACCTCTCAACAACATATGAAAGTACAGACTGCTTCCTTCTTCTCAAAAGGGTTTTTCTTTTGGTATGCTTCCATGATCCCACATTTTCCTGCACTTCCTCCTTCCTCACAGGCCACTCCAGCAGTTTCCTGCTGTAGTCACCCTCCCAATATCAGAGTTGCTCAGGACTTTGTCCTCACTTCATGCCCTATACAACACACTCTTCTCTATGTTATACAATACATTCTCATATCTTGATATTAACTACTTGATACTGCCATCTCTTAATATGCCTAAAAACTGAACTCACCATCTTTAATCCTCACACCTGTTCTTCCCCCATTTCAATATCTACCATTATATACTCAATTGTTCATGTCAAAAAATACAAGAGTGGTGATAAAAATGTTCTCAATTAGGTAGTGGTAATGGATGCACAACCCTGTGACTATAGTAAAAACTGTATACATATGATATAAACAGTAAAAACTGTATACATAAAAAGGGTGAATTTTATCATGTGAATTATATCTCAATAAAGCGGTTTTAGAAAGTAACAAAATCAAGGGGCACCTGGGTGGCTCAGTCGTTAAGCGTCTGCCTTCGGCTCAGGTCATGATCCCAGGGTCCTGGGATCAAGCCCCGCATTGGGCTCCCTGCTCGGCAGGAAGCCTGCTTCTCCCTCTCCCACCCCCTCCTGCTTGTGTTCCCTCTCTCGCTGTGTCTCTGTCAAATAAATAAATAAAATCTTTAAAAAAAAAAAAAAAGTAACAAAATCAAGAATCACTTATCCATCACTTTATCCATTCAATCCAATTTATTAGTAGATTCTTCCTATTCTACCCTACTTCCCCAGTGTATCATAAATCCATTTCTAACTGCTCTGCTACTAACTGCTTTACTGTCATTATGACCATGGAAACGTCATCTCTCACTTAGTCTACTGGACCACTACATTACAACTTTACAACATTACATTAGTATTCTTTTCTCCACTTCTCCCACCCCTAATCTAGTCTCCTTACAATAGCCAGAGTCACCTTTTCAAACCCTACCTTTATTGGTCACTTTCTGGCTTAAAACTCTTTCCTGAAAGTTTCCTTAAAAAAAAAAAAAAAAAAAATTTTATTATTTAGAAAGAATCTCAAGCAGACTTTGCACCAAGTGCGGAGCCTGTCACAGGGCTCAATCCCACGACCCTGACCTGAGCCAAAACCAACAGTCGGATGCTCAACTGACTGAGCCACCCAAGTACACCCTAAGTTTCCTTTTATCCTTTAGATTTTGGCTTAAATGTCACTATTTTGGACTATATCTAAAGATTCTCTTCCATAGTACTTTTATCTTCATACTGCTTATTATAATTTCTAACCACAGACTCCACCTCCTTGCTTATTTGTTTAATGTCTGTCTTTTCACTAGACTAATTCTTATTTCTTGATGTAGTGCTTAACACTATACCTGGCAAATTTAGGCACCAAGTGTGTGTTAAATAAAAAGACCAAAGAGCTCCTGAAAAAAAATTTTTCTAATGTCTAACAATGTCAGAGTCAGAATACATTCTTTTTTTTAAGCTTTTTATTTATTTATTTGTCAGAGAGATTGAGAGAGAGCACAAGCACAGGGAGAAGGAGGCTCCCTGCTAAGCAAGGAGCCCGATGCGGAACTCAATCCCAAGACCCTGGGATCATGACCTGAGCCAAAAGCAAACGCTTAACCGAATGAGCCACCCAGGCATCCCGCTCCTGAAATTTTTTTAAATGGACCAACCATTAAGTGGATCACTGTTCATTTAACTCTTCTCATACTAATAAATACTCCTTTTAATTTTTTATAATTACAAACATGCCCTTATAAATATATTTGAATACAGGTACAGGTATTTCTATAGGACAGATTCTAAAAGTGTCATTTGTGAGTAAAAGGGTTTTACTTAAGAAATTTTTTGTCCTCTAAAAAGTTGTACTAAAAAAAATAAAAATTAAAAAAAAAATAAAAAGTTGTACTGATTTACACACTGACTGCCACAATTTGTTTCTACTTTCTTCTAAGTATTTTTGAACTACGTAAACTCTTAAGTTTAAAAAATTGTTCCTTATATTAAATTTTGTTCTCCTTTTTGTTAACTAGTACTAAAATTATTTTAATATAGTTTTTTTTTTTATTTTTGGACAATAAAGTACCAATTCACAGGCTTAAATATTCCATGGAATGATACTGCTTAATTTTTCCCTTTAATAAAGCAAATGAAAACTAAATAAGGAGACTAATACATGTTTAAACAACCTTATAATAACATTTTGTCAGCTCCACTCACTTAAAAAAATGTTTTAAGCCTTTCACTTACCATATGTATCATAGGGATCCACATTAGGGCTAGGCATATTCCACCACTGGATGGTTGCATCAATACCACCACTAAAACACTGTTCTCCATTAGAACTAATAGCTAATGATAGAACAGGACCACTATTATAGGAAAAGAGGCAAAAAATTACTTAGAAAGTCTAAGAAGAAACTCATATCTGTATCCCCCAACCTCTAAATTCATGCGTTATCTAAAAATTGTTTAAAATTTAAAACATAAATTTGAACAGTACTGATTAT
This sequence comes from Mirounga leonina, assembly GCF_011800145.1. Classification (NCBI taxonomy): domain Eukaryota; kingdom Metazoa; phylum Chordata; class Mammalia; order Carnivora; family Phocidae; genus Mirounga; species Mirounga leonina. Next base: position 675,848 of record NW_023270839.1, on the reverse strand, counting down.
ATTCTAATACAATTATTAATCAAATGAAATACTACTCAACGAATGTTTTTTCTATTATAAAACAAACATTATGAGAAAATTTTAAGGTTTGAGGGTTGATAAATAATAGTTAACAATAACTATGGTTGTTAATTTAAGTACAAATTCAATAAAACTTACATGTGGGCCCTAAATGTGTAGATAGGCTCTACATCTAAAGAGGCACTCCTAAAAGAGGAGAAAAGAAGGGTAGGGGAGGAGGAGGTAATTAAGTAACTGCAAATCACTGGCTGACATTCAAGAATCACTAGGTAAGATCAAATGAAAGCTTAAAAAAAGAGAACCATAAAGAAGGGTAATTAACTTAAAATTATTAGCAAATTTGGAAGGAAAAAAGATAGGCTAACATGAAAATACTTGCTTTTTGGCAGGAACTGTTTTTTGCAAGTTCCAAAGTTTCAGAGTATGGTCCTCAGAGGCAGTAACCAGCACAGGTTCTACAGGATGAAAAGCTAATGCCCGTACTCCATCGAAATGGCTACGTAGTGTATACTTGGGGTTCCATGTCTTTCGAAAGGCATCCTTATTGGCAGGCAACTAAAAAGAAAGAGTGCAATATTTAGTGGTAAAAGTAGTAAACTGATAGGCATGTGGAGTTTTGTGTGTTTTGGTGTGTAAAATATATATATTAAACTGCTTTGCTAAAATGTCCGGTGGAAATTTAATGTACCTTAAAAACTTTATAACAAATCTTTATCATTTAATAAATGATACTAAGAAGAATAACTTCAAGTAGCTTTCAAATACCTAGATCAAATGAAGAGTTCCTTAATCTGTTTTACCTAATCATCGGGCTAAACCCAAAAGTCCTATTAAACGTCAGATGAGAACAACAAAAAAAAACTACCATGCTGCAATGCTTTACATGAAAACAATAAAAATTATATAAATTACTACCAAAAATCCAAGAGAACAGTATTAACAATACAGTTGTCATTTAGAAAATTAGCATGTGAAATTTTTAAAGGAAGCAAATTAAGGTACTTTCCAGAAGTCTGAACTAAAGACACTTTAGGAATATTGTCATCCTATTTTCATTATTGTTGATACTGGTAAGAGGTTAATCTTTTTACCTTCATTTCTCCATCTGTAAAGACAGGCTGTGAAACCACTTCTAAAGTAGTCAAAAGTTTACTAGAATTTAGTTGCTTATATACTTTGAAAATATTAATGAGAATAATCCAGCCCACCAAGGCTGACGTCTCTAAAAAGCATGCCAATCTAGGTATAACGTAAGTATAAAATGTAGAAAAAAGAAATGTTACAAAAGGGAAAAAATTAATTTGCTGAAAAACTGCAAATTCATTCATACAAAATCTAAACAAGTATAGTTAACTCTCAATTGAGTGTTTATTGTCTATAAAAAATTTAATCCAAGACAAGTTTCACCTCTGAACACTACCCTTCCCATCCAATCTCCATTCTCTCCCCATCCCTCAAATGAAGGAGTAAGTAAGTATTAAGGAAATGGCAAGCTAACTTTAACATTATGCTTACAAAAATAAAAGTTCAAAAATAAAACATAATTTTTAAGAAGTATCCTGAAGGCAAGTGATTCAGGTTACCTATTTTTTCTCTTGTTGACACCAAAATATGGCTTAATTTGAGTAGATAATTGAGAGTTGACTACTCCAGATAGATATTAATCAACCAATATTATAAGGTAATCAATCATCCCAAACTTCTAGCTAATCCACCACAATACCTAAGAAAATTTAAACACCACAAATTACAAAAGAAAAACTACATGTCACTTCAAATCAACATATTGACACACTTAATCTTTTCCATGCACCTTGACATTAATTCTGTTTTATAAGTGTTTCCAAAAAAATGAGCCTTCTATTAAATCATTAAAAAATTAAAAATAAAACTGCACTTACATCATAACTATAGTCTGCATCATTTGTTACCGTCAAGTCTGCAAGGTCTCCAAGGCCCAGTACACTTAACAAAACATCATCAGAACCCATAATAAATGACTTGCCTCCTCCAGATGGAAACGTTATTGGTTCAGCTATAAAGAACAAAACCGCTTCTTAAATGCTGAAAAATCATACAGTACAAGACAATATTGTGGGGGAAATGTAAGCACTTAACAGTTACAATATTAATATAATTATTTTTTGTTTTCCCACTTCCCTCCTATTTCTTCCACTCAAAAAATCCTATTACTGAGTAGTAATAAACAAATACTTATTTGCTTATTTACAAACTGGAACATAATCTTCTAATCAAATATGCACTAGATATATTATTCCAGGATGGGAGGGGGGCCACAAAGGCTTTGTAATTTGTCTATTTAAATCACTTATCACTTTGGTACAATTAGAACTATAGTATTTTTTAAATGTTAGAGTCCTTTTGCTTTGTATCGCATCTGCTTAGATGTGCTAGGTATTCTAGTCCCTGATAAAAATGCAAGCATTCAAATGTAAATGGTTTCCAGTTTATCAGTTTACTGAAATGAAGCCTTAAATTGCTCAGATTACTCCCGTAACAACAATGTTCTAGGAAAAGGGCAGTTCTACAACCAACAATGTCAGGTTCCTTTCTGTAAAAGGTTAATCCATGTGATGTTCAAAATGCTTTCCAGTTTTCAAGCTTTGACTATGATTTCTTATTTTAACTTTCCTTTTATCTACCATACTTCTAAAATAAAATAACTCCTCTATATTCAGACTAACTATACAACTTTAAATTAAATTTCTGTAACTTTGGCCAATTAAAACCAAACTCTGCCATAATTAGAATAGCTATACTATTACGTAAGTATTTTGCTACAAAAGTTATAGTACAAGGAATAATTCTCAGTATTATCTCATACATGCTTCGAAAGCAAAATTTTAATCTGATGATACAAGAAGTACACAAGTCACTGTAATACAAAACAACTCAACATATCAAAAAACATTTAAAATTCATGAGCAAATTTAAAAGGGAAACATTTAAAAACTCAAGCTAATTATTAAATTTGAAAATTTCCTATGAAAAATAATATAAACTTAATATACTACAAGAAACATAACAGATGTAATGAAATTAGTCATCACTAACACTACTGAAAATTATTCTAATACACAAGTCAACTTCTCCTAAATATATACTACTGCAAATGTAAAATTTATCTTTATTTAGAATATCTTATTTTATTAATTATCAAAGTAAGCTATATAGTTTGACTCAAATAGGATCCTAAATGACACTGCTAAAATGAAGTTGTGAGTCAGCAATCAATCTGGAGTAAATCTGACAGGAAATATACACAGGTATGTTAGTCGTATTTAATCTTTCAATGATTATGCTTATTAAATCTAAATCTACAGAATTGATCCTTCCTACCAACGTCTAGTATGCAGTTATTGGTAATATCAGAAGCTGCAAAAAACTATAAAATTAATAGTTCAAAATTATGTTAAAATAACTACATAAAATTCATTAGGTAATATTTTCTCAAAGCATTTTTAGCCAGTACAAGGACAAATTTTTCTTTTAATCTCGTAATTTGTAAGACAAGTTAGAACAAACTGCCACAATTCCTCCCACTCACAATTACACACTCATTAACACAAATCTTAATAAAAGCCCAATAAATTACTTTTAACATAGTAACAAATTATTTTGCATTATTATATAGAGCTTTTGCAGAGATATTTCTGATCAGCTGCTGAGGAATTTAGGGGCATGTGAAGGGAAGTTGGCTGGGCAATATTAATTACTTTTAACAAGATTTCTAATTAAGCATATGACTGTATTTCTCCAGCTCACTCTATATACATTTATTTATATATAGCAAGCTTACTGCTCACTCAGCATTTATTACAAATATAGCTATGTGAAAAAAGTATTTTGTGCTGTATTTCTACTTTCCATAATCACCCATCACTGGAGCATACAGTAATCATAGTAAATACTCAATTTATTTGCCCTTGTTTTTTTGCAGAGGGAATTAGTTTCTATTCTATAAATTCATTTTATTTATATTAACTACCTCCAGCAAATGACTGCATAAACATAAAAAATGTCATTTGCAATTCAAAGAAAAAAATTATTAAAAGTAGTTTTTAATAAAGAAAATTACGATACTTTTTATCAGATAACCTAACAGATTTCATCAAGCAATTTAAAAATACTATTATTGTATTAGCATTTCCTTTTTTGGAAATCTTGGGGTCTATAAAATGGGATATTACAAGGTTCTTTTCATACATCTATAACTAATTCTCCTTTTTATGGACACAACTGACCAAGGAAAACTATAGCTCACATATCAAACAAACTCTTCCTTTCTCCTTCAATTTTATCTCAAACCTAAAGAACACAGCCAAATAATTAATTCCACTTATGCCAGTGGTGACATGGTATATCTTCAATCTTTATTAAAAATGGTCTGGTTAAAAAAAAAAAAAAATAGTCTGGTTAAAACCAGACATTTTTTCTTTATAAAATGTAGTATGATATGAACTTCAACAAGAAAACAAAAAGTTGGAAAATGCCACTGAAATAAGAGATTATAAACTCTAATGTTCCCTTCTCAGCTCTAGGTCAAAGTTGAATTTGCATCTTTTTAAATAACAAACTCTAATTAAAGATTTACCCTTTAAAAAGTTTAATGAGGTTCGTGCTTATTGGCCTCCTCCTCCTTCCATCATTAAGCAAGAGTTAGATCATTGACTTAAATTTTTTCTTTAAAAAGTACACATACACAGGACACCTGGTAGCTGGCAGTTGAGCGTCCAACTCTGTTTCAGCTCAAGTCATGATCTCATGGGTGGTGGGACTGAGCCCCAAGTTGGGCTCCGTGCTTAGCGGGAAGTCCCCTTGAGGTTCTCCCTCTGCCCATCCCCCAATTCGTGCACTCTCTGCCCCACAAAATAAATAAATCTTTAAAAAATAAAAAGTAAAGGGGCGCCTGGGTGGCTCAGATGGTTGGGCATCTGCCTTTGGCTCAGGTCCGGATCCCAGGATTGAACTCCGCATCTGGCTCCTGGCTCGGTGGGGAGCCTGCTTCTTCCTCTCCCTCTGTCTCTCTCCCTGCTCATGCTCTCTCTCTCTCTGTATCTCTGTGTCTCAAATGAACAAATCTTAAAAAAATAAAAAGTAAAAAAAAAAAAGTACACATATACATAAACACTCTCAGAGCTCTAAACTGATTTTTGTGTAGTGTGTGGGCCCTGACTGGCTTTTTCCACAGGTCAACGGTTTGAGACATTTAAAAGGGTCTCTATTTCTGCTAGTATGCTTTGCCTTTTTGCAAAACCTACAGTTTATATGTATTATTAACTACAAAAATTTTAGAAAGTTTTCCAAGTATTATTTGGTAAAACAGACCAAAAGCTAAGGAAGCTAAGTCACTACTAAATGGCTAAAATAAATAATGGAGTTGGTACATACACAGAAAATAACTCCTAAAGTAAAACAGGAAAATAGCTTAATAGTGGAAAAGAGATCTGGAAAAATCAACAGACTATTTTACTATTCTTGTTATTTTTCACGCTTTAATATACTTTGTTTTGGTTTTATTACTTTAGTGATTTTCTTTACTTCAAATTTTGTTACAGATTATGCTGAATGGTAAATACATGCAGAGATGACTGTGAGGGAAAAATGCAAAATTATTTAACTGTATGGAAAATGTGTTACTCAAAAACTCTTAAAAAGAAAAAAACAAGGGGCGCCTGGGTGGCTCGGTTGGTTGAGCGACTGCCTTCGGCTCAGGTCGTGATCCTGGAGTCCCGGGATCGAGTCCCGCATCGGGCTCCCTGCTCGGCAGGGGGTCTGCTTCTCTTTCTGACCCTCTTCCCTCTCGTGCTCTCTGTCTCTCATTCTCTCTCTCTCAAATAAATAAATAAAATCTTTAAAAAAAAAAAAAAAAGAAAAAAAGAAAAAAACAAGGTAGGGCACCTGGGTGGCTCAGTCAGTTAAGCGTCAGCCTTCAACTCAGGTCATGATCCCGGGGTCCTGGGATCAAGCCCTGCGTTGGGCTCCCTGCTCAGTAGGGGGTCTGCTTCTCCCTCTGCCCCTCACCCCACTTGTGTGCTCTTTCTCTCTGTCTCTCTCTCAAATAAATAAAACCTTTAAAAAAACAAACAAAAAACCAAGGTACTCAAAAATACTTAACTGGGGCATCAAACTCCCTTATACAGCAAAAGCAGAAACAACAATGAAATATAGTCTATACACCAAATTATTAGATACTAAATTATCTTTTATGTGTGTATATATTTATGTATATATACACATACACTCATATATCACAACAAACCTTTGGTGAGAATTCAGTTTCATTACTTCAAATTGTAACTATCTAGACCTAGAATTCTAAGTTACTCAAGTATATCTACACATCTTCAGCTAAAATCAATTTTGGTAAAAATGCCTAAGTAGTACTTTCATTTCCTACACATTTCTAGTTTAGACACATTTCAGAAAATTCATTACTAGATAGTATATATCTGGTACCAAGTTAAACAATAATTCTACTCCTTTATTCTACAATAATTAAATTAAGCATTTGTTCCATATATTTTTAGAAATTATATATAAAGTTTCAAGTATAATGTCTGGAATTTAGATGTCTTCTAAGAAAGTGGTAGTTATTACCTAAATTCAAGCAATATGACAAAATAACTAAATCGTCTTTTCCCATATATTACTCCTTAAAGTCCTTTTTTAAACTACTGTTTTCCTGCTATTAGATCTGTAAGCTAAAGTTGTATTTCAGAAAGGTACTCTGAATTGACTTATGGTAGAAACAACTCCACTTAACATTAAAAACAAAAGTAAAATATGCAGACATAAAAGCCAAAAATTCGGGATGCCTGGGTGGCTCAGTCAGTTAAGCCTTCCCTCAGATCATGATCCCAGAGTCCTGGGATCAAGTCCCGCATCGCTCCTTGCTCAGCAGGGAGTGGGCTTCTCCCTCCACCCACCCCCCTCATGATCTCTCTCTCTCAAAAAAAAAAAGTCATTCTAGTAGAAGCTGACCCTGCCTGATTAGAAGGCAAAGGCACCTGGGTGGCTCAGTTGGCTAAGCATCCAACTCTTGATTTTGCTCAGGTCATGATCTTAGGGTTGTAAGATCGAGCCCCACACAACTCGGAACCTGCTTAAGATTCTCCCCCCCACCACCACCTCTCTTACAAAAAAAAAAGTCCTGAAGGGATGAGGGGCAATTTATCTCTCAGATTAGCTATCAGGTCATAGAGTTTTGTCCTGTTGACACCTGTAAATTAATGTCAGCGCTAGAGGTTCATTTAATGGATACCACCTGACTTGCTAGCAGCCTTTAAAACTAATTTACTAACAAAACAGGCTATTTTTCAGAAGTTCCAGTTATAAAAATCTCAGATAAATGTATCTTCAGTTTCCGAAACCATCCCTCCAAAAATATTAAAAATATTTAAATACTTAATATATTCACAATTTCTGTGGAGAAATATGTATCTACTATGTTTTATATCTATATATAAAACTGAGTCTACTGTCACTCAACCAAAGTTCTGTAAGCTCACAGATACAGATACCCTTAAAATAAAAGGAAATTTTGGTGTTTAAGATTAATGTTTAACAATACAGAATAAAACATGAGTTTTTTTCCAATTTAATTCACTATCTTAAAAAGTTAACAAATAAGTACACATGATTTTTATATGAGAGGGCAACAAACAACTGAATTTCCCTGGTGTTTATGTGGATATTTTTCTGCCACATTTACACAAAAGTGTCATTAACAAAGCAACCCCAATTTTTCTCAAATTTTTTTTTCACTTTTCCCAAATTTGAAAAGTCTCATTTACCCATGAGTGCTCTGAGATTCTTATAATAGTATGAAAAGTCAACACTGTCATGGGTCATAAATTTAAAGGGAGAATTTCAGCTGTTGCTCAGATAATTCAGGCCAAATTATATAAAACTCGAAAGCATCTGCTTTTGAACTTTAACTCTGAACTTCAGGAATGACAGAAGAACTATTTCTCTTAAGTATTTTAAAAGAAAACAGTTTTAAGAACGTCAGAAAAAATAATTTGAAAAGACAAAAGAAAATATTTTATAGTCAATGACCTTGTATGTACTAATGCCAACATTAATGGACTAATTAGCTACATAATTATTAAATTTCATTATGGCTATTAGAATATTAGTAACTCTATAGGAACTATCATTCATCTATGTACCCTTAACAAAATATTAGGCAGTGAGATGTTAAGAATTAATGGAAATCGGTGAAATCTTATACATTTATCAGCTTAACAGTAATCCCTCATTTCTCAGAAATGCTTATGTATCTTTACTTCTGCGTGAAAGTAGGCAGTATGTCAAATAGTCTGAATTTTCTAAAATAATTATTATGGGGATTATTTGAGGATTTTCTCCCTGACACTGAGTGACTGCAAACAAATTCTCTAACAAATGAAAAACTGCCAATTGGAAGTCTAACCATCAGTTAAATTCGACATAAAAGAAATTGTCATTCTTACTCACAAAATAGCTCTCCATTATAACCTTTCCACTTAAAAGTATCACCACCATTGCTCTGGTTTCTAATTTTAAAATTCCGCAACTACATTTTAGTAATTCCTCTTCAACTTGTAGGGGCACCTGGGTGGCTCTGTAGGTTAAGCATCCCGCTTTCGATTTTGGCTCAGGTCATGATCTTGGGATTGTGGGGCTCAGCCCCACATTCAGCTCCATGCTCACTCGGGAGTCTGCCTGAGATTCTCCCTCTCCCTCTGCACACCCCCCCTCCACATTAACTAAAAATAATCTTTTTTTTTTTAATTCCTCAACTGTAAAAAGGGGGGGGGGTTAAATGAATTTTCACTACCAAGAAAAAAAAATTCCCCTTTATTATACTTCAGGTTAATCTACCCTGTTGACTTTATTCTAATCAAAGCTTTCATTCTTATCAATTACTGCCATAGATTCCTAATTAGTTTTCCTAACTCCCAGCTCCATTTAGATAACTAAAATCTTTTACTTTACCCTGCATGTGCTTCCTGATCTGATCCTATTTTTCCTATCTAATCTCATCTTTTAATGCTTCACAACATAAATCTTCCTGATTCTAGACTCAAAGAAGTTTCCTTATGACACACACACATACAAGTTCTATCTCTAACATGCACTGCAACTTACCACAGTTCTACCTATACCTTCAAACTAGTTCCAGCTCTCCTCTATGAAGCCTTTGCTGATCTTTCCCTGCTCATTCTTATTATACTGTATGTACCATAACATTTTACTTTATCAGATATTATCTTACAGGTAATTTCATGAGAGCTAATGTCAAAAATAATAAAGATGAGAAAAAAAGTTTTATTACACATGTGAAGTCATAATCTTCCTGAACACACAGACTGAGAAACATGGAAGAAAAGGAAAATAGGAGATAACATGAAAGTTTTTGTTTAAACTGAAGGTCCCAAATTGTGTAATAACTGTAATTATTTTTTCATACTATAGCCAAACATTAGTCTTTGTGTGGCACAGTGCCAAGTTCAGGAGACGATGTAAGAACCCTGCTTTAATTCTAGTTGCCCAAAAGCTGCTAAAAGATAAAAGCAGATTTCATAACCAGATATAACAGTCTTATGTAGCCCCTAGTTTGTAGAATACCTTTCAACTACAAATTTAATGTGTCTTCATTCTCTTTCTAAATCTATCCAATATTCTAAATATAATAAATGTAACAAAATGCAATTTCAAATAAATCTGAAGTCTAATTAGCAGCAGTAAGAAAAAACTGTAAATGTATTAGTATAAAGAATATTACAATTATAAAAATATTCAAGGCCCTAAATGAAAACTCATTAAGCATTTATTAAATAAAAACGGATTCTTAATTATTGTTGGACTTTATAGGAGAAATACTTTATCTAACTTAACATCAAGAAAAACTTTTTTTTGGGCGCCTGGGTGGCTCAGTTGGTTAAGCGACTGCCTTCGGCTCAGGTCATGATCCTGGAGTCCCTGGATTGAGTCCCGCATTGGGCTCCCTGCTCGGCAGGGAGCCTGCTTCTCCCTCTGACCGTCCCCCCTCTCATGTGCTCTCTCTCTCTCATTCTCTCTGTCTCAAATAAATAAATAAAATCTTAAAAAAAAAAAAAAAAGAAAAACTTTTTTTTTTAGGTGAGTGTGGGGGGGGGTGGGGAAGGATCAGAGGGAGAGGGAGAAAGAGATATCCCAAGCAGGCTCCATGCTCAATGCAGAGCCTGACAGAGGGCCCAATCTCATGACCCTGAGATCATGACCTGAGCCGAAATCAAGAGTCGTATGCTTAATGGACTGAGCCACCCAGGTGCCCCAAGAAAAACTTTTTTACTACTCTGAATTATCAAACAACCCACCTACCTCTTAACCATGACTATCAAATCTTCTAAATGTACAATCTTCTAAACAGATGACAGGACAATGAAAAACGTACTAATTATAGCATGTATAAGCCAAACTATGGACTGATGTCTCCTATGTTTGTGTTTTTAATAAACCCATACTTATTCTCAAACATACATATTCAGGACTTAATGGAATTTATCTTTCTATAGACTATTACTGTAAGTACTAAAGTACTTTTTTACTGAATCTAACATTTTCCCTCTCTAAGTGGCCCCCTTTGTTAATCAAACCTTATATTCTACAGTGAAAGCAACTGTTAAGCAGCCAATCTGGAAAAGATAGGTTTGTTTGCTTTTTTTTAATATCTTACTTATTTGAGAGAGAGACAGAGAGAGCATGAGTGGGGGAGAGGGACAGAGAAAGAAGCAGGCTCCTGGCTGAGCAGGGAGCCTGATGCGGGGCTCCATCCCAGGACTCTGGGATCATGACCTGAGCCAAAGGCAGACACTTAACAGACTGAGCCATCCAGGTGCCCCGATAAGTTTATTTTAAAATAAGGATTTAGTTATGTCATGTTTGCTACATCTGTGCTATTTTCTGACTATTGTTCTAATTAAAATAAAGCTTTCACATGAAAACTATCATCTTAAAAAAAAAAACAACATCACAATAATAAGAAGAAAAAACTAGTTCAGCTACAAAGTGATTCCGTAGTTTTAAAAAGTGTACTGATTCGAAGAGTATCAATCTGATACTTTCTGACCCTTGTCAAAATGTCTAAGTTAAAGTATTGTCTTAGGGGGAGGGAAAAGAAAAGAAATCTGAGCTGAACTGAACGGTCTGTTTTAAAAGTGTGAAAGTGGGCTGCTGGGTGGTTCAGTCAGTTAAGTGTCTGACTCTGGATCTCAGTTCAGGTCTTGATCTCAGGGTCGTGAGTTTAAACCCCGTGTTGGGTTCCCGTGCATGCATACATACATACATACATAAGTAAAATAAGATGTGAAATTAAAATAGGAAATAGAAAACCAACTGCAACCCTTTAATATGAGACAACTGTTTTTTGTCTTTGATTTGATGCAAGAGAGAGAATACTTAACTGTTTTATAGACTCTTCAAATTTATACTCTCTCCTAAACAGAAGCAGCTTAAATATCAGATATTTGGGGCACCTGGGTGACTCAATGGGTTAAGCGGCTGACTCTTGATTTCAGCTCAGGTTATGAACTCAGGGTCATGGAACTGACTGAGCCCAGTGTGGGGCTCCACACTCAGCAAGGAGTCTGCTTGAGACTCTCTACCTCCCTCTGACCCTTCCTGGGCTCGTGTGTAGGCTCTCTCTCTCTCTCGTAAATAAATAAAGTCTTTTTAAAAATATCAAAGAGGGGCGCCTGGGTGGCTCAGTTGGTTGGGCGACTGCCTTCGGCTCAGGTCATGATCCTGGAGTCCCTGGATCGAGTCCCGCATCGGCTCCTTGCTCGGCAGGGAGTCTGCTTCGTCCTCTGACCCTATCCCCTCTCATGTGTTCTCTCTCTCATTCTCTCTCTCTCAAATAAATAAATAAAATCTTTAAAAAATATATATATCAAAGATATTTTATAGTGTGCACCAAGTTGTTTTTAAAAGCCTACTAAAAGTTACTGCTACAAAAGAATAATTTCTCCTTAAATGTTAAAATGTCCAATATACAGACATTAGGACAAAAGTCACACTTGACAAAAATATACATTTTCTGGTGATGGTTTATCATCTTGGATCTGGAATAACAAGTGACAAACACTAATATAAAATTTTTTAAAAAACTAGAAAACAATCCAGGGACACTAACTCATAATTTATATTTTAAAAATATTGAAAAAGTTAAAAGACTTTCCTTTTCCAATGTATTGACAAGTCAAAGGATGTGTAGCAATTCTGTAACATCAGTAAGGAAGGGGAATGACAATCATATTCTATACATGGAAAAGACAGGAAAATTAGGACCAATGACAATCATGAGGAAAACTAAGACAAGTTCATTCATTCACTAAGAACCAGAACTGTAAACATATATATTCTCAGAATGTGAGTCTTTGAAATGGGAAAAGCCTATAAATCGTTTGAATATATGAAATAATCTAATTTTAATAAGCATCAATTTTAAAGGTCTTAAATAGCATAGGAATAACAATAAGCCATAGAATAAGAGCATCTATAAAAGAAAACATGTCACAATCCACAATTTAAACTTTCCAAGTTGAAAACCCGAAAGACAAAAATCAAAGAAGTCTTAAAAATTTTTTAACTCCTTCCTCATATTCTAACTCAAGGTTTCAAATTTCAGATGCTTCACACTTACTCTAGATGCTACACACTGATTTTTGTTATTGATTTACACGTTTTTACTGAGGTATAAAACAGAGCAAAATGGAGACCATCAAAAACCTCTCTAGAAAAATCCTGCCAGACCAAAATTTTAACGTAACAATAAATTTAGAACCTCTCCAACTCCCTTCCCCAATTACAGAACCCTTAGAAATTATTAAAGAATAAAAGAAAACGGAGTTGTAGGTCAGATAACAGTACTGTATCATTTAATTTCCTGATTTTCATCACTGTACTGTGGTCACTTAAGAGGATGTTTTTGTTGTCAAGTAACATGCTAAACCATTTAAGGAACAACATGTCTGCAACCTACTCATTTTTTGAACTATTCAAAATAATAAATGTATATATTTACAGAGAGAAAGAATAAAGCAAATGCGGTAAAATGTTGACAACTGGGGGATCTGAGTGAAAATTACCTGGAATTCTTTGTACTATTCTTGCAATTGTACTTTTCCTTAAGTATGAAATTATGTCAATAAAAAGTTAAAAAGAAAAGGAATCTTAACACTTTTGAAGCCTGAGAACAAAATAACTGCATCAAGTCTCTTTCGTTCCATGGTCTTTACTTTTAGAAGTATTAATAAAGTATATCTCCTAAGTATACATCACTTAGCATAAAATTAATACTGAATTGTATCTACAATCCAAGGCAAAGGTGTCACATGTAAGTCATTTTCTTTTGCCTCAGGTGGAAAAAAAGAAAGGTGTAGCGAAGTAAACAAGTTAAAAGACAAATAACCACTAGTTTCTCAGCTCCAAGTTTTAGAATTCTTTCCATTTAAGAGTCAAATCATGGTTGAGTCTTTACAAAGTTAAAAAGCTGATATTCTCACCATTTTTTTCTTTCCATTAAAAAAAAAAAGCATTTAGGTTGGGTTACATCTGCTGAATCTACATGGTAAAATCAGCAAATAATTTTCTTCCCTCTAAGAAGCTAGAAAAAAATCTGTAGAAATGTAGCATTATGATCCAGTGGTTATAACTCATTCACATTTTGTAATAAAGGAAATAAAGAAATCAAGACTACAGTTTATGAATTATTCTATCTTGTACAAAGCTCTAATAAAATATCAGAATAAAACTCAACAAAGAAGCTATTAAGAAGAAAATTCATCAATTATCCTTTTCATGTATAATTATATCTTTGTATCAATATGATGATCTACCTAGATTAAGACAGAAGTTATGATCCATCAACTAAAAAAATGTTTTTTATTTCCTTAAGTTTTATCTTCATATCAGGGATTCAGAGCCAACATGTTCATACTGAACTTGATATATTCAAGAGCAAAAAGGTATTATTTAAATTCACAATTAAGTGTAAAAAGAAACACATTACTCCTAATTTATTCCTGAAGACATTTTACTGGAAACCTCATCTTTATATCTATATACACAGGTAACCTTAAGACACTGACATCTGTAAAAACATTAAAAATGAGAAATAATCTAAAGGTCTAACTAATGGAGGCTAGGTTAAATCTACCAACTGCAAAACTATGTAACCATTAAAATTATATCTTTTTTCAGATGACTGTGAAACACTTAAGACAAAATGAATTAAAAATAACATATCTTTGTTAAAAAATTAAAAATGAGGTTTATATAAAAGACAACACTTAGAAAAAGTTGTAAAGATATGTGTCAAATATTAATCTCTAAGTATTAAGACTGTGGGTGTTTTTTACATTTTTCTTTTTGTTTCTATATATTATACTTCTTATACTGTCTGAGTAACAAGCATGTATTATTTTTACGGTTATATAAACAAAGTTAGTTCCTTTTTTAAAAAAATAAACAGGGCGCCTGGGTAGCTCAGTTGGTTAAGCGACTGCCTTCGGCTCAGGTCATGATCCTGGAATCCCAGGATCGAGTCCCACATCAGGCTCCCTGCTCAGTGCGGAGTCTGCTTCTCCCTTGGACCCTCCCCCTCCCCCTTCTCACGCTCTCTCTCTCTCTCTCAAATAAATAAAATCTTAAAAAAAAAAAAGACATAAAACCAAAATTAAAAGGACCTGGCTAAATAATACAGCACATACCTAGATAATAAAACAGTATTGAGAAATGAGAGCCTCTGCAAGCCCCAGCTCCTAATTTATATCACAGCAATCCCCTTTTGCCCACTTCACATAATTCTCCAATCTTATATTTAACAAGATAGTTTGGTTAAAACTAAAAACATGTTACACAGAGGAATATTTATTGACATGAAATGATGTCTTCTATATATTGTCAGCTAAATAGGCAAATAACAAACCTGTTCATACTATGGTCCTATTTTTAAAAGTTTAGTAAATTAAAATTTTATGGGGGTTTTGAATTTTAGTTTCAGTTCATTTGTTTCTAATATTTCTTAGAGATGCAGGTATAACATTTTTTAGGAACATTTAAAGCCTACAAGTAAAAATGACCTTCAACTGATTTATATCTTATTTTCTAAACCTCAAAAAGGTATAGATCTAATCATATCAGGGGGAATATGGGGTATTTATATTTTAAATTAAAGCAACATTATCTAACATTTTCTAAAGAAACCTTCAGCAGATGAGTCAGTTCATGAACAGCATACATAAAATACGTAATCTAATCTATTTTTTTAAGATTTTATTTATTTATTTGACAGAGAGAGACATAGCAAGAGAGGGAACACAAGCAAGGGGAATGGGAGAGGGAGGAGCAGGCTTCCCACGGAGCAGGGAGCCCGATGCGGGGCTCGATCCCAGGACCCTGGGATCATGACCTGAGCAGAAGGCAGACGCTTAACGACTGAGCCACCCAGGCGCCCCAGTAATCTAATATTAAAATAAACTACATTTCATTAAAAAGACCTAAACCCCAAAATTCTAATGTCGTCATGTCTATATTCGAATAGTCAATCATGCAAAAGTACTTTTATACTAAACATGCATGAATTATATAGGTAAATGATGTTAGAGCCGAACACAGCCCCTGCCCAGCACTAAATGTTTTTAAATACAATAAGCAATTCACTGTATAATCTGAAACTTCTTAGAGTACAATTTCTTTTCATTCATATGCACAGCAAATTAGCATAATTTTATAAAAGAAAACTGTGTAACAAGTCCCCAAAACTCCCCTTATTAGCTTCCACAATAAATTAAACCATTTAAAAAGTTCTACTAAAAAAAAAACTTACACCCATTTCCGTTACACCTGCCATTTTATAAACTAATCTGTCACCAGACAAAGGAATATGAAAAGAATGCCTATACGGTTTTAGCCTTTGCCATCACTTTGTCCTTGACATAGTCAAAAAAGTGAGACTAGCAATAATCAACGGCCAGTTCAAAATAATGTTTCCCCAAAATAAGCTTCAAGTTTCTTCATTTAATACTCAAAGGTCTGAAGATGCTTTTCATGCGGCTGTTTTCAAAGTTTGATTCACAAAATGGAAATGAATTATATCTTTGAGAAGTGCTACAGTTAAGTTCATACTTTTACAGTACATTGGTCAGATACAACATAGTGAAAGTCCTGTGAAAAGAAGTTACTCAACTAGAGACCAAACAAACCTTACTGCCATCACTACCCTTTCTACTATCCTTCCACCAGAGTAGTCAAGAAAATACTACCCAGGAGAGATTTTTCTGCTGCCCTCCCCGTTTACTGTTGGATTAAGGCCAGAAAGCAGCAACGATGAAAAGGGCTTTTATATTCACTGTATTTAAGGATTCCCAAACTAAGAAATGTACCCTGAAGAGGAGATGGTTATAGCTGTAACACCCTATTTATCAAAAATAAGGAAATTTATACTTTCTCCCTTTTGAACAAATTTGTTACTTTTAATTCCAAAGCCAGTAAGTCCTTACAATTTGGTAAACTTTTTAAAGCTAAAAAAAACCTTCCTTGAAATCTTTCCTTCATCCTTATTAACATTATTTAAAATGATTTTTCACTTGATTAATAACACATCCTAAGTTATATTCAAATAAATTTCAATTATACAACGAAGTTTAAAGTTAGTTGCCCCCTTATGAAACCAAAAAAAGGTACACACACAAAAAAAAACAAGAGTTGAAGAATTTTTTTCTCAAAGATTGGTATACAAAAATTATAATAGAATCTGCACTTACTCTTCACCCCTTTCTTCCCCTTTCGTTCCTTCTTGTACTGTTCCTTCAGTTTACTTATTAGTCCCTGGTCTACATCCCAAACCTCAGTAGGTGGGGAGAGGTCATCTTTATCTACATGCAGCATATTATTAAAAGAAAAAAAATCAGCAGTTGGCAATGCAAGCTGTTGGCAGTAAACTGTTATAGCTTTACATAGTCATAATAAAAATGTACTAACAGCATATACCCAAAATACTTTAAAGGTGCAGTTTCAGTTTTGGTATTCACAACTCAAACTCTAAATGCCCATCTCATAAGTTTCTAAACAGTTAATACTAACAGTTAAATGGTGCTTCATTTCTATGAATCACAAATTTGAAGGTTATTATTCTTTCAATGACTAATATTCAATGGACTGACATTAGAAAATTAATGTTATACAAAATAGATCACTGCATCTTTATAAAAATGTTCATAAAATTTATTCAGCCAGCATCATGAAAGCAAATGAATGAATTACATGCGAACTACTCATAAGAGTGCAAGCTGGAAAGGTCAGTGCCATTTTATTGATGAAAATATTCATGCACCTTCTGTCACACTGATTCTGCATGCACGGGATAACTATACTAATGGAGAGGCATTCTAGTCCAATATAATACATACATATAGTTCCAAAATACATTGTCTCCAATAATACATACAAAGCATTCAGAGAATCCCACCTCGGCCCCCACCCCACCCAAATAGTTCAACATCTCATTACCTTCTTCCATTGGTCTACAACTAAGATTAGCAAAAAAAAACAAAAAAACAAAACTCAAATTCCACTGAAGAATTTTTTGAGTTGATTTTTTTTAGGGTATGATAAAAGCAGTGACAAGCATGGAGAAGTGAAAACATACAGTGCTGTACATCTGCTAAAGATGAAACTTCAGCTATTTTAGCTGAATAGCAAATCTATATTTATTTTAAGTAAATACTTGTGCCTGGAAAAATTTTACTCTGTAGTAAACTAGAAGAAAAACAGCATTAAAAAGAAGCAGAATAAAAATAAGTCTATTAGAATTACTTTAAGTATTAAGGGTTTTCCCTTCATTTGTTTAGTTTTAAAACAGCCATGTTATTAGAAAGTTTAACATTCTGTTACAGAGTAACAACTATGAATTTATGTAACCATGTTACTAAATAAAAATTATACCAAAACACACAGGCTAAGTCCATCAACAGGACTGACAGAATAGTGAGATTTTAGGGAAAACATACTTGCTAAATTTTTGATAACTCATTATATTCCAGATCACAAGTCTTGTAAAACTGCCTAGGCCTCACTGACTTAATCCACTGAGCGGACATAAAAAAGCAGTTTTTCCCCCTTATAGATTGATATAGTAAATATAAGAAATTCTCATATTTGAATGGCATGTAGAAATTCTATTACTTACTGTACCTTGAGCCTTTCCTACTATAATTGTTATCACTTTCTCCCCTATGGATATACCTATGATCTTAGGCAGTCATTATGTAAAAAGCTAAATTCAAAGCTTTAAGTTAATTTGCCAACTTGAATTACTTAAAACTAGGCTGCTAAAGATTGAAACTTACACATGAGATTATCTGTGAAATCTGCAAATTGTAGTACTGTTTGTAATATTGTAGTAATACTGATTTAAAGAGAAAATTCACTTTTTGTGTACTCTAATCATGAAGTTTACTGAAAACTGTGCTGTATCAGAAATTATTCTGTGAACTCACTGGATACTCCCCCCAAAAAAGTAATCTAAAGAACGAATCATTTGCATTCATCTTAATAAAACTAGCAATTTTTAAAAGTGACCACTTAGAGTAAGCCAAATTGACACATTTTTAAACCTACAGAAAGAAGAAGAAAAAAAAAAAGCTTAAGTGGTATAAACTTTACATAGGTAATTCCATAGGACAGAAAATTTTAGTAAGATAGCCCAACAGTTTTTTTAAAGACCTCTGTAGAAAAAATAAAGCTGTGAGTAACTCTAATTCAAGTAGCAAAGGGTACTGGAGTGAAAAAGCAAAAGGGAATGAAAAGGATAAGTCTTAAGGGGAAAAAAACAAATATTACTTGCAAGATAACCTAAAGTCTAGAAAACAAAGGTTAACTCAAAGCAGTGCAAAGAACAGGTTGGTGAATGCATATGTGCACAAAAAACATCCTGAAACTTGCCTGTAATAACAGCTGATTTGATATTGCTTATAAGAAATAGTTAAGAGCAAAAGGGAAGAGGCAGCATAATCTTCTACATATTAATTCTGTTTTTTAAAAATCTAGGGGGAAAAAATACCAAGAAATGAGGTTGAATCAGTTAGGGGAACTTTTTTGTTTAAAAGAAAACACAAATATGCACACACAAAAAAATAACCCTTAAAAACTCAAACCACAAAAACATAGAAATCTACTATGGTAATTCTAACTATCAGAGCAGAGGAATTACATAAATCTACTTAATGTAGCATAAAAATGTAACTAACTTCACTTTATGCAAATATTCAGTATTTTAATTATCCAATCCATTATATTTAAATACAAACATTCAGGTACTAATTACATTTGGTAGTCCTATAAATTTCCACAAATCACAGTTTCAAAGTAGAGGAGAAAATAACCAAACATGCTTAAAATGCCAAGTCTCCATGAGAGAAATAGCAAAATTAGAAATGCCTACTGTTATTTTTGATTATAAGAACTAAAACCTACCAAAATTAAATTTAGACTACCTAATGTAGATGAGAAAAGAAAAATAGGATTTAAAAGCTTCCTAAAAAGCAATGATGTTTTATAGGATAAAAGTATTCAAAATTAGAATATCTGAGATTTCTACTCTTTTTTATTTTATTACAAAAAAAAAACAACAGATTACCCACTGTGGGTGAATACTGGGATATGATATGTTTCATTAGGATACATTACTTACTAAAAACAAAAAAATAACAAAAAAAAGTCTTTTACTCAATAATTTAAATCTCAAAAACTGCCACCTTCCCATTTGTAAGTAAATTCAAATTTAAGCAAATGAGTTAAATAAAGGTATATTTTTATATCCCTCCTCTTTGTTTTGGAAAAACTGAATATAGCACCTGTTGAGTAGAAATGAAAAATTCAGAAATCCTTTGACAGTTTTCACTTGTTAAGAAACTACTTGAACAATTTTGTTCTTTTCTTTCTAAAGAACTTAAAATGCTTTAAAGATGGTTCAGTCTCATCTAGAAGGAAAAGACTTTCAGTTACTTCCATTTACACAAAGATTCAGGTCACTCTCAAATAGTAATAGTAAAAGTGAATAATGTTTTACAGTTACCATTCACTATTTAGGTCTGCTTTTGAAACTGCTCTAGAGCCAAAAGTCTTTGGATAGAAGTCCCAATCGACTGTACACCATATGGTATTTCATTATTAAGGAAATAATGCCATTTTATACAAAATAAATTCCTGAAATTTTTATATATTCTTTTGACTAACAGTTAAACTTCCAGCAATTTTAGGCAAAGAAAGCAGGAATGGTTATATGCCAAGATTTAGCTACACAGATATTTGAAAATTGCTGATTATTTTCCTTACTGAAAATAATCTAAATATTCATCAGTAAAGCCCCAATTAAATAATGGAACATACTGACAGAATATTATGAAGCTATTAAAAATGCTGTTGCAGAAGAACAATGTATTAGGTGAAAAGCGTGGGTTATAAATTGGCACTAAGCAAAAATCTTTCCTTAAATAAAAACAGATATGTATATATATATAAATGTTAACCATGATTCTCTATAGAAAGTGCCATTATAGGTTATTTTTAATTTCTTCTTCACAGGTATGTGTGGGTTTCTAGAACTCCTAAAATACACGTTATAAAATAATTATATATTTATATAATTTAAATGCATTTATATAATTATAAAATAACCTGGGGAAAAAAAACCCAGTACTTTAGAAACTACTGGGGAAAAAAATTAAGTATTTCCAATACTGAATGGGTTGCACAAAGAAGCTTAAAGAAAACTTTGATACTTTTATCGTGCCCCCTGAGCAATGCTAATTCTTAAGAAAAGTAAACTAGAATACAGCCATTTCCAAGTAAGTACAAAAATGTATATTCAAAGTCTAGAAAGTAATTCTGAAGTTTTTCCTATTTTCCACTAAGGTGCCTCTTCTCTTTCCAATTAGAAGAAGAGATAAATAAAGGTCTGAAACAATGCTTGAGAATTATAATCAATAAGAAAGCTGGTACCAAAATTCAGATTTTTAAGTACATGAATTGTTATCAGGATAGTAAATAATTATATTACCTATTAGGTTTTGTTTCTCCTGCTATTAGCAAATTCAGTTTCAATACACAAATGAGGCATTTTTAAATAACATGTGTTCCCCATCACCAAAATAGTTTTTAAGTAGCTCGTGATAATTCCTCCTCCTAGTAACTAAGCAACTTTGGTGTTCATTTGAAATGTGCATTAAGGTACTTAGTAACCTTCTCCCATAAAGCTCTGTAAACACTGTAAACCTGCCAGATAACATGCTGGTACTAAAAGCTGACTGAATGCACAAGAGAGTGGACCTCAGCTACTATCTTAATATAATTTTTATACTTCTATTTTCTAATGGGGTTTTTAACCCTGTATAAATACAATTGTTTGCTTTTAGTTATGGCTGGATTATTAGCATTACATACCATTTCCAAAGGCTAGGCCCTTACATATGCACACTAAATATTATATGTAGTAAAGTTTAATACCTTCACTAAACCTTGTTCAATGTGAAGCTATAATTCAGGATTAGTAGCTTTATTACTTTCTAGCAATAAGTCAGGTAACATTGTAAGGGCGTAACAAAAGAGTTAAATCTTTAAACCTAGATTCATTACCAAATTAAATAATGAGAATGTTTAAAACTATATACATGTTTTTTTTTCATTTGCTAAGAGAAAAGAAATTGGATTTCTTTCAACTTTAATTCAAGATAAGTTTCAAAAATCAAAATCCACCAAAAGTCATATATTAAACAATAGTTTTGTCACCAAATCTAAACAAATTGGTGCAAAATACCCTTGCTCTTGTTCAACTGCCATCATACACTGAAATACTCACATTCCACATATAATATTCAATACCAATACATCTTTAAAAACTATTCTCCCACCCCCATATTTCTTTATCACCTTACCCCATTCTGTGCCATCCCCTGAACTCCGTGCTTCTCCAGCTCCTTCACCGTCTTCAGCAGTCACTAAAAAATCAAATTCTTTCAGTGCTTCCTCAGTATCAGGATCATCAGTTAGGTCAGCAGCTAAACCTTCATTACCTATCTGTAAATGGAACATAAGCCAAGAATTACTTTTATCTTAGATTTTAAAGGAGTCCTTTATATGTTTTCACACATTTATCTTTATATTTGCACTCCAATTTTTAAATTACTTACATATACAAAATTTTAGATTTTCCATTTATTTCACCAATCCCAAATTATACCCTATATAAATGGTTCTTAATAGTGCCATGTGAAGATTACTGTAAGATGTGATTCAAGTAATCTGGTTGTAAAAAACAGTTAAAATACTAATTAAAAAATAGCTAAGTTCTTTAATTATAATAGATTCACAATTACCCCTATTTATAGACTCTTTCACTCACTTACATTCTGATACATTGTGTTGAACTGACTTCACTCACTGAGAACTGCATATGTAATCCATAATTCACAGGGCTATATGGCATAGCTGGTTAAGGATATTAACTGATCTTGGGTGCCTGGGTGGCTCAGTTGGTTAAGCGACTGCCTTCAGCTCACGTCATGATCCCGGAGTCCTGGGATCGAGTCCCACATCGAGCTCCCGGCTCAGCGGGGAGCCTGTTTCTCCCTCTGACCCTCTCCCCTCTCATGCTGTTTCTCGTTCGCTCTCTAATAAATAAATAAATAAATAAAATCTTTAAAAAAAAAAAAAAGGATATTAACTGATCTTAAGTCAATAGCTGTGATAATAATAGTACTTTGGCTCCCAAGGAAAAAAAGGGGGGGTCAAAAATCTCCATTTACCCATGTTACACATGAGTATGTTGCATACATGAAATGTGACAGGAACGTTGAAAACTGCTTTAATAGCCTAGAAACTTTTCTTGAGGAACAAGAACATCCCAAGGAACCAAAATTTAACCTATGTACTTTTTTTTAGATACACGAAATACTCTATGCTACTGTGATAATTCATAAACAGATCATCTAATCTGTGTATACTCTTAAAGCTAACCCACATCACTGATAAAATTGGTAATTCAGTTTCTTAGGTTATGAGTAAAAGTAAATTTTTATTAATCCTTATCAAAAAACAAAAATGTGGACACGTACATTTATAATCCATAGTTTACTCCCTCACCCAGAGTGGGAGTATCCCTGTTTATTTATCACCTGTTTACTTTACATAAAGAGACAGTCTTCAGCAGTGATTCTTAATTGTAGCAGGAATGGAGAAGATGGTTTTTTGTTTTTGTTTTTTTAAAGTTTCAAACAGTCAGACTAGTTCTATAAAAACAGACCCCCCCCCCTTTTTAAGATTTTATTTATTTGACAGAGAGAGACACAGCGAGAGAGGGAACACAAGCAAGGGGAGTGGGAGAGGGAGAAGCAGGCCTCCTGCCGAACAGGGAGCCCGATGCTGAGCTCAATCCCAGGACCCTGGGATCATGACCTGAGCCAAAGGCAGATGCCCAACAACCGAGCCACCCAGGTGCCCAAAACAGACCCCTTTTTGCCATTTAGTGAATGATACAGAAAATAATAATTTCTACAATACATGGGTGATAATAAGAACTGACAATATAAAAAACTTTCAAGATGATAAAAAAAAAAATCACTCCCGGAGCACCTGGGTGGCTCAGATGGTTAAGCGTCTGCCTTCAGCTCAGGTCATGATCCCAGGGTCCTGGGATCGAGTCCCACATCGGGCTCCCTGCTCCTTGGGAGCCTGCTTCCCCTCTGCCTCTCTCTGTCTCTCATGAATAAATAAAATCTTAAAAAAAAAAAATTAAAAAAAAAAAATCACTCCCAATGTAACTTAAGACATCTTGAAAATTTCTATTCCAATACATGTGTATATTTATTTTAGCTAATAAAAATTAAAAATTGAGTTCCTACTTTGTGTTTATTTATCCGATGTTTATCTTTTCCTTCTGGGATGCCTTCAATCATGTCATTTTCCTCTTCTTCATCACTGTCATCAGCATTTTCTAAAAAATTGAATGTCTCAAGAACATCACCAGAGGGCCTGTCAAAGGGGAAAAAGATGAATCCAAATATTCCAATGGTTAATTCTAATATTTCTGGTTCCTATTTTAAAACAGTATTTGAAAGTAGTATAGAGATTCAAACGATAAGCTATTTATAATGTACTGCCTAAGAATTTAACCCAAGAAAATAATGTTTTGAAGATTATGTTTTCTAAAGTAAAAGTGACTGCTCTGTTAAGCTTCTCCAATGTTTACTGGCCAAAATACTTTGAGTAATTACTCTATCAAAATCTTATAGTAACGGACACTCAAATGTGGTATTATTTCTCAAAATAAAGCCATCATAAGCAAGCAAGCTAAACTTAGCATTTCTTATAGCTCTACAACCTCTTATATAGAGGCCCAAATGTCTGAAGACTAAAACCTGCCCAGATTTAAAGTTATGGGATAAATCAGATATAGCTATTCCAATCCATTTCACAGATTTTCTTACCTAGAAAACAGGATTCTTAATACACTAAAGAAATATTTTCAAGTCCTTCAGAATCATTCAATAGGTAATAATGATAATCTGTTTTAATCTACCTATAAAGTCATTTTTTAAACTGTAATCTGAATTCCTTTCTATGTACAAAAAAGGGTTTTCAAAAAGTTGTTTAAATGGCTAATAACAGGGGCCCCTGGGTGGCTCAGTCGTTAAGCGTCTGCCTTTTGCTCGGATCATGATCCCAGGGTTCTGGGATCAAGCCCCACGTCGGGCTCTCTGCTCACTGGGAAGCCTCCTTCTCCCTCTCCCACTCCCCCTGCTCATGTTCCCTCTCTCGCCATCTGTCAAAATAAATAAATAAAATCTTTAAAAAATAAAAATAAAAAAATTTCTAATAACAAAGCAAAAGAACAGTGGAAATTTCAGCCCAACACAGACTTTCACATTAAAAGTCTCTGCTCTCCCATTAACCAGATGACTGAATTTGGCCAAGTCACTTAAACCTTTTAGCCACAATTTCTTTACCTAAAACTGTTTGGGTTGAACTAGATGATCTTTTGGTACCAAAAAGAATAATCATCTAAAATTTGAAGGTTTTGCCCCTCCCTGATTGTTTCTAAGGACACAATACAATTCAGACTTTTTTTTTCTTTAAGGTGGGGAGGGAGGGGGAAAGGGAGAGGGAAAGAGAGAATCTTAAGTAGGCTCCATGCCCAGGGCAGATCCCCCATTGCAGGGCTTGATCTCAAGACCCTGAAATCATGACCTGAGCTGAAATCAACAACAGGGGCACTGGGTGGCTCTGTAGATTGAGCATCTGACACTGGATCACGTCCCATGTTGGGCTCCCTGCTCACTGGGGAGCTTCTTCGCCCTCTCCCTCTGCCCCCCTACTTGTGCTTGCTCTCTCCCTTTAGTTCTCTCCTTTTCTCAAATAAATCTTTTTTTTTTTTTTAGATTTTATTTATTCATGAGAGACAGAGAGAGAGAGAGAGAGAGGCAGAGGCAGAGGGAGAAGCAGGCTCCCTGAGGAGCAAGGAGCCCGATGCAGTACTTGATCCCAGGACCCTGGGATCATGACCTGAGCTGAAGGCAGATGCTTAACCGACTGAGCCACCCAGGTGCCCTAAATCTTTTAAAAAAAAAAAAAAAAAAAAAAAAGGAAGGGCGCCTGGATGGCTCAGTTGGTTAAGCGACTGCCTTCGGCTCAGGTCATGATCCTGGAGTCCCGGGATCGAGTCCCGCATCAGGCTCCCTGCTCGGCAGGGAGTCTGCTTCTCCCTCTGACCCTCCCCCCTCCCATGTGCTCTCTCTCATTCTCTCTCTCTCAAATAAATAAATAAAATCTTTAAAAAAAAAAAAAGGAAAGAAATGTCTGTCTCTAAAGTGAAACTCATGTTTTAAGTTTTTAAAACTGTATTTTTTTTTTAAAGATTTTATTTATTTGTCAGAGAGAGACAGAGAGCACGAGCAGGGGAAGCTGAGGCAGAAGAAGCAGGCTCCCCGCTGAGCAAGGGCCCGATGTGGGACTCAATCCCAGGACCCTGGGATCAGGACCCAAGCCCAAGGCAGACGCTTAACCGACTGAGTCACCCAGGAATCCCTTTAAAATTGTATTTCATCACAGCAATACATTTGCATGGCTTTAAAGGACAAATAGAACACAACCCATAAAAGAAAATGAATCAGACTTCCCAAAATTAAAAACTTCGTTCTTCAAAAGATACTGTTAAGAGAACTTAAAGAAAAGCCTACAGATTGGGAGAGGATATTTGCAAGTCACATATTTGATGAAGACCACCTGTGTCCAGAATATATAAAGAACGCTTAAATAACAGTAACAAAACAAAAATGGGAACATTATTCAAATAGACACTGTATCAAAAGTTACACAGATGGCATAAAATGATGCTCAACATCATCAGTCTTTAGGAAAATGAAAATTAAAGCCACCACGGACTATGAAGGGTCTGAGACTTTACCCTACTTGCATGCTGTTTCTTTTGAGATGCTTCTTTTTAGCATTCAGGATGATGGCCTTTGTGTTTTTTTTTCTTAATTAATTTTATAGTGTAATTGGGAAGAATCCTTTCAATCTGGAAACATCCTTGAAAATTAACATTCTGTAAATGTATTATAGAAAATTTCCTTTTATTACTAATTTCTTTTCAAGAGCATTTTACTTCTTCTCTCTGAACTCCTAGTCAGATGTTGGCCCTACTGAACTGATCTCTGAATTTTCCTATCTTTTCAGTCCCATTTCCTCTTTCCCCTTTTCTCTTTTCGGAGGGTGGGGGTGGGGAGGGTGATTCTTCAACGTTATCCTCTAAGTTTTATGTGGAAATTATTTCTATCACACTTTTTACTAATAGCTCTTTTTTGATTTCTGATTGAATTTTTAGGGCTTTTTAAATTCAATTAATTAACATAATGTATTATTAGTTTCAGAGGTAGAGTTCAGTGATTCATCAGTTTATATAATATCCAGTGCTCATTACATCCCATGCCCTCCTTAATGTCCACCACCAAATAACATCCTATTTGTTTTGTAGAGGTATTATCTTCTCTCAGTCTTTTCAGAAGAGTAATTATAGTTTTGAAAATCTGCTCCCTGTTTTCTTTTTGTTTTGTTTTTGTGCTCCCTGTTTTCTGAGTTCCTTTTTTCTTTGCTTCCTTGATCTCCAATTTCCGTATTAAAGTCTTTCCTAAAATGTTCACCTTTAAGAGTGAGGCACCAAAAAGCTAACTGTATGTATTAGATGGCTGAGGTTTTGCCAAAGCAGCTGGCTTCACTTCTGCATGATAGGACAGAGGCTCACCACTTCACTGGCAGATCCCAACTGTCAGTACCATTAAGTCTTTTCTATTTAATGTGATAAATTTCAACATTCTGCCTGGAAGGGGTAAGACCCATGCAAACATACCAGAAGCCAAATACTAGAAGAAAACAGGGGATTTCACTGCTCAGCTGGAGATTCAGATAATCCTTCTGTTTCCAGTCAAGTAGATTCTATCCTAGAGTTGCTTTATTTCTTAAGAAATCACAAATCATGGTTCAGCTTCACTGGAAAATATACCACCATAGGTGGAGGGGTGTTCAGCTTGCTACACAGGATAAAAGAAGAGATCTGAGATTCTAACTACCTCTTACATAAACTTTAAACCAATATTCCAATCATAACCCCCTCTAAATCCAATCCAGATGTATCTGATACCTCTAATTCCTTAGCCTTTGGAGCTTTGCTGGCATTTTATGATTTTAATTGGCTTGTTCCTTTTCTTATTATTGCTCCTGAATGTCCTTAGATTTAAGGCATGTAATATTCCTCCACATTCTTCCCAACTTCCATAATTGTTAAACTGACCCTATCTGATGTACAGTACATCCTCTCATTTTTTCTACATATTCAGTTTTTTTGTTCTTATGTGTTAATGCATCTTAAAAAGTCTTTAACTGTAATTCTAACAGAGGTTCCAGAAGGCACACAACTAAAATGTGGTTTTATTAATCCATCATGCTTAAGAAAAAGTCTTTATGGATTTTTTAACAGTTTTTTTTTTCTTTGCCAACTATTTATTTACTATCCTCTCTCACTGTAAAAAGAAAATCAACGGAGTAAAAAAATTAAAATGTCCAGATGAGGAGAAAATAAAAGAGAAGCCAAGGGCAAGGTTGGTAAGTAAAAGGCTAAAAGTCAGTGGGGGGTGGAGAAGCATGTATGCAGGGCACAAATATGGGAAGATTCCAAACACGATAAAAAGAGAAAGGGCGCAACTACTGGAGGTTCACAGGTAAATCAAACCAATTATTAAAAAGCAGCAAAGCTTTTCCCAGTTGCAAGATCTAAGAGAATTCTGTCCTCCCATGAATCCTCATAAAGTAGATGCTTTGTGACACAACGCACTATGCATGCTCAACACCCCTGCTACAATAAACCAACAAATACAAGAGTGACATTCACTCAGCAGAGTCTAGTAAATATTACTCTGGTAGGGTCACATTTCAATACAGGATACACAATATTTCATCATAGCTAGCACTTACTATGTGCCAGGCATTATTCTAAATGCTCCCCTATTAATTCGTTTCTTCTTCACATTAACCCTACCATCACTATTTTACAAGTGAGGAAACTGAGGCACAGGAAGGTTAAATATCTTGCCCGAAGTCATAGCTAATAAGTGGCAAAGTCACAATTTAAAATCCTCCTCAGAATTCAGATTCTAAACCATTAAGCATACTGCCTCTAATAATATGATCTAAAATTTACCATTGCTCTACTGTTAAACATTAAGATTGCTTCTAACTGTGGCGCCTGCGTGGCTCAGTCAGTTAAGCATCTGCCTTCGGCTCAGGTCATGATCCCAGGGTCCTGGGATCGAGCCCGCATCGGGCTCCTTGCTCAGCGGGAAGCCTGCTTCTCCCTCTCCCACTCCCCCTGCTTGTGTTCCCTCTCTTGCTGTGTCTCTCTCTGTCAAATAAATAAATAAAATCTAAGATAAAAAAATTTAAAAAAAGATTGCTTCTAACTTTTTACTATTATAAATAAGAATGTGATAAACACCCTTCTGCTAAAAACCTCAACATGTTAGATCATTTCCCTCATTCTTGGAGGAGTTTTCAAAGGCCCGAATAATAGCTGAAACACACATACTTACATTAGTGCAGATTCAGAATATGTAACCATACTCATTAAGATGGAAATCAGCCTTAAGAACAACTATTACCTAAACATCTATGGACACATGAATGGATAAAAAAAAATGTGGTATATACATGCAATGGAATATTACTCAGCCATAAAAAATGAAATTTTGTCATATGCTACAACACTGCTGAACCTTCATGACATTATGCTAAGTGAAATAAGGCGGTCAAAGAAGGACAAACACTACATGATTCCACTTCATGAAGTATTTATTTATTTATTTATTTTTTAAAAGATTTTATTTATTTATTTGACAGATTGATAGCGAGAGCAGGAACACAAGCAGGGGGAGCGGGAGAGGGAGAAGAGGGCTTCCTGCTGAGCAGGGAGCCCGACGTGGGACTCGATCCCAGGACCCTGGGATCATGACCTGAGCCGAAGGCAGACGCTTAACGACTGAGCCACCCAGGCGCCCTCATGAAGTATTTAAAGCAGTCACTCATAGAAACAAAGTTGAATGGTGGTTGCCAGGGGCTGATAGGAAGAGGAAACAGGGAGTTGCTATTTAATAGGTATAGAGTTTCAGTCATGAAAGATGAAAAAGTTCTAGAGGTGTACTCTACAACATTGTGCTTATGGTTAACAATACTGCACAGTATACTTTAAAAACTGTTAAGAGGATAGATCTCATGTGTTTTTTAAACACAACAGAAAAGAAACATATTAAGGTCTTAATCTTGCAAAGGCAAGAAGCTTTACAAGAAAATTAAGTCTGGTGTGGAGATTTAATTCAGATTCAGGTGTGCTGAACTGCAGTCCTCTAAATATTTATAAATTCTATGAACTACTTAGCCTGATTAGCTAACAAGCTTAAAAATGCATAGTACTTTGCTTTTTATCTTATACCACAAAAATATTCCATGCTTCCTGAAATCCAAAGTAAAGAAAGTAAGAGCTCTATCTGATGTCAAATGTTACTGAAGAGACCTTATTTCTCAGAAATAAAAACCCTAAAGCAAAGGCTTATGTTAACTTGAAATTTTTAGTACATGTTTTAAACAAAAGCATAATATCACGAAATACAGCTAAGGTATGAAATAATGCTAGTGTTTTTTTTTATTCTTTTTTTTTATTCTTATGTTAATCCCCATACATTACATCATTAGTTTTAGATGTAGTGTTCCATGATTCATTGTTTGTGCATAACACCCAGTGCTCCATACAGAATGTGCCCTCCTCAATACCCATCACCAGGCTAACCCATCCTCCCACCCCCCTCCCCTCTAGAACCCTCAGTTTGTTTTTCAGAGTCCATCGTCTCTCATGGTTCGTCTACCCCTCCGATTTCCCCCCCTTCATTCTTCCCCTCCTGCTACCTTCTTCTTCTTCTTCTTTCTTTTTTTCTTAACATATATTGCAGAAATAATGCTAGTTTTTAAACTATACATATTATTCATTTCTTAAGCTCTAAAGGAACTCAATGTTAGTTTCTTTCCATTATCTTTTTCTTTTCTATGTCTTTCCAGAAAACTTGTTTTCAAGGTGATATTTAGTGGGGGGAGTTAAAAAAAAAAAAAAGTTCTACCTACTTATTAATACCTTGATTTATCAAGTCTGTATTAACCAAAGGTACATCTGATAGAAAACATCAAATTTTGATGAGGACATGAAGAAATTTCTGGTGGGAATGTAAAATAGTTTTAGCCACTTTGGAAAAGAGTTTGGAACTTCCTCGACAAGGTAAACACAGAGTTACCATATGACTCAAAAATTCCATTCCTGAGTATAAACCCCAAAAAACTGAAAACATGGACACCAGTGTTCAAAGTAGCATTAGTCTCTATTTCAAAATGTAGAACCAATCCACAAACCCAACAAATGGACAAGGAATGGATGAACAAAATGTGATATAACCATAGAACAGAATATTATTTGGCAATAAAAAGGAATGAATCACTGACACACGGATGAAGCCTAAAAAATATTATGCTAAGGTAAAGAAGCCACTCACAAAATAACCATTTATATGAAATGTTCAGAATAGGGAATCTATAGAAACATAAAGTAGATTAGTGGTTACCTAGGGTTGGTGGTGAAAGGAATGCAGGGGAGAATGGGGAGTGTTGGCTAGTGAGAATGGGGTTCCTTTTGGGGATGAGTATTTTCAAAACTAAGACTATGATGATGGCTGAGAGACTCTGAATATCCTAAAAACAAACTACATATTTTAAATGGCAGAAATGTATAGTATGTGAATTTTATCTCAGTAAAGACATTAAATTTTAAAAAGTATAACTGGTGGCTTTCTGAGCCCAAACATAACACAAAACCTTGTTTCTTTCATACTTGTGTGTAAGTAACCATTGCTAGTCCAGTTATAGAGTACCATTATAATTTATTGAAAATACCCTAGCAAAAATTTAAATCAGGATGTTAAAATAGCTCTGAACTACATGAAATTACTCTCAAATTGAAATTTAAATTTTGCACCTATTTCAGAACTATAGCCAATTTCCTGGTATCACAACTTAAGATAGATCAATTTAAAAAGCACCTAAACAGAAAATTTCTTTGCCCATGGTACCATGTAGGAGGGGAAGTCTTTAAATCTGAACTCTACCTGCTTTAAAAATTGTTAACAGTAGTAACAAGAAATTAAAGAGATTCACAGTACCCATTATATAAGCAATGTTAACCTATAAGTACAGGTCATACCTTTTGATTTCTTGTCCTTTTTGCTTAGGAGATTCACCTCCATTCAGGATCTGTTCTAAGTTCTTTGTTTCTACTGATCCATTTGGTTCTGAATTGGATAGTCCAAGTAATGACCTTACCCGCTGAGACCGTACATCTAATATTGTATCTGTGTAACCTACTTCCTGAAGATATCTATAAGAGAAAATTTAAAATGTTAAATCTCATATATTAATACCTGCAAACTTGTTAACTCAAAATCGTATCAAGGAATTTCAGAAAAGCCCATAACCCTATAAAATATAGTCTTCCTTTGCCTCAAAACTTTCTTCTCTATAGACTAGTTCCAATTCTAAGAGAACAAGGCTAATTACTAACTGAAATTTAATTAAGAAAGCATACAGTATGGCTAACACTAATTAAGGGCCAATTATCCTGAAGCCTAAAAAGCCCAAGAACCTTAAAAAGCTTTAGGAGTTGATGATATATGTTACTTTAAAAAAAAAAAAGTCCACAAAGTGGTAAAGAATGAGTAGAACTAAACCTCAGAACTGTGACATGCTAAGTTTAAACCTGGGTTCTTGACCAGAGGATGATGCACAGGTTAGTTCTCCCTCTAGGATCTAAAATCTGGTACTGAAACTTTCTGTATATCTAATCTAGGATCCAGGATGAGACCTGAAAAGAAGAAAGGGACCAGATTATGACATAATATATAATGGGTCATGAATGGCTTTGTGGGATAAAGAATCTCTAAAGTATTTGACAGGCTAAGGATGTTAAAAGGAGTCTTAGACACTACTGGAAAAGAACAAAAGATTTTTACATGAAAACTAACAACAGGGAGACTGGTTAGGACACTAACACAGCAAGAAATAAAACTGAAGAGAATAAACGTGAGAAAAATAAGCAAGATATAATCTTAGAGACCTGGTGCACAAATAAACATGGTAGGGGCGCCTGGGTGGCTCAGTTGGTTAAGCGACTGCCTTTGGCTCAGGTCATGATCCTGGAGTCCCCGGATCGAGTCCTGCATCGGGCTCCCTGCTCAGCGGGGAGTCTGCTTCTCCCTCTGACCCTCCCCCATCTCAAGCTCTCTCTCTCTCTCTCATTCTCTCTCTCAAATAAATAAATGAAATCTTTAAAATAAAAAAACAACTAAACATGGTAGCAGAATGAAAGGAGATACAAGAATTTTAGAAAAATTTTAGGTTTCTAGCTTAGATGGTGGTTCTATTCAATGAAATGAAAAATAAAGTGTCCGAATCTGGTTTATAGGGTACCTAACAGATAATCATGTCGTATCTACAAAAGTGACATTTATTAGGCACAATAATAAGAAAGGTCAAAGAGATTGGACTCAGTATACAGATTTGGGAGTCATCAGTGTTTGATGGTATTTAAAGCCATGGATTTAAATGAAGTTACCCTGAGAAAAAGCTCTAGAACAGAAAGCCTGGGGACACAGACATCTAAAGGGCTAGAAAAATAAGAGAAAATAAAAGAAAATAAAAGCAAGCACTTGAGAAATAAGGGTAGGAAATGACAGCGGGGAGTAAGTAAGAAAAAAGAGCTCAAAAAAGAATGAATAGTTAATGTCAAATATTTCCAAAAGATTAAATAGGAACAAAAAAGGTTTCTTAAGTATGTTTGTGAGTAGCTTCAATGTAGTATCAAAGTGGAAAACAGAGTACACAGCTGAGAAATGAACAAGGAAGACTACGGAAATAAACTGTCAGAGAAAGATGTGGAGAGACAGAATATTAATCCAGGCAATAACATTAGGCTTTTATAAGAGAAATACTGTATAAGTGATTTCTCTACAGCTACTGTACTCTTCTAACTGCAATTCTCTTTTGGGGGGAACAGCTGCCAGCACACTCTAACCATGCGGCAGTGTGAATGAGCAGCCAAGATCTCACACAACTAGGTAAAAATAACTGACTCATGGGCGTTTATTTGATCAAGTTAAGCCAATTCTGACTAAAACAGGGGGTCCCCTGCCATCTGGAGAAAAGTGGTTTTCAGTAGAAAACACTGTAACTGATACACAGAGAAGAAAACCAGAGAATAAGAACATATCATGGGTGTTTCCATTCCCTGAGAAGTCCTCAGGTATATGTTGGCTCTTGTCTTCCGGATACTCAGTTATTCAGCACTTTCCTCAATTCTGCTAGCATCCTTCCAAAGAATAATCTGTTTTCACTGAAGTTTGTTCAAGTTTTAGTCACTAAGAGTTTGGACTGATAGTTTCAAGAGTTTGAATGAAACACCAGAAACTAAAGTGATAAATATGAGGTTTAAATACATCTACAGAAAGGAAAGCAAAAAGTTAAGGAGTTCTCACCTGAAAGCCTTCATATTTTCAGTGAAGTAGAACCTGAGGTGCTCTAATGAGTAAGGGAGAATGGGCTGAGATAGGGTAAAAGTTTAGAGTATCTACTGAGGTATAATGGGAGCAGGACATGACCGGGGTTATGGAAAAAGGCTCTCTGTAATGTTTGTACAGGAAACCATGAATATGTAGGGGCATTCAGAGGACTCTGTGATTTTTCTCCAAGATTTAATTAGAAACAGAAGCAGCAGACAGCAAGACTGAACTAGGGCTGAGATACTGCAGGTATAGTAAAATGACTGGTGGGAGAGGGGTAAGAGAGGGCAGCAAGAAAGCTAGGGGTCCTAGCAAAAGGGTGATGAATGATGGGGTCTAAGGTGGAGCTAGGTAAAAATAAAAACAAGAAAAGCCGACATCAACAAATAAACAAAGTAAAACCAACCAGAGCTCAAGGAGCTTAAGGAGAAAATGAAGTAGCCAAGAATCTAAAGATCAAGGTAAGGTCAGAGGGCAAATAACATGGGAGTTGGGGGTGGAAAAGGCGGAATATAAGACAAGTGTTGGATCATGGAATATTCCAGAGTAGGGTAGTTCTAGGTAGTAACAAGATCAAGGGTCTGATCACATTTCACAGGGTTACTGAAGTAAAGCTAAACATGTATAGAGTTGAGAAGGTTGAATAATTGTAAATCACTCAGGCTATCAGTAGTACACAGGTACCAAAGCTTTAAAAATATAAGACCGAAAAACAGATAAAAGACAGTAAGTAAAATATGCCACACAATTACTTATAATACAGCAAAGAATTCAAACATCAAAAAGTTTCCTCAAAAATTCAAGTAAAAGTAGGATTTGGCAAGCCACTTATGAAAGGTTTCAGATAACCAGTTAAATTCCTCTATAAACCAGTAACACTCCCACTTAAACGCAAGTCTGTGAATTCTGCAGTGATGGGAATGAGAGCATCCACAAGTATGAACTCTATATTGTTTTTGTTCTCACCTTCCAGTCATCCAGTTTTTATGACATTCTACCCCACAAATAAGAAAACATCATCATCCTGAGCAGTGTTCAAAGGAACATTCAGAGGAGACAAACTTTAAAAAGATCGAATAGTCTAATAAAGAGAGCAATTTGAAAACTCTACACACTGTCCTATAATCACCAAATAATTTTTCACTTGCAAAGTGATTGAATAGAAGCACTTTCATACCTAGATCCTTAAAGAAAGCTGAAAATGAACCATTACTTACTGTCTTAACAGCTGTCTGCCTTGCTTCCATGTTAACTGGCTATTCTGAGGTGCTGTGGGAGCTTCTGTGTCTTTGGTTTCTTCTAAAAATTAACACACACACACAAAAAGATGATTTCATACCCATTATTTCAACTCTTGAGAAAATATTGTCGAAGTTCTCTCAGGGATAAATTCCCACAAAATATAACTATTTTATAAAGGACAGAAATAAATGAACAACTATTATTTACTGTGGGTCACTCATTTTAAATGTGTTTATCCCAATCAACACTCAGGTACAACCCTCCTTGTTTTAAAATTGGGAAAACCCAAGAGTACATCAACTATTCTACTAGAGATTCAAAAACCAAAAGACTAGGCTTTGAAATGAAATGCTAAAAAGTAATTTTTTTTTTTAACTACCAGAATTCTGCTGGGTTGAATGCTTTCAAAAATAAAAAGCTATATTTAATATTTACTTAAGCTATTCAAAATCAACACTTAGGAAACCTAGTATATATAAAACTACTGAATAACTTAATTTTGAATCTGTACCAGTTAACTTTAAGTCTATATCATAACATTTTATATAATCAATTTCATTTTAAGAACTAAAACTTAAGGGGTGCCTGGGTGGCTCGGTCGTTAAGCATGTCTGCCTTCGGCTCGAGTCATGATCCCAGGGTTCTGGGATCAAGCCCCGCGTCGGGCTCCCTGTTCTGAGGGAGCCTGCTTCTCCCTCTCCCACTCCCCCTCCTCTCCCACTCCCCCTGCTTGTGTTCCCTCTCTCGCTGTCTCTCTTTCTCAAGTAAATAAATAAAACCTTTAAAAAAAAAAAAAAAAGAACTAAAACTTAAACCAGAAAATAGTTTCTACTACAAGTAAAAAGTCATATATTATTCTGGAATAAAAGTATACACATTAAGAGAGAGTTTAATAAATACTATAGGGGGTCTAGGTGGCTCATGTCGGTTAAGCATCCAACTCTTGATTTCGGCTCAGGTCATAATCTCAGGGTGGTGAGATCGAGCCCCAAGCCAGGCTCCCCACTCAGTGGGGAGTCTGCTTCTCTCTTTCTCCCTCTCCTGCTGGCCCCTCTCCCCACTCTCTCTCTCTCAAATAAATAAATACATCTTTTAAAAAAAAATACTATAATCTGAAGTGAGTCAAATTCTCAGTAAGTATCCCTAGAGAGATTTAAAACTATGTATCAGCACTAATGATATCACAGAAATATTTTCCTATAAAGTCCCATTATGAAAATAAAGCAGAGAAGAGAGGATCATAGAAGATCAGCCCTCACACTGAATGTTGACAACCCTTACCATGGCTCACAGTTGTTGGGCTCCTAGACTCCTCACAGTCATGAGAACAAATACTGGTAGCAGGCATTACTTCTCTAAGCCTAACAATCCCATTATTAACATCTTTTCATTCTTACCCTGAACACAGGAATTTCTAAGATTTCTAGAAATAATTATTTCACCCTAATAGCCTACTTTTCTATTTATAATTTTTTCTATTTATACCATTTGTTTACTGTGTAATTACATATAATACATAACCACTGGAGAAAAAAATACATTTTTAGAAGGAACTATAACTGCCCCAAATCCTATCACCAAGTGTTAGTACTTGAGAATTTATCAATCCCTATTTTTCATCTCAAAATACATAAACTCCTTTCTTAAAAAGGGGGGGGGGGCAATGTGTGCACTGTACTATAAGCTGCTTTTGACAACATATTTCAACAT
The DNA here is from genome assembly GCF_011800145.1 of Mirounga leonina. Classification (NCBI taxonomy): domain Eukaryota; kingdom Metazoa; phylum Chordata; class Mammalia; order Carnivora; family Phocidae; genus Mirounga; species Mirounga leonina. The sequence continues at coordinate 638,634 of NW_023270839.1, read as the reverse complement.
TCTCTTGATGGCAATAGATTAATATCATAAAATTATTCCATAGAAAGTATATTTAATTTAACTAGTCAACTAATGTTGACATTAGTTTCCACTTTTCCCTATTATAAATAATGCTGCTAAGGATATCCTTGAAGTACAACAGAAGCATACAGCTCAATGAATTTTTTAACACACCAATATAACCAGTTCCTCAATGAAGAAAAAAAACATTTATCAGCACCCTGAAAGCTTTCCTTGTGCCCTCTTCCAATCACTAGACACTCCAAAAGGATATCAATACTATCCTGATTTATAAAACCTAGATTAATTTTTGAACTTTATATTCATGAAAATCATTTATATCAATTTTCACACTGTCAGATGTAGTTACGAGTTTGTTCATTTTTGTTGCTAAAGAGCATTCCACTATGCTAAAATATCACACAGTATTATGTACCCATTCTAACACTGCAGGTCACTCAAGTTGTTTCCAGATTTTTATTACAAGATACTATATACAAGCCTTATGATGAACATATGTAAGCCTTTTAAGGAGTAGAATACCTAGAAGTAGAATTATTGGGCCACAGAGCACGCTGCTAGGGCTATGTTCCCTTTAGTATCACCGACAAACCACTTTTAGAGCAGTTCAATCAATTTTCAATCCCAACAGGTTGTTCTAAATCCTCATCAACACTTGACCTTTCTCTTTTGTATTTTATTTTAGCCATTCTGGTAGGTGTCTAATTGTATACACTGTACTTCGGTTGTATTTCCTCAATAACTAATAAAATTGAGTCTCATTTCATCTACTTATTGGCCATTTGGATCTCTTCTCTTATGGGCTGCCTTTTCAAGTCTTTTGCCTATTTTTCTACTGTTAGATTTTTTTTCCCCCCTAAATGTATGAAAAAGAGCTCTTTACATATTTAGATACATAGGGTTAAACCAGTTTAGGATACATACACATATTGGTATTACTGAGGCACAGGTATAAAAACATGCATATCTTGTACTTCTGTCAAGACAATATTTTACATATTTTTTTACATTTTGATTTATTTTGTGTATATATAAAAGACAACACTAATTTAATGTCTATCTCAATCCATACTTTGATGTAATTTTATTCCATTTTGTTTTCATGTTGTATTTTGCCCATCCCTTCGTTGTTTTCCCCTGCTCAACACCATGAAGTTTTTCTACATCAATAAAAGCAATCTATGTTGCTATTATTGTTCCCATAAATAAAATACTTGGATGTCATTGTATTCCTCATTTTAAGGAAGTTTTAATAGTTAAATTTATATAGATAAAAAGAGTTGTTTTTAATCTTACCTCAGTTGTAGGCAGTAGAGATTTATCTGCTAATGATCTGTTTTATACAAGTTGTTGTACTGAGACCAGCTAACCAATTCTGACTCTAGCTCCAGGAACAATGCAGCTGCAACTAGCCACCTTCCTCACATTTACGAAGACCAAGTTAGGGGGGGATAGCCCTCGAGTTAGAAAATGAATACTTATTTTGTGAATATTCTAACCATATTAGAAAGAAAAGGAGTCAAAGAAAAGTTCTGAATTCATTAGGTTGTGTGAAGCCACTCTACTCCCTCTAACTGCAATAAGACTACTGTAGTAAACAAGGCCCAAAATATATACTTTCCATCTTTTTATCACTTATTGTTGCTTTTCCAAGGATTAGGCCACAATACTGTTCCCTACTATCAAAGTGAACCTTCATAATCACTGAAAAGCCAGACCAAAGGAAACCCATGCAGGACGCTTGGGTGGCTCAGTCAGTTAAGCATCTGCCTTCAGCTCAGGTCATGATCCCAGGGTCCTGGGATCCAGCCCCGCATCTGGCTCCTTGCTCAGTGGAGAGTCTGCTTCTCCCTCTGCCTGCCTTTCTCTTTTTCTGTCTCTGACAAATAAATAAAATCTTAAAAAAAAAAAGGAAACTCATGCTGCTCTTATTTTTTTTCTTAATTTTATATATATGCCAACAACCTGAAGATATAAATGGTAAAATTAGTAAGTGGAGAAAAATTAAATCAACTGCAGGTTGTATGTATGAAGTGTTTTGCCAAGTTCTAAGTACTTAACATTAAACTTAATATTAAATTAATAGTATTTAATATTAAACTAAAAACCAATTAAATTTTTAAAATTTACTCTGCCACCTAACTAAAAAAAAATCCCTACGTAAGTTTTATTTTCCCTACCATATATGCTTTGACTTTATTAGATATGGTACAACTATAGGAGAGGAAAAATTGCATATCCAAATAAAGAAACACTTTTTTCTTGTCTTAGTAACCAGCACCCAAGAACAGCACAGAATTCAATCTGACTGCACCATCAAAATGTATATATGAATTCTAAATATACCTGAAATAAGAAACTGATAATATTCCCAGTATTGTATAATATAAATCAAAATAATCCTCATTTATTATTAGATGTTTAGACGACTCAAACTGTATTGCTTCTCAGCCTTTTGGTTAAGATCAAGTGTAAACTACTCAAACTGTAATCATATAGAACCGTCAAGTTATCATTAAACTGTTACCCTTTTCCTATATCCAGCCATCTCTTCCCAGCATAACTGTTCATCAGATACTACTCTCACCCTCAATATCCATTCATTTAATTTAGTGCAAGATGCAAAATTTAGTATAGTTGCAAGATGAAGTGAAGGTTTTTTTTTTTCCTTCTCTTAACCTTATTTGGCTGCCTATGAGGTTTCCAAATTCAATCAAATTTCCAATTTTCAGAATTAAACTGTATTAATCACAGCTTCTCCAGTTAAAAAGAACTTTGTAATAATAAAAAATTAAGCTCATATGGGCTAAGAATTACCTACAAGTATAGAAGGAACTGTTTCATTACCTTTCACCTCTAATTAATACCAAAAATGCACCCACAATTTTACAAAGGTTTCAACACAAGGAAAACAGGATAAATAGCCTCAGGATTGAGATGTAGATAAAACTACTTACTTTATTCATTTATTATTTTCGCAAAACACTAGATAATATTACAGTAGTCAACCATTTGACTAACCAATGCTATCAAAGCAAAATGAGGATGAAGAAAACATGTCTGTTACATAAAAATGAGCTTAAACCAATTTTTCTTGAATTGGGTCAGAAGGTTAACAGAAGAATCAAGTTTACCTGATTCAAAAGTTGGCATTTTCAAATCACCTTGGTTCAGTTCTGTGCCATATTTTAATTTGTGATATTTTGCCCTGAAAATTCAATAATAAATTGTTGAAAGAGAATATTTTCTCCTTTTCTACACAGTTAAGACTGGTATACATTTCTCTAATAACAAATAAAACATAATATGAATGTCTGTTTTTAAGCTTTACTTGCAAAGGAAGTTAGGAAAAAAGGTGCACTGCTGTGAAAGAAAAAAATGTAAATTACCCAATTAACATATACACCTGAGTAAAGATAATTTTTTCCTGATCTTTAAAGAAAAAAAAAAAATCCCAAAACTTAGGTTCCATAACAAAAGACGAAAATTATTTCAATTTTAAAGATTTAAATCTTTTCTTTTCCCATTATAAGAATCAAATCAAAGTATCATCTTGTATTTTGGGCAGGGTTTCATTTCTTTCAAAGAGCTTTCTTTTTTTAAAGGAGATTATTAATCTCTTTTATTTATGCATATTTTTTAAGATTTTATTTATTTATTTTCCATTCAGTACATGCCCTCTTTAATACTCATCACCAGGCTAACCCATCCCCCCCACCCCCCTCCCCTCTAAACCCCTCAGTTTGTTTCTCAGAGTCCATAGTCCCTCATGGTTCGTCTCCCCCTCCGATTCCCCCCACTTCAAAGAACTTTTAAATATACTGTACACTAGTATTAAAAAAAATATTGTTCTATTACCAAATGAGGTACACATACCTTTCTTGTTTTAATGCATACTCTAACATCTTTATTCTTCTTACTAAATCCTTCTTCAAGTTTTCTTGACCTTTTCTTTCTCCTTGCAAAAATGCTATCCGGGCCTAAAAATATAGAAAATTCATTTATTTTCATTTTTTCCTAACAATACATAGGGAACCAAAAATAAGAAAACGTGACAGAAAGTTTTAAAATTCATAGAAACAGTCAACCAAACTTTGTTAGTAACACAATTATTTTAAAAATAAGCATGACTATAAATCAGCAATTTGCTTACAATCTTAAAGTCTTTAATATTAGTAATTTTTACATAACCATAAAAGGAAATCTTATACATAAAAATTGAACTTACTTCCTAACATATAAGTCACAAAGAACTAAAAACTATTATTTTCATAAATAGATAAAATATTTTTACCAAAATGAGATACTGGTTGTTTCAAAAAACAGTAATAATACCTCAAAAGCATTTTATGAAATACTTAAAAATTTATAATCTTTTCTATTCTACCCACCCACTCCAAATTCTTTCAATTCTTGAAACAACACCACAGTATTGCAAATAGTTTAAGTAAAGCCACCAATGTTCAAAGAACTCATTACTTTCTCTTGTCATTTTTCTACTGTGAGAGGAATTTTTTTCATTTTAATTGCCTTATTTCCTATGAGAGGTAACTCTCTTATCTTTTTCTGGCCCCTCCTGTCATGTCAGTCCCCTTTATACACCCAACACTAAAGAGTAATGTTTAAAGAGACTAGCATCTGTGTGGAGACATTTGCCATTATGCACATGATAACAATAAAATTAACTTCCACATAGAGGAGAATGCTCTTGCTGAGATAACCTATAGATGTATTTGTTGATTAAGAAAAAGGAAGCTACTTAGTAACCTAAATCACGATTAATGGAATCAGAACACATGAATTCAGCTGAATGATGTAACCCATTCAGTTAGGATCTGTTCATTTCTATAAAAGAAATAGCCAACAGACCAGCTAAATCAAACTGATTAATAAAAACATAGGACTATTAAATGCCCACTGCCATCAAAACGAGCTCTTCTCTATTATCCTTTTTTTTTTTTAAGATTTATTTTATTTATTTGAGAGAGAGAGAGAAAGAGAATGAGCACAAGCAGGGGAGAAGAGCAGAGGGAGAGGGAGAAGCAGACTTCCCCTTCAGTAGGGAGCCTGATTCCAGACTAGATCACAGGACAGAGATCATGACCTGAGCAGAAGGCAGAGGCTTAACCAACTGAGCCACCCAGCTGTCCCTCTATTATCCTTTAAAAAAAACAAAAACAAAAACACAAAACATGAGGGGCGCCAGGGTAGCTCGGATCAGTTAAGCTAAGCACTGGACTCTTGATGATCTCAGGGTCGTGAGATCAAAACGAGCTTAAGATTCTTTCTCTCTCTCTCCCGCCCCCCCCCACCACTGCTTACTCTCTCTCTCTTTCACTCTCTCTGAAATAAAAAAGAAAAAGAAATCATCTATAACTCCTTAACACCTGAGATGTTAGCTACATAACACTTCCAAATACAAATTTCAAAACAAAAACAAAACGTCTAGGAGGGATGGTAACTATTCAGAAGCTAACAGTCTAATATCCTAAAGAGAAAAGTTTGACTCTTGAGCCACAAAGCAAAAGCGAAACGTCAATTTCATCACACAGCCTCAAGAAATTCTAAGTTTTTTGCCTGCATCAACTTTCTTTTTTTTCACCACAGTAAATGCAGTCACCATCCATTGTCACCATACAACACCCTTACAGTATTGCTGACTATATTCTCTATGGGGACTTTTCATTCCCTAACTTATCCATTCTGTAACTGGAAGTTGTACCTCTTTTTTTTTTTTTTTTAATTCATTCGAGACACAGAGATACAGAGAGAGAGAGCACGCATGAGCAGGGGGAGAAGCAGTGGGAGGGGGAGAAGCAGGCTCCCTGCTGAGCAGGGAGCCCAGTGTGGGGCTCATTCCCAGAACCCTGGGATCATGACCTGAGCCGAAGGCAGACGCTTAACCACCTGAGCCACCCACACGCCCCTGGAAGTTGTACCTCTTAAACCACTTCACCTATTTTGTCCATCCGCCCAACGGCCTCACCTCTGGCAACCACCAGTTCTCTGTATTTATGATACTGTTTCTATTTTTTGTTTGTTCAATTTACTTTGTTTAGATTCCATATAAAAGTGAGATCATATAGTATTTCTCTTTCTTTGGCTTATTTCACTTAGCAGAATACCTTCTAGGTCCATCAATGTTGTCCCAAATGGCAAGATCTCATTCTTTTTATGGCTGAGTAATATTACATTGTGTAATATTCCTTCATCTTTATCTGTTCAACTATCAATGGCTAATTAGGTTGTTTCTGTACCTTGGCTATTGTAAATGCTGCAACGAACACAGGGGTGCATATATTTTTTCCAATTAGCATTTCCAATGTGGGGCTTGATCCCAGGACCCAGGATCATGACCTGAGCCTTTGTTTAACTGACTGAGCCACCTAAGCGCCCCAGAACCATCCTTGTACTGACTTCAAAGAAAAAAAAAAAAAAGCAGAAACCATTATCACATACTATAAAAGCATTATGTGACTCCAATTTCCAGATCTTATAAGCATACTGTTATTAGCAGTGGAAAAAGATGAAAAAAGCTTATTTTATTCTGCTTCTTAAAAAGCAGTAATCAGGGGCGCCTGGGTGGCTGAGTCGGTTAAGCGTCTGCCTTTGGCTCAGGTCATGATCCCTGAGTCCCAGGACTGAGTCCTGCATTGGGCTCCCTACTCAACAGGGGTCTGCTTCTCCCTCCCTCTGCTTCTTTCTTTCTCTGTCAAATAAATAAGTAAAATCTTAAAAAAAAAACAGCAATCAGTGATTTTCCAATGAGAAAGGCACTGAAACTAAGTGAAAGTCTCAAGGTCCTCTAAAGGATTAAAAAAAAAAAAACCTAAACAGTGGCAATGTTTCCTATTAGAATCTTACACTGTTGTCTATGTGCTACTGAAGCAGACAGTAGAATCTTATACTATTGTGAGAATTCATTTTCATTTCTTGTCTTGGCATTTTCCTATTAAAAACCATCCATCCATACAGAATCTAGTACATTAAACAGGCACAAACTACATTAAAAAAGCAAGAATCCCACAGCAGCTTTTGAACAGGAGTTGAAGGAAGATAATTCACAAACAAAAAGGACAAAAAAAGGTGAGAATTCATTAAGAAAATACCTTTAAAAGGACATGTCCTAACCCAAACTATGTGGAGATGAGGATAAAAAGAAAGTATCAGATATATCATGACTGCTGGACATGGCCTTATGACCTCACATCACAGAGTATCTATATAGATATCTGATTCTGACTTAAAAGGTAAAGGTTACGTCTGATAGTGATAAAAAAAAAAAAAGACCAATGGGCGCCTGAGTGGCTCAGTTGGTTAAGCGACTGCCTTTGGCTCAGGTCATGATCCTGGAGTCCCAGGATCGAGTCCCACATCGGGCTCCCTGCTCGGCGGGGAGTCTGCTTCTCCCTCTGACCCTCCCCCCTCTCATGTGCTCTCTCTCATTGTCTCTCTCAAATAAATAAATAAAATCTTAAAAAAAAAAAAAAAGACCAATTAAGTAAGAGACAGTGTTTAATAAAGGTTCACTGACAACGAATTCCGAGCTGTTTTTACAGGTCATAATGCACCATTAGTAGGATCATCTCAGCAAATAAATACTTTAAAAATGCAAAAAAAAAAAAGAATAGGGACACCTACACCACACCTGGGTGGCTCAGTCAGTTAAGCCCCTGCCTTCGGCTCAGGTCATGATACCAGAGTCCTGGGATCAAGCCCAAAATCCAGCTCCTAGCTCAGTGGGGAGCCTGCTTCTCTCTCTCTCCCTCTGCCCCCCAAACCTGCTCGTGCTCTCTTTCTCTGTCAAAATAAACAAATAAAATCTTTTTTAAAAAAAAAGTAACTGCAAAAAGCATATTTACAATGGCAACAAAAAACAAAAGTATCTAAGAATAAACCAACAAAAATGTGCAAGATCTCTGCATGAAAAACTGCAACCTGTACAAAAAAGACAACCTAAGTGGAGTAGCAGACTCATAAAAAACAATTTTCATGCAAACTGTGAGTTAATGCAATTCCAATTAAACTTTCAGTGTGTGTGTGTGTGTAACTTGACAAAATGATTCTAAAATTTATGAAGAAATTCAAGTTGCCAAGAACAGGCAAGAGAATCCCCAAGGAGGAAATGGTAGAACCTGCTCTACCAGAAAGTAAGATGGTTTATAAAACTAGAGAAATTAAAACAGTGATTGGTACAGGGATAGACAAATAGATAAAAGAAAAAAAAAGAAAAAACCCAGAAACAAACCAATATATATGAGGTCACATGATTTATGAAAATAGAAGTTCAGAACAATAAGAATGGCCCTTTCAGAACTTGTGCTTAGTGTACAGGGTAAACATATGGGGGAAGGGAGATAAAATAAAACTTCTGCCTGATACATCAGTTGTAGGAGGATTACAGATCTAAATGTGAAGACAGAACAATAATGCTTTTAGGATCTAATATATATCTTCAAAATCTCAGATTAAGGAAATAATTCTTTAACAAGACAAAACCATTAACCATAAAGAAAAGGAACAATAAATTCATTATCATTTTAAAAGTTCTGTTCAAGGCACAGCAGGGATTAGCAACCTGCTTCAGGCTTGTTTTTGGACAGCCCCAGAGTGAAAAATGGCTTAAAAAAAAAACAAAAGAATGTCTAACAGAGACCCAATAATGGCCCATATAACCTAATACATTTACTATTGAAGTTTATAAACCTCCTATACTATTATCAGACAAAAAAGATTAAAAAAAAAAAAAAAAGACTGCAAGAGACAAAGGACATTATATATTAATAAAAAGTTCAATAAAAAAAGATATAACAATTACAAATATTTATGTACTTAATAAAATCATTAAAATATATGAAGCAAAAACTGAAGGGGGAAACAGTTCCACAGTAATAGCTAGAGACTTCAATATCCCACTTTCAATAACAGATCAAATAATCAGACAGAAGATAAGGAAACAAGAGGACTTCAACAACACAATAAACCAACTAGATCTAACAGACATATATAGAACACTCTACCCAACAACAGAATACACATTCTTCTCAAGTATGCATGGGATATTCTCCAGGATGGACCATGTTCACCACAAATTAAGTCTCACTATTAAAACAATAAATACCATAAAAAAATTTCAACACAACAAAAAAAGAAATCAGTAACAAAACTGGAAAACTCATAAATTAGTAGAAATTGAACAACACACTCTTAAGCAACTAATGGAACAAATCACCAGAAATATTAGAAAATACTTAGGAATAAAAATGAAAATACAGGGTGCCTGGGTGGCTCAGTTGGTTAAGCGACTGCCTTCGGCTCAGGTCATGATCCTGGAGTCCCTGGATGGAGTCCCGCATCCGGCTCCCTGCTCGGCAGGGAGTCTGCTTCTCCCTCTGACCCTATCCCCTCTCATGTGTTCTCTCTCTCTCATTCTCTCTCAAATAAATAAAATCTTAAAAAAAAAAAAAATGAAAATACAGCATACCAAAACCTACGGGATGCAAACGCAGTGTTGAGGGGAAAATTTACAGCTATAAATGCTTATATTAAAAACAAGAGGGCGCCTGGGTGGCTGAGTTTGTTAAGCGTCTGCCTTTGGCTCAGGTCATGATCCCAGAGTTCTGAGATGGAGCCCCTCATCTGGCTCCCTGCTCAGAGGGGAGTGGCTTCTCCCTCTCCCTCTGCTTCTCCCCCAACTTGTTCTTGCTCGCTCTCTCTCAAATAAATAAATAAAATCTTAAAAAAAAAAAAAAAATCTCAAATTAACAACGTAGCGTTACTATTTAAGGAACAAGAAAAACAACAAATCAAACCCAAAGGTAGCAGAAGGAAAGAAATAATAAAGATTAAAGCAAAGACAAACAAAATAGACAACAAAAAAACAGGGGAAAAAATCAACCTGATTCATCAAAAGTATCAACAAAATTGACAAAATGTTAGCTGGATCCACTAAGAAAAAAAGAAAAGACACAAATATTAAAATAGGGCGCCTGGGTGGCTCAGTTGGTTAAGCGACTGCCTCCAGCTCAGGTCATGATCCTGGAGTCCCTGGATCGAGTCCCGCATCGGGCTCCCTGCTCGGCAGGGAGTCTGCTTCGTCCTCTGACCCTATCCCCTCTCATGTGTTCTCTCTCTCTCATTCTCTCTCTCTCAAATAAATAAATAAAATCTTTAAAAATATATATATTAAAATAAAAAATGTAAGTGGAGGCATTACAACCAATTCTACAGAAATAAAAGGACTGGAAGAGTACTATGAACAACTGCACACCAACAAATTGGATAACCCAGAAACATAAAACCTAACCAGATTGAATGATGAAGAAAGAGAAAATCAGACCACTTATAGATTGATTCAGTATTCAAAAATCCCTCATACAGGCATGCCTGGGTAGCTTAGTCCATTAAGAGTCTGACTCTTTTTTTTTTTTTTTAAAGATTTTATTTATTTGACAGAGAGAGAGACAGCGAGAGAGGGAACACAAGCGGGGGGAGCGGGAGAGGGAGAAGCAGGCTTCCCGCGGAGCAGGGAGCCCGACGCGGGGCTCGATCCCAGGACCCTGGGATCATGACCTGGGCCGAAGGCAGACGCTTAACGACTGAGCCACCCAGGCGCCCCAAGAGTCTGACTCTTGATTTAGGCTCAGGTCATGATCTCATGGCATGAGATTGAGTCCTGTGTCTTCGGGCTCCCCATTCAGCAGGGAGTCCACTTCTCTCTTTCTCCCTCTGCCTGCACGTGTTCTCCCTCTAAAATACATACATAAATCTTTTTTAAAAAATAAAAAATAAAAATCCCTTATACAAAGAAAAACCCTGGACATGATAGCTTTACTAGTGAATCCTGCCAAACATTTAAAGAATTAACATAAATCCTTCTAAAACATTTCTAAAAATTGAAGACAAAATATTTTTTAACTCATCAATGCCAGCAATGCCCCATACCAAAGCCAGACACAAACACTGTAAGAAAACTACAGACCAGTATCTCTTACCAACACTTATGTAAAAACCCTCAACATAATACTAGTAAATCAAATTCAGCAGCATATTACAAAAACTGTACACTCCACGACCAAGTGAGATTTATTCCTTGAATGCAAGGATGGTTTAACACAAGAAAACCAATCAATGTAAGGCACCTCATTAATAGAATAAAGGGGAAAAACTGCAAAACCATTTCAACCGATGCAGAAAAAGAGCTTGACAAAATTCAACACCCTTTCATCACAAAAAAAAAAAAAAAACCCAAACACTCAACAAACTAGGAATAAAATGAAACTATCTCAACATAACAAAAAAGCCATATATGAAAAGCCCACAACAAACATCATACTCAGGCGCCTGGGTGGCTCAGTTGGTTGGGCGACTGCCTTCGGCTCAGGTCATGATCCTGGAGTCCCGAGATCAAGTCCCACATCGGGCTTCCTGCTCAGCAGGGAATCTGCTTCTCCCTCTGACCCTCCTCCCTCTCATGTTCTCTGTCTCTCATTCTCTCTGTCTCAAATAAATAAACAAAATCTTAAAAAAAAAACAAACAAACATCATACTCAACAGTTTAAGACTGAAAGCTTTCCCTCTAAAATCAGAACAGGGGAAAGGGGTAGGTGTGCCTGACACCTGGGTGGCCCAGTCAGTAAGCGTCTGACTCTTGGTCTCAACTCAGGTCTTGATCTCAGGGTCATGAATTCAAGCCCCGTGTTTGGGTTCCATGCTGGGCATGGAGTCTACTTAAAAATAAATAAATAGGGGTGCCTGGGTGGCTCAGTCAGTTCAGCGGCTGCCTTCAGCTCAGGTCATGATCCCAGGGTCCTGGGATCGAGCCCCACATCGGGCTCCCTGCTCAGCAGACAGCCTGCTTCTCCCTTTCCCTCTGCTGCTCCCCCTGCTTGTGCTCTCTCTCTCTGTGTCAAATAAATAAATAAAATCTTTATATATATATAAAAATAAATCAAATCAAATCAAATGAGAACAAGGGAAGGATGCCTACGTCAATACTCCTATACGATATAGAACTATAAATACTGGCCAGAGTAATGAAGCAAGAAAAATAAAGGAATCCAAATTAGAAAAGAAGTAAAATTCTCTCTGTTCATAGATAATATGGTCTTATATGTAAAAAACCCAAAAGACTCCATAAAAATGTTAGGACTAACAAATTTTTTTTTTTTTTTAGATTTTATTTATTTATTTGACAGAGAGAGACACAGCGAGAGAGGGAACACAAGCAGGGCAAGTGGGAGAGGGAGAAGCAGACTTCCTGCTGAGCAGGGAGCCCGATGCGGGGCTCGATCCCAGGACCCCGGGATCATGACCTGAGCCGAAGGCAGACGCTTAACGACCGAGCCACCCAGGCGCCCCAGGACTAACAAATTAAGCAAAGTACCAGGATATTGTCACACAAAAATCAACAGCATTTCTTTTCTTTTTTTTTTTTCCCCTTTTTTTGGGGGTTGGGGGGGAAGGCAGAGGGAGAGGGAGAGAAGGAATCTTAAACATGCTCCATGCCCAGCACAGAACCCAATACGGGGTTTGATCTCACAATCCTGAGATCATGACCTGAGCCAAAATCAAGTCAGATACTTAACCGACTGAGCCACCCAGACGCCCTCAACAGCATTTCTATATACCATCAATGAACAATCATGAAAGGACATTATAAAACAATTCCATTTTTAACAGCATCAAAAAGAATAAATTAACTTGGGAATTAACCAAGGAGGTGAAGGACTGGTACAGTGAAAAGTACAAAATAATGCTGAATGAAATTAAAGACTGAAATAAATGGAAACACATTTCGTGTTCATGGACTAGAACACTAATATTATTAAAATATCAATACTACCCAAATTTATAGATTCAGTGCAATTCTTTTCAAAATCCCAATGACATTTCTTGCAGAAATAGAAAAACCCATACTAAAATTTGCATGGAATCTCAGGGGGCCCCTAAATAGCAAAACAATCTTGAAAAAGAATGAAGTTGGAAGCCTTTCCTTTCCTAAGTTCAAAACATACTACACAAAGCAAGAGTTATCAAGACAGTATGATACTGGCAAAAAGACAGACATATAGACCAGTGGAACAGAAATGAGAGACCAAAAATAAACCCTTAACATATAGGTCAAAAGATCTTTTACAAGGACGCCCAGACCACACAGTGAAGAAAGAAGTCTTTTCAACAGGTGCTACTGGGAAAAATGAATATTCACATGCAAAAGAATGAAGTCAGATTGTTCATACACCACAAATTAATTCAGAATGGATCAAAGACCTAAACATAAGATCTAAAACTATAAAGTTAAAAGAAAACATAGGACAAAAGCTTCAAAACACTGGATTTGGGAATGGTTTCCTGGATATGAAACCAAAAGCACAGGTAACAGAAGAAAAAACGGACAAATGGACATGATGAAAATTTAAAACTTTTGCACATCAATGGAAACTGCCAACAAAGTGAAAAAGGAATCTATGAAACAGCAGGAAATATTTGCAAATCGTGTGTCTGATAAGAGATTAATATACAGAACATATAGACCATTTCTAAAACTCAAGAACAACAGAAAACCCAATTCGAAAATGGACAAAAGACTTGAATAGGTATTTCTCCAAAGAAGACACATCATTGGCCAATAAGCACAGGAAAACATGCCTTACACCACTAATCATCAGGGAAGCCTCCTACGAGATACTACACCTCATTAGGACAGCTACTATTAAAAACAGTAACAACAACAACAAAAAGCATCGGTGAGGATATGAAGAAACTGGAAACCTTGTGTAAATTGTCAGTAAAATGATAGAGCCATTGTGGAAGATAATATAGTGGTTCCTCAAAAAATTAAAAATAGAACTACCATATTACCCAGGCGCCTGGGTGGCACAGTCGGGTTGAATGGCCAACTCCTGTTTTAGGCTCAGGTCGTGATCTCAGTGTCATGAGATCAAGCCCTGCATCAGGCTCTGTGCTCAGCGTGGAATCTACATGGGACTCTCTCTCCCTCTACCCCTCACCCATGCGCACCTTGCACGCGCAAGCACGCGTGCGCTCTCTCAAAGTAAATAAATTAATCTTAAAAAAAATTATATTACCCAGCAATTTCAGTTCTGGGCATATACTAAAAAAGACTGAAAGCATGGTCTTGAAGAGAAATTTACAGACCCACGTTAACAGCAACACCATTCATTATAGCTAAAACCTAGAAGCAACCCAAGTGTCCATCAAAAGATAAATGGAGGCACCTGGGTGACTCAGTCAGTTAAGCATCTGACTCTTGATTTCAGTTCAGGTCATGATGTCAGAGTCATGAGATTGAGCCCTGTGCTGGGGCTCTGTGCTCAGCTGGGAGAAAAATTACATTTGTGTCTGATGAATTTTTAATATAAATAAAAAAACGAAAAGCATGATCCTTCAAAAAAAAGCATCAGACTTAATTAAATTTGAAAACACTTCTGCTCTGCAAAAGACATTATTAAGAGAATGAAAAGACATACCACAGACTGGGAGAAAATATCTGTAAAAACACATATCTGATTAAGGATTGCTACTCACTACCTACAAAGAATTCTTAAAACAACTCTTATTAATAACCAAAATTTTAAAAGGGCAAAAGATCTGAACAGACATGTCAACAAAGAAGATACACAGGTGGCAGATAAGCATCTGAAAAGATGCTCCACATCACTGTCATCAGGAATATACAAATTACAACAATAATGAGATACGACTACACATCCATTAGAATGGCTGAAATCCAAAACACAGGTCAGTATGTGAAGCAACACAAACTCATTCATTCCTGATGAGAATGGAAAATGGTACAGCCACTTCAGAAACCTGTATGGCAGTCTTTTATTACAAACTAAACATACTCTTACCCTAAGATTCCTCAATCATGCTCCTTTGGTACTTACCTAAATTAGCTGAAAACTTTTGTCTACACAAAAATCTACACATGAATGTTTAAAGCTGTTTTATTATTAACTGCCCAAACTTGGAATCAACCAAGACATCCTTCAAAAAGTGAATGGATAAACTGTGGCGCATCCATACAAGGAAACACATTTCATCAATAAAAATAGATGAACTATCAAGCCATGTAAAGACACGGAGGAACCTTAAATGCATATTCCAAAAAGTGAAAGAAGCCAGTCTGGAAAGGCCACATATTGTGTAATTCCAACTATAACATTATAGAAAAGGCAAGACTATCAACACAGCAAAAAAATCAGTGGTTACCAAGTGTTCAGGGATATGGGGGAAGATGAATAGGTGAAGCACAGGGAATTTTTAAGGGTTATGAAACTGTTCTGTAGGATACTATAACGATGAATCCATAACATTATGCTTTTGTCAAAACCTACAGACCAGTACAACACAAAATGAACATTAAAGCAAACTATAGACTCCAGTTAATAACATTCAAAACTGGTTCATTAATTGTAGCAAATGTACCACTCTAATGCAAGATGTTAATAAAGGAGAAAAAATGATTTTTTTGGGGGGGTGGGGACACGGCACATATGGGAGCTCTATGCCATATGCTCAATTTTTCTGTAAACCTAAAATTATTCAAAATATTCACCAACAAGTATTGGTGAGGATGTAGAGAAACTGGAACTCTTGTGCACTGCTGATGGGATTATGATACAACAATTACATCCATGAAATACTGTGAAGGTTCCTTGAAATATTAAAAATAAAAGTATCAAATATGATCCAGCAATTCCACTTTTGAGTATATATACCCAAAAGAATTTAAAGCCAGGTCTTGAAGAGGTATTTGCATACCCATATTCACAGCAGCCTTATACAAAACAGCCAAGAGGTGGAAGCAACACAACTGTCCATCAGCTGATGAATGGACAAACAAAATGTGGCATATACATACTAAGGAGTATTACTCGGCCTTAAAACGGAAAGAAATCCTGCCACATACTACATGAATGAACCATCAAGACATACTGTGTCAAATGAGGCAGTCACATTAAGGACAAATATGTACAATTTCACTTTTATGAAGTATGTAAAAGTACTGAAATTGATAGTAACTGAAAGTAGAATGGCGTTTAAAAAGGAGAGGGAGAGGGACACCTGGGTGGTTAGTTAAGTGTCTTTCTTGATTCTTGATTTCAGCTCAGGTCTTGATCTCAGGGTTGTAAGGTCAAGCCCACACAGGGCTCCAAAAAAAAAAAAAAAGGAGAGGGGTAGGAATTGTTGTTTAATGGGTTTAATGTTTCAGATTTGCAAGATGAAAAAGTTCTGAAGATCTGTTTCACAACAGTGTGAATATACTTAACACTAATGAATTGTACACTTAAAAAAAAATTGTGCTAGCAATGTCCACAATAGCCAAACTGTGAAAAAAGCCAAGATGTCCATCGACAGATGAATGGATAAAGAAGATGTGGTATATATATACAATGGAATATTATGCAGCCATCAAAAGGAATGAAATCTTGCCTTTTGCAACGACATGGATGGAACTGGAGGGTATTATGCTGAGCGAAATAAGTCAATCAGAGAAAGACAGTATCATATGACCTCACTGATATGAGGAATTCTTAATCTTAGGAAACAAACTGAGAGTTGCTGGAGTGGTGGGGGGTGGGAGGGATGGGGTGGCCGGGTGATAGACACTGGGGAGGGTATATGTTATGGTGAGCGCTGTGAATTGTGTAAGACTTTTGAATCACAGACCTGTACCTCTGAAACAAATAATACATTATATATTAAAAAAAAAAAAAAGAAGAAGAAGAAGATAGCAGGAGGGGAAAAATGAAGGGGGGAAAATCGGAGGGGGAGACGAACCATGAGAGACTATGGACTCTGAAAAACAAACTGAGGGTTCTAAAGGGGAGGAGGATGGGGGGATGGGTTAGCCTGGTGACGGGTATTAAGGAGGGCACGTTCTGCATGGACCACTGGGTGTTATACGCAAACAATGAATCATGGAACACTACATCAAAAACTAATGATGTAGGGCGCCTGGGTGGCTCAGTTGGTTAAGCGACTGCCTTCGGCTCAGGTCATGATCCTAGAGTCCCGGGATCGAGTCCTGCATAGGGCTCCCTGCTCGGCGGGGAGTCTGCTTCTCCCTCTGACCCTCCCCAGTCTCATGTACTCGCTCTCTCTCATTCTCTCTCTCTCAAATAAATAAATAAAATCTTAAAAAAAAAAAAAACTAATGATGTAATGTATGGTGATTAACGTAATTTAAAAAAGTTGAAACTACAGTATTTACGATCTTAACCATTTTTAAGTACTAAAAGAACTTTTTTTAAAAAAAAGCAAACCAGATGGAAGAAGATATCTGCTAAACATATAGAGGAGAATGGGATCATATACATAATATACGTAATTCATATCCACTCCCCCAAAAGACACACCACATAATAAAAAAGACAGCATGATGGAAATACTGTAAAAAGACACTTCACAAGAAACCAAAATGGCCAATCAAGATATGAAACAGTTCTCAATCTCATCTGTATTCAAAAGACTGCAAACAATCCATCAATTAGAGAAGAGATAAATTGTGACATATTAGTATAGTGAACTACTACAGAGCAAAGGAAATGAACAAACTACAGCCACACATAATACAGATGAACCAATATAATGTTGACGGAAAAGGTAAGACACAAAGACAACATCCTGTATGATTCCACTTATGTAAAGTTCACTATCAAACATAACTAATATATTTGAGCAGTGCACACTTAGTAACATATAAAGAAAACCAAGAAAATGATTACACAAAAATGATAGCAGTTATCCCCATGAGGGAAGGAGGCAGTAGTAATTTGGAAGGGCCAGGTTGTAAGGTTCCTGGGGTACTACTAGCAGTGCTCTATTTATCTCTTGACCTTTCCAAGAGTGATCTCATGGTTGTTCTCTTTGTAATAATTGGCTAAACTGTGCAATTACGTTTTATACACTTTTCTGCATATAAGTTATTTTCATAATTTTAAAAGGTTTTATATTAATGTTTAAAAATTAATCTCACTCTTGGGGCGCCTGGGTGGCTCAGTCGTTAAGCATCTGCCTTTGGCTCAGGTCATGATCCCGGGGTCCTGGGATCGAGCCCCGCATCGGGCTCCCTGCTCAGCAGGAAGTCTGCTTCTCCCTCTCCCACTTGCCCTGCTTGTGTTCCCTCTCTCGCTGTGTCTCTCTCTGTCAAATAAATAAATAAAATCTTTAAAAAAAAAATTAATCTCACTCTTAACAGATTTAATAAGTACATTTTTACTGTGAAAATGAGGTCAATGACCTAGGTCCTTTAATTAAGAGGAAAGGTTCTACCATGGAGTGTGTAGTACTGTCAATAAAGGAAGTATTTTTTTAAAAACCACAAATTTTTGGGTTGCCTGGGTGGCTCAGAAGGTGAACACATCTGTCTGGCTCTTGATTTCAGCTAAGGTCATGATCTTAGGGTTATGAGACCAAGCCCCACATTGGGCTCCACACTGGACGTGAAGCCTGCTTAAGACTCTCTCCATCTCCCTCTCTCTCCCCCCCAATTCACACGCTCTCTAAAAAAATTAAAATAAAAAATAAAACACCACAAATTTTCATTTATTTGCCCAAGTCAACTAATTTTAATGTTTTTAATTATCTGACTTCAAGATTATAACTGTGATGATTAACTTGAAATTCATTACTACATACTGTATAGGCAGAAATGAACCTTATAAATTTGTTTCCATATCTAATCACAATTAATTTGGAGTAACAAAACCTACTGCTGTCTTTTAAGACAATTTTTCTTCCTTTAAATATAGGTAAAGGTACTCATTGGGACCATATTTTATTTATCACCTGAGTTCAACAGATTCAACAATCAGCATGTGATTATCACAGGAGAGCCTAAAAAAAAAATTTACTTGATCCTGACAGCAGATCACTTTTAAACTGCAAGACCACTAGAGGTCATCAGAGCAAAACATTCAACATTGAACTAATAACCAGCCTCAAGTTATTTCACAATTACTATAGTTTCCAATGTTTCCAAAATAAGAGTATCTTGCTTAAAACAAAGAAATAAATTACTTAATAAAATCTATTTTGAGGCACCTGGGTGGCTCAGTTGTTAAGCGTCTGCCTTCGGCTCAGGTCATGATCCCAGGGTCTTGGGATCGAGCCCCGCATCAGGCTTCCTGCTCCAGGGAGGCCTGCTTCTCCCTCTCCCACTCCCCCTGCTTGTGTTCCCTCTCTAGCTGTGTCTCTCCGTGAAATAAATAAAATCTTTAAAAAAAAAAAAAATCTACTTTACTGTAAGAGTTTTCTTACTTTAAACAAAATTTAAATGCTAACACTAGAGACAGGTCAGTTTTGTTTAATGATTATTAAACATTCTCTAGAACTTTTTGGAAAACTGACAATATACTTAGACTATAAAACCATCAACAAGCAAATTTTAACATCCCAAGGAATTAACAAAGCAAGTGTTAAATACTTTATGTAGAGAAGCAAATTAAAGAAAACTCAGGTTATAGCAACTACTAATAAATTCAAGACACCACTATTTAAAATAGTATGCTCTCAGCAGCTCTTTCTGCCCACAGGTCCTGTCCCTGTGCTATAATAAAAACACTTTTGGGGGGCACCTGGGTGGCTCAGTCAGTTGAACGTATGCATTCGGCTCGGGTCAGGATCTCAGGGTCCTGGGATCAAGCCCCAAGTTGCGATCCCAGCTCAGAGGGGAGTCCGCTTCTCCCTCCCACTCCTACTGGTGTTCTAATAATAAAATATTTAAAAATAAACAAACACCTTTTTGCACTACATTAATTAATTCAAATAAAATAGTAGGCTCTCAACAAGTATTAGCACCCTCTCCCCTAACGATCAACTGAAATTATGAAAGTGGTTCTATTCCAAGCACTTAAACATCTGGAATTAAGGGTCAGCCAGCTGTAAATAATATAAAAGTATAAAGACTCAGCTGACCCACTGACATTTTACATAAAACGAAATAGAAAATGATTCATTTAATAAAACAGAGGTTTCAAAACCTAGGTAATTATCAGAATCATTAAGGAACTTAGATATTAAAACAGACTTAAACTTAGCCTCATATTCAGTATGGTGAGGCACTAAACAGAAAGCTTTGTATAGGGCACCTGGGTGGCTCAGTTGGTTAAGCGACTGCCTTCGGCTCAGGTCATGATCCTTGAGTCCGGGGATCGAGTCCCGCATCGGGCTACCTGCTCAGCAGGGAGCCTGCTTCTCCCTCTCCCCCTGCCACGCCCATGTCCCCCCCCATGCTCTCTCAAATAAAATCTTTCAAAAAAAAGTAACTTTCCAATATTATAGATAGGTAAGAATTCCAGAGAAAAGAGAAACACTAAAAATTACTAAGATTTCCAGAGGCAAATAAAATCTGTATTTTGTTTTTCTCTCTTCTATCAGAGCCTAAAACAAAAGTTAATAAAAATACCACTCCATGCTCAATAATCCCAATGTCATTTTTCATGGTGATAGTTGGTTTAAAGCATAAGAGATTTTCAACTATCAACTCTGTTCTAGTAAGTTCTCACTTATCTGGTATTTGAAAGCATTAAGTTCTAAGTAAGCCCATTTTCCATAAACAGAGGAAGTATAGCCCCCCTTTAAGTATAAACCTGTAAGCCATTTTAATGAACTCTCTAAAAACATGTTTACTGACATAGTAACTATTTTGTAAATCTGTTATAAATTACATCACATACAAGTTTAGAAAAAACTCCAAAATAATGCAAAAGAGTAACATGGTATCAATAGTACTTATTCAGAATCTGGGGAACAATAGACTGACACATGCCTTGAGCTGCACAGAGCCACTTCTATCAAAATACTATACTTAAAACATTCTACCAACTGGGGCGCCTGGGTGGCTCAAGTCAGTTAAGGGTCCAGGGTCCTGGGATGGAGCCCCACATCAGGCTCCCTGCTCCCTCTGTCAAATAAATAAACAAAATATTAAAAAAAAAAAAAAGTCTACCAACTTTTTTTTAAAGATTTTATTTATTTATTGGGGGGGAGGTGGGGGAAGCACAAGCTGGGGGAGGGGCAGAGAGAGAAGCAGACACCCCGCTAAGCAGGGAGCCAAACATGGGCTTGATCCCAGGACCCCAGGATCATGACCTGAGCCAAAGGCAGACACTTAACCGACTGAGTCACCCAGGTGTCCCTCTACCAACTTTTTATTTATTTTTTATTTTTTTAAGATTTTATTTATTTTTTGACAGAGAGAGAGAGACAGCAAGAGAGGGAACACAAGCCGGGGCGGGGGGAGGGGGGGAGTGGGAGAGGAAGAAGCAGGCTTCCTGCTGAGCAGGGAGCCAGACGTGGGGCTCGATCCCAGGACCTGAGCCGAAGGCAGACGCTTAACGACTGAGCCACCCAGGTGCCCCCCTCTACCAACTTTTTAGAAGAGTTTTCTTGACTCTTGGTCAAGCCTGTTATCTCTTTTATTGAAGTACTAGCAACAAGCTTCCCTCTTCCCTCAACCATTCTATTTTGTACCAAGTGAGGAATCCAAATTACATCTAAGCTAAGGATAAATAAACTCCACTACTTCTAACATATTTTATTGTTACTTATTTATGTATCTTTGAAAAGAGAATGAAATTCTTTTTGAGATATGGCTAGGTATAAATTTTTTAAAAAGTGACTAAGTGGAAAAGGCTTCTATGTATAAGTGACTTTCAGCTTTCATTTTTTTTTCTGCTGACAAGATTCTTCAGGAGAGCCAATAATGATTATGTTGACTAAGTATAATACTATGTTCTCGAGACTGGTATGTTTCTTAAAACCTTTTTTCTTATAATTTTTTTTATACCTCCCAGGAGATATTTCAAATTTTATAGTAAAAATAAAGATTACAAATAGGGTGCCTGGGAGGCTCAGTTGGTTCGGCGACTGCCTTCGGCTCAGGTCATGATTCCGGAGTCCCAGGATTGAGTCCCACATTGGGCTCTCTGCTCAGCAGGGAGTCGGCTTCTCCCTCTGACCTTACCCCTCTTGTGCTCTCTCTCTCCCTCAAATAAATAAAATCTTAAAAAAAAAAAAAATTACAAATAATAAAAAATAATCTTATAAGCAAGTTTTCAAGAACAGCAACTCTGGGGCACCTAGCTGGCTCAGTTGGTTAAGTGTCTGCCTTCGGCTGGGGTCATGATCCAGAGTCCTGGGATCAAGCCCCGCACTGAGCTCCCTAGCGGGGAGCCTGCTTCTCCCTCTCTCTCTGGCCTGCTACTCCCCCTGCTTGTGCACTCTCTGTGTCAAATAAATAAATAAAATCTTAAAAAATGAAAAAAAAAAGAATAGCAGCTAAGGGGAATTTATTACTCTTTCTCTTAAAACTCAAAGCACTTTTTTAGTCCTCAATTAAGGAAATTTCTAACCAGGTAAGCTACTTAAAATCATTATAAATTTTGAGATACTAATGTGAGAAAAAAGACATGCTTAGCTGTGAATTTGACTAGCAGAGGTCTACATTCCTTTACCAAAACCCTTCAGGCCAGATGTGTTCTAGAATTTATTACTGAATTGTATATACTACGTATTAGGTAACACCTCATCCACTGCAAACTGTGGCAGTAACAAAATCAAACAAAGTATATGACTTTTCAGTAAGTGGGATAAAGACTATAAATAGCTTTGTATCACTTCAGATAAGGTTCCTGCCATCAATTAGTTAACAAAAACCTTTTGATTATCAGAATTTCGGGACTTGAGAATTGTAAACTGAAAAGGAGGAATAATAACCATCACAAGTATTTGTCAAGTACGCTATGTACCAGTTTTAAGTATTTAAGTGTATGAACTCATTTACTCCTCACAATGATCCTGAGTAGGTATTACTTTCCCCATGTTACATAAGAGACAAATCGGGTACAAAGGGGTTAAGAAACTTGGCCAACATCCTAATAATAGCAGTGGAGACCCTAAGATTTGAATCTAAGGAGTCTCACTCTAGAGCAGCTTCTCCTGATCACCGAACTACACACTATAAAGCTGCTCCACAGAGTGGGGAGAGAAAATCAGGTAGAGAGATAATGTCAGGGTTGACAATCTCAGGATACTACCAGGTCCCCTCCCAAACCCAAGGTAGACATCAGGAACTTTGCCTCAGTGTTAGAAAAGAATTCACGTTAAGTAACTTAGGCTCTAGGCAGCCATGACAAAACTATGTGAACCAGCAAGCAGGATGCAAAATATCTGCCAGTCCAATTTCATACTAAGAAAATCAAAACACTAAACAAAATCAAGTGTCCTTGTTTTGCCACTAATTAAACAAATGTCACTATAACATAAGCTCCACAAAATTATGGATATTTCTCTTGTTCACTGATGTATTCCTATTACCCAGGATAGTACATGGCATAAGTAAAAACTCAATAAATATTTGTTGCTGAAAAAATGAAGTCATAATTACAGTTTCTCAGTTTCCTCAGTTGTAAAATATTGGAATGACCATATGTATATAATTTCTAGCTAAATCTCAAACCTGGAAGTATCTAATTCATCTACAGTAAATGACAATACTTTAAAAAAAATGTTGAGACATTTTATACATGCATAAAGAACTCACTTCAGTTAAACAAGTGTTTGTGATTCCAGAAATTCTGTTCATCTAGTCTATGCTAATTCAGGACATTAATGATCAAAATTAAGAAAATACTTAAGACATTTAAAACTGAGTATGAGGGGCTCCTGGGTGGCTCAGTCAGTTAAGCATCTGACTCTTGATTTTGGCTCAGGTTGAGATCGAGCCCCAAGTTGGGCACCATGCTCAGGGCGGAATCTGCTTTTCCCTCTCCCTCTGCTCCTCCCTCCCCTCACTCACTCCACAAAATAGGAGGTCTCCAATTTGGCCCACTTTGTGACCAAAGTCCTTGGTATGGGCAAGATAGTCAGAACCCCTATTTACAGGTGGTGGGTCAAAAGCACAGATGACATCTGCACTGGCAATTAGCACCCGAAGGGGGAGGAAAGGGGAGTGGAGTGTGTCTTGTAGGACTGAGCCCTTAAACCTGTGGGATCTGATGCTATCTTCAGGTAGATACTATCAGAATTGAGTAAAATTGCAGGACACCCAGCTGGTATCACAGAAATGCTTAATGTTCAGAAAACCCCATTTGGGACGCCTGGGTGGTTTAGTCTGTTAAGCGTCTGCCTTCTGCATTGGGCTCCTTGCTCAGCGGGAAGCCTATTTCTCCCTCTGCCTGCTGCTCCCCCTGCACGCTGACAAGTAAATAAATAAAATCTTAAAACACACACACACACACACACATTTGGTGTCTGAAATGAAGTACAGCTGACCCACAAACAACAGTGGTTTGAGCTGTATGGGCCCACTTATACACAGATTTTTTTGATAAATATAATACAGTATTGTTAAATGAACTTTCTTTTCCTTATGATTTTTTTTTTAAGATTTTATTTATTTATTTGACAGAAAGAGACACAGCGAGAGAGGGAACACAAGCAGGGGGAGGAGGAGAAGCAGGCTTCCCGTGGAGCAGGGAGCCCAAGGCGGGGCTCGACCCCAGGACCCTGGGACCATGACCTGAGCCGAAGGCAGATGCTTAACGACTGAGCCACCCAGGCGCCCCTCTTTTCCTTATGATTGTAACATTTTATTTTCTCTAGCTTACTTTATTGTAACAATACAGTATGTATATAATACATACAACATTGTTAACTATTTATGTTATCCATAAGGCTTCCCTTCAACAGTAGGTTATTAGTAGTGAAGTTTTGGGGGAGTCAAAAGTTAAATGAGGACTTTTTTTTTTTTAATTTTATTTATTTGAGAGAGAGAATGAGATAGAGAGCATGAGAGGGGGAAGGGTCAGAGAGAGACGCAGACTCCCTGCTGAGCAGGGAGCCCGACGTGGGACTCAATCCCGGGACTCCAGGATCATGACCCGAGCCGAAGGCAGTCGCTTAACCAACTGAGCCACCCAGGCGCCCAAATGAGGACTTTCAACTGTGCAGGGGTCAGCACCTCCTAACCCCTGCAAGGTTCAAGAGTCAACTGTACTGATAAACTATGGATAGCACAGGAGATACACAGAGATGAGTTTTTCCTCACAGAGGCAGTCTCAGATTTTGCTTAGAAATGATGTGCATTTGGCCAAACACCTTCAAGAATCCAAGCATTTATCAGGAATCTGAAAATTACATAGTAGCTATACATGATACATTTGCAAATAAGATGAGTACCTAATCTAAAAGGTTAATAAACCTTTTACCTAATACCATTATTCCTGTATTTCTTTTACTTTCTGTACTATGCAGAAAGTAAATTCTTTGAAAACATAGGCCACAGTTACATCCCTCCAATACCACCCTAGCATCTTGCAAATTGCATTTTCCATTCTGTATAATGCAGTGCCAGCTAAATAAGTGTCGAATAAATTAATGTTTCTCTGAGTCTAAGAAATAAACAAAAAAAGTACCATTCACTCTGGCTCACACATACTTTAATGTAACTGAGATACACAGCCCCACTACTAAATCAAAGGTATCAATGATTTTTTTTTTCAGGAGTAAACTATGCTAATTAATTTGAATTTGTTAACAAATACTCGTCAGAGGGGGAAAATGCTGAATTTTAACACTCTCACACATTCTCTCTCTCACACGCATGCGTGCGCATAGCTTACACTGTGTAGTGTTTCTCAAATCCACAAAGCTGCTCTAGCCATTAATTTTTCTATGCTGTTTATGCCAATTCCTACATTTAATGAGTTATGGATATTTTTGCTAGTACAACATATTTTCAGTTATTTACTCTTAGTTTTACCAAATACATTTACTAAACAAATATACACAATACAAAGTACAAATCTGCTGAGCCACAGTAAAACAAAATTAAAGCATATAAATGGTTATAAAACCACAAAACTGGGATAGAATATAAATTTTCTCTTTTTAAATGTCTAGACTCTGAAGAGTAAGATTAATAAAGGAAATGAATCCTGTGCAATTACAGACTTAATGATGACAATAATGATAAGCTATACCAAGAAACAGAAATAAAGCCCAGAGAATATAAGAGCATCTATGTCATTCCAATTCAGAAATGTGGACCTGAGACAGGACAAGAAACTACAAATTTAGGAAAGAGACTCCCGTACGTATTTCAAAAAAAAGAAAGGGCGCCTGGGTGGCTCAGTCGTTAAGCGTCTGCCTTCGGCTCAGGTCATGATCCCAGGGTCCTGGGATCAAGTCCCACATCGGGCTCCCTGCTCGGCAGGAAGCCTGCTTCTCCCTCTCCCACTCCCCCTGCTTGTGTTCCTGCTCTCGCTGTCTCTCTGTCAAATAAATAAATAAAATCTTTAAAAAAAAAAAAGAAAGAAAGAAAGAAAAATCCTGGCTCAACGATCCAAGGAGCTGAACAGAGGTAATGTGACAGCAAACCAGAGTGTTAGGGTACTCTACTAGAATCTTTAAGGGTACTAAGACTCTTAAGAGATAGCAAGCACAAACTTGGTATTTTTTAAGCGGGGGCACGGACAACACACCTTCCTTAACCTGTAAGTTATAAGAAAAGTGCCAGAAAATGTGACCATAACTGTCAGCCTAAAACGGACACTGCACAGGAGATTCCATCTGTGACAATACTAGAAAAGGAAGTAATTGGGATTAAGATAATTACGACTTAGTCTACCTCAAATAATATAAGAAAGAGAATACACTAACCAGCTACTTTGGGGTTAAGTTAGCTGTATTCCTAGGCTCTATTTTCATCAGCCTACGACCAGATATAATCATATTGGATGGCTCTGTTAAACAAGGAAGCCATTAGACTGAGTTGGCTTTAATGCCTTAGTAGCCTACATAAGCAAACCAAAACCTAAACCTGTAATGCCTAAAGGTTAAGAAATCCAAACCCAGGAACAACCAATCACGAACAGCCAACTAGGCTTTCCCAAATAATGCCACCTCCTTGTTAAATGGACGTGAATTGGAGCTGAATCCTGTCTGCGGAGCCATCGTAACAATTTCTGGTTTGCTGGTGCTCAATGTGAATTGATCTTTGTACAAATAAACCCAAAAATTTAACAGCCCGCAGTTATATTGAAGGTAAGGTGAAGGAGGGCAAAGAGGAAACCTCCTTCTCCTCCATTACATTTGAAGCTGCCTGAACAAAAGAACTTGTGTTCACTTTTATATCATCCAGAGTGCCCTACACATACTAGAAATTTGTTTAAATATTGGTACTGCTGCTTATTCTTGCAACAATTATTTACAGAGTGCTTCCTATGGTTTTAGGGATACAGTGATGCACAAAAGGCCAATACAATCCTACTCTCAAACAGCTTATAACCTACTATAGGAGAGACAGTAAACAGATCAGGCCTGTGCAATGCAGCTCAATAAATATTATGATAAAGGAAGTTCACCACATAGGAGGAGGACCTAATTTATACTTGCAGGCTCAAAGATGGTTTCCCAGAGGAAATAACAGCTAAATTCTAAATTGAAAACAGTTCAAACAGGAGAGGAACTGTTCCATGCAGAGAGAACAGCATGCGTGAAGGCCTGAGGGGAAAGAGGACACACTAACTTTACCAGAATTTAAAGAAACAAAGCATGACCGAAACTTTGTATGTCTCGGGGAAGAGTGGTAGAAGAGAGGAAGGAGAAGAGATACCAGGGAGATAAAGCTAGAAGCCATGTCATAAAAAGGCTTATTAGAAAAAGGCTTATTAGCCATGTCACTAAAAAGCCTTATGTATCTGAATGTATCAGTACACATTATATATAGTATTATATAATATAAAAAAAGTTACGAAGATCTCTTAAATATTCTCCAAAACAACAGCAGAGATAATAGTATAGAAAAAGCTCAAGAACAATGACCTGATATAAAAATGGGCCGATCTGAATAGACCAAAATGATATACAAATGGCCAACAACCATATGAAAAGATGGTCAACATCACTGATCATTAAAGAAATGTAAGCCAAGCTACAATAACCTCAGAATTGTTAGAATGACTACTTTAAAAAAAAAAAAAAAGACAGGGGGGAAGTAAAGAAAGAAAGAAAAAGAAAAAAAATAAGTGTTGACAAAGATATAGAGAAATTGAAACTTGTCCCTTGTATCCATCACCTAGCTTCCAGAGAATATCAAATTTGATTATCTTCTTTCACCTCACCTCCCCTCTACCCTTTCCCCTTCTCCCTCCTCCAGTGATATATTTTAAAGCAATTTCCAGATATCTTATTTCACCCATACATACTTTTGTGTACTTTGGTAACAAATGAGGGTATTTCATTTATATGAACAAAATGCCATTACCACACCTAATAAAATTAACAATGATTCTTTTTATTATCAAATAGCCAATCCAGGGGTGCCTAGGTGGCTCAGTTGGTTAAGTGTCTGACTCTTAATTTTAGCTCAGGTCATGATCTCAGGGTCATGAGATTGAGCCCCACACTGGGCTCCCCACTCAGCACAGTCTGCTTGAGATTCTCTTCCTCTGTCCCTCCACCCACTCTCTCTCTCTCTCAAATAAATAAATCTTTAACAAAAAATAGCCAATCCATATTCATATTCCCCAAGTGTCTCATCAACATATTTTTCAGATTTTTAAAATCGTATCAGGTGGTTATGTCTCTGAAGGGTAAAGAACCTTGGGGAACCTGGGTGGCACAGTTGGATAAGCATCTGCCTTCTGCTCAGGTCATGATCTCGGGGTCCTGGGATTGAGCCCCACACAGGGCTCCCTGCTCAGTGGAGAGTCTGCTTCTCCCTCTCCCTCTGCCCCTTCCCCTGGCTTGTGCTCTCTCTCAAATAAATAAAATCTTTAAAAAAAAGGGGGGGGGGTGAATAATCTAACTGCGAGGAGAATTTTAAGTGAAAAAAAAGGAACATAGGAATAGAAAATATAATGCCAAGGGAAAAAAAAGACACCAAAGAGTACTTACTGTAAAACTGCAATGTTAAAATATAAAATAGGTAAAAGTAATCTGTGATGATGAAAGTCAGATTAGTAGTTACTTCTGGTTGGGAGTGTTGACAAAGTAAAAAAAAAAATAGACACATGTGGGGCACTGGTAATATTCTCCATCTTGATCTCCATCTTGAGTGGTTGTTACATTGGTGTATAAGTTTGTAAAAAATTCATCAAATTGTATATTTAAGATCACTATATTAAATGGATGTTATACTTCAAGTTCAGGGAAAATATACTAAAATATCACTCATCTTTTTGAGTATTTATATTTTTATATAAAAGTATCACCTACCAATACATATCCTAACACCAAAATATTAAT
Organism: Mirounga leonina; assembly: GCF_011800145.1. Taxonomy (NCBI): domain Eukaryota; kingdom Metazoa; phylum Chordata; class Mammalia; order Carnivora; family Phocidae; genus Mirounga; species Mirounga leonina. Next base: position 609,330 of record NW_023270839.1, on the reverse strand, counting down.
ATGGTTATCTCTAGATGGTGAGGTAAGTCATTTGCATTTTCTTTTCTAAGCTTTTCTACAGTCTCCCCACAATTAAAAGTAAAACATTTTAAAATTAAGAATATTGCTATCGGGGCGCCTGGGGGGCTCAGTCAGTTGGGCATCTGCCTTCGGCTCAGGTCATAATCCCAGGGTCCTGGGATTGAGCCCTGTGCATTAGGCTCCCTGCTCAGCAGGGGGTCTGCTTCTCCCCCACCCCCAGCTTTTACTCTCTCTCTCTCTCGCTCTCAAATAAATAAAACAAAACAAAAAAAAGAATATTGCTATCAATCTAAACATTCCCTCTAAAACATTCATTTATCTTCTCCTCACATTGATAAAAATATACATAATTTTTTTCTCCCACACAATTTGTCTTCCTACTCCACACTGCAGGTTTTAAACAGCTCTGTTACTAGTCAAAACAAATGAGTATTAAAATCCAAGTTTTGGTCCCTGGCTAGAGAGAAATATAGAGCTTACAGTATACTTAGGATGCTCAATGTACTGGTCTAACTAAGCACTGGGGATATATATACATACACACACACACCCTGTTTTCAACTTAGATGCCAGTACATTCCTGCCTGACAAAAGTCAGATCATGTCACTCTTCTGTTCAAAACTCTGCAATGGCTGCCCATCTCACTCAGAAAAGCCTGAGTCCTTACCAGGGCCAAGAGTCTTAATAGTCTAGTCCTTTTTTATTTTTAACATCTCAGCTCTCCCTTCCTACCACTCTCCCCTACACTTCACTCTACCTCAACCATACTGATCACCCTTACTAGTTTCTGAACACATCTAGCACCTACTTTTCTTGGGGCCTTGGTCGCAATGGCAGTGAGTTCTTCCACCACATAACTAACTCCCCCTTACCACATCTTTGCTCATATGTAGTCTTCTCAATGAGACCTATCCTAACTCTCCTTTCAAAAAGCACAAACTGTTCCACATCCCTGTATACCCCCATCCCTTACTCTCTTTTTCTTCTTACAATACTTACAACTTTCTAACAATACTTTTTCATTTATTCACATAATTTCACAATAACTTATTTATAGGTAATCACTTCTCTCCTCCCACCCTCAGGCCAAACAGAAACTAAGTTCTGTGAAAGCAGGGATATTTGAATGTTTAGTTCTAGGTTATATCCCAAGCATTTTTTTTTTTTTTTAATTTCCTTAAGTAATCTCTACACCCAATGTGGGGCTCAAACTCACAACCAGAGATCAAGAGTCCCACGCCTTTCCAAATGAGCCAACCAGGTGCCACTATCCCAAACATTTAGAAGGTGTCTGGCAACTAGCAGGTAAGGAAAGGAGGGAAGAAAGAAGAAAAAAGAAAAGACCTGTGGAAGGTTTAATGACATACCCAGATGGGTGATAATTAGAAGGAAAATTACAATGGCAAATGATGTTTTATTGAAATTATAAATTAAAATTAGTGAAATATCTTCTCAAGGGTAAGGACTCACTCAGTAAAACTTCTACTGGTATTCAGCACAATTCATCATATTTAGTTTTATACACATTTATATTCCCCTATTACAAAGTGTGTAAACTGTAGGGGTGCCTGGGGTGGCGGTGGGTTAAGTGGCCGACTCTTGACTTTGGCTCAGGTCATGATCTGGGATGGAGCCCCACATTGGGCTCCCCACTCATTCTCTTCCTCTGCTTCTTCCCCCACTCATGCTCTCTCAAATAAATAAATCTATCTTAAAAAGAAAAAGCAGCAGCTATATGAAGGGTACACTGATGTACTACCCTGATTCCCCTTCAGAAGTGAATAATTTCGGGGCACCTGAGTGGCTCAGTCGTTAAGTGTCTGCCTTCGGCTTGGGTCATGATCCCGGGGTCCTGGGATCGAGCCCCGCATCGGGCTCCCTGCTCAGCAGGAAGCCTGCTTCTCCCTCTCCCACTCCCCCTGCTTGTGTTCCCTCTCTCGCTGTGTCTCTCTCTGTCAAATAAATAAAATCTTTAAAAAAAAAAGAAGTGAATAATTTCTGGGGCGCCTAGGTGGCTCAGTCAGTTTCGGTTAAGTATTCGCTTTCAGCTCAGATCATGATCCCAGGGTCCTGGGATCGAGCCCTACAGCATCATGCTCCCTGCTCAGTGGGGAGTCTGCCTCTCTCCCTCCCTCTGCCCCTCCCCGGCTTGTGCACTTTCTCTCAGATAAATAAAAATTAAAAAAAAAAAGTTAACAATTTCTTGTACACCTGCTGGAAGTGCTACTGGAAAACAGTCTTCACCTGTCATGGCCTTTTCAGGAATTGCCTCAGCTAAAGACAGCTGCCTGCCCAAGTGGCCTCCATCAAGTAACTGATTAAAACAGGGGCATAGAGGTGCCTGGGTGGCTCAGTTGGTTGGGCAGCTACCTTCGGCTCAGGTCATGATCCCAGGGTCCTGCGATCGAGCCCCACATCGGGCTCCCTGATCCACAGGGAGCCTGTTTCTCCTCTCCCTCTGCCTGCAGCTCCCCCAGCTTGTGCACTCTATCTCACTCCGTCAAATAAAAATTTAAAAAAATTAAAACAAAAACAGGGGAAAAAAATCTTTAAAAAAAAAAAAAAAAAGGGCGCCTGGGTGGCTCAGTTGGTTAAGCGACTGCCTTCGGCTCGGGTCATGATCCTGGAGTCCCGGGATAGAGTCCCACATCGGGCTCCCTGCTCAGCAGGGACTCTGCTTCTCCCTCTGACCCTCCTCCCTCTCATGCTCTCTCTCTCTCTCATTCTCTCTCTCGCAAATAAATAAAAAAATCTTTAAAAAAACAAAAAACAAAAAACAAAAACAGGGGCATAAGGGTGCAGCACCTTCCCACAACTCGGGACAACTCTGAGAGTTATTCCAGCTTCAGAGTTCCCATGGAGTCAACTGTGGCTTTTGCTGATAGTACATTACAGCCCAACTTTTCCCTTCCATTTCCTTTCCATTCTTTCTACAGATGTTGATCCTAAAAACATCCCCTAATAGACTTCTGCATGCAAATCACCATCTCAGTTTCCCCAGGGAAACTAACTTACAGCCACTGGTCATGGGAATGGTCCAAGAAAGCAGGCTCTACAGTGAAGTTTTGGAGTTGGATCACCTAGCTGCCCAGCTTCAGAGAAACCCATCACTGGTGATGAGCAGAACAGGGAGCCTCTTGCACAAAGTGGCAGTCAACAGTTAAAACTTTCACTGTTGGTAAACTGGGTAGTTTTCCAGTGAAAGGGAATACAGACGTTGGCCAACCTTTTTTTTTTTTTTTAGGTTTTTATTTATTGAGAGAGAGAATGATAGAGAGAGAGCATGAGAGGGAGGAGGGTCAGAGGGAGAAGCAGACTCCCTACTGAGCAGGGAGCCCAATTTGGGACGCGATTCTGGGACTCCAGGATCATGATGTGAACAGAAGGCAGTCGCTTAACCAACTGAGCCACCCAGGCGCCCTGGCCAACCTTCTTTAAAGGACTAGATACGGTTTTCTATTTTTATTTGTTGTTTTCATTTTTTAACTTTTTAAAAATGGGGTATAACAAAAACAGGTAGGCCCAGAACTGGATTTGACCTGCAAGCCATGGTTTGCCAAACCCTGCACTATAAGGTACAACGTATTAGGCATTTAAGAAATATAAGGAAAACAGTAATTGTAAGGATCACAAAATTAGGTTATTGTTACTAAAGGCAATTAACCCTCTGGAAAAAATGTAACAAGAGGTCAAAGTGAGTAATGGGGAATTAAAGGCTAAATATGAAAACTAGAAGGTTCTTTGGTAGCATAAAAAGTCATTCATCTGTAGCAGCAAAAGGTCACAGAAGGTTAAGGGCAGGACCAGGTCTTAATCATGAGTAGCAGAGCTCCAAATAAAGTTAAACTCTCAAAACAGGTCGGCTTTATCAAGGTTAAGGAATGAATAGGAAAAGAGAAAGAATTGGAACCCTGAAAGAACAGAATGGGGATATGGGTTGATTAACCTGAAAATCCTCAACCCTCAGGTCCCCTTGAGCCCCCTGAGCTTGGAGAAGGAACCTACACATCCTAAGTGCTAGTGTTACTCTTATTAGTAAGAGTAGCAGAGTAAAGACCTCTGAAATTCTCTCTCATGAAAGAAATTACAACAAAAGTTCTAAGAATCATCTTTTCCAAACTGTGGAAACTACAAAGCATTGCAGCTATCTAGGGAGTGTTTATTCAACAAATATGGCTGAATTCTGTTAGGACTGGCAAGTTCTGGTGCTTTGTAATTTGCCCTTTTCTCCTCACATCCCAGTTCCATGTAGCCATGAAAAACCAACAGCCTGCAATTACAGTGAAAATTCGCAGCCACTAGAGGGGCGAGAATAGGACTGGAGCTCCTTCAAAATCACACTCCCAGAGAACTGCCATTGTTTGACCTATCTGGCAGTTCCCTGGAAGACTCTAGCAAAGCTGTCTTTATTTGACCTGACTCAGCTCATCTAGTCCAAATAGCCTTTTCCCTGGGTGCCTTTGTCCAAAAACAACCAGAGGCAATTGTCAAACATTGTGGCCCTAAACTTTAGGCTCTGTACAAGCAGAAAAAGAATGCTAAAACAGAGGTGTAAACTGCCTGGCTGAGCGCTAAAGGCATGTACAAACATACACATAGAGCCCCTTAGCAAAAACTGGAAGACTTACATGTTCCAGGCATCCAAGGAATGTCTGTCTATTCATTAGCTTACAGTAACCACATACAACAACAAAATACAGACTTTATGGTATGGTATTAATAGCAGCAAACAATCCAGGCGGTGGGGGGAGAGCAGTCAATATAAACTATATCCTTAAGGAAACACAATTAACTTACTAGACTAAGATTTTAAAACAACTATTTTAAATGTTAAAACTAAAGGAAACCATGTCTAAAGAACTAAAGAAGAATACGAAAATGATGTCTCACCAAATTGAGAATGCCAACAAAAATTATTTTTTAAAACAATCAAACAGAAATTATAGATTTGAGAAATAGGGCAACTAAAATGAAAAATTCAATAGAGGGGCTCACAGTAGATATGAGCTGGCAGAAGAATCAGCAAATTTTGAAGGCAGTTCAACTGAGATTAGCCAGTCTGATAAAAATAAAGAATGAGGATAAATGAACAGTCTCAAAAACCTGTGGGATACCATTAGGATACCAATAAATGTATAATGGAGAGATGAGAGAAAAGGACAGAGTATTTGAATAAGGGCCCCAAATTTCCCAATTTGATTTAAAAAAAAAATTAATATATACATCCAAGAAGTTCAATGGATTTCAAGGAGCCTAAACTGAAAGAGATCCGCTCAACATACATCATAATCAAAACTGTCAACAGGGGGTGCCTGGGTGGCTCAGTCGTTAAGCGTCTGCCTTCAGCTCAGGTCACGATCCCAGGGTCCTGGGATCGAGCCCCGTATCCGGCTCCCTGCTCAGCGGGGAGTCTGCTTCTCCCTCTCCCACTCCCCCTGCCTGTGCTCTCTCTCTCACTGTATCTCTGTCAAATAAATAAATAAAATCTTAAAAAAAAAAAAAAAAAAACTGTCAACAGCCAGTGAGAAAAGGAGTATCTTGAAAACATCAAGAAAGAAGCAACTTATCACAAACAAGATTAACAGTTTTCTCAGAGAAACCATGGAAGTGGTGGGATGATATATTCACAGCAGTGAAAGAAAGAGTGTCAACCAAGAATCTATATCCAACAAAACTGTCCTTCAAAACTGAAGGAGAAATTAAGACATTCCTGATAAACAAAACCTGAAAAAGCTTCTTGCTAGTAGACTTGCCCTAAAAAAAAATATTAAAAGGAGCCCTTCAGGGTAAAATGAGAAGCCACTAACCGGTAATTCAAATCCATATGAAAAACAGAACATTAGTACAGGTAACTTTTCAGGTAACTATAAAAAACACTGTAAGTGTATTTTTTGTTTATAACTTTTTTTTCCCTCATATGTGATTTAAAAGAGGACCACATTCAGCAGATACTTAGAAATGCGTTGGTAGTGTACAATGGATAAAGATGTAATTTTTAGAGGCACCTGGGTGGCTCAGTTGGTTAAGCATCAGCCTTTGGCTCAGGTCATGATCTCAGGGTCCTGGGATTGAGCCCCGCACTGGGCTCCTTGTTCAGCGGGCAGCCTGCTTCTCCCTCTCCCTCTGCTGCTCCCCTGGTGCTCTCTAGCTCTCTAATAAATAAAATCTTAAAAAAATAAAAAAACTACAGTAAAAGAACAAGTTAAAATGGTACACCAAAAAAAAATTAATTAAATTAAATGGCACACCAGGGGTGCAGTTAAGTGGCTGCCTTCGGCTCGGATCTTGATCCCAGGATACTGGGATCGAGCCCCACGCTGGGCTCCCTGCTCAGCAAGGAGCGTGCTTCTCTCTGTCTCTCCTTCTGCCTGCCTCTCTGCCTACTGTGCTATCAAAAAAATAAAATCTTTAAAAAATAAAAATAAAAAGTAAATGGTACACCAGAAAATATCTAACACAAAAGAAGACAATAATAAAGGAAAAGAGGAACAAAAGATATCTAATGTTCAGCAGTGATGTCTTCCCCTGTTTAAAGAGTAATCTCTTACACACAAATCCATTCCTTATCACCCTTCTCTGCTTTACTTACCTCAATAGCACTTATCACCATCTGACAACCTTTATTTTCTTTCTCTACTCAATAGAATCTAAGCTTCAAGAGAGCAAGAGCTGTATCTTGTTTATAGCTTTATCTCTAGACACATGCCCATTGAGTAGGTGCTTAATAAAAAGCCAATGAATGAATAAATGAACAATCAGTAGAAATAAACCTTATGAGAAATCTCTCCCATTTTAAGAGCAGCCTAAGAGGAAAGGCTCTGTGTGCACATGTACAACTTGTAGACTTGGTAGCAGGAATATAAAGAACTTCCCATCTGATGGGTTTCTATTTTCTCTGTTAAGTAGGAGGTAAAGACATCTGCTGAGTTAGAGGGGAAGGTGGAAGAGCTGAAGATTTACAGACAGCAACTAGCTGCTTTGCATGCTTCTGTTGAAAATTTCTGTATCAGATTCAAATTCTGATAGGTTTGATTGGGCACTGTTGCCTTAAATCAGCAGTCACATGATTTCATGTAAAATTGTTCACAAAAATTCACGCAGTCTTACAACTTAAAAAAATGTTCAAACTTTAAAAAAAATATCAAAACAAGAAAATAAGTGCCTAGAATTCAGATTTTGAAAAGAACACTATCAAATGAAAAAGTGTATAACCTATAAGTACTGAATTTATCAATTTTTTTAAAGATTTTATTTATTTATTTGACAAAGAGAGAGAAAACACAAGCGGGGGGAGCAGGAGTCGGAGGGAGAAGCAGGATCCCTGCAGAGCAAAAAGCCTGTTGTGGGGCTTGATCCCAGGACTCTGGGATCATGACCCGAGGCGAACGCAGACGCTTAACAAACTGAGCCACCCAGCTGCCCTTGAATTTATCAATTTTATTACCAAGTAAAAATCAGTTATACCAAAAGAAATGAAAGCTGAGTCTTGAAGATATATTTGTACACTCATGTTTTAGCAGCATCATTCACACTAGCTAAAGGTATATGCAATCCAAGCGACCATCAACAGATGAATGGATAAGCAAGCTGGCATATATATACAATGGAATATATTATTCAGCCTTAAAAAGGAAGGAAATTTTGACATATGCTACATGGATGAACCTTGAGGACATAATGCTAAGTAAAATAAAGCAGTCACAAAGAGACTAATACTGAATGATTCCACTTACATAACGTATGTAGAGTAGTCAAATCCACTGAGACAGAAGGTAGAAAGGTGGGTTACCAGTGACTGCAGGGATGGGGAATGGGTAGTTATCATTTAATGGGTACAGAATTTCAGTTTTACAAGATGAAAAGAGTTCTGGAGATGGACTGTAGTGATGGTTGCCCAATATTAAAGTGTATACATAGGGCGCCTGGGTGGCTCAGTCGTTGAGCGTCTGCCTTCGGCTCAGGTCATGATCCCGGGGTCCTGGGATGGAGGCCCGCATCGGGCTCCCTGCTCGGCGGGAGCCTGCTTCTCCCTCTGCCTCTGCCGCTCCCCTTGCCTGTGCTCTCCTGCTCCTGTCAAATAAATAAGTCTTAAATAGACAAATAAGTTGAACCTAGTATGCAAAAACTAGGATTTAAGGACACCAGAAACAGTGAAAACAACAATACAGAGCACAAAGACATGACAAACCAGAAAGATACAGTATGGCTAAAGGAATAACTAAAGAAGAGTCAAGGACCTAAAGTTTATGTAAGGCTGGTAAAGTGGAAATAATAAAAATCTAAGGAGAAAGTGACCACATAATAATGGAAAATGGAAAGTGACCACATAATAATGGAAAGTGACCTTATAGCCACCCAGGTGCCCCTATAGTATCTCACTCTTAAGCATGCACAGACAGGGGCGCCTGGGTGGTTCAGTCATTGGGCGTCTGCCTTCAGCTCAGGTCAAGATCCCAGAGTCCTGGGATCAAGCCCCGCATCAGGCTCCCTGCTCAGGGGGTAGCCTGCTTCTCCCTCTCCCCTTCTCCCTGCTATGTTCCCTCTGTCAAATAAATTAATAAAATCTTAAAAAAAAAAAAAAAAGAAGCATGCACAGATAGTCCTAATGGTCACCAGTATTTGTGGAAAGCACAAGGCAATAAAGGGAAGAAGCAAAAGAAAAAAAGAAATTTGGAGGAAACTGTCAACTTAGGCAAAGAAAACTTCAAAAACAGAAACTCCACTATGCTAAAAAAAGAAAAAAAAAAAGAATCCATTAGACAAAAACAGAATATCACTCTTCTAAAAAATTCAAGCAATGGGGTGCCTGGGTGGCTCAGTTGTTAAGCATCTGCCTTCAGCTCAGGTCTTGATCCCAGGGTCCTGGGATCAAGTCCCACATCAGGCTCCCTGCTCAGCGGGAAGCCTGCTTCTCCCTCTCCCACTCCCCCTGCTCGTGTTCGTCTTTCGCTGTCTCTCTCTCTCTGTGTCAAATGAATAAACAAAATCTTTAAAATTAAAAAAAAAAAAATTCAAACAAGAGGGTGCCTGGGTGGCTCAGTAGGTTAAACGTCTGCCTTCAGCTCAGATCATCATGATCCCAGGGTCCTGAGATTGAGTCCCACATCAGGCTCCCTGCTCTGCAGGGAGTCTGCTTCTCTCTCTGCCCCTCCTCCCACTCATTCTCTCAATCTTTCTCTCTCTCTCTCTCAAATAAATAAATCTTTAAAAAAAAAAAAATTCAGGATGCCTGGGTGGCTCAGTCGGTTAAGCGTCTGCCTTCGGCTCTGGTCATGATCCCATGGTCCCGGATCGAGTCCCACATCAGGCTCCTTGCTCAGCAGGAAGCAGGCTTCTCCCTCTGCCTGCCACACCCCCTGCTTCTCTCTCTCTCAAAAAAAAAAAAAAAAAAAATTCTAACAAGAAAATGCTTCTTACAAATTTAAGATATTAGGACTGAAAAATATAGTTAAAGAAAATACCTAAGAAAACAGACCAAAAGCAAAAGAAAAACAGGAGACAGAAGAAAAATTTTAAGTCAGCACATCCATCATCAAGAGAAAATGTGCCCAGATGACTTGGGACTACAGTAACACATCTCAAAAAAGATTCATACTGCTGCCCCCTAGAAGGGTGTCTGAAAATGTCAGGAGACAATTCTAGTTGTCCCAATAACTAATGGGTTATACTGGCATTTAGTATCTGGGAGCCAGGGTGCTCAAATCCCTACAAGCACAACAGTCTCTAACACAAAAACAGTAACTACCTAAATGCCTCCAGTGCCCTCTATGGAAAAATACTTGACTATGGAGTGAAAGAATTCTCTCAGTGCCTGACACACCATGCACTTTCATGAAATTTACTAACACCAGGGTAAACCAAAGATACCTAGAAAAACATTCAAATCATGCCTAAAAAATAATCCAGATTAAGAACAGCATCAAATTCTTCAAAAGGAACACTGAAAGTTCAAAGACAAGAAAATACCCTCAAAATGTTGGTAGAAACTTACTTTGAGGTGCCTGGGTGGCTCAGTTGGTTAAGTGACTGCCTTCAGGCTCAGGTCATGATCCTGGAGTCGTCGTCCCCCCCGCCACCACCACCACCACCGATCCAGTCAGCAGGGAGTCTGCTTCTCCCTCTAACCCTCCCCCTTTTCATGCTCTCTCTCATTTTCTCTCTCAAATAAATAAAATCTTAAAAAAAAAAAACTTACTTTGAGCCAAACTACAATGAAGTGTGACATTTTTAAAAGATACACGTTCCTAAAATTTACCTCCTATGTAACTTTTCTCAAGAAGCAATTGGAGAACATTTCTGCAAAAGCAAGAACTAATAAGCCAAGAAAAGAGCGGGAATGGGATCTAGAAAAAAAAGGGGGGGGGGAAGGGAAAGGAGACTCCCTACTGGAGAACAGTGGACAAAAAGTTCATAATAGTAACTTTGTAACAAAGGCAAGAGCCCACAGAAGCTTCAGAATAATCACTCTGTAACAAGTCTTAAGAACAAGTCTAGATCAGAGCAAGGGGACTGACATCTTCCCTGCTCCTCTCTCAAGCGTACGATGCCCTCTCATTTAGAGTTTAAAAACCCTGACAGCTTTCCAAGACCTTTTGGGAAAACAGCAATAAATACACAGAAAATGAAATACATAAAAAGAGGAGGCAAATAACTCTAAGAAAAACAAAACATGTACAGAAGGGATAGTATTCACAGTATTCACCTGATTAACAATTTATTATTTACATGCTAATAATGTAAAATCTAATGATTTAACTCATTTTATTACATTAAAATATGGTGAAAGGAGATAGAAGAGGTGTGATAGGTTAAAAGGTAATATAAAATATTGTCAGAGACCATAGCTGTATATTTCTGTTATTTAAAAAAAGGAAGTAAATATCAGAAGAGTTGATAGTGGTTGCTTCTGGAAAGCTGGACTAGAGAGACAGGATGGGTAGAGGCCAAACTATTTTGGTCATAAGCATTCTAGTATTTTATGTGTTTCTCAGCAAAATTAATTTGAGAAATGACAGTATTTCATAAATATAACAACTCATGCTTTTAAGAAATTAGGCGGATTTATATATACTGAAATGGTACAATGTTTATGTTAAATTTTAGTATGAGTTTATTTTATTAATATATTCACTCAAAAATTATATAACTACCAGGCATTTTTCTAGGCATTGAACATGCATGGATAGATGATCTATATAAATACACACCCAGGGGTGTCTGGATGGCTCAGTCGTTAAGCGTCTGCCTTCGGCTCAGGTCATGATCCCAGGGTCCTGGGATGGAGACCCACACTGGACTCGCTGCTCGGCGGGAAGCTTGCTTCTCCCTCTCCCACTCCCCCTGCTTGTGTTCCTGCTCTTGCTATCTCTCTGTCAAATAAATAAAATCTTTAAAAATAAATTAAACTGTGTATCAGTTTCTAAAGTCAGCATTACTGACTTATGGACTGGATAATTTCTTTATTTGGGGGGGGCAGAGGACTATCCTGTGCATGTTTAACAATATCCCTGACCTCTATCCACTAGATGTCAATAACCACCACCACGCCCCCCACCCCCCCCCGGCTATGATAACCAAAAATGTCTCCAGACATGCCAAATGTCCCATGGGAGCAAAACTGCCCCCCCCCCAGGTGAAAATCACTGTTGTGTATTTTACACATGTTGAAAAAGTTCTGGGGGCACCTGGATGGCTCAGTCAGTAGAGCATGTGACTCTTGTTCTTGGGGCTGTAAGTTTGAGCCCCACATTGGGTGTACTTAAAAATCTTAAAAAAAAAGGGGGGGGTAGTTCTGAAATGATACACACCCAAAAAGATAGCAGTTTTGTTACTGGAAGAGTAAAATTAGCAAAAAAGTCACTATCTTTGACATTCTTGTAGCTTGATTTTCATATAAATTCATTATTTCAACAACAAACATTAAAAACTAATATAAAAACTTACAAAATAAATTAAAACTAAATGCAACTACAAAAGTTTTAATCATAAAATAACATGTTAAGAAAGAGTATTTGTCAGTTTTTAAAGAAATCCATAAAAAGGGACGCCTGGGTGGCTCAGTTGGTTAAGTGTCTGCCTTCTGCTCAGGTCATGATCCCATGGTCCTGGGATCAAGCCCCACATTGGGCTCCCTGCTCAGTGGGGAGCCTGCTTCTCCCTGCCTGCTGCTGCCCCTGATTGTGCTCTCTCTCTCTGACAAATAAATAAAATCTTCAAAAAAGGAAAAAAAAGGAAATGGAGAAAAGATAAATATGTAAATTCATTAAAATTACTAATAAGTTCAGGGGCACCTGGCTGGCTCAGCTGGTAGAGCATGTGACTCTTGATCTTGGGGTGATGAGTTCAAGCCCCACACTGGGCATACAGCTTACTTTAAGGGGGGAAAAAAAAAACTAGTAAGTTCAACTTGCTGTTTTATGATAAAGTATTTTTCATCAGTAACTATAAAGGCATAAACAATCCATTTCTGAAATATCAATTTTAACAAAAGAAAGTATCTACTCTAGGGGCACCTGAGTGGCTCAGTTGGTTAAGCAACTGCCTTCGGGCTCAGGTCATGATCCCCAGGTCCTGGGACTGAGCCCTGCATCCACCTCCCTGCTCCGCGGGGAGCCTGCTTCTCCCTCTCCCTCTGCAACTCCCCCTGCTTGTGCTCTCTCGTGCTCTCTCTCAAATAAATAAAATCTTTAAAAAATAAAAAATTTAAAAAATAATTTTGAATACCTTACAATAAAAAAACAAAACTTGATTTCATTCCAGTATCAAATAGAGAGGACCAGGGAAGAGTAGTAATTTACTACTGAGATGTTATTTCCATCTTGTGGGCTTTTTTCCCTATTATGTACCATAAAAATTACAATTCAGGTGTTCTCGTATCTAACAGCTTAATGGAATCCTAAGCAACTTCACTCAATTATAATTTTAAGTAAACTCAACACCCAACGTGGGGCTCAAACTCACGACCCCCAAGTTCAAGAGTTGCATGCTCTACCGATTGAGCCAGCCAGGTGCCTCAATTTCATTCATTTAACAAATATTTAGCAAATAACTACTTTGTGCCAGGCCCTTTACTGTCACACTGGGTATATACATGAGTTTTTTAAAAAATAAATAAATAATAATAAAGGTAGATTCCTCCTCTCAGTTTACGATCTTAAAGGGGAAAATAAGCAATTAAGTCTAAAATTACAAATTATATTAAAGGTTAGGAAGAAAATGACCTGTCTGTTGTGATACATGTGAAGTATAAACACTCATAAGCACCGATTTTCTAGAATTCCATTCCCTACCCCCATCCTCTTTTAAATATAATTTTATCAAAGTCTGGTCCACTTTTTAAATGTTAGTCTAAGCCACTCTAAAATTATTTTATTATCTGAGACAACTGTTAGTTGGATATTATTATACTCCCCCACTGTTTTATCATTAGCTATATCCTCTTTCCAGCCACCCCACCCCATTTTTTTTGTTTCATCTTTTTCTTTGTTTTGCCTTTCTCCTACATTCGCCAGTATTTCAGTAACAGATTTAGGCCTTAAATGAACCAATCTCTGGTTAACAGTTTTCAAAGCTAAAATATTCATGACCTTAATTTAAATTCAGATTTTAAAGCAAACCATGAAATAAAGCATTAAATAAAATTTTAATTTTACAAGTGCTAATTAACTCTAAGAAAACAAAAAGCAATACAATAGAGTTTATTTTGAGGCAGCAAAGCTGGTTGCTCACACATTTAAGAACATAGCTACAAATGCTATGTGAAAATTTAACACAACCATCCAGCAAAGGCAAAGTAGTTAAATCAACTATGGCTAGTCCCCATGGTAGAATATTATGCAGCTGTTAGAAAAAAGTGAGAATGTTCTCTATTAAAAGGTTTAGAATGATTTCCAAGAAATGTTAAACAAAAAGGTGAAAAACAAGGTACTGTATATTTGCTTTTATCTATTTGTATTAAAAATATAAGAATACATATGGTACTAATAAAAGTGGTTGCTAATGGGGCGCCTGGGTGGCTCAGTCGTTAAGCATCTGCCTTCAGCTCAGGTCATGATCCCAGGGTCCTGGGATTGAGCCCTGCATCGGGCTCCCTGCTCAGCGGGGAGCCTGCTTCTCCCTCTCCCACTCCCCCTGCTTGTGTTCCCTCTCTTGCTGTCTCTCTCTGTCAAATAAATAAATAAAATCTTAAAAAAAAAAAAAGTGGTTGCTAATGTGGGATCAAGGGTGGACAGGCTTATGGTTAAGTAGGAGACTTAATTTTGAACCATGAATTACTTATTTTAAAAAGTCTGAAAAAAAAATAAATAAAAAATAAATAAAAAATAAAAAATAAAAAGTCTGAAACTGCTTAATAAGAATTTTAGAAACCATTTTACAAAGTCTATCTGAAGATGATCCAAAATTTCACTACAAATTTATAACAGCTTCAGTTATAGTTTTTTACATCTTGTCACATTGAGCCTATCCATTAGTCATTTGTTTACAATTCCTTACCACTCAGGTGGTCCAAATGAACACTAGGTACTGGTATTAATTTAAAATGGCATAACACATTGCTCAGAAGTAACTCAGCAGCTCCTGACTTCATTACCTACTGTTTTATGTTGAGCAAGTTATTTAACCTATTGCCCATGTTTCCTTCTCTCTAAAATGGAAATAACTGTACCTATGGCATGGTATGAAAGTTAGAATGATTCCCAGCACACAGAAAACTGATTAAATGTTAGCAGATGTTATTATTCATAGTTCTTTTATGGACATGTAGAGCTTTGATCTATATAATCAAACACCACAGTACGTTTCCATCAAATCCAACAATAATTGATAGCATATTCAAAATCAGTAAACTCCTGTTAAGGAATGGCTTCAATGTACTGGAAAACAGAAAAGTGAAAATAACAACAATAAAAAATAAAAGTGCAACAATGTAACTATACACAGTGCAAGTCACTTTGAGTGCAGAGAAGAGAGTGACATATTGCTAAAGTTTAAAATATCAATAAGAGGGGCGCCTGGGTGGCTCAGGCCATGATCCCAGGGTCCTGGGATCGAACTCCTTCATTGGGCTTCCTCAGCCCAGGGAAGCCTGCTTCTCCCTCTCCCTCTCCCCCTGCTTGCGCGTGCTCACGAGGGGGCTCTCTCTCTCTCTCCCCGTCAAATGAAAAAAAAAATTTTAAAGATTTTACTTATGGGGCGCCTGGGTGGCTCAGTTGGTTAAGCGACTGCCTTCGGCTCAGGTCATGATCCTGGAGTCCCGGGATCGAGTCCCGCATCGGGCTCCCTGCTTGGCAGGGAGTCTGCTTCTCCCTCTGACCCTCCCGACCCTCCCCCCTCTCATGTGCTCTCTCTCTCTCAAATAAATAAATAAAAATCTTTAAAAAAAAAAAAGATTTTACTTATTTATGTATTTATTTGACAGAGAGAGAGAGACAGCGAGAGAGGGAACACAAGCAGGGGGAGTGGAAGAGGGAGAAGCAGGCCCAGGGGCACCTGGGTGGCTCAGTCATTAAGCGTCTGCCTTCGGCTCGGGACATGATCCCAGGGTCCTGGGATCGAGCCCTGCATCGGGCTCCCTGCTCTGCAGGGAGCCTGCTTCTCCCTCTCCCACTCGCCCTGCTTGTGTTCCCTCTCTCGCTTTGTCTCTCTCTGTCAAATAAATAAATAAAATCTCAAAAAAAAATTAAGTAAGTAAATACATATCAATAGGAGGAATCAAGATTTTGAAGGGAAAGCTGTTAGAAAAATGGATTATACCAAATCATTAACAACCTTTGATCACGCTGATTCCCAAACCTGGCTGACAATCAGAATTACGAGTATAGGGACGCCTGGGTGGCTCAGTCGGTTAAGCATCTGCCTTCGGCTCAGGTCATGATCCCAGGGTCCTGGGATCGAGTCCCACATCGGGCTCCCTGCTGAGCAAGGAGCCTGCTTCTCCCTCTGCCTGCCTCTGTCTCTCTCTGATAAATAAATAAAATCTTAAAAAAAAAAAAAAAAGAATTACCAGTATATATTTTAAAAACAAAAGATTCCACCTCAGACTCCTTAATCACAATGACAAGGTATGAAATATGGGAATCTGTATTTTTAAAGCATCCCAGGTGATTAGGATCATTAACTAGGTCTGGGAGCCACCACAGGACTCCCTATCTTACAATTAGAGACTTTACAAGTATCTCCAGATAAAATAAATTTAATCTTTGCCTTTCGTAGCTGTAAAGCCAAAGGTAAAGTGATATTACAATTAGTCATTCCTGGGAATGCCAGGGTGGCTCAGGAGGTTAAGTGTCTGCCTTCAACTGAGGTCATGATCCCAGGGTCCTGGGATCGATCAAGCCCCATGTCAGGCTCCCTGCTCAGCAGGGTGTCTGCTTCTCCCTCTCCCCGTGCTCGTGCTCCCTCGCGTGTGCATGCTCTCTCCCCCTCTATAATAAATAAATAAAATCTTTAAAAAAAAACTATTATTCCTCTAGACTAAGCCATTAAAGAACATTTTAAGGTAAACATGTAATAAGTGTTCTAAGTTATAGTGTGGCTGCTATTTACTGAACAGTTACTCACTGGTCCAACATCATTCCATTCAAAAACAAAATGTCAAGAGGCAGAGAATAGAGAATACAATTTAAAAACAGGTAAAAGATCTGAGCAGACACCTCACCAAAGATATACAGTGGAAAATAAACACATGAAAAGATGCTCAAGACTGTATGATATTAGGGAATTGCAAATTAAAGCAAGAGACCACTACAACCTATTAGAATGGCTAAAATCCAAAACATTGACAACACCAAATGCTGACAAGGATGTGGCACAAGAATTCTCATTCATTGCTGGTGGGAATGCAAAAAAGGTACAGCACTTTGAAAGACTGTTTGGCAGTACTAAACATACCATTATACAATCCAGCAAGCGAGCTCTCTGGTATTTACATAAACTACTTGAAAACTTATGTCCACACAAAAATCTGCACATGAATGTTTATTCATAATTGCCAAATCTTGGAAGCAGCAATGACATCCTTCAATAGGTGGACACAGGAGCACCTGATTGGCTCAGTCAGTGGAGCATGTGACTCTTGATCTCGGGGGTTTTTTTGTTTGTTTTTTTTTATTTATTTTTTTTATTTTATTCTTATGCTAATCCCCATACATTACATCATTAGTTTTAGATGAAGTGTTCCATGATTCATTGTTTGTGCACAACACCCAGTGCTCCATGCAGAATGTGCCCTCCTCAATACCCACCACCAGGCTAACCCATCCTCCCACCCCCCTCCCCTCTAGAACCCTCAGTTTGTTTTTCAGAGTCTATCGTCTCTTATGGTTCGTCTACCCCTCCGATTTCCCCCGCTTCATTCTTCCCCTCCCGCTACCTTCTTTTTTTTTTTTTTTTAACATATATTGCATTATTTGTTTCAGAGGTACAGATCTGAAATTCAACAGTCTTGCACAATTCACAGCGCTTACCAGAGCACACACCCTCCCCAGTGTCCATCACCCAGTCACCCCATCCCTCCCACCCCACCCCCCACTCCAACAACACTCAGTTTGTTTCCTGCGATTAAGAATTCCTCATATCAGTGTGATCTCGGGGTTTTAAGTTCAAGCCTCACGATGGGTGAAGAAATTACTGAAAAATGGAAATCTTAAAAAAGAAGTGGACAGGGGCACCTGGGTGGCTCAGTCTTTAAGCATCTGCCTTCGGCTCAGGTCATGATCCCAGGGTCCTGGGATCGAGCCCCGCATCGGGCTCCCTGCTCGGTGGGAAGCCTGCTTCTCCCTCTCCCACTCCCCCTGCTTGTGTTCCCTCTCTCGCTGTGTCTCTCTCTGTCAAATAAATAAAATCTTTAAAAAAAAAAAAAAAAAAGAAGTGGACAAATAAACGTAGTACATATATACACTGGAATATTATTTAGCACTAAAAAGACCAAGCCACAAAAAGACATTTAAGAAGGAACCTTAAATGAACACTGCTAAGTGAAATCTGACATTCTGGAGAAGGTAAAACTATGGAAGACAGTGAAAGAGCACTAGCTTCCTAGGGTTTGGGGAGAGGGAAGAAGAAAAAGGTGGAACACAGAATTTTCAGGGCAGTAAAACTATTCTGTACACTATAGAAATAGATATAAGTCCTTATACTTTTGTCAAAAACCAAAGAACAGGGGGACCTGGGTGGCTCAGTGGGTTAAGCATCTGCCTTCGGCTCAGGTCATGATCCTAGACTATCAGGTTGAGCCTGCATTGGGCTCCCTGCTCAGTGGGAAGTCTGCTGCTCCCTCTGCCCCTCCCCCTACTGGTGCTCGAGCTCCCTCGGGCACTCTCTCTCCCTCTCAAATAAATAAATCTTTAAAAACAACAAAAACAACAAATCTTAAAAAAAAAAAAAAAAGAACATACAAAAGGTGAACCTTAATGTAAACTATGGGCTCTGGTTGATAATAATGGGTCAATGTTGGTTCATTGGTTATAACAAATACACCAAACTAGCAGGGGTATGGTGGAGGAGAGATTATGTGGGAAGTGTCTGTATCTTCCCCTCAATTTTGCTGTAAACCTAAAATTGCTCTAAGAAACAGTCAATGAGGGTGGCTCAGTTGGTTAAGTGTCTACCTTCGACTCAGGTCATGATCCCGAGTCCCAGGATTGAACCCCACATAAAGCTCCCCACAGCGGGGAGCCTGCTCTCCCTCTGACCCTCCCTCTTCTTGTTTTCTCTCTCTCTCTCTAATAAATAAATCAAAAAATTACCATACTGTTCTTACTTTTGTATTTTCACAGTAGATTCAGAAAAATGTAACAGTGCAGAGTAAACTGTTAGTTTTCCTCTTTTAAAAATGAAGAAATCAAGTTATGCTTAAGCGAATTATCTTTTAAGGTCCTTAGGTGGCAACATGTCATGTTATGACAAATCAGTATGCCAGAGTGTGCAAACAAAAAAACACTAATTCAAATTTTTACATTTGTTCAATTAATAGTTTTAGAACACAAACTCCTGTACATTTCTTTTTTTTTTTTTAAGATTTATTTATTTATTTGAGACAGAGAGAATGAGAGAGAGAGAGAGAGAGCACATGAGAGGGGGGAGGGTCAGAGGCAGAAGCAGGCTCCCTGCCGAGCAGGGAGCCCGATGCGGGACTCGATCCCGGGACTCCAGGATCATGACCTGAGCCGAAGGCAGTCGCTTAACCAACTGAGCCACCCAGGCGCCCCTGTACATTTCTATGTAATATCTATGCCATATTTTTATAGTTGACAAACAAGCATTTTGTGTATACCCTAAGTGCATACAACTACAGAGAAAAATAGAAGGACATATCTGCAATATACATAAACTAGACCTGGCACACAATGGGAGCTCAATAAAACTTTGCTGAAACGTCCTAGTGTGTCACATAATGGTAGACAAAGAATTACAAGTCAGATTCCATTTCTGTAAAAAACGGTAAGACAATAATATAATACAATGGTTACAAGAATCTCAACTGTAACACTTCATAGGTGAGTGACCTTGGCAAAGTTATTTCACCTAAGTTTATCTCCTCATCTGTAAAATAGGAATGGTACCTACCTCATAAGGTTGTAGTGCTGATTAAATGGCAGTTATAATTTTTATATAACGTGAACTGCCAAAATCCCAAAAACGGTCCATTTTTTCCAATTCCTAGACCAAATTAATCCAAATCTCTGGAGAATGAGCAGAGGCCTGCATATTTTCAAAAGTTTTACAAGTGATTCTGACTAGCATTCTCATTTAGGAATCATTGTCCTAAGAGCCTTCCTACTAAAGCTTTACCTGAGTCCCAGGTTAAGTTATCATCATGAAGATAAAAGTGCATTAAGACATGATCCTCTGGTTTAGTTCCACGTTTCTAAGACAGACCTTTACCCAAATTCCTTTAGAGAGAATAGAACCATACTGCAAAATTCCAATTTAAAATCCTTTCCAGGGGCACCTGGCTGGCTTAGTTGGTAGAACATGCAACTCTTGATCTCAGGGTCATGAGTTCAAGCCCCAAGTTGGGTGTGAAGCCTACTTAAAATAAAAAAATAAAACAAAATCCTTTCCAAAGCCAGGGAAAATAGGATTCCATATTGAAATTTTACATCAAAATTGGGTATACACTAACCTCTTCATATTCATTAAACAGTTCTAATATTGAATATTTTTGAGTCACTGTTCATCTACACATCAACAGTAACCCAAGGCTGTATACAATAATATTTAAGCTTTCTTATTTGTTATCATTCTTAAAAATAAGTTTAAGCTTACAGTTAAAATCCACTGACACTTCACTTAAACCCTAATAAATTTTTTATTTGACACATATATTTTCCTTAAGATTTTATTTTTTTAAGTAATCTCTAAACCCAATGTGGGGCTCAAACTTACAACCTGGAGATCAAGAGCCGCATGCTTTACCAACTGAGCCAGCCAGGCGCCCCTTGACACATTATTTTTAAATGTGCATCTCAAAGCAATCTTATTAAAGACTGAAGGTACCTAAAGCAAATTCAATATTCCAGAAGCAAACCTGAAACCCTATTAACTAAGTACCCCAATAAAATATTTTAGAGAAATATGTAGAAAACATACAAACAGAATCATGAACATTTCATTTCAAAGAATCAGCATGAAATAATGAAAATCCCTGGAAAAAAGTAAGAGTCTAGAAATACTGTAGAACTTGTTAAAAATAAGCAAACAAAAAAAGCTTAGAAGAGCTTTATCAGAACTAATATGCCAATAGCAGATCAACTGGAAAGCAAACAAGCAAAAGGAATCTTCCTTAAAAGATTTCACTGTTACTGGCAGAGAGGAGAACTATAAGGGAAAAAAGGAGCCAAGGCAGACATGCAGACCTCATTAATGTACAGATTTTAATTTAGACACATTTTCTCAGATACTTAAATTAATGAAGCTTATAAATGACTAATGCATTGTTAACCTGCAAAGTGTTAAAATCCAAGCTATCATACAGCAGTGCAAAGGTCATAAAACACTATTATCCAGGGTCTGGTGAGGTATTATTTACTTAGTGCAAGACTCAATGCATGTGTAAATGCAATTTTTAAAAATAACTGTCTTACTATCTTCATTCACACAGAATATTGTTTGCAACATGGTGTAGTAAAAAGTTGTTTATCAACAGAACTCTATAAATCCCATATATTTTAAACCAGACTATACACAAGTTAAAAGAAACAATACACAATTCTGATACAAGCTTTCTGAAAGTTATATTTTTAAAAGTCCAAAGGTGGGGCACCTGGGTGGCTCAGGCAGTTGAGTGCCTGCCTTTGGCTCAGGTCGTGATCCTGGGGTCCTGGGATCGAGTCCCACATTGGGCTCCCTGCTCAGCGGGAGGCCTGCTTCTCCCTCTCCCACTCCCCCTGCTTGTGTTCCCTCTCTCGCTCGCTCTCTCGGTCAAATAAATAAAATCTTTAAAAAAAATTTTTTTTTAAATAAAAGTCCAATAGTGTATCAAAGCACAATTCTAAAACACTGAATTGACTTAACAGGTGATAATTTATAATTAATTTTTTTGAAGACTTTATTAAAGTGTCAAGATATATAAACATCCTTACTTTTTAAAAGTTTAGCTTCACCAACTTTGTAGAATCAAATAAAAGTTTACTAATTCAAAATTAAACTAAAGTATATATATTTGAGGGGCGCCTTGGTGGCTCAGTCGTTAAGCGACTGCCTTTGGCTCTGGTCATGGTCTCCGCAGGAAGCCTGCTTCTCCCCCTCTCCCACTCCCCGAGCTTGTGTTCCCTCTCTTGCTGTGTCTCTCTCTGTCAAATAAATAAATAAAATCTTTTTAAAAATAAGGTATATATTTGTTTGAAGACATCCTAAGTTAATCCAATCTTCCTTCTTGCAACACTGTATTTTCCCAACTACTCACCGTAGGCATATATGACATACATATATCAGCGAACACTACTGCTTACATTCTAAATATATACCAGTCTGAAGAACAGGTGCGACACTATTTGGATGCATGCTCTTGTCTTCTAAGCCTAAATTTGCCCTGGAAAGGGATTTAAAAATAAACACAAATACCCAAGAGTTGAACAATCCTCTTAAAAAGATGTAGCCATTCTGAAATCCAAGATATGAGCTCTTCAACTACCAACACCTTCCAAAAGTTAGGTAAATCAGCTTATCAAAGTTTCACCTTAAAAAGATCAAATAAGGCCCAATTATGAAGGGTTCTGAAGATATTTAACTTTGCTTCCCCTGAGTCAGTAACGTGAGACAAGTACGTTTTACTTCAAGCTAATATTAAATCTTTCCTCAGCCGTTTCATAAACACAGTACAGATACTCTGGTTTAGCTTTTTACGGATAAAGAAAGGGCTGGAAGCCCGGTGAAGGGTACTCTAAAAAGAAAAATTCAATTTAGAGAAGCACTGATGAGTCAGTCGCTTAGGAAGAACTGAAAGAGAACCTAAGTGACTAAGGCAGCATCCCAGGTAAGAAGGTACTTAAAGTTGGCGGTAGGAAATGAAAACTTCACAAGTGAGCAGCAAGACATTATGCTTGGTAGCAGCCCTGGAAAGAAGCGTGGCTGTCAAGGGGCAAGTGCGTACCAACTCCGAGAGAAGTGGCCAAAAATGCCAAATCGGATGGCGGGGGGGGGGGGGGGTGAGGGAAAAGGTAATAAAATGCCCATCCCAGACCCTCTCCCCGGGCTCTCCATCTCAACAGGCACAATCAAAAGCAGGCTTAATACCCAATAACCCCACGCCGGACGCTCCCACAGAGAGTTTAGCCCCAAGCCCCGGAGGCCCGGCAGGCCGCCTCCAGAGGAGCCCCCGCAGACGCCATACTAAAAGTCAAAATGGCTGCCCCAAGGAAGCCCGCACCGCGCAGCTAGTAAGGGTTGGGGAACAGGCTTCTGCGGGAAAGGGGGAGGGGGGCTCTCGGAAGAGCCGTCGCCAGAACCGCAGGCAGGACTATCGCCCCCCCGAGCTGCACAGGTAGGTTCCCCGCGGCCCTCAAGGCCCGGAGCTCCGACAGAGGGGAGTCCCGGCCCCACCCCCCCGGCCGGGAACCCCGCCGCCGCAGCCGTCCCGCACACCGACCCCAGCGAGGTACCTGCAGTTCGGCCCGCTCCACCTCCCAGTGCGCCCGCTCCATCTCGAACCGAGCCCACTCGTGCTGGATGTAGTGCAGGATCCCCGGGATAGTGTACTGCTGCGGCCGGGACAGCTCCGGGCCTGCCGCGGGACCCGCTCCCTCGGCGGCTGGAGGACCCCCGCCGCCCGCCGCTCCATTCCCCCCTGGCGAAAGGCTCATGTTCCCCCCAGGTCCCTGCTGCTGCCTTGGAGGGGCCGCCATCCCCGGGCCTCCACCACCGCCTCCGGCGAGCTCGTCCATTGTGTGTGGGGCCCCGGCCGGGGCGCAGGGCGAGAAGCCGACGGCTGGGGGAAGGGCCGGGGAGGGTGGCCCCGCGCTGGCGGCGGGGCGAAGGCCGGCTGGGAGAGGGGCGAGGAGGGGGTCGTTGCTGTACGCTTGCTGTGGGTCAGAGCAGGGAGCTGCCGGCCGCCGCCATTACAGTCCCTCCTCCATCTGCCCGTCTCACTCACTCACTTTAGGGAAGGGGGGGCCGCGTTGGGAGGGGGGGAAGGGGGCAGGGTTGGGAAGGGGATAGACGTAGGGCCGTCACTCCCGCGCAGCATGCCGGGTAGAGAACGCCGCCGCCGCCGCACGCCTAGCAGCCAAATAGAGTGCGGCCTCACCATACGCAGGCGTACTGAGGACTCAGCAAGGGTACTTGAGGCGGGGTAGGAGCTCTGGCCCCGCCCCTAGGTCCTCCTTCCGACTTGCTCCGGGTGCCTCGCTGCGGGTACTGGACCGTGGCCCACCGACTCTAACTTTTGGGAGCTGCTCGGTCTTGTGCTCCCAACAATCAGTTTTCCTTGCTCAGTCGCCAACCGCTCGAACGCCGTTCCCCACTCAAGGGTCTCAGCAGCATGCCTCCCTTCTGAGCTGTTTTAACCAGGCTGGGCGCTCCGGCCGGCCGTAGCCGGTCCCGGATTCCTGACGTTTCTTTCGCATTCCTTGCGTGTTTCAGGATGTCCCAGAGGGTCGGGCCTCTTTCTCTGCTTGTCACTCGCTCTTTGGCTGGTTTCTTAGCACGAGTCAACTCCTGAGGCTTTGGGGATGTTCTCTTTTGGCATCTTGCCCGGCTCCCTCTGGACATTGGTGACTGGTTCCCGGTCTCCGTCTCAAGCCCGGACTTTGGTCCTAATTCTGTGCTCCCGGTCGCCGGTCGCAACTTGTTCCACTTTGCCTCCCCTCTTCGTTACTCTTCTGGGGTGGGTTGTTTGGCGCGGGGGGGCGGGGGGCAGTTGGAGCAGGAGTTAATGTTTTCATTTTTTTCTTGGGAAAAGGGAAAGTGAAAAACTTTAGATCTTGACGATGGTGCGAAGAGAGAAAGATGACCTTGAAGACTTGTTAGACTAACAATTCGGTGTTTTAGAATGAATGGATTCACAAGTAGGATCCATAGCAGAATCTTTTGATGGAAACAAAATAAAAGCATCGTGAATACAACGTAAAATCCTGGATGAACAGCTGCAAAGATGTTCTCCTGGGTCATTAAATGGTGTTTGAATGAATATAATATACATCTAAAAGACACGTTTAATCTTTTAAGTACCATAGTGTGTGTTTTTATGTGCTTAGGTTGCCAGGAAACATCTTTAATGAACTAGTACGTTTCTAAAGAAAGTTAATATAGCTAATAACCACTTGTTTGAAAAATAGGACAAAAATGTTTAACAATATAATAAGGAAAAAAAGGTTCAATAATTACAGCTATGCAGGAAAATTGCACATAAAATTGATTGCATTAATTTTTTTTCTTCTCTACTACCAGTAAAGTTTTCACTATGTAATATACAAGACCACTCAAGGTATAATTTCAAAAAGATAAAAATAGTACATCTTATTTTAACATGTCTGCTTTACTCTTACTATGTTTAATGGAGAGCAGATTGGACTTGTTACCCATGCTGCCATATTTTATTTGTATATGAAATGAGGTCTTAGGTCACATATTATTAGGAACTGTTTCTCCATATTATTAAGTACTATTTTTCCATTTTATAGTGACCAACATACAATCTGCTTATTTAGTCTTCTTCCTTTTTAAGGGGCCTCACAGCACATAAAAAGTTTCAAAATATGTCTCCAAGAAACATGTTTGAGCAGGTGTCATTGATCTCTGTTATGTTGGCATCAAAAGAAGAACATGTGTACTTATATTTCCCACTGGTACCTCAAGCTCAAGTAAAACTAGATTGATAATCCTTCTATTTTCCTCCCTATCCACCTTCAAAAAAACACTGTTTCTCTTCTGTTACCTATCTTATTAAGTGGCACTACATCCAAACCTGAGAGCTGGCAGTCATTGTAGTACCTGCCTTTCACTCACCCCCACATCCAGTCCCTTTCTCAGTACATATTTCATTTCTATTCCTTATCTATATCATATCTATTCCATTATCTTTATTGTTGTGTTAGTTTAAACCTTCTCACCTTACTTGTTCCCCCACCTCCTGCTACCACTGATGCCAGAGTGATCTTCAAAAGGCAGATTTGATTCTATTGTTCCTTGCTTAAAATATTTTAGTGATGGGAGGCCTGGGTGGCCCAGTCAGTTAAGCGTTCGACTCTTGGTTTGGACTCAGGTCATGATCTCAGGGTCATGAGATTGAGCCCATGTGGAGCTCTGCACACTGCACAGAGTCTGCTGGAGATTGTCTCTCCCTCTACCCCTCCCCCTGTGTGTTCTCTCTTCCTCTCTCTCTCTAATAAATTAATCTTTAAACAAATATTTTGGTGATCACCAGATTTAGAATAAAGCCCCAATTTTAGCATAGCATATAAAGATCCTTCAAATTCTAGATCCTCCCTATCACCTAGTCTACCATCACACCAAGATGGCATCCATTCTTCTCTCCAGGCAAGCTGCACTGATTTTGGTTCCGCAAGAGCATAATGCTGTTTCATTTCATGAGAATTTAGCACATGTTCTACCCCATTCGCTTTCCTTCCCTTCTTCATTCAAAACTCAGTTTGAGTATTCTTTGCCTTCAACTCGGGTCATGATCCCAGGGTCTTGGGATCAAGCCCTACATCAGGCTCCCTGCTCAGTGAGGAGCCTGCTTTTCCCTCTCCTTCTGCCTCTCTCTCTCTCAAATAAATAAATAAAATCTTTTAAAAAAAATTTTGAAGTACTCCCTATTTGAAGAATTCCATTTGAGCATGTCTACACTCACTTTCACCATGGTTTTATAAATGCCAATAATGCAGTCCTTGGCCATGTTCTTCCCAGATCACAGCCATGTATCTGCAGCCTTGCAGCCTGTTAGAGAGGTAGGACCCATACCCCTCTATACCCAGCTATTTGCAACTGTACCCCCAGTGTCTGTTATACTGCAGTCTCTACAAAATGATGAATAACTGAAATTTAGACTAGAATAATAGGTATATTTTTCCTTCACCGCAATTTTTTTTGTAGTTTTAGTCTTTGCTGCCATTATACCAGCCATTTCAAGGTTCAGTGACCGAAACTGCCCTGAGTTCTTTTTTTATTTTGTTTTGTTTTTTATAATTGACTTTATACCCTGAGTATTAAAAGAGAAAGATGCCAAGATTTTCTCCTCTATGAGAATATTTTTTACATTGTTGTCATTGTACGTTGTGTCCATGACTCCTGAGGACACTCTGCAGTGAGTTCCTAGAATCTCGTTCTTTGTATGTAATGAGCTTTCCCAGGGAGTATTATCACCTACAACTCACCTAACTGGAACTCCCTCCTGGAACTGTGGCTGAGTCATTTCCTCTCTTCAGTTTACTTTTAAAACTTCCTATTTGTTCTATCTTTTCATCAGTCCTGTTCATCGCTCCTCCTCTCTCATTGATTCTCTTAGTTTCAGTATACTGCTGATGATCTTCAAGAGCACCTGTTCACATTAAATATAAATTTAGAATTTTAGGGTTTTTTTCCCTTTCCTGTTAGCTAATCTTAGACACCTGTGTGCTTATTCTATCTGACCAAAAAGGGATTTGTCATATTTGATGTTAGTATGTTATATCAGTAGAGGTATGTTAAAGAATTCCAGGCTTTTAAATAAGTCAGGAGTAGTTAACACTAAGATGTCTTCTTCCCAGTTATTGCAATACCTGATGTACAAAGAGTTTTGACCCTGCCTTTGAGAACTGTATGGCTCCCTGTAATTACTCACCTGAACATCCAGTTTTACACCTTGCTGACTATAAACCTGACATCATTCTAACAAGAGCTCAAACTGGTTCACAAACACTGATCTAGTCATCTTTTTGCATCATGAGGAAAGGTTGCAACAGGTACAATTATCTCCATGGGGAGATGAGGAAGCTGAGATAAGAGTTCTGGGTCACCCCCTCAGGCCCTTAGGAAAATAGGAAGTGGGTCCTACTCATATCAGTGAGTGTATATGTTTATTTGGAAACAAAGCCTCCCTTCACCATTCTTCCTCCTACTATCCTATCAGTGGCTCAATATCACTATCTCTGGTTCATTTGCACTTTTGAAATTATTTTTAGGTGATTTGGGGGTGATTTAGTCACTTGGGGAAATTATGTAGTGTTTATGTAGTGTTTACATTTATAAATATAGAGAACAAAGGAGGAAGATCTTTGAGAAGACCCGCATGTTTTCAAAAACCAAAGGAGCAAACTGTATAATGTAGATAGAACAGAAAAGGAGACAGCCTTGCCCTACACCATGGTTTAACCTGCCAAATAGGATCAGATATCTACTTCTCATTACAGGAGTTGCCTGTGGCTAAGAAAATCGTAGAAATACATGCAGGACACTTGAACTATTCAAATAATATGTTGTGTGGAAAAGAAAAGGAAAAGGACCTTCAAAGGTTATAGAAAAATAGGTACCAAAACCTTTAGGAAACTCAGCATGCTATATAAAATTCTAGTCCAAGTTCATTCCTGAATTGTCTTCTGGGTAATATGAGTCAGAAAGCAGTATGCTTTGATAATATTGTATAATAGCTAACTCACAAAGATGTCACAATTGAAGGGGAAAAAAATTGCCTGGAGCAGAGTCCCTCCTGGACATTGGCCAAAAGTGAACAACCAGGTCCATAAACATGAGAACCAAATGACTGGAAAATGTGACTGAATGGGAAATTGCCAAAACTTTCCTAGGTAATAATTTAACAATCTTGGAAATGTGGTTTGTCTCCTGTTAGAGCAACAGTGGAGAATGTTCAAAAGAATGATACCAGACACAGACTCTTTGCCTGGGAAATCTATGCTAGAGAGTGTTCTCTGTGGAGAATGTTTTAAATTTGGCAAAAATTCACAAAAACTTCTGTGGATTTTTTTTATAACAACATGTTTGTTTGGTTTTTTTTTAAGATTTTATTTATTTAATTGAAGAGAGAGACACAGCAAGAGAGGGAACACAAGCAGGGGGAGTGGCAGAGGGAGAAGCAGGCTTCCCGCCGAGCAGGGAGCCCGATGCGGGGCTCGATGCGGGGCTCGATCCCAGGACCCTGGGATCCTGACCTGAGCCGAAGGCAGACGCTTAACGACTGAGCCACCCAGGCGCCCCTATAACAGCATGTTTTTAAATGATGGTTTTGTCTTTCTATTAATAGACTTACCTGAAGAACATGACGACTACTCCACAAAAAAAGATTGAAGAATTCATTAGAGCATTTTAAAATAAATCCTATTCTCCTTTGCTCCTTTTGTTTCATAGGTTTTTTTTTTAAAGATTTTATTTATTTATTTGAGACAAAGAATGAGAGAGAGAGAGAGCACGTGAGAGGGGGGAGGGTCAGAGGGAGAAGCAGACTCCCTGCTGAGTAAGGAGCCCGATGCAGGACTCGGTCCTGGGACTCCAGGATCATGACCTGAGCCGAAGGCAGTCGCTTAACCAACTGAGCCAACCAGGCACCCTGTTTCATAGGTTTTAATATAGTAATTGGATATTCTAAATCATGCTGTGCATAGACTTTTTCTATTTAACTTTTTATTTTCAAAAATTTCAATCATGGGGGCACCTGGCTGGCTCAGTCAATAGGGCATGCAACTCTTGATCTCAGGGCTGTAAATTCGAGCCTCATGTTGGGTGTAGGGATGACTTAAAAATAAAATCTTAAAAAAAAAAAAAAAATTCAGTCATGCAAATATAGAAACAAAGTCTTATGAACTACACTTGCAACAGTTATCAAGATTTTGCTGTTCTGGGGTGCCTGGGTGGCTCAGTTGGTTAAGCATCTGCCTTTGGCTCAGGGCATGATCCCAGGGTCCTGGGATCGAGGCCCGCATCGGGCTCCCTGCTCAGCAGGAAGCCTGCTTTTCCCTCTCCCACTCCCCCTGCTGTGTTCCCTCTCTCGCTGTGTCTCTCTCCGTCAAAAAATAAATAAAATCTTAAAAAAAAAAAAAAGATTTTGCTGTTCTGGGGTGCCTGGGTGGCTCAGTCGTTAAGCATCTGCCTTCGGCTCCGGTCATGATCCCAGGATCCTGGGACCGAGCCCCACATTGGGCTCCCTGCTTGGCGGAGAGCCTGCTTCTCCCTCTCCCACTTCCCCTGCTTGTGTTCCCTCTCTCACTCTCTCTCTCTCTCTCTCTGTCAAATTAAAAAAAAATCTTTAAAAAAAAGATTTTGCTGTTCTTAGTTCATCTATTCCACCTTTTTTCTGCAGAATTTTTTTTACTATTACAAAAATGTATTTAATAAAGAAAATATTTGCAGCCCCGATATTCATATCATCGTAAAACTGGCTTATTGGAGAGGAGACAGGTAGAAGCAATTGATTCCTGTGGTGAACAAGCTTTTGTTTATACTTGTTCCAAGGCTTAAATATGATGATACTATTTCCTCATATTACCACCTTTTTGTATTGTTCTGTTGCCCACTGACTGCCATCTCGATGCATTCATTTAATCACAAGTTTCATAAAGTTGTCCAGTCCCTCTAAATTCTTTGGACACGTCTGCCACCATTTAACTTCAATTACAACTTCTTGTCCCTAAATTTTTCAACTTGGGAGGGTGAGCTTTGCTCATGACATTATTTGACAAGCTCAAAGAGGCCTTGAAACAGAATTCATGGTCTCCCCCACACTCCCGTGGCAGGCCCGGTAATATTTTAAAGTAAATTCCAGACATCATATTATTTCATTGGTACACATTTCTCTAAGTATCTTTAAAAGATCAGGACTTTTTTTTATTGTGTTATGTTAATCACCATACATTACATCATTAGTTTTTGATGTAGTGTTCCATGATTCATTGTTTGCGTATAACACCCAGTGCTCCATGCAGAACGTGCTCTCTTTAATACCCATCACCAGGCTAACCCATCCCCCCATCCTCCTCCCCTCTAGAACCCTCAGTTTGTTTCTCAGAGTCCGTAGTCTCTCATGGTTCATCTCCCCCTCCAATTTCCCCCCCTTCATTTTTCCCTTCCTGCTATCTTCTTTTTTTTTAACATACAATGTATTATTTGTTTCAAAAAACATACCACAATACCAATGTCACACCTACAAAGTTAATGGTAATATTTTAATATAATCTAATCCCCAATCCATATTCGGTTTCCCCCAATTGTCTCAGAAAATTTTTTTTAGGAGTTGGTGACTTCAAATTAGGATCCTAACAAAATCCAGATATTTCATTTAGTTGATATGTCTTTAGGTCTTTTCTGGTTTTCCTTCCTGTCATCCCCACATTGTCATGCCATTTTGTTGAAGAGACCAGGTTATTTATCCTATAGAATTTCCCACATTTGGCTGACTGCATTTTTATGGTATTATTTAGCATAGTCCTTTCTCCTCCATATTTTCTTTAAACTAGAAGGTTCTGGATGGAACCTTTCCTTGCACATGGGCAAGAGAGACCCCGCCAGGCCTCCTCCCAGTTCTCACTGTGGTTCTTAGATTCACTTGTGGGGCTCTCATTTCAAGGCGGGGAGAGGGGCCCCTTCCTTTGGATGATGAGCTGATGATTTCCGGATTCTTTGGCTTTTTTAACTCTTACAAGACCACATTTTCAAACCTCCACTTCTGCCAGCACAGCTGTGGTCATCTCGCCTTTTTTTTTTTTTTAAGATTTTATTTATTTGAGACAGAGACAGAGCATGAGCGGGGGGGGGGGGGGGGGGGGGGTTGCGGGGCGGGGGAAGGGGGACAAGCAGACCCCCCCCTGAGCACAGGCTCGACTGGGGTCTCCACCCGGGGCTCGACCCCCAGACCTGGAGATCACGACTGGAACCAAAATCGACGCTTAGCCAACTGAGCTACCCAGGTGCCCCTGTGGTCATCCCATTTTTGTTGCTAAGTGTAATTTGACTCTACTCATTCTAGAGTTCCGGGACCGTTTTTCACCTGGTTTTTGGTAAAGGTGTTGCCTATAGACTTGGATTTTTTTTTTTTTTAAGATTTTTTTTTATTTATTTATTTGAGAAAGAGAGAACAAGAGAGAGAGAGAGCACATGAGAGGGGGGAGGGTCAGAGGCAGAAGCAGGCTCCCTGCCGAGCAGGGAGCCCGATGCGGGACTCGATCCTGGGACTCCAGGATCATGACCTGAGCTGAAGGCCGTCGCTTAACCAACTGAGCCACCCAGGCTCCCTAGACTTGGATTTTTTTTTTTCCATCCTTGCTGCTATCACTGTTTTTTTGTTTTTGTTTTTAAAGATTTTATTTATTTATTTGACAGAGAGAGAGATAGCGAGAGCAGGAACACAAGCAGGGGGAATGGGAGAGGGAGAAGCAGGCTTCCCGCCGAGCAGGGAGCCCGATGTGGGACTCGATCCCAGGACTCTGGGATCATGACCTGAGCCGAAGGCAGACGCTTAACGACTGAGCCTGGACCCAGGCGCCCTCTATCACTGTTTTTTATGAGTGGATCCTGGGAGCTCCCAAAACTACTCTGCTGCTATCACCTTGCATCTCTACACTCTTGGCATTTTAAAGTTTTAAGTTGCTTGCTATTTAACCTAAAGTTATTTATTACAACCTGATATTGAAATGGCTTTATTTACAGGGTTTTAGAGGGGAGGGGGGAGGGGGGATTGGTTAGCCCGGTGATGGGTATTAAGGAAGGCACGTACTGCATGGAGCACTGGGTGTTATACGAGAACTATGGACCGTGGATCACCACATCAAAAACCAATGATGTATTGTATGGTGATTAACATAACATAATAAAATTTTTTAAAAAATGAAATGGCTTTATTTGACCACTATTAAGTATTCGAGACATTTTTGCTCTTCAAAGATTGTGACATATAAATGAGTATAAATTTAAGTATGAACATCCTTTGGGCAACATTTGGGCCAGCTCTTGTCTGACAATTTTAATATCCTATTTACATTTTCAGCGGGAGCTGTAACATGTTGCTACACTTTACTGTGAAATTCAGAAAAGCAAAAGGTGCTCCTGGGCAGAGGGCACCCAAGCAGGCCACCTGAAAG
This sequence comes from Mirounga leonina, assembly GCF_011800145.1. Taxonomy (NCBI): domain Eukaryota; kingdom Metazoa; phylum Chordata; class Mammalia; order Carnivora; family Phocidae; genus Mirounga; species Mirounga leonina. Next base: position 576,804 of record NW_023270839.1, on the reverse strand, counting down.
GCCCCGCATTTACCCTGACATTTGATCTGAAAGAGAATGATACTAAATTCAGATATGTGTCTGCAAACTTGCCTTGGACAGCATTTGCTGGGTATGCTTTATTTATTGGAAATGGAAAGGGAGATTAGCTGAACTCACTAAGAGGGCAAGTCAGGCGTAGGAATTTTGGAAGTTTAGGTCCAATTACAAACGTTAAGCATGCTGTCGCAAATGCAGTAATATGAGTTTTACTGTCCTAAATTTTCTCATGATCTGATTGAGTCATTTCGGAGGCATTTTGGGCTCCATGTTGAGATCGACTAAAAAGTAAATAATCTCCTAGAATTGCATCTTTTGTTACATGCTCCAGGGTCAGATTGAAACTGCCAGAATATGCACGTTAGCCAGTAAAAGCTTTTGCACAGAGGGTACAACTGGCCCCAGCTAGATTTACACTAGTGAATGGGAGTGGAATTGTGCGTCCCTGGTCATATTACGGCCATCACTGCATTACCGGTATCTTGAGGCAAACCTGGAGGGAAAGAGGCTATCTGGCATCAGGTCCTTTCTCCACCATTTTACTGGGTGACCTTTGGCAAGTGACTATTCACATCTATAAGTGAGGATAAAAACAGTCTCCAACTCATAGAGCTATTCTGAGGATTAAATGAATGTAGGTAAATGTTCAGAACAGCACCTGGCTGTCTAGTTAGTACTGTGTTAGTGCTTTCTACTGTTATTATCGCTCTTCATGAGTTGCTGTCAGGTTACGTTCACACATCATATTCCAAAGAGCAAATACTGCCTCTCAGGATACAGCCGAGAAGGTCTTTCACGACCACTATCAAACATCGGGAGTATTAATTACTCCTTTGAATTAGCGTTCATTGTGGTAGTGTCACTAACAAAAAAAATAGATCCTGTTGGGTAAGTTAGCTGATCCCCAAACTGAAGTGTAATGCAGTAATGTTTGTTTCATTGCTTCTTCTCTTTAGGGTGATGATCTGCAAAAAGGATTTGTTATTGGAGCTATAATTTCCAAGTGGTATCTTCAGACCCTGAAAATATTGATGTAGCTTTTGCTATGCTTGATTTTAACTCAGGACATACTTTATTTCATTAAGAAGATCTTAAAATAAGAACTTCAATACATTGCTGTAGTTTCATAGTATGATTTCCTTGTATATTTTTTAGGAAAAAATTAATAGTAATTAATTTTTCCTTAAGTAATATGAGCATTAGAGTTAAAAAACTTTACAATATTGAAACAAATTAGTTGCAGATAAATTATGGAATGATTATTTTATAGAAACATTTTCCATAATTCCAGTATTGTATTTAAATTCAATTTATAGTCAACTTTTCAGAGATATATTTTTCGTAAAGTGAGATTCCTTTGCATCCCAGTGATGTTTTGTTTGTTCCTTCTTTGACACAAAAAAATAGGAACCATCCACAAATCAAATTTTAATTCCAAATTGCTTTACTTTGATTTGAATTTAAAACCTGTAACATAGCACTTGACACTTTAAGAGCACTCACAGGCTTGTCATTCAAATCCTAATGTGATGTTATTAGATGACTGCTCTTCAGAAGGACAAATGTAGAAGAAAAATCTGTCTTTGTATGGCTTTCACAGTTTTCCTTGGAAATCAGATGCCCAGCAAAAATTAACAAGATCTGTCTAACTGGGTCTCCTGCGTAGTTCAGTCATTAAGCGTCTGCCTTCAGCTCGGGTCATGGTCCCAGGGTCCTGGGATCGAGCCCCACATCAGGCTCCCTGCTCCACAGGAAGCCTGCTTCTCCCTCTCCCACTCCCCCTGCTTGTGTTCCTGCTCTCACTATCTCTCTCTGTCAAATAAATAAAACCTTAAAAAAAAAAAAAAAGAGTAGTTTCCTGAAATAAAAGCATATCTGTAAAAAAAAAAAAAAAATCTGTCTAACTTAAGAAATACAGAAGTTAAATTTATGAGAGTCCAGAATATCTGGTTTGAAATATTTCCCATTTGAGGGGGAAACTTGACTGACCATTTTACAGGAATGGGGAGTAATATATAGTACTCCTCCTTATCTTCTGGAGTTCCTTCTTATTAACACATTGTAACATCAGAATAGCAAGTTCTGGGAGCATCCCAGCCATGAGACTACTAGATCTCTGCTCCCCACTCTCTCTCCTAAAACTAAGATATTAGATGTCTTTGTTAGCCCAAAAATTCGATGAAGATTTTTAGTCAGTAAGCACAAGTATTTAATTTGTGTAGCTAATTTTAACCGAACAATTAAGAGTAAGAATACCCATGCAGGGGTGTTTTCTTCACTATTTCTAACCCATGCCCATGTTTTGTCAAAGTAAAATAATACCCTATTTTAATGTTATTATAAATTTCAAAATAAATTATCATTGATGTAAAACCCAATAGAAGAAAGATAATTTGAGAAGAAAATCTTTGTTTTGATTTCAAAAGATACGTATTGTTATCTCCATTGGTGGTAATGGGAAGGTTGAGTCCCATTATTTATCCCAAAGCAGCTTTTCTATCCTGAGTGGAGGGTAAGATATGAACAACAACAACAACAGCAACAACAACAGGCTCCTTTGAACTCCAGCCATTAACAATTTGTATCTTTAAACTGTACACACCTCCCACCACCACCAGACCTGATAGTCAATACCTCTCTGGCAGATGACTGATGGAGAATCTTTCAGTCCCCCACTACACACACACACACACAGATGACTAATGAATAAAAATAAAACGAGTACTTTCAGACAATGTAATGGTCTATTTATAGTATATAAATTCCTCATCCTCAGTTTTTGAAATATGACTTTTCTCCCCCTGCCTGAATCATGATGCTGTAAAGACCTTAAAAATTCTTCAGTTCACCCCCTGATTTAAGATAGGAAGTCTGATATCTGAACATCTCCAAAAATGCAATATCTACCCTTTTCAGTAAAACTTCCGGCTTCTCTCTGATTTATTTATATGTTTTAAAGTTACAAATAACCACACTTAATATGAACTTACATGGTATCTTGGACCAGAATTTGCTGAGATTTTTTTTTTAATTTTTATAATTGAAGTATAGTTGACATACAATGTTACATTAGTGTTAAGTGTACAACATAGTGATTCAACAATTCTATATACATTACTCAGTGTGCACCGTGATAAGTATAGTTGATGAGACTTTTTGATCAATTTACCAAAATGGCTTTAGGTCAAGATTTGAGAGTCATGTGAAGCTTTAGAAATCTTTCAGATATATTCCTAGAAAAATGACAGACCACAGTATCAAGGTTTATTCTTAAAGTAAAGTACTTTTCTACAGAAATAGGAACTTCAGGATTTCCACAGATCCTGAATTTGATTGAAATTTAACATTTTATTATTTTTTTTAAGATTTTATTTTTAAGTAATCTCTACACCCAATGTGGTGCTCAATCTTACAACCCTAAGATCAAGAGTTTCTTGCTCTTGAGCCAGCCAGGCACCCCGAAATTTAATATTTTAAACTGTTTTAATATTTTATTTATTTACTTATAGAGGGCAGAGGGGCAAAGGGAGAGAATCTTAAGCTTGATCTCACAACCCTGAGATCATGACCTGAGCTGAAATCAAGAGTCCAACGCTTAACCCACTGAGCCACCCAGGCACCCATTAACTTTTTTTTTTTTAAGATTTTATTTGACAGAGAGCGCCTCGGTGGCTCAGTTGGTTAAGCGACTGCCTTTGGCTCAGGTCATGATCCTGGAGTCCCGGGATCGAGTCCCACATTGGGCTCCCTGCTCAGCTGGGGGTCTGCTTCTCCCTCTGACCCTCCCCCATCTCGTGCTCTCTCTCTCTCTGTCTCATTCTCTCTCTCAAATAAATAAATAAAATCTTTAAAAAAAAAAAAGATTTTATTTGACAGAGACAGCGAGAGAGGGAACACAAGCAGGGGGAGTGGGAGAGGGAGAAGCAGGCTTCCCGTGGAGCAGGGAGCCCGACGTGGGACTCAATCCCAGGACCCTGGGATCATGACCTGAGCCGAAGGCAGACGCTTAACGACTGAGCCACCCAGGCGCCCCTGGTTGAAATATTTCTTGAGTGACCCAGGGATTTAACAGAAAGTAAAAGTCCCAGGTGAAGCTACTGAAAATGTATTGTGAATCATAAAGAAGAGATTTAGAGAGAGTGATGGGAGGGGGGAATGGATGGGAAGAAAGGCAGAGTGGGTGACAGTTTTCCTGCAGGCACATTTCAGTAGTCTGAGAGTTGCAGTAGCAAGAATATCTCACTTACCCTGGGGAGGAGGATGAGGAAGGAAAAGGGGAGCTCTGTTGAGTGCTGTATGTTTTCTTTATCTCATTTAGTCCCCACAGTCTGTGAGGTAGCTATCATTATTCTCAGTTAACAGATGAGAAAACTGAATCATCAAAGAATTCCAGCAAATCTGAAGCAAAGAAACAAACTATTTTCGTGTATAAAGAAACGATATGTATTACAAACTCTGAAGGAGGTCCTCCAAATTCGATGAAAATCAGCTACGGACCAGTATTTGCTCTCATTTAAGGATAGAGACATTCAGAAACAGCTAGATAATTTAGAGGCCTGTGGAATGAATCAATGTGATGTGGCAAGTAGAATCTAGTAGTTGCTGTTTCCATGTTTCTGGTATTTAGTCCATACTGATTAGATGCTGTCAACCCATCCACTTTGAAAAACAGTACATGTTTTAAAGAAGTATGGCATTTAGAAATGTCACAATAAATAAAACAAAAGCTTCATTATTCAGAGTAAACATTTATTTTCCAGTTGGGTAATTTTGTAAAATTATGTAATGCAGCTCAACATTCCTAAACAAACTTTTTGTGTGTGACACAAAAAATAACACATGTCTTAAAACATGGGAAATAAAGGAAAGTAAAGATAGAGAATAAAAATTGGCCTCAATCCTACCATCCAGATTTAAGCAAAATGCATTTTGGTATAATTACTTCCTTCTCTGCTTATTATTTCATAGTAACTCTGAACTTTATGTAATGTACATGTACAATGATTTTTAGTAAATTTACCAAGTTGTGCAAATATTATCATGCAAATAAATCCAGTGTTAGAAGATTTTCACTGTAAGGGAGGTGGGTGGGGGATGGGCTAAATGGGTGATGGGCATTAAGGAGGGCACTTGTGATGAGCGATGGGTGTTGTATGTAAGTGATGAATCACTAAGTTCTACTTCTGAGACCAATACTATGCTATATGTTAACTAACTTGAATTTAAATAAATAAATTTTGTTAAAAAGAAGATTTTTTAAAAAGATTTATTTATTTGAGAGAGAAAGAGTGTGCGTGCATGGGGGGAGGGGCAGAGAGAGACTCTTAAGCAGACTCCCCGCTGATCAGGGAGCCCGATGTGGGGCTCGATCTCACAACCCTGAGATCACCACCTGAGCTGAAACCAAGAGTGGAGGCTTAACTGCACCACCCAGCCTCCCCCAAAAAGAAGATTTCATCATCCCTAAAAGAAATCTCATCCCCATTTTCCCCTAAACCTCTCCTGGCCCTAATTACGTTATACCTGGCCCACTAATATACTTTCTATCTATATAGATTTGTCTTTTCTGGATGTTTCAGATTAATGGAATCATACAATAGGTAGTATTTTGCATCTGGCGTCTTTCACTTAATGATTTCAAGTTTCATCCATTTCATAGCATATAGGAGTATTTTACTCCCTTTTATTGCTGGGTAATTTTCCTTGTATGTAGATCCACCACATTTTGTTCATCAATTCATCAGCTGGTGGACATTTGGGTTATTTCCACTTTTTTGGCTATTATGAATAATGTTTCTATGAACATTCATGTACAAGTCTTTGTGGACATGGTTTCGTTTCTCTTGGGCTTATACTTAAAAGTAGAATGGCTGGGGCACCTGGGTGGTTCAGTCGGTTAAGTGTCTGCCTTCAGCTCAGGTCATGATCTCAGGGTCATGGGATTGAGTCCCACGTCGGGCTCTCTGCTCTGCGGAGAGCCTGTTTCTCCCTCTCCCTCTCTTGCTCCCCCTGCTCTTCTCTCTGTCAAATAAATAAATAAAATCTTAAAAAAAAAAAAAAGTAGAATGGCTGGATAATATGGTAAATTTGTGTAAAATTTTAAGAAACTGGGGCGCCTGGGTGGCTCAGTCGTTAAAGCGTCTGCCTTCGGCTCAGGTCATGATCCCAGGGTCCTGGGATCGAGCCCCGCATTGGGCTCCCTGCTTGGCCGGAAGCCTGCTTCTCCCTCTCCCGCTCCCCTGGCTTGTGTTCCCTCTCTCGCTATCTCTCTCTCTGTCAAATAAATAAATAAAAATCTTAAAAAAAAAAAAAATTTTAAGAAACTGCCAAATTATTTTCCAGAGTGGCAGAGCATTTACTTTCCCATCAATACTGCGTGGGGGTTCCAGTGTCTCCACATCCCCGCCAGCACTTGTTATTTTCCCCCTTAAAAAAAAAAAATAAATAAAATAAAATTATTTATTTATTTATTTGAGAGAGAGAGAGAGAGAGCATGAGCGGGAGGGGAGAGGGAGAGAGAGTGAGAACCCCAAGCAGACCCCACGCCCCGCACAGAGCCTGATGCCAGGCTCGATCCCACTGAACATGATTATGACCTGAGCTGAAATCAAGAGTGGCACACTTAACTGACTGAACTGACTCAGGGTCATGAGTTCAAGCCCCATGCTGGGCATGGAGCCTACTTAAAATAAAATTTTTTAATAAAATTAAAAGTTTTATAGTTTTATCTCTTATATTTAGGTCTGTGATCTATTTTGAGGTAATTTTTGTGTATGATGTAACATGCATTGTTGTAATTTCTTGAGGTTAAATGAAATATTCTGGTCAGCTACTAGTAAATTCTTGACAAAAGAATGGCTCTCTGCTTCCTGGAAATATCATTGTATTCCAATATATGTACAACTTTGAGCGAGACCAGCTGAGGCCATGAGGGATGGGGCTGCCACCCAGCCAGCCAGATCACCTGAACGAACCTGAGGATCTGTGGGGTGACATGTCAGGACAGCTTGCCCTCTCATCCAGCATTCTATGGATTAAGATCTATGACCAGGGCACCTGGGTGGCTCAGTTGGTTAAGCGACTGCCTTCAGCTCAGGTCATGCTCCTGGAGTCCCAGGATCGAGTCCCACATCGGGCTCCTGGCTCAGCGGGGAGTCTGCTTCTCCCTCTGACCCTCTCCCCTCTCATGCTGTTTCTCTCTCTCTCTCTCTTTCTCTCTCAAATAAATAAATAAATAAATAAAATCTTTAAAAAAAAAAAAGATCCATGACCAAATGAAAGAAATTATCCATAATAGTTGTGTTTCTGTTTACTCTGTTGCTTTGCCATCTTGTACCTAGGAAGCACTCAACTTACGTTATTTTGTCTGACTTGATACTGAGAAAGGTGAACTTCCTGACCTTGTAGGTGTATACTTTAATGGGTCTTTTAATACTCTGCCCTCCATGTGTGGTTCCTGCTCCAGACCTACTGAATCAGATTCTGTATTTTCCTAAGTTCCCCAAGCGATTTGTGTGCTCGTTAAGTCTGATAAGCACTGGTCTATAGCAGAGCAAACTATAGCCTGCAGACTAAATCCAGTTGCTGACTGCCTTCATAAATAAAGTTTTCTTGGAACACAGCTACACCCATTTCTTTATATATTATTTATACCGTATGGGCTGCTTTCATTCTGCAGGGGCAGAGTGACTAGTTGAGAAAGAGACCATATGGCCCTCAGAGCCTAAAATACTACCTGGCTTTTATAGAAAAAGCTTTTCTGAACCCTGAACTAGGGAAAAAGAGGGAAAGTTCCCAAACTGTGATGTGTGGTTGAAGGATCACTGGGAGTTCAGCGGTTATCCAGGTCAGAACAGAGCCTGACTGCGGTGCCTGGGTGGCTCAGTCGTTGAGCATCTGCCTTCGGCTGGGGTCATGATCCCAGGGTCCTGGGATTGAGCCCCACGTCAGGCTCCCTGCTCGGCCGGGAGCCTGCTTCTCCCTCTTCCACTCCCCCTGCTCATGTTCCCTCTCTAGCTGTCTCTCTCTCTGTCAAATAAATAAATAAAATCTTAAAAAAAAAAAAGAACAGAGCCTAACCAAAGGGTATAGTAAGCTATTTATAGAATGTATACATTGATACACACCCACCCCTCATCTATTAAAATTAATATGCTTCTTAGCTAAATGAAAATAAGAAAGCCTGAAGTGTAGTTGTTGGGAATGTTAATAAAAATGAACCTCATACCTAAATATCTATAATATACTGATAAAAAACTTCAATATTTAAGCAATATAACCAAATATAACTAATATAACCAATATGACATAGACTTATACACTCAGACACACCAATAAACAAACCCTCTTCACTTTAATACAAATACTTATAACTCTCTCCTTTTTTATCTTAAAGTTTTTTTTTATTTATCTAAGTAATCTCTACACCCAATGTGGGGCTTGAACTCATGACCTAGAGATCAAGAGTCACATTCTTTTCCAACTGAGCCAACCAGGAGCCCCTCTCTCCTTTTTTTAAAAATAAACTTTTTATTTGGAATAATTTTAGATTTATAAAACAATTACAAAGATTGTATAGAGAATTTTTGAATATCTTCACCCATCTCCCCTAATGTTGTCATTTCGTATCATAGTGGTACATTTATCAAATCTAAAAAAACCCAACATGGGTAGCATTATTATTAACTAAACTCAGACTATTCTCATGTTTCACCAAAAAAAATTTTTTTAAGATTTTATTTATTTATTTGAGAAAGAGAGCGAGAGTGAGAGAGAATGAGAGAGAGTACACACACACAGAGGGAGAGGGAGAAGCAGACTCCCTGCTGAGCAGAGAGCCAACACTGGGCTCGATCGAGGGACCCGGGGATCATGACCTGAGCCAAAGGCCGTTGCTTAACCCACTGAGCCACCCAGGCGCCCCTCACCAAAAAATTTTTAAGTTTATTTATTTATTTTTAAGTAATCTCTACACCCAAAGTGGGGCTCAAACTCACAACCCCAAGATCAAGAGTCGCATTTTCTTCCCACTGAGCCAGCCAAGCGCCCCTTGCCAATTTTTTATTAATGTCCCTCTGTGTTCAGGATCCCCTCCAGGATACCACATTGCAAGTAGTCACCATTATCTCTTTAATCTCCTCTGATCTCTGATGGTTTCTCACACTTCCCTGTTTTTCATGATCTTGACAGTTTTGGGAAATACAGGTCGGATATTTTTTAGAATGTCCCTTCCTTTGTTTTGTTTTGTTTTTTTTTTTTTTCCCACTGTATTTTCCTGATTAGAATGGGGCTGTGGGTTTGGGGAAGAATACCACAGAGATGAAGTACTTTTCTCATCCCCTCATATCAGGGGGACATGACAGGACGGATGATGTTAGCCTTCATCACTTGGATAATGTTGCGAGGATACCATTTTCTGTTTCCACGTGCCGCCCTTTGGAAGTGGGTCACTAAGTGCAGCTCCACCTCCAGAGAATGGGCGGGAGAATTTAAGCTCCACCTCCTGGAGGAGAGCCTCCCAACAGATACACAGGTATCTCCTACCGAGAGCCTTTCACTTTCACGAAAGACCTACTTGGTACCCGGTCTCGTTAACTGAAAGAAGTCCAGAGAGGATTTTCACTTTTACGAGAAAAGGCGAAAAGCAAAAATAGCGTTGAACGTTTGTTTTGCAGTGAGCAGTCACGGGGCGGCGCGCACCCGGGGCAGCCAGGGGGACCCTGCCGAGCTCCTTCCCCGGGACCCGCGCTCAGCATGTCAGCATCAAGCTGCCGCAGCTGTGAACTGTGTCCCTGAGCATCTGTGCTCTCACCATTTATTTCGTACATCCCTTAGCAAGATGTGTCCTAAGGCCTCAGAAAGGCCTGAGAGAGGTTATTTTTTGTGTCTGGCAATGCTGAAAAATTTTCCCCATATAAATTAATAGTAATTACTTCTTTGCTTTCCTGCCATTTTGGCTTAGTTTTTAAAGGTTGCCCAGGAACAGTCTACTTTCAGACAGCAGGGGGAAACCTGTTGGTGGGATTCTTCTGTCCTGTTTATTTATTCAGTCATGTATTTAAATCAGTACTACTAATGTATACTTATTTTATACTTTGGGTAAAAATCTGATACTATGGGGCGCCTGGGTGGCTCAGGTCATGATCCCGGGGTCCTGGGATCGAGCCCCACATCGAGCTCCCGGCTCAGCGGGGAGCCTGCTTCTCCCTCTGACCCTCTCCCCTCTCATGCTGTTTCTCTCTCGCTCGCTCTCTAAAAATAAATAAATAAATAAAATCTTTAAAAAATAATAATAATAATCTGATACTATGTTATTTGTTGTCCAAATTGTTCCAGCTTTGGCCACTGGGAGCTCTTCCCGATTGTCTGGTCTGTCTTTTTTTTGAACAGACTTTATTGAGATGTAATTCACCTATTTAAAGTGTACAATTCAGTGGCTTTTATATACTCACATTTGTTCAACCATCATTACAACCCTATACCTCTTAGACCTCCCATCCCAAACCCCCATCCCCTGGCAACCCTTAATCTATTTACTTTCTCTATAGATTTCCCCATTCCAGACATTTCATGTAAATGGAATCATACAATATATTCTCCTTGTGACTGGCTTCTTTGAGTTAGCATGATGTTTTCAAGGTTCATCTTTCTAATCTATTTTTGTTTGTTTGCTTGTTTGTTTTATTTTTTGCTTTTGTATGATTTCTGTCTAGTCTCTATAATCTTTATTCAGATCTTGCTTCTACATAATTGTAATCCATGTGGGTATAGAATTTGGTATTCTGATTTGGTGACATTATTGTATCTACATTTTCCCATTTTTCTTCTAGTTTGCATATTTATTTTCTTTTTTTTAAATTTTTGTTTAAATTCAATTAACATATAATGTATTATTGGTTTCAGAGGTAGAGGTCAGTGATTCATCAGTCTTATATAATACCCAGTACTCATTACATCATGTGCCCTCCTTAATGTCCATCACCCAGTTACCCCATTCCCCTACCCCTCTCCCCTCCAGCAACCCTCAGTTTGTTTCCTATGCTTAAGAGCCTCTTACGGTCTATTGAATATTTATTTTAATGTTAAAAAATATCAAGTTAGTGTTCATTTAACATTTGGTTCTCAGTTTGTAATATCTGAGCTTGTTTCATTTTTTCACTATTATAAATAATGTTACTATAAATATTTTTATGCCTGTGGATTTAAAATTATACCTTAGCATAGATTCCCAAGACAGAAATACTTGAGTTAAACGGTAGAACCATTTTCATGATTTTTTTGGTTAAATTCTATCAAGTTACACTGTAGAATATTTGTAACAATTTAAGGGACCACTCACAATGTATACATATACCTATCTGTTTCCTTATAATCTTATCAGCATTCCTTTCTAGTTTAATACACAATAAGAGAGGAAATGAAAGAAGTCAGTGTGTTAAATGTTTTACAAGAATTACATCATTTACCTCATTTAAACACTGCCACTCTGTAAGGTAGTTAACAGAGCAAGGGCTGGGTGCCAAAGGCTTCCGGGGTCACAGCCAGAGGGCAAATACCAAAGGTCAAGTCCTGGAACATTGCAGAAATCCAAGCCAGGCCATTAAGAACTAAGGCCAGAGAAAGAATGGAAGCCAAGGCCCTGGATCAAGGAGAATAAGACCAGGAAAGCCTGAACTAGACTGAGTCAACAGTAAGTGCTCCTGATGAATTCCAAAACACATCACTTCAGTGCCCTTTTATAGGATCCAGCCAGGGCTTTGTGAGTGCACCTGGTTCATTCAAAGGTACCAGAAGAGAATAAACACCAGGCTAGTCACTTGGCATTTTAGAGTCTGATCGCATTTAGGTTTAAAAAATAAAGTTGCTACAAATGCATGCATATTTACGTGTAAATGTATAGAAAGTCTAGAAGAATATGCACTAAGCTTAAAAACATTGGTTTTATCTTTGGGAAGACTGACAGGCTTTGGGGCAGGAGTTGGGGTACCAGGATACTTTATGCGTCTGCTTTGTTTGAGCACTGATGTGATTTTTTTTTAAGATTTTATTTATTTATTTTGACAGAGGGAGAGAGAGACAGCGAGAGAGGGAACACAAGCAGGGGGAGTGGGAGAGGGAGAAGCAGGCTTCCCGTGGAGCAGGGGAGCCCGACGTGGGGCTCGATCCCAGGACCCTGGAATCATGATCGGAGCTGAAGGCAGACGCTTAACGACTGAGCCACCCAGGCGCCCCGTGATGTGATTTTTTTTAAGGAAAAATTATCACTTAAAAAAAGTCTTCATTATTTCATTCATTCAATGAACACTTATTGGATATTCTCTTACACTAGGCACTGTGCAAAGATCTGAAATAAGATATGAACCCTACTCACAAGTTCATGTTCTAATATAGTGTTTTTCAAACTTTGGGCCACAGTTCTTTTTTTTTTTTTTTTTTTAATTTTATTATTTGGGCCACAGTTCTTTAGTGGTTTCTGAAATTAAAAATCATTGGATCATATTGTATTATAACCTAAGGTATAAAATAAAATATCCATGAGTCCCTACTGATATAAAAATAAGTGCATGAGTAAATAAATAATGGGGTACAGTAGACAGATCACCTGCACAGTAGAATTCCAAATAATTTACATAGGTACTTCCCCCTCAAGGAGATGGAACATAACTTCCCACCCCTTAAATGTGGGTTACCTATACAGACTTGCGGGGCACCTGGGTGGCTCAGTCGTTGGGCGTCTGCCTTCGGCTCAGGTCATGATCCCAGGGTCATGGGATCGAGCCCCGCATCGGGCTCCCTGCTCGGCGGGAAGCCTGCTTCTCCCTCTCCCACTCCCCCTGCTTGTGTTCCCTCTCTCGCTGTCTCTCTGTCAGATAAATAAATAAAATATTTAAAAAAAAAATACATTATATACTGACTTCCCTCTAAAGAGTATGGTATGGAAAGGGGAGGGATAACTTTAAGGTACAGAAACCTAACAAAAACGGTCTCAGCCAGATGATCAAGTTCAGTTTCAACAGTGATATATCATGTTGATAGTATGTGCCTTCTGTGTGTTTGGGCTCAGTCCGTTAAGCGTCTGCCTTCGGCTCGGGGTCTTGGGATCGAGCCCCGCGCTGGGTTCCCTGTTCAGCAGGGAGTCTGCTTCTTTTTCTTCCTCTGCACCTGCGCCGCCGCCGCTCGTACTTGTGTGCTCTCTCTCAAATAAATAAAATCTTAAAAAAAGAAAAGAAAAATCCATATATCTATGTAACCCAAACACTTCACAACTACATTTTTTATAAAATGTCACAAAAATCACCAGAGTACAATACACACAGTATGGGTAGGTATTGTTTGGTGATCATCATATATAACTGAATCAGATATATATGTACCTGAATGCTGGGTCACAATAAAAATGTCACAATAAAAATGTAAAAATCACTGGTCTTGTAGGAGAGCTTAGTATGTAATCAAATAGTGATTACATAGGGTGACAAGTTTTGTAAGATACAGTAATGGGTTCAAAGAAAGATAGCTAGTGGGGTGCCTGGGTGGCTCAGTCGTTGGGCGTCTGCCTTCGGCTCAGGTCATGATCCTGGAGTCCCGGGATCGAGTCCCGCGTCGGGCTCCCTGCTCGGCGGGGAGTCTGCTTTGCCCTCTGACCCTATCCCCTCTCATGTGCTCTCTCTCATTCTCTGTCTCAAATAAATAAATAAAATCTTAAAAAATAAATAAATATAAATAAATAAATAAATAAATAAAGTGCTCTAGCTTCTTGTGGCATCTGGGTGGCTCAGTCGGTTAAGCATCTGCCTTTGGCTCAGGTCATGATCCTGGAGTCCCGGGATCGAGTCCCGCATCGGGCTCCCTGCTTGGCGGGGGGTCTGCTTCTCCCTCTGACCCTCCCCCCTCTCATGCTCTCTCTCTCTCAAATAAATAAATTAAAAATATATTTTTTAAAAAAGAAAGGATAGTAGCTAGCTCTTTATGATTCGCAACAGGGAACTGGGATAGGCAGACTTCACTGAAGAAAAAGTGATATATATATTTTTTTTTTTTTTAAAGATTTTTTATTTTTTGAGAGAGAGAATGAGAGAGAGAGAGCATGAGAGGGGGGAGGGTCAGAGGGAGAAGCAGACTCCCCGCTGAGCAGGGAGCCCGATGTGGGACTCGATCCCGGGACTCCAGGATCATGACCTGAGCCGAAGGCAGTCGCTTAACCGACTGAGCCACCCAGGCGCCCGAAAAAGTGATATATTATAATGACTTTCACCAGTGCTTATGTAGCCCTTACTATGTGCCAACTGCCAAACCCAGTTCTAAGAACATTCCGTATCTAACTCCTCTAATCCTTACAACCCAGAAGGTAAGTACTATCTATTATTATTCCCATTGTACCTTTGACTGAGTACTAAAGGTTAAGTAACTTGCCAAGGATCACAAAATTAACAGTCAAGCCTCAGTTCATGCTTTTGACTATTATACTGTTATGAGGACTTTATGTTTCCCTGGAGGAAATTTGCTTTTTAATTTGGAGGATTTTATTTCAATCACTTTTATGGGGCCAAAAATGTTTTTGTCTAATATTACGTGTGTGTGTTACAATAATCTGATTCTGAGATACATAAAAAGCCTTTAGAGCTAGAAAGGATATTAGTCATCACCAAATGCCACTTTGATTGCTAGAAACTTCATATTGTACTGTTTTCATGCGTTGTATTGTTTGGTATTTTCCAAATTAAATGTTCAGCAGCATTAGAGAATATTGACTTGATCGTTCCCAAAGCTACCTGAAGTTGATGCTTGGTAAGCTTAAATGAACATCTGATGACACTAATATACTGAGTGAGGCAAAGAGGTAATGTGATAAATTAAAGACAGCATCAGATTATGAGTCAGGGGGCCAGAATCCAAGACTTCACTCTATATCTCAGATTATCCATTTTCCCATCTGCAAAATGAAGGGAGTGCACATCAGGGATGACAGGTATATGGTGCATATGTTGCCACACCCTGCAGTTCCTAACCTGCAACTGACATACTAATCGTTCATAGCATCCTTTTGAACCTGAACAGTTCCAGAATCCTTCCCAACACAGTGCTCAAAGCAGCAAATACAGTTAGTCACAGTTGGCACCCAAGTTAAAACCTGTCATCTTTGGATGACAGTCTCAGAATACACCATCAGAATAGGAAAACTATACCCAATTCAGGATGCATTTCAATTGTTCCTGTCTCTCTTTTCTCTAGGCATTTAGTTTGTATCATATAGGGTCTTGGGACATTGATCTGCTCATATTCTACTGTGACTATACCAAACTCCCTCATCTTGGCCTTTAGGTATCCTGGCATCCTTTGTGTAAGGCTTTCCCCAGTGAAATTTCCCTTCTTTATCTGTCCTTGATTCACACAGGCTCTTGGGTGTGGAGTCCCCCAGGTCCTGGCAATCAAAACATCTTCCCCAGCCTTGTGTGTCCTTGAATGCAAAGAGTTTTATAAACAAAGGAAGTTCATACCTGCTCCCTGGCCACTCCCAGCACTTGTCTAGGCATATTCTTTCCTTATACCCTACCTCAGTTTCATAATTATTTGATTTCTCTCCTCCCTGATGATTAGTAACCAGGATCGGTGCTTAAAGCATTCATCTTCTGTTCTCAAACATGTACTTGTCTCTGAGTCTCTACATTATATATTTCGGATTTGTGTATTTTATAATAGAGTTTACAATTTTACTTGTCCACTTTATTACCACTGTATAATCCTACAGTTACAAATTGTGTAATTGTTTATGAGCATGCAAAACAAAGATGATGTATTTGAGCCTTTATAGATGCCTTCAGCTACTATTTTCAAGGCTTGCATCCTAATGAGTATCAATTCAACACACCCTTGTTTGTCATCCTTGCTCCTGAAGTCAGTGGGAAGGAATGCTGTGCTTGTTAAGGTGGAAACCAATTTGATCCGTTGGTGTAACATCTCAATGGGATCATTTTACATCTCATTTTACCGTAAACTTAACGCAGCCAGGGCATTTAAAGGCAAAGGTTTGGCCATGAATACCTTTGAGACAATATCTTTTTCTTTTTTTTAAAGATTTATTCATTTGAGAGAGAGGGAGAGAGAGCGAGTAGTGGGAGGGGCAGAGGGAGAAGGAGACAAGCCGACTCCCCTCTGAGCAGGGAGCAGCGACAGGGCTCCATCCGAGGACCCTGAGATCATGACCTGAGCTGAAACCAGGAGTCGGACACTCAACCGACTGAGCCACCCAGGCGCCCAAGACAATATATCTTTCTTCTAGCTGTCAGTTGGAATCCAGAGTATAAGATTATAATTTCTAACTTTTGTGAAGATCGTTTTAAAATATCTTTGCTGAGAGGGAATAAAAGAATGGATGGTAACTTAATTTACTGGTCTCCAGCCATAATTTACTGGCAGTAATTTGTAAGGAGAATAAAAGCAGCACTTAATACCAAATGACTAAACAGAGTATGATGCAGTCCCACCTACAGGAGTGAGCTTATCTTCCTGGAAAAGGGAGTGAATGACCACAGGCCTCCCCCATGGCACAGCTGCCCTGTCCCCGGCCGAGCTGGTCTACATAACATCCTGTCCTGTGCCCTGGATGATCACGGCGGCCCAGGCTTTGGGCCTGGCTCTTTCCAGCTCTTCGTGTTTGGAATTATTGCGAGATAACCACCTGTCTGATACGGTTTAGGAAACAAGAGATGAACTGGGAGGACAAAGAATAATACAAAATGTAGTCCAAGAATTATCCCATAATCTGTTGCAACTTTTCTGTAAAATTATTCCATATTTTAAAAGTTCATTTAGAGGGGCTCCTGGGTGGCTCAGTCGGTTAAGCATCTGCCTTCAGCCCAGGTCTTGATCCCAGGGTCGTGAGTTCAAGCCCCACATTAGGCTCTGTGCTGGGCCTGGAGCCTACTTTAAAAAAAAAAAGTTTTGGAAGATAACTAATGAAAATTTATGTTTAGGTTTTTTTCTTATTTTTTTATGGATTTGATTTGCTTATTTGACAGAGGGAGAGAGAGTGAGAGAGAGCATAAGCAGGGGGAGTGGCAGGCAGAGGGAGAGGGAGAAGCAGACTCCATGCTGAGTAGGGAGCCCCACGTGGGGCTCGATCCCAGGACCCTGGGATCATGACCTGAGCCGAAGGCAGATGCTTAACCCACTGAGCCACCCAGGCATCCCTATGTTTAGTTATTTATTAAAACCTCATTTAATTCTTAGGAGTGAAAACCAGTATTATCAGATCACATTTTATTTACTTCTGGTTCATTTATAGAACACATCTAATATTATTCTTTGAGATGTTTGATCTTAGCTTTTTGTTGTTCTTTCATCCTTCAGGTTCTAATTACAGGTACACCTTGACATAACTTTTGAACTATCTGGAAAAATATTGCCCAGAAAAAAAAATGATAAAATTTTTCCTCATGGTGAATAAACAAGGACAGACCCGACTTTCTAAATACTATGAACATGTGGAGATCAATAAGCGTACAGTTCTGGAAACGGAAGTCATAAAGAGCTGTCTCTCCCGATCCAATGAACAAGTAAGTTTCTGGTTCTCTCT
Source organism: Mirounga leonina (assembly GCF_011800145.1). NCBI lineage: Eukaryota > Metazoa > Chordata > Mammalia > Carnivora > Phocidae > Mirounga > Mirounga leonina. The sequence continues at coordinate 559,211 of NW_023270839.1, read as the reverse complement.
TTTATCTCCTCATTCAACTAGGCAGTGGCAGATCTGTTATTACTGAGTCTCAAGGGCCATCAAGTTCTTTGAACTACATTCTTCAACAGCTATTAGGGAAAAGAACAAATGAAGTGAATGAAGACTGAAGCATAGCTCGCTCGCTTTATATCCCCTTAAGGAAAATACCAACAAGGAAAACCGGGAAAAGCCTTGAGTTCTTATTTAGGTCAGCGTATTTGTCTCAAATTTATTCCAGCTAATAGACATGTCTTCTTTTTTTGTCCATATGAATTTAGCCCTTACAACTCTTAGGGGTGCCCCCAGCAGGTGGCTCGCTTTAAGCCAAGAGATTAAGGTCAGATGATTGGTATAGAGGTGAGCACTCGAGACCCACTTTGTGCCAGAGAACACTAGCATGATTCTCATGTAGAGCGCAGTTTTTTTTCTGCTTATCATTTTTGTAAACTTAACACCAACATAATCCTAGAATTAAGATTTAAAGATTTAAAAAACAAAACAAATTTTATTTGAACTTGTCTTGTTTTATGATGTAGATGGGGTAAGCAGAAGTTAAAAATTCATATGACACAACAAATCTACCCATTCTGTCAAAATTGAGGTTAAAAAAAATCATTAAAATAATAACAAATAAGAATTTTAGGAACTGAGTCTATTTTTACAAAGAGGTTTAATTGGAGAATTTATTCATGAGAGTCAGAGAGAGAGAGAGAGACAGAGGCAGAGGGAGAAGCAGGCTCCCTGCCTAGCAGGGAGCCCGATGCGGGACTTGATCCCAGGACCCTGGGATCATGACCTGAGCCGAAAGCAGACGCTTAACCATCTGAGCCACCCAGGCGCCCCCAGAAAGATTTTTTTTTTTTAAGATTTTATTTATTTATTTGACAGAGAGAGACACAGCGAGAGAAAGAACACAAGCAAGGGGAGTGAGAGAGGGAGAAGCAGGCTTCCCGCTGAGCAAGGAGCCCGATGCGGGGCTCGATCCCAGGACCCTGGGATCATGACCTGAGCTGAAGGCAGAAGCTTAACGACTGAGCCACCCAGGTGCCCCCAGAAAGATTGTTTAAATCACCCATTAATTTTGCCAGTTCACCATTTCACAGCATATGTAGAAAGCCTATTGGAACCACTGCTAGGTCTTAAAATATTAAGGTACATCAGTGCTCAGAAGTTACATGTTGGAACTATGTTTCCCTTGGCTTCTAAATTGATTTTCCAGTCTCAACATCTCAGAGTCCTCTTTGAATTACTACTTTGGCCTGCCATGGCACACATTGCTTCATGTAGTTGTCAAAGGGAAACAGGAACTATTAAAGTGCTGTGTTAACAGTCACATATTTTATATAAAGATAACCTCCAGAAGCATTCTTCTTGAATCTTTCTGCAGAAGGCAGGCACTGCATAGTTTCAAACACCATCTTCACGATACGTTACCCTTTGAAATATATGCTTTGGAACGAATATATTATTAGATATTTTTGAAACATTCTGAATTCTTTTTTTTTTTAAGATTTTATTTGTTTACTTGAGAGAGAGAGAAAGCGAAAGAGAGAGAGAGCGTGAGGTGAGGGGGAGGGGCAGGGAGAGGGAGAAGCAGACTCCCCGCTGAGCAGGGAGCCCTAACGAGGGGCTCGATCCCAGGACCCTGGGATCATGACCTGAGCTGAAGGCAGATGCTTAACTGACTGAGCCACCCAGGTGCCCCCTTAATTATTTTAGATTTTAAAAGGAATCCACTGGGCTTTGGGATAATTAGGCTCTGAAGTAACACAATCTCAGCTTAGTTTTTATTTTATCCACAAAGGTGCTTGCTCCTTTTTTTTTTTTGTCAGAAACTCCTGAAAGGCTTTGAAAAATGTTCTTCGGTTCTTTCAGATAGATTGTGTTTCCTTGAAAGATCCAGCTGAGCAGAAATCCCACTGGCTCTACAGTGAGCCAAAAATGCAGAGTGGTCCTGCACTTCTTACCTTTATCCTCATTTTAAATAAGAGCCTCAAATCCCTCCATTTTATAGATGGTCAAATGGCTTTCCCATGGAAGAAATTTCATAATTAAAACTTACAGCTTCATCTCCAGGTGTATCTGGGCACCCAAGAGCAGTTATCCCAGTGCAAATAGCCAGAGTTCATGTGCAATCATATTTGGTCAAGCACACCCAGAAGTCCAAAGGAAGGGCAGCATTGCGCCTTTAGGCTGCTATCCGATTCCTGTCTACGCAGTGCCTTCCCAGTCCCCTTTGTACAATGGCTGTAGGAGAGAGATGAATGGGAAGGGAGTTGTTCTATCCACCAGGCCGTGCTGGTAAACTAGTTGTTAATTCATAGGAAGCAATGTTTACAATGGGAGATTTTGTCTAGCATCTGCCCCACAAAAGCCAAAACTTTAAATAATTCATAAGAGTCTACATTGATTCTTTTCATGGGTCTAGGAAAAAGAAATCAGGATTCTTTTTGCATGTGTGTATGCTGTATGACATAAAAAAAATAAAATAAAGATTCCATATTGGTCGATGGTTAAAAAAAACAGATAAATAAATAAATAGTACAAAACTAAATCTCTAATTGCTTCCAGCAGAGTCTAGGGGAGATGAAAAGAAGAAAATCTTTTTTTTTTTTTTAAGATTTTTATTTATTTATTTGACAGAGAGAGAGCGAGAGAGGGAACACAAGCAGGGGGAGCGGGAGAGGGAGAAGCAGGCTCCCCGCCGAGCAGGGAGCCCGATGCGGGGCTCGATCCCAGGACCCTGGGACCATGACCTGAGCCAAAGGCAGAAGCTTAATGACAGCCACCCAGGTGCCCAAAGAAGAAAATCTTCTTTGTCATGTTGGCTTATTTTCACGTTGGAGGCAGTTTAAAATTATTCAGTACCTGTGCCTGCTGATTTCCACACAGAGCAAAGCAAAGGAATGAGAAGGAACGGGTGGGAACCCACGTGGATGCTCCAAGCCTTTTTTCCTAGACCCCTTCTCTGCCTCCCGGTAGAGCTGCTTCCAGGTAGTCCCCCGAATACTGTGAGGAGGCAACCAACAGGCAACCAACCAAGATCGTGTAACATTTTAATATTGTCTATTTCTGGGAATGTGTTGACCGATACTGAAATCAGAACCTAGAAATTATGCAGGCCATTTTGAAGAAATCCGTGGCAACCATAGGAATTAATATCTAATTGTGTTTTTTCTAGTGTTCTTTCATTGAATTTAAGGATTTTAAGCTGATATATCGGCAGTATGCAGCTCTCTTCATTGTGGTTGGAGTAAATGACACTGAGGTAAGGTAATAGAGGAGCCTATGGAAAATGCAAGAAAATTAGGAATGACAGTCTGATTTTTTTTTTAATTTTTAAAGATTTTATTTATTTATCTGACAGAGAGAGAGAGAGAGAAAGAGAGCACAAGCAGGGGGAGCGGCAGGCAGAGGGAGAAGCAGGCTTCCTGCAGAGCAGGGAGCCCGATGTGGGACTCGATCCCAGGACCCTGGGATCATGACCCGAGCCGAAGGCAGACGCTTAACCAACTGAGCCACCCAGGCGCCCCAACAGTCTGATTTTTATTCCTCCTTAAATTGACATTTTCTTCTCTGCTTGCCTATCTAAGAATTATCTTGACTCTTAAAGGATCTTTTTTCTATCAAGGCTAGGGAAAGCTGTGTGGAAGAAAAATATCTAGGATTTTTCTTGGATTAGATGAGCGGCTTGTGGGGAAGCACAAAACCACAGAATGCTTTCCTCGACCCTAGGCAATACCAGTGTCCTGCCCTTGTTCTGTGTGGCCCAGTGTGGCAGCTTAGACAGGTATAGAGGCCATTCAGTTGTGGCATGAAATATAGGGTGACAGATCAGAAGCCAGAGCAAACTATAAATATGATTGTGTTGTGACTGAATTTCCTCAGATTTAGTTCACCTTTCCAGAAACGTCATTCCCAGGTCAACAGAACCTATGGCTACTGAATCCATGAAAAGCATTTAAGATTTAAGATACTTCAGAATTTCAGTTGATTGTTTTTTATCCGTGAACCAAACCTAGAGGTAGTTTCCCATCTTCCCAAATGGAAAATTGGTGGCATGAAGAACCTGAAACACTGTTTCAGCCAGTTGATGATAAAGTCAGGGAGCAGAACTCAAAACCCTAATCACTAGACTCGATCTGATTTCAGTCCAGCTAAGTTCATTAAGGACTTAAAGTCTTAGAGGTGAAGGTTTTCGATTTTCCCTCTATGGGTAAGCTTCTTTCAAACAAGTGAGTCGTAGAACTATTCTGAATATTTGTCAGTGTCTAATTTATAGACAGGCCATACTAAAACTAATTGTACCCTTCCTTTTTTATTTCAGAACGAGATGGCCATTTATGAATTCATCCATAACTTTGTGGAAGTGTTAGATGAGTACTTCAGCCGAGTGGTAAGTCTAATGACTAAGAAATGGTTTATGTCCTTCTCCCAGTTTTCCAGAAATGGTCTATATCAAGAACCTGTGTTCATATAGAGCTTTCCCATGTAAAAGTTAAAACTCAGATGATGCCACATTTTCTTTCCCTTTCCTTCTGGCTCATCCAAAGTGTTACAAACCACTCTGTGCCTTAGATCTTTATAAAGAACCAGTTCTACAAGCCTAAGAACCTCTTACGCCTTTCTTTTAATTAAGAGACTTGGCTATTTAACTTTCTCTCTCTCTCTCTTTTTTCTGTTTCCCTTCCTAAGGCACTAGGAACCTTTTTAGTTTAGGAATCATTTCTATCCACACCTTTGCTTTGATGGTCAAAACCAACTCCCCTTAAGGAATACATGAGTTCCTTTCCAACAGCCCCCTTTTTAAAGATTTTATTTATCTCTCTGAGAGAGAGAGAGGGTGTGTATGCAAGAGTGGGGAGAGGGGCAGAGGGGGAGAGAGAGAATCCCAAGCAGACTCCCCCTGAGAGCAGAGCCTGACACGGGGCTCGATCTCATGACCCTGAGATCATGACCTGAACCTAAACCAAGAGTCGGATGCTTAACCGACTGAGCTACCCAGACACCTCCCAACAGCCCCCTTTCTAAAAAACAAAACAAAACAAAAAAACCCCAGCTGTATGAAATAGAATTTACATACCCTGAAACTCACCCATTTAACCTGTATAGGTTTTCATATTTACACACAGTCGTGCAGCCATCAGCAAAGTCAGTTTTAGACTATTTCATAACCACCACGAAATCAGTTATTGTCAGGGGACAATAAGGTTGGCCTCAAACTCCATCTTTGTATTGATCGCTTGGAGAGAGTGCCATAACTGAGCACTGCCCAGTAGAACTTTCCACCACCACAGAAATGTTCTGTACCTGTGCCGTCCAGTGCAGGAGGCACTAGCCACATGGAAACGTGATTAGTATAAAGGCGGAAATGAGGAATTTAATCTTAATTCATTTGATTCGCCATATGGTGCTGGTGGTTACCATATCAGACGGCACAGCTCTGGTTCCTGCTTAATTGCAGTGACCACTCCCTTAAGACAGACTGGTTTGCAAGTCAGGGTCTGTGATTCAGAGCTGGCCATGATTAGCCATCTTAAGGGAACACCTATCAAGAAGAATAACATTTCCCAAAAAAGCAATATTTTAAACCTGGGATAATCATGAGTGAGTACAAGCACTATCATTGCTAAGGTTTTTTAAATTATTATTATTATATTCGGTGACTGAGAATAAATAGCATGTTGCTGAATTCTTGCTGTAATTCTGGGGAAAGAGTCAGTGACCACATAAACCACGGAAGTAAAGCTTAGAATTTAATTTAAACTGGTGACTACACAGGACTCCCAACAGTACTGTGAGATGGTTCAGTTTAGGATGACAGTAGCAAAAAGAAGAGCCAAAGGAGGAAAGAGAGTACTGTGGGAAAGAAAAGAGAATCTGTCCCACTCGGAGAATGCCTTGTCACCTAAGAGTTATTTTTGGGTTTGTGAGTTTTAAACATTCTTGCTGAGACTATTTTTAATCTTGGTTTCCAAATCTTAAATGTGGAGATCAGTCTCAAGCTGTCTGGGCTGAAAGAAGCATCTCAGCATCACATTTCAAAACAAAAAGCCAACCCGGTTAGGTCCCCTGGGGGCAAGAGAGGATGGTTGCTGTTGAGGATTGGGGTCGTCATTGCTGCACTTGACAAACCTTAAGTCCTTTCAGATATGAATTGAACTCTGTTTACTATTTCTCCCTCTATAATTTTTTTTTATGATCTAAACATCTCTGATCACTGAAAAAAATTGAAAACACATATACGCAAAAAGGGGAGAAGATTGTGAGTAAGCCCATGACTTACTGATACATACTATTAGGTACATTTCCTTTTAGACTTTTTAGATACATAAAGTCTGTATCTAACTATATAACTGTATCTAACTATTCCACTGTCCGTGGGATAATAGTGTATATTCCGTGTTACAACTTGCTTTTTTACTTAACAATGTCAGTACTTATATATCTATAGCCTCATTTGTGGATCTGCAATAATATATTTAACTAGTCCCCCCTTGATAGATACTTAGCTTGTTTTCAGCAATTTGCTACTACAAACATTACCCTAAACATCCTATCATACATTGTTGTCCTGTTATCTAATTATTTCCTCAGGATAAACTTCTAGAAGTAAAACTGATGGATTCAAAGGGCATGCATATTATTAAGGTTTTTGATACACATACCAAACTAGCTATCATCTGTAAAGGTTGAGGTCATCTATTCCCTCTATGTTCTTTTTTTTTTTTTAAAGATTGTATTTATTTATTTGACAGAGAGAGAGAGAGACACAGTGAGAGAGGGAACACAAGCAGGGCGAGTGGGAGAGGGAGAAGCAGGCCCCCCGCAGAGCAGGGAGCCCAACACGGGGCTTGGCCCCAGGACCCTGGGATCATGACCTGAGCCGAAGGCAGACGCTTAACGACTGAGCCACCTAGGTGCCCTGATTCCGTCTATGTTCTAAGGATGAATTGTACTGGTTGGCAAAATTCTTCCAAACTGCAGCCTTTTTTAAGAAGCACAGTCCAGGGGGCGCCTGGGTGGCGCAGTGGGTTCAGTGTCCAACCCTTGGTTTCAGCTCAGGTCGTGATCTCAGGGTCATGAGATCAAGCCCGCATCAGGCTCCACGCTCAGTGAAGAGTTTGCTTGAAATTCTCTCCCTCTTCCCCTCCCCCCCACTCATGTGTGCGCATGCATGCTCTCTCTCTCTGTCTCTCTTATTCTCTCTCTCATAAATAAGTCTAAATAAATAAATAAATAAATAAATAAATAAATAAATAAATAATAAATAAATAAATAAATAGCACAGTCCCAGACCCAGGGCTTTACTGCTCAGACTTGTATGTACAGAGCTGCCTCCCTGACCTGCTCCCAAGCCTGTGGCCAGATTAGCTGCTAACTCTGCTAAGAACATGTGCCCCAGTGTCTCATTCTCATCCTTGTACTTTTTTCTCTTTTCCAGAGTGAATTAGATGTATCCTTTTTCAAAGCTGTGAGCCAGGTTTTCCTCAGTACTTGGCAAAGCACAGGGTAGTCCTGATCAGGTAAGTGCCACGGGGCAGGAAAAGGATGCAGCAGAATCCAGAATGCTAATTATCCATCAACAACTGACAAGATAGTCGGAGGTGCAGGAGCTTTGCAGAAAGACCCCTCTCCTTTTTCACAAACATGATTCTTATTAAGATTCTTATATTTTTCAGACAGGCCAATGCTATGGTCGTAGTTGATAATAACTGTTAGAATAATGTAACTTCTTTTAAGTATATAGATTAGACCTTTACAGAATTTGAATAACACAGCCAGAAAGTGCTTGGTCCTCCTAGAGAGAATGGATTTTCATGGCTCCAGGTCTAAATCTCCAGAAATCCCTCACATGATCAGAATAAGGCCTTCAAGGATGATAAACTAGAGGGTTAAAGAGTTGCCTGGCTTGTATTCATTTACTTTTATAACAGAGAAAGCTCTCTTCTTCTCTTTCTTCTCCCTTCTAAATCAAAGTATGCAAGCGCCTCCCTCCCCCGCCCCCCGCAACAAACATTATTTGCTTCAAATACTGTAGGCCTGTGGATTTTGGCAGGGGCCCACTGGGCTTTGGGTGAGTGCTCTGGAGGCAAGGTGACTTTTAAGTTAATTTTTACTTCAAAAGTCTGCTTGAAAGCAATAAATGAGAGTCGTTTGGGAAAATATCAGGCTTAAATCTAAAATAGTAACAAATATAACAAATATATATTAATTATAACATGTTTCTATATACGTATATATACATTAGACATCAGCCTATCTGGGGGAAATGGCCATTTAGCTTTTACTATTGATAGAAAACGTCATCATCAACTCCATTTACAGGCTCTAGCTGGAAGCCTCTTTAACTGGGAAAATCTGAGTGCCCTCTAGTGGTGAGTGACCTAAATCTATGATCCCTTTGACCTAGGACACCCAAGACCAGACTGTATATTAAGGTGTATTTTTATTCAGCATGTTACATTTCCATTTTAACTAGGCTCTTTAAAGCAATTCAAAATAAATCTCGTCCTCTTGTACAGGAAAATAAGAGAAATGCCTTTTGATTTAAAAAGTCATCAGGAAGATAGGAAAAGCTGTTAGACACCTCCCAGGAGTACAGAAATCCAAGTTTTGCTTTTGAACCTGCCACAAACTGCAGGTGTTGGACCAGACAGATAACCCCTTCATCTCAAAATAATAGAATTAGGGGCGCCTGGGTGGCTCAGTCGTTAAGCGTCTGCCTTCGGCTCAGGTCATGATCCCGGGGTCCTGGGATCGAGCCCCGCATCGGGCTCCCTGCTCAGCGGGAAGCCTGCTTCTCCCTCTCCCACTCCCCCTGCTTGTGTTCCCTCTCTCCCTGTGTCTCTCTCTGTCAAATAAATAAAATCTTTAAAAAAATAAAAATAATAGAATTAGGCTAGAAGAGCTTTAACACCCTCTCAGCCTTAATATTTGACGTTGCCTTGACTCTAGGTAACTGAGCTGAGTTATCTTACACCTAGAACAGGAAAAGAGACTCTAACTAGTCTAGAAGTTCAGAGAATTATAGTGAATCAGATATAACAGGGCATATATTACAGCTGAACTAGTGTCTTATATATTGACTAGATATTTATTAGAAGTAGAGATGGATTTGTCTTTTTTTTTTTAAAGATTTTATTTATTTGACAGAGAGACACAGCGAGAGAGGGAACACAAGCAGGGATAGTGGGAGAGGGAGAAGCAGGCTTCCCGCTGAGCAGGGAGCCCGATGCGGGGCTCGATTCCAGGACCCCGGGATCATGACCTGAGCTGAAGGCAGACGCTTAACGACTGAGCCACCCAGGCGCCCCTCTTATTTTTTTTTAAAGATTTTATTTATTTGGGGCGCCTGGGTGGCTCAGTTGGTTAAGCGACTGGGGAACCTGCTTCTCCCTCTGACCCTCCCCCATCTTTAAAAAAAAAATAAAAAAAGATTTTATTTATTTATTCATTTGACAGGGAGAGACAGCGAGAGAGGGAACACAAGCAGGGGGAGGGAGAGGGAGAAGCAGGCTTCCCGCTGAGCAGAGAGCCCGATGCGGGACTCGATCCCAGGACCCTGGGATCATGACCTGAGCCGAAGGCAGACGATTAACAACGGAGACACCCAGGCGCCCCTAACTTATTTTTTTTTTAAATTGAAATACAGTTAATGTACTATGGTAGTCTCAGGTGTACCTCTGACTAATTTATATATTTACTATCCTTCGGAATTACTTAGGTGTATCCACCTGACAGATTAGGAATTTTGCATCATTTAGAGAGGGGAACTGATTCTGCCCAGACCTGGAAATGTAAGCCTTTGCTCTAGGCAGAATTTCACTTGGACCTCCAGTGGCCTAAAAGTGGAGCAGGTGGGGCAGGTAGGCTGCGGGGTACCCTCTCTTCTATTAACATTCTTAAAAGGTGTCCACCCTTAGCCATCTGAAAACGATCCAATTAAAACCCATGCCTTTACTCTGCCTCATGCATAATTCTAACTATCACATGTCTGGGAAGGGCCTCTCTATACCAATTTCGTAACAGTAAGGCAGGGGAGCCTTTTAGAGGTGCAGCCTGTTTCCTGCCCCCCTCTGTGTAGGGCCAGAGATGCTCCATATCACTGCCCTGGCAGCACGTCCCCAGCGCTGCTGAAGCAGCTAACGTTGGTCAGGGCTGCTAGGCCAGGGAAGCTTCCTCTGGCCTTGAAAGGCTGAAAACAAGCAGCCGATAGAGTTGCAACCTGGAGCTGGCTCTCCCAACACTCACTACAGCTATCTTTGTGTTTGCTCAGGCTTAAGAAAGCCTTCCTTGGGGCGCCTGGGTGGCTCAGTCGGTTAAGCGGCTGCCTTCGGCTCAGGTCATGATCCCGGAGTCCCGGGATCGAGTCCCGCATCCGGCTCCCTGCTCGGCAGGGGGGTCTGCTTCTCCCTCTGCCCTCTTCCCTCTCGTGCTCTCTGTCTCTCATTCTCTCTCTCTCAAATAAATAAATAAAATCTTTAAAAAAAAAAAAAGAAAGCCTTCCTTGTCTGCCCACATGGAATAGACACGCTCGAAGGCTTGGCTTTGGTGCGCACCAGGAGAATGGAAGTCAAAACCTCGTGGAATTCCCAAGAAGCCCTTTACTTGCCATCTTTTTATCCAGAAGCCTCACTCCCCTGAAGTGTTCTAAGAATGGGGCAGCTTTGCAGAGTCCACATGGCTAGACTTTGAGGAATAAAATGCACCATTTATCTACAGGCGCTTAGAATGGGCTTGTTCTACTGCTAGTAAGACTGACATCACAGAGCAAGACAGGTGGGATTTCAAAAGGGAGTGACCTGGGGCACCTGGGTGGCTCAGTTGGTTAAGTGTCCAACGCTTGGTTTCAGCTCCGGTCATGATGTCAGGTTTCTGGGATCGAGCCCCCGAGCCCCACATTGCATTGGGCTCCACACTCAGCAGGAAGTCTGCTTCCCATCTCTCTCCCACTCTGCCCCTCCCCCGCCGCTCATTCTCTTTCTCTCTAGAATAAATAAATCTTAAAAAAAAAAAAAGAAAGAAAAAAGAAATGACCCAAGCACAAGAAATTAGGACAGAAATTCTGGCTTCTTGAAAGCGCTTCTACTGAGCAGCAACTCTGTGTTGCAGTTAGTGTCAGGTGGGGCAGACCCTTGGGACCACGCATGTCAGTGACCTAAATCCTTCACGTGCCCTGCGTAAGTTCCTGTACACTCTTCACAGTCCACTCTACTCACTGGGCTGAAATGCTGCCTGAGGACTCCTGAGGCCCTGCTTCTATTGGGAAAGTTTGCCCTATCACATACTTTAGTAGATGTATTTAAGATTTCAAGTTCTGGGGGCACCTGGCTGGCTCAGTCATTAGAGCATGTAACTCTTGATCTTGAGATCGTGAGTTTGAGCCCCATGTTGGGGAGTAGATTGTACTTTAATAATTTTTTTAAAAATCTAAAAAAAAACCCCAAACCTTCAAATTCTATGAATTAAGATGGTTTTTAGGAATCAACTAATGAGCTTCCCAAAATGTGTTCAGCTCTGTAACCCCAGATTTGCTGTATTCTCCAGACAATTCATAATTCAAAGGAGCTGTCTCTACCCTCTCTGCTAAATATTCAGGGGACTGGCGCCAGTGAACAGCGCTGTGGGGGAGATGTCCGCCTCGTCCTCAGTTCATCGCACACCTACTAATGTGTGAACGTACAGAAAACCTTAACTGCCTTTTTGGTATTTGGTGCTTCTAAAGTGGCTTAAAGACTTGGTTTATTTGGGCTAGAGTGGAATGTAGCAGTACTACCTTCAGATTTGGACAACCAGGGTCCCTTTCCTGGGTCCTGGGCCTTAGGGGGCTTCATCTGGCTCTCCTTCAGCAGTATCCCTCTCCATGGGATGAGGATGCTTATCCAGAGCCTGTAGGGACCCAATCCACCTCTTTTTTTTTTAAGATTTTATTTATTTGACAGAGACACAGCGAGAGAGGGAACACAAGCAGGGGGAGTGGGAGAGGGAGAAGCAGGCCTCCCGCTGAGCAGGGAGCCCGATGTGGGGCTCGATCCCAGGACCCCGGGATCATGACCTGAGCCGAAGGCAGATGCTCAACAACTGAGCCACCCAGGCGCCCGGACCCAATCCACTTCTTGACCATCCTCCAGCTACCTGGGTCCCCAGAATTCACTGGGTGCCCATATACCAGGGCCTATTGCTAGGTAGGGCCTGTACAGACCTCTCCCCATGACTGGGGGCAGGAATGACAGAGAGCCTGGGATGGTAACCCACATACACACATGGGGAAAAAAGTGAGGAACAGGCTAGAATCCCTTTTTATATTCAAGGGCCACCTACTCCACAACTATAGGGTAGGCCTAGAATCCAGAATGTCTTCTTGATTCCAGAATCTTTTAAATAAATCTTTAGAACATTCATGTTTTTATTTTCTAAGTCCTTAAAACCAAAAGCCTGAGCAATTAGTTCTAGAATGTTAAAGCTCATGTGGGTGATGTGAAAGTACCTCTTTACTGTAGTTGAAGGTAGGGGAGAAGGAAGGGCTGCTGCTACTGCTTGCACTCCGTGACTCAGCTAGTTGTGTTCCGTGGTGCTCTCTGGAGGGATGAAGGCAGCCAGGCAACAGTATTCAGCACCACCGAGATCTGTGGTCAGGCCCCTTTCGGGACCCAGAGCCCACTGTGGGCCATCAGCCTCTCCTTCCATCATTACTTTCCTAAAATCCTAAACACCTTAAAGGTCCAGAAACCAGAATAGGTCTTCTCTGAATAGGAGCTAACTTCACACTGACTTCATGAGAAATCACTAAAGTACTTGTTCAACTAGGGGCTATGGAAATACTGGCAAGGAGAACAAAGAAGTTCTCCAGGGAAGCCACCCAACACCAAAGTGGTAGCTTCTAAATAAACTGAAATTGTCTCCATGTTCTCTCAGAAAGGTCATAATAATTGAGTCATTACCAAAGGATTTCTTATGAGGTACGATGGAGTATGTGATTACCTCAGGAATGACTTGATAATGTCAGATAGGAGTAAACTAGCTCCCGTCTCCCTGCAAGTTACTTTTAGAGTCCTAGGATTTGAGTACTTCGGAGCTAGAAGAAAACTACACCATCACCAGGTTAAAACCTCATTTTTAGATGAAAAGGCTGAAGCCCAGAGGGGTTCTGTGACGTGTCCCAAGCCATAGAGCTACTTTGGGGCAGAGCTGGTACCAGTCTCTGGGTTTGCAGGGCTATAAAATTAGATATAGGGCGCCTGGGTGGCTCAGTCGGTTGAGCGTCTGCCTTCGGCTCGGGTCATGATCCCAGGGTCCTGGGATCGAGGCCCACATCGGGCTCCCTGCTCGGCGGAGAGCCTGGTTCTCCCTCTGTCTCTGCCTCTGCTTGTGCTCTCTGTCTCTGTGTCAAATAAATAAATAAAATCCTTAAAAAAATAAAATTAGATGAGATTAAATTTGACACGTTTTTAAAAAATGTGTTATTGTCTGGAGTAGATTGTGGCAGTTTAGTTTCTAACAAAATATTTGTAAAGTGCCTGTCACCATGCTATCTTGGTGTTGTCAAAGTTTTTCCTGAAGTAGGAAAGAAGTTTTGAAGAAACACTAGACTTTGGTTGGAGGAGTCAGGTATGATCAAAGAGAGTATCTGAGTCTTGATAAGAGCATGCTCTGCAAAAGTGGGGTTCATATTTCATGATTTTTTTTTCAAGTAGGCTCCATGCCCAGCATGGAGCCCAATGCAGGGCTTGAACTCACGACCCTAAGATCAAGACCTGAGCTGAGATCAAGAGTCGGACACCCAACTGACTAAGCCCCCCAGGCACCCCCACGTTAATTTCTGAACATCTTTTTCTTTCTTTTTAAAATATGTAAATTAAAAGCAGGGCTGCAAAGCGTGAGAACTGGCCCATGCAGCTTGTCCAGTCTTTGGGAAGGGCAGGCACTGAGAAGCGAGGGGGCCAAAACCATCTCAGCATGAGAACTGCAGTCAGTGCTGTCATGAGTGAAGAGTCAGAATTATGAACAGTCCCCCAGGGAGTCAGCCATTTACCTGGGAATGGGATGTGAAGGTTCCAGATTGAACAGTTCTGCCTTCTGGGCTTCTCTGGTTCTCATTGGCCTTTGCTGTCTCCGTATTTCCTTGAACTGCGTCCTGTAGGTGCCATTTGCATCTGCTACTACCGTTCCACCCCTCTGCCTTACCCCCACTCCTTTCGCTTCATGCTTCCAGGTTCTGTTTGTTTTACTCAGGAACAATGACAGCAAGTTAGGAGGAGCAACAGAGTTAGGAGAAAAACCAAAGAAACTGACAGGCTCATTTGACCCAATGCTTTCATATTTGTGTAATTTTACATAAATTTATATAAACTTAAAATAATTACACCTGGCTGTCTTGTTGATAGAATATGAATGGACCTTTAAGGAAAAACCCATTAAAAAAAAAAAAAAGATAGGGGCGCCTGGGTGGCTCAGTCGTTAAGCGTCTGCCTTCTGCTCAGGTCATGATCCCAGGGTCTTGGGATCGAGCCCCGCATCGGGCTCTCTGCTCAGCGGGAAGCCTGCTTCTCCCTCTCCCACTCCCCTGCTTGTGTTCCCTCTCTCGCCATCTCTCTCTGTCAAATAAATAAATAAATAAAATCTAAAAAAAAAAAAAAAAGATAAACTCCTTTTCAGTGGCCTAATTAACAAGGAACAATACCAAGCCTAAAAGTGGACAGCAGACTGCATTACAAGGAGAGTATACCCAGCCTGTGCATGATCTTCATGAGGATAGTCTTCTATACAGGAGTATTCCCTTTTCTGTGGGAAATGTGAACACAAAGGCCCTTCACAGTTTATCTAATTTCATGGCAAATTGAATTAAAGTATAAATATGAGAGTAAGTTTTTCCCCACCCGACTTAATTTATCAAGAACTTTGCTTAGGTAGGATCTTAAAAAAGAAAAAGAAAGAAAAAAAGAAGACAAGGGATCTGAGACCAAAATCTCGAGTTAGAAATTTTAGTTCCTAGGCTGGGCTCTGCCTGGGAATTGCTTTTCAGGTCCCATTCGAATATATGCTGCTCGATTTTCTCTTTTGAAAGGATAACTAGACTACCACAGTGATATTAAAATACCATATTGAAAAAGTGATTTATGATCCAGAGACCGAAATTCCAATGTAGGAACCAGAAACATTTCAAGCACTTTAATTAAAAAACTAGTTTCAAGTGGCACTATGTTCAACTTCAACCCACATTACATAGCAATTCAGACTCTTGGGTTTCAGGATTGGGAGAAAATGGGGCTTTCTGAATCTGCTCTTTGGGAGGCTGTCTGTAGTTCCTATTAGTTCCAACCTTAGGGTGCCCCAGTTACCCTAGGGATCTTTAAGTCAGTTCAGTTCAGTACAACCCAAAGGTAGGACCCTCTTGAAATAGTCATTCTCAGCTTACCACATTAATAGACCAATAGCCTGGACCTTTCTTGCTTCATCCTATTCCAGATGTCAGAGCTAAAGCATGTTTGCCTGTTTATTGCCATGGGGCTTTGCATATAAGGCATTTTTTTGGTCCCTGACATGTATCCCAAATGCCATTACTCTTGGCTTCACCAAGTTGCTTATAAACCAAATCAAGATGTAAACAACAGCTGGATTCTTATTTTAAAGGCGTCACATGATTCCAGGGGGAAATCAGCTTTCAGGCCTTTGCCTCACATTGGATTTGGCCTGTGGTTTCCCCATATAGTGCTGGAAAGCCACGTGGTTATTAAGGGTTTGAATCAGCTACTCAGATAAGACAGGCAGTCACATGCCCACAGTACAGAATGACCTCACTGAGCAACTCATGTTTCTAGGATGTTGGGAAATTCAGACTTGCTGGAAGACCTTGTCCTTACGATGTGAGGATGTCAGTGGTTGATATGATTCAGCAGCAAATTCTCATCTGAATTTCAAAACAATTGGCCTCTTGTTCAAGGGGACATCTAAATTTTAGATCATCTGCTTGCCACAGTCTTCAGAGCAGTTTAATCCCTGAACCAATTCAAATAGAATAGATTAAAATTAGATCTCCTTCTCTCTCCAAGAAAACTTTTTTTTTTAAAGATTTTCTTTATTTATTTGAGAGAGAATGAGATAGAGAGAGAGCATGAGAGGGGGAGGGTCAGAGGGAGAAGCAGACTCCCTGCTGAGCAGGGAGCCTGATGCGGGACTCGATCCTGGGACTCGAGGATCATGACCTGAGCCGAAGGCAGTCGCCCAACCAATTGAGCCACCCAGGCGCCCCAAGAAAATCATCTTAGGTGAGTTGGCATTTTCAATGCACCAAGGCTTTCATTGCCCTTAGTGACTACGACAGGGGGATTGTACCTTAGTGAATATGACGGGGGATTCTGCAGGCCATTTTTCACACAGCCACCTATGCTCCCCAACTCCGCTTCTTTGTACCCAGCTGACATTTCCACTTTGTCTGGCTTCTGGGTCTGATTGAGTCAAGGGCCTAATATTGCAGTCCCAGTTTGGTCATGGACAAAGCAATCATCTATATAATTGGAAGACATTATTAATAGGTTTATCAGAGTAAAGTTTTTTTTTTTTTTCTTTTCTGGGTCATTTAAGGCCAGTTCCCATGGGCTCCTGAAAAAGTTTATTCTGCTAGAGGACTCTTTGCACAGAGCTTAATGAGATATTAATGCAGAGCCTAACAGAAACCTAAAAGTCATTCACAGGGTTGTCTCATTTTCTACAGACGTATTTCACTAAACAAATACAATACAGACTTGAACATCTGGAATTACTGAAAAAAATCAGGTGGTAACGATTTACTTTACAAAGATTCACTATTTAATTATGAACTCCCCTAGTGCATTTAAGTCACTCATTTGTTGCAGTTTGTCTATTTGAAACCATCTGCTTCAATCAGCTGTTTTGGTTTGGTTTGTTTTTAAACAGACCAGGATCATGTTCTTTAAATAGAGATGAAAATAAGCTATTAAAGTGTAGAATTCAGAACCATTCAATATTGTCATCATCTCATTCTAGTTCCCCTTCTTCTCCTTTGACAAAAGAAAAGTTTCCTGAAGGGGCTCCTGGGGGGAAAGAATTTGGCTCTTTCCAATTAGCAAGACCTCACAGGCTAACAACATTTTCGTCTTCCCCCATGCCCTATACTAACTTTCCACGAGGAACATCAGTACCCTGAAGTGGCTCCGTAATTCCCAAAGGAGTATTTTTAGAACTGTTCATTCATGCAAGATACTCTCATGAATTTCAGAATTTTTATCTACTTGGGAATTAGCATTGTCTTGCCTTCTTCATTCGTATCTACTCTTGGGTGATTTTTTCTTCAGTCTGAGAGAAAAGATAGCTTAAGACGCGAGGTTTTGTGAAGGCATTTGGTTTGGGGTGAGGTTTGAGGGCTGAGGGAGGGTGTATACTCAGTAGCCGCAGGCCCCTCCTGAGAAGTCTGGAAGCAGAACCATCAAACCAAAGCTGTGGGCTTAAATTCCAGCTCTGGCTATTACCAGCCATGTGACCTTGGACAATGGCTTTGAGCCTATTTGCTCCTATGTAAAATTAGGATAATATGTAACATTTGTATCACAGGGTTGTAGAGAAGACTGAAAAAATTATGTAAAACACTCAACACAATGCCTGGAACATCGTGTGTGTTAGTGTTGGTGTTATTAGTGTCTGGGGAAAACAACACTGCTATTGTCCAGTCATGCTCTTGCCAATGTCACTTGCTTTGTTCTCTAGTTCTTAGTAGAGTCACTTTCCCTCTGGCTAAAATGTGTAGTAGCTATTCTGTTTCTATGCCTACTGGCCAGTTAGCTTAGCCAAAGTGAAACTAGGTGTGTATGTGGATATGAAGGTAATAATTTCTAACATGGACACCAATTTTAAATCTAATTTCAGAAGTTCTGTAAAAAAAAACAAATACACTTCATGCTTAGACTAATTTACATGGGAAAAATTATAAGCTAAGTCGTAAGTTATTACTTAATGTTACATGTTAATATCTTTGTAACTCTAAAACTAATTTCCTTAATATGAACTTAGATAATGTTTAATTTGGATAAAGTACACATCATTTTGGATGAGATGGTGTTAAATGGCTGCATCGTGGAAACGAATCGGGCAAGAATTCTTGCCCCTCTACTCATTCTTGATAAAATGTCAGAAAGCTGAATGATGGAAGGCTCTGCCAGACAACATCAACCTGTAGAAGTGAGAATACCATGGAATACCTCTCAACATCTGTAGCCCAAAAAATGTGGAAGACTGCACATTGCAAAATGGGGTGTCCTTCCAAAGACATTTTAAATAGGTGTTTTCCACATTTCCTAAATGGAAAACAAAGCTTTATTTTAAAATATGGTATTCAAAGAAATATTTTCTCTGAACTAAGAGACAAGTTTTGTTTTCTAACCATAAGCATTTTTTCCCCACTTGTTCAAATTTTGTTGAGTTCTGAGGGTAACTTTTTTGTTCTCTGCTTTCCTATGCACATTTAATTCAGGATTAGCAGCATGGGAAGAATGTGTGACAATTATCAGCCAATAAAATTTTAAACACACATAGTACTTTGAATGTTTTCTGAATGCTTTTTCCTTAAAATGATTTAAAAAGTCAAAACTTTACAAAATTGTGTACCTAATAAAAATTGAGAATTAAATTTTATGCCAGTTTCGAAAAGCCTGATAACCATTTTATTGGCACTTGGCAATTACAATGTCATCATGTAATTAATTCACTTATAATGTTACCACCAAAAATGAATGGTTACACATTAAAAGAGAGCTCTTACAACCATCCTTTAGGCCATATTATAAATGGTTTGTCTTATTAGAAAACTTATTTGTAAATGAAAATTTAGTTCAAAGTCTAAAAATAGAATGCAAGAGAATATCTCTGTTGAGGTCAGCATGATATGAATCCGAGTTCTCCCCTGCCTCCCTAACTCATTCCTTTGACCCCTTCTCCTGGAATGTCTTGAAGCAAAAAAAACTAAGTCACTATAAAAAAGCAATAACCTGCCTGATCCTTCCAAACTTTTCTAGATGCTTTTGCTACTTAGTCAACAGGAGTATACAGAACTGTGTTAGGTAAAAGCATGTTTATGTGCATACTGGGTAGGAAGGCAGATAAAATGGAAGAAATAGAAATACAGTCTTGGTACATTAAGATATTGTGCCATCCTGTGGAATTCTAAGAGTTCTTTCATCTACAACACTCTATCCTCCAAAAGAAAACATAAATGGACATTACAGGTATTGATGATTCATTCAGTACTGTTTGCTTTTTTTCTCTCTCTTGTATATGTGGGGGTGGGGGAAGGATTTCTTTTAAATCTTTCTTTCTAAAAATCTACATACATATTTAAAGTTTGCATCTATTAAGACCCAGGCAACCAGGCAATAATGGATTCGAAAAGCAAACCTGAGTTGGACTCATTCAGAAAGGCAGAAGAAAGGCTTCTGATGCCAGAACAGCAAATGGTACATGTGTCTAGATCCCCCTTTTGCATTAAGTAGCCAAGGTATGGGGAAAGCCCAGTCTAGATCAAAGTGCTTTGGAGGTCTAAGACATATTAGTTGGGAAACACTGTCCTAGTTGGTAGGCACTTAATCAGTAGCACATTCAAGTAACTGCTGAAACTGGTACACCAGAAGTAACTAGGGAGTGAACAAAATTAATTTTTAGGTCACACCAAAATAGCACTTGGGTAACATCTTGGCACAGATTTTAGTACCTTTAGAGAATAACAATTAAAAAAAAAAAATACGAGGTAGATACCACAGGAAAGAAAGCCGAATAACCTAATACATGGGGAGACCCTAGGAGAGGTCTCCTAACACTTGATTCATGCAAAGTGAACTGTAATAGGACAATCTGTTCTTCTAGGCTGTGTCATAATTTCCTTTCATGTTTACTGCTGAATTGTGAACAGCTTTAAATGGTTTTCACACTCATGAAATTTATGCCTCAGATTGGTCAGCTTTATCTTGAAGACTCCTGACTTTTCATTTACTGAATGTGTAAGACTCATCAATTTTATCTGCTACAGCAATGTGCTAGGCCAGGATTCAGCAAACCTCTTCTGTAAAAGGCCAGATAGTAAATACTTGAGGCTTCATGGGCCATATGGTCTCTGCTGTAAACACTCAGTTCTGCCACTGTAGTGTAAAAACAGCCACAGATAATACGTAAAGGAATGAGCATGGCTGTGTTCTAATAAAACTTTATTTATGGACACTGAAATTTGAATTTCATAAAATTTCCACATCATATTATTCTTTTTGTTTTTTAACCACTTAAAGACTTTAAAACCATGCTTAGCACGTGGGCAATACAAAGCAAGCAGCAGGCCATCGTTTGCTGAGCCCTGTGCTAGATTAGTCTTGATAAAAGCTGGGTATTGACAGACATTTTACAGACTTAGATAAATGGCAATACTAAGCACATAAATTGGATTTTAACTCTAACACTAGTATGAAGTTTTAGTCATGCATCCATGACTTTATTGAGACAATCACCACCACTATTTTTTGGATTGAAGCATAGGTCATACATTTAAATATTGCTGTTATGTTTTACTTTAACTTTTATTCTTACAGAGAACTGTGAAACTAACAACAAGATGAGTCATTTAAATGCTGCCACTGATAGCCTGTCACAACATTCTCGTGCAGAGAATAGAAACAGTACGCAAACGGCTGACTGCAGTGGGAGGTATCTCTTCTAATGTAGAAAGGGAATGTACCTTTTAAACAGGTAAATAATAAGTAATTCCAAAATTTTCACTCCTAAAAAAGCCATTTGGCTAATCAGGCCTAGTGACATTTCTTTCCCCTAAGGGCACAGATGTGATACATCAAGGGGATTTGGAAAACGGAAATAGAAGAAGCCCTTTTCAAAACCAGGAAATGGCAGTATCCTGGTGGTTTCTTTTCACACTAACACAACATTGAGAAATCATTCTTGGATCTTAGACTTACACATCCCTGCAGATACAAAGGTAAGGAGCAGATGTGGTGTTGAAAAAGTTAACACAAATAACTTGGCCATTCTTAGCTGAAGAATACTGTAAGACAGCACACAACAGTTGGATCACAGGCACGTGAACATATATTTCTTCTAGCTTTCCAGTTTCAGTAAGTGTATTTACTATAGAAAAATACATTTCTAAATGTAGCAATTTCAAAAAACTAAATCTCAGTGATTCAAAATAAAAAATATCTGGTTAAGCTCTTAGGTCTGCTCGTTGCAGTGAAATAGTCACGTGACACAGTTTTGTACGCTGCAAACATTTTAATGATTATTGTTGAGCATACATTTTGGAAATTTTTTACTTCAAACTGCAACAAGTTAAATAAATGTTTATAATATACAAAGAAAATACAACCAAAAGTAAAACTTGCTTTTAAGTGTGCCTTGCATCTAGACCAGTGTTTTTTCTTTTTTCCCCTTAATATACCTTTACTTCTGAGCTGCACAAACACACTTAAGAATTTGATCTTTATAGTACGGCATTTAGGAAATAAAAATATACTCCCACCTCAAAGAAATAAAAAGGTTGTGCATGATTATATGCCAAACAAAAGAGAGAACACTAGAATACTCTGATAGTGCAGGCATCATTAAAAAGGAAAAGAAAAAGCTTGAGATGCTCATTAACTCTCTATGTTTTAAGGAAGCAGGATTTTTGACCGAGTAGCTTAAAAGCCAGCAAAACAGGGATCAGTGACGGCAACTGTAGTGTATGAAGTATGAAATGACAAACTTTACACAAATACACTGTTAGAAATTTACCAGTGAACACTGAAGATCTGAGAAGCTGCTCTTTGGAACAGTCAAGTAGGGACCACCTTTTTCCAGTCACTAAGCCCTTGTAGCAACACACAGTGTTCTGTGCTATATACTTGCTGGCTGGGTAGTTAAAGGATTTGTTTTGTCATTAGCAGCTAACCAACTTATTCCACATGTTCTTAAAGCCTTAATGGTTGAAATAAAGGCAAGTGTCATTAGCGTAGAGGATCATATACTTCTCTGCACACAAACACAAGAGGCTTCACTAGTATTTTAAAAGTCTCTGATGTCTCCCACTTCGAAGCTCAGTTGAGATGAAAGCCTTTCTCCATGGTAGCAGCTAGTAGGCGCTCTCTCATGATCTCCTCCGAAGAATATTCAGGCAACTTCAGATAATGCACACATGTATTCACTGATGGATAGCTTGCATCAGTAGCATCAACCTACAAAAAGAAAAGTGAAAAACAGAAGGCCATGACTTTAAGTATTTATTTCTTTCAATCCTGCAGTAACTAAATTCCATTTGGATTCCCTATTAGCTAAGGTTTGTACCTTGCGTACAACTGTGAGCCTGGGATGCAGATTAGCCAGTCCACCTGGGGGTAGAGTTGAGCAACCGGTGGTAAACTGCAGGAA
The DNA here is from genome assembly GCF_011800145.1 of Mirounga leonina. NCBI lineage: Eukaryota > Metazoa > Chordata > Mammalia > Carnivora > Phocidae > Mirounga > Mirounga leonina. The sequence goes on along the minus strand of NW_023270839.1, from coordinate 536,798 downwards.
TGCTTTCCTTTCATCTGAAGACATGCCACACAAAACCCTCACGAACCTCAGGAAACCAGGGCTAAAAGGAGAAAAATAGAGTTCTACTGAGCTGACAGATGATTTAAATGAAAAACACTACTTTGTAAGCCAGCAATAACCCAAAAAACAATTATCAACATGTGAGAAGAATACTATCTAGAGACTCTTGAGTAAGCATGAAATGAGTGGATTAAGCTACTTTAAAAATACCCTGCAAAGACTGTATTGTAGTTATAAATGGTTGAGAACTGAAACACTGATGGAGTTCAGGGACCAAATATGCAACAAGGTCAGCAAATAAGAAAACTTCAAAATGCACATGCATAATTAATCCAAATATGGCTAAACTACCAAAGGGGATCTGAAACAATCCATCTTTATTAACAGTGAAATAAACCATTTCTATATGCCACAACAGGGATGAATTTCATAATCATAATGTTAAACAAAAGAAGCCAGACCTTAAAAAATACATACTGTATGATTTCATTTACTAAAGTTCAAATGCAAGCAAAATTGATCAACAGAAATAGTGATTTAATATTAGAAAAGAATATAATGGGCAAGGACAATTCTTGAGTTGTTTCTTGTTCTGGGTGCCAATACACAGGCGTTTCCCTTTTGTGAAAATTCTCCAGCCTGTACATGCAATTTGTGCACTATTATAATTCAATAAAAAGTTGACTTAAGCAAAAAATGCTGTTAAGTTTAAACTAATTTGTAATACGGTTGACCCTTGAACAACAAGGGGTTTGGACTGCACAGATCCACTTATATCTGTAATTTTTTAAGATAAATACAAGAGAGTACTGCAAATACATTTTCTCTAACTCATGATTTTCTTTTTTAATTGTTATCTGAGTATAGTTGACAATGTTACATTAGTTTGAAGTGTACAACACAGTAATTCAACAAGTTTATACATTAAGCTATGTTACCACAAGTGTAGTTCCTCATGAGTCTTTTTTTTTTTTTTTACGATTTTATTTATTTGAGAGTGAGTGAGCGAGCACACGAGCAGGGGCAAAGTGAGAGGCAGAAGCAGGCTCTCCGCTGAGCAGGGAGCCTAATGCAGGGCTTGATCCCAGGACCCCAGGATCATGACCCAAGCTGAAGGCAGACACTTAACCGAATGAGCTACCCAGGCACCCCCCTCATGATTTTCTTAACATTTTCTTTTCTCCAGCTTATGTTATTGTAAGGATATAGTATATAATACACATAACATATGTACTGACTGTTTATATTATCAGTAAAGTTAGTCAAAGTAGGCTACTAGTAGTTAAGTTTTTGGGGTATCAAACATACGGATTTTCAACTGTGCCCCTAACCCCTACATTGTTCAGGGGTCAACTGTATTCTCTCATTTATGTTAATTTGGAAACATTTAAAAAGAAAAAGTACTATAGGGCCTGTAGTCTTAAAAAATATCAGTGGTATGAAAGAAAAAGAAAAAAACAGCTAAAGAACTGTTTCAGATTAAAAACCTATCACAAGATAACCCTATCACAACCAAATGCTATTTCCTGACAATGGGCAGTGGTGGTGAGGGGAGTGCTATGAAGGACATTATTGGAGTAAACAACGAAACTGGAATATGGACTAAAGATCAGCTAACAATATGAATTTGCTAGTGAATGTGGATACATGGGAGAATATCCATATTTTTAGGAAATGCACACTCTATCACAGAATAAAGGCACATGATATATGCGACATTCTCAAATGGTTCAGAAAAAAATAGTACACACACACACATATATCACGTGTGTGTGTATATAAATAGATAATATAAAAGAAGTATTAAGTACAGTTGAATCTGGGTAAAGATGATATGGGAATTCTTTCAACTATTCAACTTTTCTATTTGAAAAAAAAAAAAATTTTTTTTTTTTTAAGATTCCACTCACTTATTAGAGATCACAGAGGCAGAAGGAGAGGGAGAAGCAGATTCACCACCGAGCAGGGAGCCCGATGCGGGGCTCGATCCCAGGACCCTGAGACCATGACCCGAGCCAAAGGCAGACACTTAACTCACTGAGCCACCCAGGCGTCCCTCTATTTGAAATTTTTTTAAAATAAAGGTTAATATATGGGGCACCTGGGGCTCAGTCAGGTTAAGCGCCTGCCTCCAGCCCGCACCAGCCTCCCTGCTCAGTGGGGAGTCTGCTTCTCCCTCTGCCTCTCCCTCCTGCTCATGCTCTCTCGCTCACTCTCTCTCAAATAAATAACATCTTTAAAAAAAAGGTTAATATAAAATGAAGCCTAAGGGCTTAAAGGGGTGCCTGGGTGGCTCAGTCAGTTAAGCACCTGCCTTCGGCCCAGGTCATGTTCCCAGGGTCCTGGGATCAAGCCCTGCATTGGGCTCCCTGCTCAGCGGGGAGTCTGCTTCTCCCTCTGCCCACCCCCACTGTGCTCTCTAGCTCTCTCTCAAATAAATAAAATTTTTTATAAAAATGAAGCCTAACGGTTTACTATTTACCCAATTTTTAAAACAGTCAACAATTAAAATGGAATCTTAACACCAACAAAGACTCGGTTGTCTTTTTATGTAAACTCAGCCTTATCAATGGATATGAAAACAGCTTTCTCACTTCACTAAGTCGTAGTTCTTTAGAGAATCTGCCATTTGATTTTGCGACATAAACTATTTTGTTAACCTTAGAAAATAACCAATACATACCTGTCACGTGTATAACCTAACTTAGGTTCAGTATAATTAATAATATCCTCTGCTGCCCAGGATGGTGACTGGTTTCCACAAAGTATCATCTGGACTTCTTCATGGCTGAAGGAACTTAATTTCTCCATTGGAAAAACTTTGTTAAACCCATCTACATTATACACAGCAAAAAAATAAAAACAAAACACACAACTCAATTTCTAAGTTACAATTTCAAAATACCAAATTTCAAATCAAAATAGCTAATATCAACTAAATGGACATAATATGAATAAAATATCAGTAAATGCTTGAAAAAACAAATATAAATTAAAATAGCTTGAAATCAAAGCTGTGCTAAGGTTTTAAGTACAGAAATTTCACTTAATACTGCAAATGTGAACATAGATATTCAGTCACTATGGTCAGTAGCCAAATTCTAGTAATTTCTTAACCAGCTCTTTGTGTCATACAAGGCTATCCAAAGCTATATTCTCATTTTCAAAACTAGTATGTGATAAATAGTCTAATATACTTTGCTTCAATTCTCACCTAAGAACTTAGGTTCTAACTTGGCTTAATTCATGTAATGTGTAAAGTATGCAACCTATGTCCACATACAAATGAAGAAATGGAGGCCAAAAGTGAGTCCCCCATTACTCAGGAGGAGCAAGTTGAGGGTATACCACAGCTGGAGAATGTTCCAACCTGTTCTGGGTACTCTGTGGGACGGACCTAACTATCTGGAAGACAGGAAACTAGAGGGCAAATCTAGAGATTACCTACAATTCTTGACAAGAGAAATACCTTAATTTCAAATGTCTCAAAGTAAAAAGAGAAAGATTAAGTTAAAGAGCCCTAAAAATTACCTCTAAAGGCTTCCATCTGTTTCTGAATACCCGTATGCATACAAAAGTCAAACATCAAATCCACATATTCTTCTGCATTATCCATTGTTATCATCTACAAAGGAAAATTTGCCAACATTGTTGTTAATATCTAGGAATATTTCAGTAGCACCTACTACAACTGGCCTCATTAAGATGTTCTGAACTTACAACTACATCAAAAACAAAATTTTTATTACCTCATCTTCCCCACTTGGCTTGAGATCCACAGCTGTAAAACCATATATTCTTGAGGAAGGGCAAAACTGGAAATTTAAACTGGGAAGACAAAAAGGACTGGATTAACATTCAGCTACCATTGGTGTTTAATTTTTAAAACACTGCTGCCAAAGGGGCACCTGGGTGGCCAGTTGGTTAAGCGTCTGCCTTCAGCTCAGGTCATGATCCTGGAGTCCTGGGATAGAGCCCTGCATCAGGGTCCCTGCTCAGGGGGAGTCTGCATCTCCCTCTGCCCCTCCCCCAACTTGTGCTTTCTCTCTCAAATAAAAATCTTTAAAAAATAAATAAAACACTGCTGCCAAAACCATGAACCCCCACTCCCCGCACCCTTCCAACAAAAAACAGTATACCAGCTTAGATGTTAAGTAGGAGGACTTTTGAATGCAAAACCCCTGTGCACAAAAACTATTAGAACAACCATTACCAAACCTGGCTTTGCAAAGATTGCAAGAAACCACCACCTTTCCATATTTCACTTCTCTCTTATGGCACAAAATTAACAAAGTAAGGGTTTTTGCAATAAATTACGACAGCAGCATCTTTATTTTGTTTTTTTTTTTCAAGGAGAAACTACTGCTTCACTAAAGTTATTCACGCTCTGTCCCTACCCTGAAATCAAACCTTGAATATATAGTAAATTATCAAACAAAACCTCTCAAAATTATCAACTAAGAAAGAAAGAAGAAGAAAGCAAGACTTTCAGTCAGCCCAAAATCATAGTAAAACATACTAAGGGTATAATAATTACATGTATACAAATTAACAGAGTGTTACCAAAAGATGTGTAGCATTTGAGTTAGCTAAGCCATTGGGCATAAGGCCTACATACAGACCAAACTATTTTGAGCCCTGCCAAGTACACTATATTAACTAGCCATGATTTCTCAAAATATTTTTGGCTTTGGACTTTCCTGTAAGATATATACATTAATCATATTTGATAAATCAGATAATCTTCCAGAGATGTGATGTTTTAATACACTATGTTCTGGTATTCTGAGTGTTGTCTTTATAATATGAACTATTCAAAGATTCAAATCAGTACTATTTCCTACAGCATATTATTGTTCTTAACAGACTACTGAACTCATACATTGCCTATTAGTGGGGACAAAGAAACAAGCTTTAAAACTTATTCATCCATTAGGTTGACGAACATGTATAAAAAACTTACCCTAAATCCTCTATGCTAAGTGGAGGCCCAGAACCTGATGGATTCTTTAGCACTAGTTCCTGTAATTTCGTGTTCTTCTCATCTTCAGAAAGACCTTTGTTGCTTAAAATCTGACGCCTCTTGACAGCAAGGTCTTTAATTTCTTTTAAAAATCTGGCTCTGTGTGGGTTTACTAGTTCAAAGTCTTCCCAAGTTAAAATTCCATTAAACCAAGCTGGGGGTTTTGGTTTGGGGGGATCTAGAATAAACTCTGATTTTGAATCCTCTTCAAAGCTTCCTACTGAGAGTGAATCATGACCTTCTTCTGTAGAAGCTTCAGACTGACTTTCAGTACAGTGTAAGTCTCTATCACTTCGTGACTCATAAATTAATTTACTCATATTGCTTTTAATGTCACCCATACACATAAGTTTAAAGAAAGGTTTAGAAATAGGTAAGTCCACAAGTCTATTGTCTTGAATGCATTTGGCCAAGAAAATTCCAAGGAAATGAAAGAGTTTCGTGATCCTTTCAAGCTCATCACTGTCTTGTGGAAATGGTGCTGTGAACAGTCCACATGATCTCTGCACATAGTATCCGGGAGGTTTCAATCCACCCCCAAGATCAACCTAGTGTTTTAGAGGGAGAAATACAAATAAAATTAGATAAAAGATGCATAAATATTAAACATCTTCATCAATTTAGTTAAAGTATTTATGTATACACCTTTTATTAAATAGTTTTTGGTGACTGAGAGAACATTTTAATAGCATCTAATCAATAATAAAAAAGAGAGTCAGAAAGCCTGGCTTAAATTCTGAAAGCATAACCTATTTTTAATACTAAAAGCAGAATCACAAATAATCACAAAATGGGAACTAAATCTTACATGACGAGATTCATCATCTGGAAAATTATCATCACAAAGCCAAGCTCCCAGATCAGTTCTCTGGAATTCTGCTGCCACCAGAGCATAAAACTCTAATGTAGGGCCCAAGCCAGTTCCTTCTTCTCCTAAAAATTCAACCTAAAATGTAAACAAATTGTGGGGACAAGTGAGCTTAAAAAATTTTTCTTAAATGATCCCATTCTTGCCAATAAGTCTTTTTTTTACAAGAGTAGAATTTTTTTTTTTTTTAAGATTTTATTTATTCATTTGAGACAGAGAGATACAGAGAGAGAGCGAGAGCATGAGCAGGGGGAGAGGCAGAGGGAGAGGGAGAAGCAGACTCCCCACTGAGCAGGGAGCCCCACTTGGGACTCCATCCCAGGACCCTGGGATCATGACCTGAGCCGAAGGCAGACGCTTAACCATCTGAGCCACCCAGGCGCCCCGCAACAGCAGTAGAATATTATACACAACACATTATAGGCAACACAGAAGTTTTATTCCAGTTTTTCTAAAAAGTGTATTTGTTGTACACCACTGCATAAACACTGTGGTGAGCATTGTTCACCACATTGTTCATTAATTTATTTCTCACACCAACCCTATAAAATAGATTTTCATCTCATTTTTTTACACCAAAGGAAACCAAATTTTAGATAAAAAGATTACATCATTTGCTTGAGGAAAAAGTGGCATACAGCTGTGTATGTGTGTCTATGTAACACTAAAACCTAAACTCTTGCACTTACTCCTGACTTCAGGCAATCACTTTAAAGGCTTTTATCCATACTCTACATACTCCACAAGTGATTTGAGGCAGCTTATAAAAACATATAGTGCATGATTAAAAAAAATAAAATAATTGAGGTTGATCTAGTTTGAAGAATAAGATGAAGGCAAAGAGAGTTTAAAGTGAAAGCCCTAAAAGCCTTATATATTTTCTAGAGATGTATCATATTTGCCATGATCAGTCTCTGATTCAAATGATAAACTAAGGGACGCCTGGGTGACTCAGTCAGTTAAGCGTCTGCCTTCAGCTCAGAGCCTGATCTCAGGGGGGATGAGGATCAAGCTCCACACTGGGCTCCCTGCTCAGCAGGGTCTGCTTTCCCCTCTTCCTCTGCCTCTATCCCCGACTCGTGCTCTCAAACGAATAAATAAAATAAAATCTTAAAAAAAAAAAAAAGATAAAATAAGCAGCTGGTTCACATTTATGAGAGAGATTTCTTCCATTGTCCCTCATATAGGGAATAACAGGTATATAGGATATAATCAACAATGCCTACAGTAACATCTCTATAGTAAGGATATTAAATTTTATACTGTTATTTGCCATAACATCTCTCAACACAGGCCAATGATATAATGCCAAGCACAGTCTAACAATATTATAAAACAGTATGCTCCCAAATTGCAGATATCTAATAGCAGAGCTTAATATAAAGGTAAAATACAGAGTATCAAAAAGAATCCTTAGTGAGTGCCATTATTCGGCTCAGGCTTTGTTAAGAAAGGAGTAATGTCCTTCAAAAGGACCAAGCACTTTCCCACCTCAAGAGTGAAGATACTCTTTGCTGCTCATCAAATCACAAGATCCTGACCTCTGAAGAGGTGAGCTGACATCCTCTTATAAAAGATGCTCTATCAGAGGGAAAGGCCTTGCATAGAGGGCAGAGAAATCCCTCTCCATTTTTCATTTCTATCTAATGTAGTTTGCATGCTGTGGAACATACAGGTTTGCTGGTTTTCTGTCATTCCTGCATACGAAAAGAAATTATATGTGAGCGAGGTACCTCAAGAACTGATTTCCGATCTGCGTGTATTTGCATGACGTTCTCAGCCCATTCCATCAGTGATTCACCACGTGGGACTTTCACTCTTTCGTGCTTGAGACGACCCACTCGAAACTCTCCAGGATCATCTCGCCTGACAGTACTGGTGGTCCTTGTTCTTTCCACGGTGGCTTCACGTCGGTTTTGTAACCACACTATTGCTCTAAAACAGAAAAATATTTATGTAGCTCTACCGTTCAGTAATAGTTAGAATGTACTATTAAACCAGCAATGTAATTCAAAGATTTAACTATTCTTTTGAAAAATAGTATTTTAGGGGCGCCTGGGTGGCTCAGTCAGTTAAGTGACTGCCTTCGGCTCAGGTCATGATCCTGGAGTCCCTGGATCAAGTCCCGCATCGGGCTCTCTGCTCGGGGGGGGAGTCTGCTTCTCCCTCTGACCCTCCCCCCTCTCATGTGCTCTTTCTCTCTCATTCTCTCTCTCTCAAATAAAAATAAATAAAATCTTAAAAAAAAACAAACAAAAAATAGTATTTTATTAGGCGACAGATTTTCTTACTGCATAAATTGTTGCTTCCTCTCTTAAAACATATAAACCCCTTTATTATTTTCCTAAACAAATTGAGAAAATACTTAGGTATTTTTCCTCTTTACTTTAGTAATTAACAGATCAAAATAAAGGTCTGTGGTCCCAATCCCATGTGACACAAAAATATACAAAAACTGGGGATGAAATGAACAGCATAGGGAATACAGTCAATAGGATTCTAATAGCATTGTATGGCTGACAGACAGTTGCTACACTTGTGAGCACAGCATAATGTACACAGGTGCTGAATCACTGTTGTACACCTTCCATTAATGTAACATGGCCTGTCAACTATATTTCAATTTAAAAAATAGACAAACTTATGATACATAAAAATACAAATGACTGGGTGGCTCAGTCGTTAAGCATCTGCCTTCAGCTCAGGTCATGATCCCAGGGTCCTGGGATCGAGCCCCACATCGGGCCCCCTGCTCCGTGGGAAGCCTGCTTCTCCCTCTGCCTCTGCCCCTGCTTGTGTTCCCTCTCTCGCTGTCTCTGTCAAATAAAATCTTTAAAAAAAAAAAGAATAAAATTAGGGGCGCCTGGGTGGCTCAGTCGTTAAGCATCTGCGTTCAGCTCGGGTCATAATCCCAGGGTCCTGGGATCGAGCCCTGCATCGGGGCCCTTGCTCAGCAGGAGGCCTGTTTCTCCCTCTCCCACTCCCCCTGCTTGTGTTCCCTCTCTCGTATCTCTGTCAAATAAATAAATAAAATCTTAAAAAAAAAAAATTACAAATGAATACTTCTTAACTATGGAGAAACTAAAAAATCATTAAGCTATCTTTATTACTGTGATACAAACTGAAAGCCATCATTAAAATGCTACTGATTTTAAAATATTTTCTTTTGGGGGCACCTGGCTGGCTCAGTTGGTAGAGCATGTTAACTCCTGGTCTTGGGGTTGTAAATTCGAGCCCCATGCTGGGTGTAGAAATTACTTAAAAATAAAATCTTTAGGGGTGCCTGGGTGGCTCAGTTGGTTAATCCTCTAACTCTTGATTTCAGCTCAGGTCATGATTTCAGGGTCATGGAATCGAGCTCTGCTTCGGGCTCTGTGCTCAGCATGGAGTCTGCTTGTCCCTCTCCTTCTGCTCCTCCCCCTGCTCATGCTGTCTATCTCTAAAATAAATAAATAAGGGTGCCTGGGTGACTCAGTCGTTAAGCGTCTGCCTTCGGCTCAGGTCATGATCCCAGGGTCCTGGGATCGAGTTCCACATTAGGCTCCCTGCTGGGTGGGGAGTCTGCTTCTCCCTCTTTTTCCCTCTCCCCACTCACGAACTCTCTGTCTCCCCCAAATAAATAAGATCTTTAAATATGATCAACTGCGCAGGGAGGGTTGGGATCCCTAACCCTGACATTGTTCAAGGGTCAACTGTAGGAGAGCATGTATCCAACTAGAAATAAAAAAAAATGTTTAAACACTACAACTCTTTATAAGAAAACAAGATAATATATTCCTTCCATCAGTCTTGACATAAAGTATATTTGTACATTTTGAGCTTATATAACACTAAAAAAAATATAAAAGTACTTCCTACCTTGATGCACCAAATGCTGTACACGTGAAATAAAGCTGTCTAGTTTCAAACGGTATTAGGAAAGGACACTTGCTGGTTAACTGTTCACACCAGTCTGGTAGAGCCCCACTTGCCAATGCCAGCGGTTCCTGCAAATTAACAAATAACAATGTCATCATACAATTATTTAAAAAGAAAAACAGGAGTCACTTCTTAAAAGTAATGAAAGAAATTAATGCCAATGGACCATATGGCCTAAATCAACGAATCAGAGATTAACAGTAGAGATGGTGGAAAGTAGAAAAAGAAGAGACAATACTTTGAAAGTCTAAAAGTTACAGACTAACGAGTTCAACTATCTGATTTTATTACCTCAATCTGCTGCAAGATTTTTGTTGTGATTTTTTTGCTAGTGAATTCATCTGGTGGAAAAGTAAACTGAGGCTGCTCATCGCCTTCTGTAAAATTAATAAAATTAATAAAGATATAAATAAACGAACTTCCTTTTAAAAATGACACAGAAATGAAACAAGGATTCTTACAGACCTTCTTGGGATATTCTTGAATAAGGGTCACTTGCAACTATATAGAGAATACGCAGAAGCTGAAGAACATCTTCTACTCCGCAAGAATTCTGTCCATTGCCAGCTTTGGCCTGAGGTTGTTCTTTTGCCAAATTAAGAATATCACTACTCTGAAGAGAGGAAATGGCCCCCTGGTTTAATCCAGACTTTGTTCCATGCTCACAAAAATCCTATAGAAACAATTAGTAAAACTAGCCATTAATCACATTTTCGAGAAAAGCACTGTATCATCCTATAAGTATTTGAAAATGCTGAAATTTTTCAAATTGCCTTCTTTTTAAATAAAAACACTATTACCCAAGTTGAAAATCAATATGTTCTAAACCATTCCCAAATAAACTATAACCACCGTAAGCCACAGTTAAAACCATGTACTTATTAGATCCAATACCACAAATCACATTTGAAGTTTTAGTACTTGGCATATTAACAATGTTAATTCAACCTCATTTTTTAAACATGTCCCAATGAACCTCTTTTTCTTAAGAGTCTTTAAAAGCTGCAAACAAAGCACAAAGCCATTCCCAATTGTGTTTTGATGCCAATATATACCTTATATGCAGCTATGAGCTGAGAACAATTTCTGTTTTTCCTAATACTTTTATTAGTGCCAGTTAATTTCCAGTGGCGCAGGAAAGCGGCGTCTGCATTCTTCTGCAGGTAGGTTATCAAGTCATTCTTTGGTAATTCATCAGTGCCAAGGTACTGTTCCACATGCTCTACAGACCAACAACCCTACAATAGGAAAAACCAAATGTTGGCCTTTCCTGATTAAAAGTCTATGCTATTTCACATGCATTACATAAGGTAGCTTTAAAATCATGCATTTAACCTCATCTAAAGAATTCCATGTTAGTGATTTTTTCCCCCTCAAATGTTCAATTAAAACAGTGTTAGTTTTTCTTTATTTTCCCTTTTTTTCACTAAGTAGCCAAGAAGATCCATTTAAATATCACTTACCATTTTTCCATTTTCCTTCTCTTTGTCAGAATCCTTCATTTCTCTGTACATGATTCTAAACATGAAGATATTATTCACATTAATTCATAAATCAAATGATTTGTGGTTATTTCCAATAAGGCTTCAATTCTTTAAAAAATACATGAATGATGTCATTCATTAGCCATATGCTTAAACATTAAACTCAGGGACAATTTATTTAAAAAAAAAATTCAATTTGTTAAACATGGGGGAAAGCAGCAGAAATCATATTCCTGAAAAAGAGTTATTATTTATAAATTTAGCATAATTGCAAAGATTGCATACGTTTGTCAAACCTAGGATCTTTAAAGATATGAAGTAATATGCTATATCATGTGTTATAACTTTCATTTATTGTTGTAAAAATAAAAAAAGATGAGAAATGGTTTGCGCTTCTATGTCTAGATGGAAAAAAAGGATAAGAAAAACAAGGACCAGGAGCCTTTATGTTCACATAAGGCAGTGGAGATAAAATTTGAAACTCCAATAAACACTGAACAGGGTGGGGAGAAATATCATGATAGCCTTCTGTTTTATCTCAAAAGGATCTATATCACTTTATTAGACATTACATAAAATTATCAATGATGTTAAGAGAACATCAGAAAAATAAAAGTAAGATTTACAGGATGATTAAAATTTCATTTACATATTAAGCTGTTATTAAATAATAAATAATAATTAATAATTATTATAGGTAATACTGAGCACCCAGACAATACTGAAAACACTTTACATGTATTAATTCACTGATTCCTCACAACCAGGCTCATTTTACTGATTAACAGAATGAGCCACCAAAACATTAAATGTGCCCAAGGTCATTATTAATTACTTGTTCAATGAATGAATGAACAAAGAGCGGTAGGCTTAACTCGCAAACCCCAAAACAAAAAACAGAAAATATTTAGTACCTCATACACAAATGCAAAGAGTTCAACATTTATTACATAAGATACTAGTCTAGTTTATTTCTAAAGTTACTTTCAGTTGAAACCTTAAAACATTCTACCTCAGGAGTCAGAAATGCTCTTAATCCCGTTGTAAACCAAGAGAACAAGAACCAAATATTTTATTTCTATAGTAAAAAATACAGAAATACAATGCTTCTAGGCTGATGCATCATGAAAATACCTACTTAAAACATTATGTTAAAATCTCTTACGTGTATGTTGGCTCCCAAATACGCCTAAGTTTATCTGATTTCACACTGCCATTACAGGACAATTGAAGCAATTTTTGTACATAGTAAAAAATGGTTGATCTGAAATTGGTGAGTGGTAATTCAACTTCACGAGTTGTTCCAAGACCTGTTACTTTCAAAGTGAGGGCTAATCGAGGTGACGGAGTACATTCAACTTCTTCCAAGAGCTCTGAATGAGGTGTTCCTAAAAATATGGAAGACATCAAAAACAATTACACTATAGCAAGCAGGCCATAAGGGACACTGCACCGGGAGACAAAGCTACATGAAATCTAAATTCTTCTGTCAGATATTAGTAAAGACATCAGCTACTTAAGACTCTTCTGGCCTCAACAATTTTTTTTTAGAAAATGGGAACAACATACCTAGGTTACTTAAAGACAGAGCATTAAAGCTGAATTTATGCATATGATAGGGATCTCATTGTTTTAAGAAAACACATGCTAACTATACGAATATTTCAGAAACATTTTATTCTTATAAATCAGAACACTAAAATTATTCATAGCTCTACATACAGAGAAAACCACAGACTCCAGTCAATGAACTGTCAACCTTCTGCTCACATTGAATGAGTGGACTGTGAGGTACCGCCCCCCGCCACACACAAATAGGTACATAGTGTATTTGGTGGTGTACTCTTCTTTTTCATTAGCTCAGCAATTTTTTCCTCATACCATGATATAATCTTCTGAAGTATTAATTTTATTCATTGCATGACATTCCATTAAACGAACCATATCCCTGTTACTGGAAATAATGAAGGTCATTTCCAATTTTCTGACAATATAAATAATACTTGTGTAGTCATCAGTGTATATAAATCTGGGTGCAGAGCCAGTATTTCTTTACTATAGATTTCTGGTAGTAACAATATGAAATATATTGCTGAAGAGCTCTACAGAAAATTTGTACCTGTTTATATTCCGTAGCATAGGTTTTTCTTTTTGAAGGGATCTTGGAACATCTTGATCAGCCTATATGCAAACTCACCATAGAACATCATACTATGAAGCATACTTACTTCCCCCTATTTAACACAGGTATCGTTCTATCAAGTAAAAAATACATTCCATACTTAATCAACATTTAAGTCTTCCGTAAGGATAATATACTGATTACTATAGCTGATGTTTATTGAGGCATACATCAGGTACCATGCTAAGCACTTTATATATTTTACCTCATTTAAAGCTTTTAACTACCTTGTCAAATAGAAACTATCACTTTCTCCATGTAAGAGATGAGAAAATTCAGGCTTACACAAATTAGGTGATTTGCTCAGTATATTAGCATCTTATTGCTGTTTTAATAAATTACCATAAACTGGGTGGTTTAAAACAACCAGTTCTAGAAGGGAGAAATCTTAAATGGGTTGGCAGGGCTTTGCTCCTTTTGGAAGCTCTAAGAATCTGTTTGCTTGTCTTTTCGAGCATCTAGAGGCTGCCCGTATTCCACAGTTCATGGCCCCTCAACACTCTGATCTCTGCTTCCTGTTGTCAAATCTCCTTCTCTGTCTCAGACCCTCCTGTATTCCTCTTAAGCTTTTTTTTTTAAATTTATTTACTTACGTTAGAGAGAGAAAGAGAGAGCAAGAGCGCAGAGGGGGAGAGGCCGAGGGAGGAGACGGTCTCAAGCAGACTCTACACTGAGCACAGAGTCCGACGCAGGGTTGATTCTCATGACTCCAAGATCACGACCTGAACCGAAACCAAGAGTCTGACACCCAACCAACTGCGCCACTCTGGCGCCCCCCCTCCTGTACTGCTTTTATGTGGACACTAATGTTTACACTGGGCCTACCTGGATAATCCAGGATAATTCCCCCATCTCAAAATCCTTAATTTAATCTCGTCTGCAAAGCCTCTTTTGTCATACTAAGGTAACCTATTCACAGATTATGGAGGTCAGGACCTGCATACCTTTGGGGATCATTAGTGTGCCTATTACAACCAAAACAGAGTTGTGAGAGAGAGTTACCAGGCTGACTAACTCAAGACCATAAATGAAACTACTATACAACTTTCCAAAGTAGAATAGGAATAATCCATAGCAATTTTGATCCAGTAGAATAGAGAATACAAATTATCTACCTTTAAATGAGCCTTCCTTTAAAAATTACGCAAACACAGAACACTGTGTTTTTAAAGAACTGCAATTTGCTCCTTTAAAAATAATCTGTATCAGGATGCCTGGGTGGTGTAGTGGTTAAGCGTCTGCCTTCGGCTCAGGTCATGATCCCGGGGTCCTGGGATCGAGCGCCGCATCAGGCTCTCTCTGCTCCTCCCCCTGCTTGTGCTCTCTCCCTCTCTCTCTCCAATAAATAAAAAAAATCTTATAAAAAATCTGTATATTTTAAGGACTTGTGGCTGATATGTAGTTTTTTTTCTTTTTTTGAAAACTTTTACTTATAACCTGCATATATAAGTAGCACTTACTTTCCTGATTACATATAACATTATTTGGTATCTGTTCAAAATAAATCACAAAACTAAAATACACAGTACCTGGCGGTGGAATCTCTAGATCAGTCGTCTGCTGGACATTAGTACGACCAGGTCTAGGATCAAAAGCAGGAACCAAAGCAGAAAACTGCCGCTTGAGTACATAATCATCATCCCATGTTCTCCGACGTCCTCCTTTAGTTTCATACTCCTCTTCTTCCTGTTAAAATTCCACATATAAACAAGATAAAACTTTTCATTATTGCAAAAGTGATGTGCTATCTTTAAAATGAGGTGTATGTTAAATACGTCTCTGTATAGCTTCTACACTTCCTTATTTAGCCATATTTCTTACAACAAAACGAGCCAACATAAACATATATAGGCATATACATTTCTTAATGATTTTTTTAAAAGATTTTTTAAATTTATTTGATGGGGAGAGAGACCGCGAGAGAGCGAACACAAGTAGGGGGACTGGGAGAGGGAGAAGCAGACTCCCCGCTGAGCATGGAGCCCGATGCGGGCTCGATCCCAGGACCCTGGGATCATGACCTGAGCCAAAGGCAGCCACTTAACTGACTGAGCCACCCAGGTGCCCCCATTTCTTAATGATTTAAGCTTACCAAAAGTAAGTTGCCTTAGTGGTGGTTACACTAATCCAAACATGATAAAATGAGAAAGAACCATATACATATACTGTATCAGTGTCAATTTCCTGATTTTGGTATTAGACTCTAATTAGGTAAGGGGTAACCACTGGAAGAAAGTGGGCAAAAGGCACAAGACCGCTCTACTATCTTTGAAACTTCCTGTGAATCTGTGAACTTATAATTATTTTTAAATAAGTTGCTTTCAAAAAATGTAAGTAAATTTTATTACATACTGAATTATATACAAAATATAATGCTTGGAAGATGCTTTAAATAACTATGGGGCAAATAAATCAAACATGTTTGACAAAGTGTTGGTAACCATTACTGTCAGATGATGGATTCTTGAGGATTCATTGCATTATTCTTTCTACTTTTTTTTTTTTTGACTGAGAATTCTTTCAGGCTCCAAGTTTTTAACATCCATCTTAAACAGAACCGACAGACAACTGGAAATAAAGACCAGTTTTCTTGAAGTGCAAGGGCTCGAATACTTCACTGTGGCTACTTATTTTTTTTAAAAAGCACACATTGAAAGGTAGGACTAGAGTTATTACACTAGTTTAAAAACAGGCCAAGTACTGGCACTGCGTCCCTCTCATGCTAGCATTGGTCATTCAACATAATAAATGTTAAACATGTGGGTCTGCATCTAACTCACAGAGAGCATGTTTAAAAATTTCCATAATGAAAGTTTTTTTTTTTTAAAGATTTATTTATTTGACAGAGACATACAGAGAGAGCACAGACAGAGTGGCAGGCAGAGGAAGAGGGAGCAGCAGGCTCCCCACTGAGCAGGGAGCCCGATGCGGGGCTCCATCCCAGGACCCTGAGATCATGACCTGAGCTGAAGGCAGCCGCTTAACCAACTGAGCCACCCAGGTGCCCCCATAATGAAAGTTTTTTAAAGGAACATTTTCTTCTCCTCTTCACTTTTACTATCAACAAAAGAAGAGAACAATGAATTTAAGTGTTGTAAATATCTGATGTAATAAATAACAATTATGTATATACTTAAACACACACACAAAGCCCCTCATATTCCGAACACTTATTTAGTTTTTTTTTTTTTTTAAGATTTTATTTATTTATTTGACAGAGAGAGACACAGTGAGAGAGGGAACACAAGAGGGGGAGTGGAAGAGGGAGAAGCAGGGAGCCCGATGCGGGGCCCGATCCCAGGACCCTGGGATCATGACATGAGCCGAAGGCAGACGCTTAACGACTGAGCCACCCAGGCGCCCTTTAATTAGCTTTTATAACACATCAAATGGACATATATGCTGACACCTCTGTAGCCAGAATGTTTGTGTTTTAGTCCTAGATCCAAAACTTCTACGTGTGACCTTTACCAATCACTTCATCTGAAAGTTAGGGCTAATAATAACCCTCAAAAGATTGTTGAAAGGACTGAATTAGTTGTTAATACATGGAAAGTATTGGGCGCCTGGGTGGCTCAGTTGGTTAAGTGACTGCCTTCGGCTCAGGTCATGATCCTGGAGTCCCAGGATCGAGTCCCGCATTGGGCTCCCTGCTCAGCAGGGAGTCTGCTTCTCCCTCTGAGCCTCCTCCCTCTCATGCTCTCTGTCTCTCATTCTCTCTCTCTCAAATAAATAAATAAAATCTTAAAAAACAAACAAACAAACATGGAAAGTATTGAAAACAATGGCTAGGATATAAAGATCAATACATGTTCAGCTAATAGACTAATATAATCTCTACCATTACTGAAAACTGTAAATCTTAGATGATAGCAATTAATCATTTTAATAAATGTTCACTGTTACCCGAGGGCCAAGATGAAGTGCTTTCAAGTAAGAAACTCCTTTATGCATTATGCCAGAGCAATCATGGACTGTTTCTAGAATACAGAACCCAAGCAGTAAGGGAAATTTCTTTTTGTTTATCTGGTAGCTTCTCACCTCCACCTCAACCCCCATCTATTTTTCTAGGCATTTTGGTTGATGCTTTACTGTGAAAGGAGGAAAAATACACTGTAGGGAAGATAAACATTAAGATACTACCTGCTCCCCAATAGGTCGGCTTCCTGCTCCAGCAGGGACTTGTGGTAGCTGCGAGGTGACAGCATGGTGTGTTACATCAGAGCGAGAGCCAGCTCGACGCTGCAGGGATGGACGTCTCAGAATCTGAAATAAGAAAATACGAAGAGACATGTCTAATTATTTGACTTGTGTGTGTGTATATGTTATATATATATATACACACACACACATATATATACATCCCCATTCAGCCTTAACCCTTATCATCAAAACACTTCATATTCATTAGCCATCTTCAGAAAACTTATAAATTGAATGCTTTATATTCACCATGCATCATACAGAACCTTCACAAGAAACATGCTACAATAATATCTGTTTTTAAGTAAGATATACTAAAAGCATTTTTGGGGGGTCCTTTACCCCATTAAAAAACAACTTATGAAATTTTTTAAAATCTAAAAACATTTTATAAAGAGAAAGAAAAAAGTTACAATAAAGGGTATTCTCAGGCAAAAGTTCAGTTTGAAGACAATCACAGTGGTTAAACATTAAGAGTTCTAGATCACACTTCCTAAGCCTGGGTCCCCACTTTTGTACTTAACTGATTCATTAACTAGGACATATTACTTATTCTATGCCTCTACCTCATAGCTGTAAAGACTGATGAACTAATACAGAGATACTGCCCACAAAACTGTACATACTAAAATAGTCTAATTATTGTGAAAAAAACATGAAAATTATATTCTTTAGCAGTGCAATTCTTTACACTTTTAAACCTGTTAAAACATCAGCATGTGACATTTAGTATTTTCCAAATATAAACTTTATTTTCTCTTAAGACAATCATAAATGCTCAGATTAAAGGTGCTTTTCTTAATTAACATTTTTCATACTCATGCCATATTTCCCTATTTCAAAGTTTAACCAGGACTATGCTTTTTCCTCTCTACATTTCAATTATTAACATCTTATGTTAGTTAAGAGAATGGGAGACACTCTCTACCATAACCTCCTCGTATTCTTGGTCCTCCTGATTGTCATCTTCATTCTCATCGTCTTCCTCATCTGGCTCAGGCAAGTCTTCATCATCATCTAGCTCAGCTAACAGAGTACTGGCACGGCAACTATCCAGGAAATCTAGAAAAGAAAACCAACAACCTTATTCTCAACACAATTAACAAAGCATTACAAGGTTATCATGTACTGGTTTTACAAAACAAAGGTCAAATTCAAGAGACAAGTGTAAAAACCACACTGAGTGATCCCACCCTTCTTCCACCACCACAAATACAAAATGAGTAATGTTGGTCACAAGAATGGTAGAAAACAACGCAAGAGGGGCGCCTGGGTGGCTCAGTTGTTAATGCCTTCGGCTCAGGTCATGATCTCAGGGTCCTGGGATCGAGCCCCGCATCAGGCTCCTTTCTCAGTGGGGAGCCTGCTTCTCCCTCTCCCACTCCCCCTGCTTGTGTTCCCTCTCTCGCTGTCTCTCTCTCTGTTGAAAAATATATCAAATCTTTAAAAAAAAGAAAACAAGGCAAGATAAAGGATGACCACAAACTAAATCCAAGTCTACAAACTCGTAATAGAAAAGATCAACAATACGGGCTAGGTTTAAAAATAACAATCCTATCACAATTGTCTGCATCAGCCATAGGAAGCATAACATGGTGTGAAGAGAACACTTTGGAGTCATTTACTCTGTCAGCAAATATCTACTGAATACCTGACTATGTGCCAAGAACTGTGTTAGGCACCAGATATATTTAGCTGTAAACAAAACAGACATGGTCTGAGCCCCCATGGAGCTTACAGGGGAGAGAGGCATTTAAAAAGTAAACAAATGACGGACACCTGGGTGGCTCAGTTGATTAAGCACCTGACTCTTGATTTCGGCTCAGGTCATGATCTCAGGGTCATGAGATTGAGCCCCACACTGGGCTCCATGCAGGGCATGGAACCTGCTTAAGATTCTCTCTCCCTCTGTCCCTCCCCACCAAGAAGAAGAAGAAGAAGAAAAGAAAAAGAACATATAAATAAAAATTGTAAAATATCATATAAGGGAAAAGGCAGAATAAAGTCAATCAGAGAGGCTGGGTTTAGCTCCGTAACCTGGCAGGTTAATGATAACAACTACTTATGGACACTGCCTATTTACTATGGAGTAATGTATGTACCATCTTTCATGTTATCCATATTCCCTCACCGCCCCCCCCCATGAAGTCTGTGTCAGATAAACACAGTCCCACACAATGAAGATGTTGACAAGCTGTTCTGCACAAGAAGTGAAAACAGAAAGTAATAACGGGACTAAAGCAGGAGAAGTTTTACTGGATAGGAAAGGAAAAAAATTTCTGTGGATAAAAAGACACTACACATTCCATATTCCAAAAGAACATTCAGAAGACAATTTATACATACTTGGTAGAATCTTTTATCTGCAAACCTCTGAAACAAATATATATATTTTAAATCTAATAATTACACAGGACTAAAATTCAATACCTTTTACTAGATGGCTAGTAAAAGAAAGAGGCCTGATATTATATTCAATTAGTTTCTAAGGCACACATTTTTTTTTAACACTTTAATATTCTGGAGTCAGAATGTGTCTTATAGGCAATGGCAAGTCACAGCTAAATTGGCAACATTTTTTCCTTAGTGACATAAAATAATTATAATGGCATCTTAAATTTGATGAAATATATTATCCCTAACACATGTAAGGTGCCATCCTGCAATTTAGGAGTGGTTCTCATGAACATGACGTGGTAGTACACACATACATGCATGCACACAATCAATTCCACTTTTTTTTTTTTCAATTCCACTTTTGGCTTACTTTCAAAGGAAAACAATCTTACTTTAGGTACTGAAATTTTATCTCTCACATGTTACAATTCACTGAAGTCAAGGCTTTTTTTACTCATGATCTTCTCTTTATCAGAGTATAAGAACACTTAAATAGCTCCTTATTTCATAGATTTGACCATATCACAGAATCACGTCCCTCAAAATCTAACACAGTAAAAGTTTGCATATAGAAATTACTTTAGAAGGCAGCTATTCCTCTGATCCTATACAGTAGCACCCTTAAAGAGTCCTCCAGTTTTAGATATGTGAAAAAGGAAATTGTAATCATCTAACAATTTTCAAAAGGCAACCAGTAGGGGCGCCTGGGTGGCTCAGTCGTTAAGCGTCTGCCTTCGGCTCAGGTCGCGGTCCCAGGGTCCTGGGATCGAGCCCCGCATCGGGCTCCCTGCTCGGTGGGAAGCCTGCTTCTCCCTCTCCCGCTCCCTCTGCTTGTGTTCCCTCTCTCACTGTGTCTCTGTCAAATAAATAAAATCTTAAAAAAAAAAAAAAAAAAAAGGCAACCAGTAGCCCTAACTCTTTAATATTCTGGGGAAAGAAGAGGGGCCAGATATACGAGTTCAATCACCAATGGCCAATAATTTAATCAATCACGCTTAAGTCATGAAGCCTCTAAACACCTCCTCCCTCCACCCCCGCAAATGCGGGATTCAAAGAGCTTCCAGACTGGTAGACAAGGATACATCCGTGGAATGGCAGGGTCCCCAAACTCCAAAGGGACAAACACTCTGTGCTTGGGACCTTCCAGACCTCACCCTATGCATCTCTTCCATCTGGCTGTTCCTGAATTATACCCTTTTTTATAAGAAACGGTTAATCCAGTGAATAAAATGTTTTCCTGAATCCTGTGAGCCACTCCAGCAAACTGATCAAACCAGAGGAGAAGGTCACGGAAGCTTCCAATTTATAGCCAGTCTGTAGTACGGATGACAACCTGGACTTTGGATCCGTGTCTGAAGGGGTGGGGAGATGGTGTTATGGAATGGGGCCCTTTACCTATGGGATGTGGCACTAATTCCAGGTAGGTAACAGTGCCAGAGC
Source organism: Mirounga leonina (assembly GCF_011800145.1). Lineage (NCBI taxonomy): Eukaryota > Metazoa > Chordata > Mammalia > Carnivora > Phocidae > Mirounga > Mirounga leonina. The sequence goes on along the minus strand of NW_023270839.1, from coordinate 515,262 downwards.
TGAGCAACTGAGTTAAACCGTAGGACACCCAGCTGGTGTCTGAACACTGCTCGGTATGGGCAAACTTCACAAACATCTGGTAGTCAGTGGTACCAGCAGTGAAGGGCTCTGTGAACAGAGTGTTGAGAGTAGAGGAGACACACAGGGGGAGTATTTTTCTTCTTACATTATAGTATACAAAAAATATAACTTTACAAAGCTTATTAATCTCTTACACTTCTATTCTTTTCTGATAAAGGTGTCCAGTATCTTTGTTATCATGATTCTTCCAATATAACTTCATTAGTTCACAAAAGGTAAAAAAGGAGGACACAAAAGTTCCTAGATGTCCGCTTATAATCAGATAATCTAATAGTCCCCCACAGCACAGTTTTTTCATCTATATGAAGATGCCATATCTTTAATAAGAGAGGATAATTACTGTCTAATTGACAGTTAAAAACAACATAGCAGGAAAACATACTAAAAGCATCACTACACAAATACCTAAGTATTTTCAACTATCACTTACCGTATAAGGAATATTCTGCTTCCTGACCTGTGTCACTCTCACTGGAGGTTGATGTGAGGCTGGTAGTCAAAGTATTACTTAAGGACTGACCAACTGATAAAACTGTCGTTGCTGTGGCTACATTGCTGCTGCTAGTCACACTGGATGTTGACATTGTCACTGTTGATGTGGTACCAGGTGTGGTCAAATTGGGGAAACTCTGAGCACCCATAAGAGGAGAAGCTAAAGATAAAAATGAAGCAAATCAGTACAATTGGTGGGACTGTATAAACCTAAGAAAAACTAGGTTATATATTTAGAATAAAAGAATGAGATCATGAAACACTAATTATTAAAAGGCTGAAAAGCAACAACTTTGGGAACCCAACTGAAATCCAACTAAGAATCCTTGTTTGTACAGCACTGTTATTTTTCAAAAAATTAAGCCTTGTTTTTTTTAAAAAGTGAAACAGGCAATGCACTAATTCCCAATGATATTTTCCAAAGGAATTTCTTTAACCCATTAGCTTAAGTCAGAATTAAATGGCTTCCAGAAGCTAGTATCAATTTAGGACCTAAGGCAAAGTTAAACCAGTGTGATGCTCTGATTTCAACTGACCATGACAATATTTAATAGTCATCTATTTCCTCATGCAGCTGAACGTAACAATTTTTCTTAGAAGAGTGAAAAATAGAAGTGTGTTACTGTTTTTATCCTTTCAGATTAAGATGTTCTTTATCACACCTGATCTAAATTCTTAAGAGATCATGATTCTATAGAACTTAACAACAGATTCCTGAAGTGCTAAATCTGACGTAGTTGTATGTAACACGGTTAATGATCTAGTTAAAGACTGCAGCCAGAACCCACTGACCAAGAAACCCTACTGTGCATCCCTCCGAGTGGAAAAACCATTGGGTTCCATAAGGAAAAGCTCACTTACTTGCTGTGCTCATCACATTCCTCCCCAAAGTATTAGTGTTGTTATCACTGCTGCTTCGGCTTAGATTCATGTTGTTCGTGGCATTAGTCCGTGCTATGTTTGCCACTCTCCTTACAAAACTCTCCAAGCTAGATGTTTCTCTTGAGGACAGATTAGGTACACTTGCACTAGAGCTCATAGGGGCCCCGGCAGCCAACAAAGAACTCACTGACAGTCTGTTACTTGCTGAAGAGCTAAGGGGCCGTTGTGAAGCTGCTTCTTTATTAGTTAACTCAGACACTGAACTAACATCAGGAGAACTAACACTAACGATTCCCATGGATATTGCACTAGACTCCCCAGGAGTGCGAACAGAACTATCAGGGCCTAGCTTTCTTTCGGCATTTTCACTTCCCGTTTCCGCTGTTAAGGTGCTGGTGCTTGCACTGGAAGATGACCCTACTTCTGTTTGAGGGACGTTTTCAGCAGATGAAAGAACAACAATTGGTTCATGGACATCAGCTCCTGAAACTATACTGTGTTCCATTACAATGTCTGATCTCCGTTCCGTTTTGGTCGAACCCAAGCTGATGTCGCTGCTACTGGCCACGCTACACACAGAACTGCTGCTTCCTTTTCTACTTGAGGAGCCTGCAGCAGCAGAGGTCTTGTCTGGACAGTTGTTTTTCACCAAGCTGCTCCATGATTGCGTTGTGCCTGAAACAGTGGATGAAACAGGTTTGGGTGATGCCACTGTATCAGGGTCGTACCCTGGTGCAAGCTTGAGGTCAAATTTTCCTTCTGCGCCCATACGGTAAGAGTTTGAGCCACCAGCATCCCAGGTGACATCAATCCAGCCTGGAAAGGGACAGGAGTTTGTGAGACCCGGCAGAAAGCAGAGAGGAGCGTGTCAGACAGTAGCTCCACAATATGGGATCAGCTTTTCATCAGTGCTGAACTTCTCTGAATTTCTACAGTCATTTAAGGTCTGCCAACTAAAATTAAATTCTTCCTTTTATGTCTCTTATTTCTGAACTGCGTGCTCTGCGGATATCTGAAAACAATGTAAGGGTCATGTTTACATCTATTGGGGTGTCTTTTAAGGGGAAGAACTGTTAAAAACTGTAAAAAGACTGATATAAATGGTGATATACTACAACTTCAGTTAAGTACAGATGAAATCTAAATAAAAGGTTTTTTAACTGCTAAATATGATTATATGGTCGAACGTTCTTTTTAGAAAAAAGTTTTGACTTAGCATTAATTTTTAAGTTTGGGCTAAATTCTAATAATTGACAAAGAAAACATTCACATATTACTGCACAAATTTTAGGTCACCAGCTCAAATAACACTAAGTTAGCATTTCGGTTGTGTTCTCAAAGTTCAGTGGTTACTTGGTTTTCTTATGACTAAGTTTAATATATTTGAATAAGCACAGAAAATTCTAAAAACAAAATTTTTAAAGTATTGCTAGGCTCTTTATTAGAACCTATAAGCTAAAGCTAATAACGTGCAAAGAACTAATGAACACGATATTCAATGTATATTTACTTGTACTTGTAAAACAATACTTGTGCTTTTTAAAAATCAGTAATTAATTTCCAAAAGCCATAAAACAAACTGCCTATTAGAACAGAAAATAATAAAAATATTACAATCTTAGTTTAGTGTTATAAGCTACCTACTTCAGGGGAAAACACAACACATAAAAATGTATGTATTTTTAAAAATATAACAAGGCTTTATAAAGTTTGAAAGTACTTCACCCATACATGCAGGTACTCCATGCATGCACACACACACACACACACACACACAACAAGTTCATACATATTTATGATGAAGCTCAGAGGGGTATAAGTAATACTGAATTACCTGTGGGGATTATCTGCATAGGAGTTCTATGAGAGGAAAACTAACAGCCCCAAATCTACATAATCTAGTTTTGATGAAATTTCAATTGCCCCCATTTATTCCATATGCTGAAATAACTTTTAAAGAACCAACATTTAACTATCTCTTCTGCAACATGTAACAGTGTGAATAAAGGAAAGGCTCAAAAACATACCAATTCCAAATAAAAATAACACTTATACTGCATTAATCACCCCCAAAATATACTGATAATTTACTCCATAGCAATCAAGATCTGTAATTGTATGCTCATCTGTTTCACTCAGAAGGCAGGAAATCATACTTTTTTGGTGACCATTGTTTACATGAAATCTAACAAAGTATCTTTACATAGTAGGCACTCATATTTGTGGAATACAAGAGAAAAAAAAAAAAGGGATATTCCCACTGACACACAGATTCTTTAGAAAGGAAAGATATTTGGGGTGCCTGGGTGGCTCAGTCAGTTAAGTGCCTGACTCTTGATTTCAGCTCAGGTCATGATCTCAGGGTTGTGAGATCGAGCCCCATGTCGGGCTCCACACTGGATGTGGAGCCTGTCTAAGATTCTCTCCCTCTCCCTTTGCCCCTCGCCACCAAAAGAAATGGTTGGTTTAGGGGTGCCTGGCTGGTTCGGTCAGTGGAGTGTGTGATTCTTGATCTTGGGGTTGTGAGTTCAAGCCCTACATTAGGTACAGAGAGTAAAAGTAAAATACTAAAAAATTTGGGGGCGCCTGGGTGGCTCAGTCGTTAAGCATCTGCCTTCGGCTCGGGTCATGATCCCAGGATGCTGGGATCGAGCCCCACATCGGGTCCCTGCTCCGTGGGGGGCCTGCTTCCCCCTCTCCCACTCCCCCTGCTTGTGTTCCTTCTCTCGCTGTCAAATAAATAAAATCTTTTTTAAAAAAATTAAAAAATTTTAAAGAAAGAAAGAAACGGTTGGTTTACTTTTGAAAACTAAGCACTTTCCCTAACATAAAGGTTTTAAAATAAGACTTAATGTGAATGCCCATGTTGGTCAGTCAAAACTCTGAACCTCTACATTAGTCCAGTCACCAAAAATAAGCTTTTTTATATAATAAATTCTAAAATTAAGAATTCCATTTTCATAGGCAGTTGCTTCAGCTGACTCCAGCCTGAGAAAAATAAACTACATTCATATACCCCTAACTAGCCCACACACTTAAAAGCCAAAACAAACAATTTAGGGGAAACAGAATATTAACTAAGTATCATTAAAATGTCTAAAAACATTTAAAATTTCTGGGTTGAATGGTACTACTGTCCTCTCAACTATTACTGGTTTTTATGAATTTTGGCAATCACATCCTGCTCATTCACTGTAAACCTGCTATAATGACAACAATTTGCAGTTACGGTGTAACTATACATAAATGCATTAAGTAGTAGGTGATACAAAGAAGAGAATCTTAAAAACCATAAAATCAAGAATGTATTTAGGTAAATAAATGCCTGTATCACACAGAACATGAATATATTAAGATACTAAGTGTTAGTCATTCTCCTAAGCACTATTGCCTTTATTACAGCTCTTCAGATATTTGGTTTAAGTTAAGAATATGAACATTTTACTCCTTTTTGTTTTTAACAGCAAGCAAAATTCTTAAGAACACACTACTGGCTAGGCAATTTATCCACTAATAAATCAGCCTTTTGAGTATTTATAAGAAAAAAATTAGGCATTTTAAGTTGCTTCTGGGAATTTAAGAGCAATTTATTAAATAAGTGGATATGGCCTTCTCTAAAATCTACAGCATCAAAGGTTTATAAAATGAACTTGATTTAAATAATAACAACCCTTACCTTATAAAATATCAAAGTTTAAAATCCAAAGAAACGCTAGTAGACTGAGAAACGTTATGAATGTTATTTTATAATCTATTAATAAACGAAGAGGCTACAATTCTTGTTCTATGCTTTATTAAAAAGTAGTTATTAAAAATGTTAATACTTTTTCTTCTACATGACTTATAAAAGAATAAAAAAAATTACTGCCTGATTCCCATCATGCTAACAAGAAAAGCGTAAGAAATTAAAGATCAATGAAAACTTATGAATAGACCCAAAAAAGCAGCAGAAAATGTGTCTTTAGAGTAGTCAACTTATACTAACTTATTAATCACTTTAAAATATTGGCAATAAGTTCTAAATCAAAAGAAATTAAAAATTTCCCTTAATTCTAAGTAAATGACTTTTCCATTTTTAATGTGAGATCAATACAGTTCTACTACAGAGTGCTGGGACATTTACTAACCCAAAATAACAAAAGAAAAATACTTTGTTTTTAAGTACTCCATTTCTACACTAAAAATGCTAAGTACCTACTCACCATTATGCAGTTCCCCTGTGACGGTACCTTCTCCCTGTGGGCTGCCATCCTGATCTCGCCATTTCCAATCAAGGCCTCTGATCACACGAGCCCCTGGAACCATGTATTTCAGAACCTGGGAGCGAACTAGACGTCTTTGTCTTCTAAGATTAGCTTCTGCTTCCTTAGCTGCTTTCCCTATAAAGTAGAAATTCAAGAAATATAATTAAGTCACATTTTATAAAGAGAACTGTTCCAGTAAGTTAAAACCCTGTTATCATCTGTTTACCTAGCTGGTCTTCACATACTCCATTTACAGTGCCATAAAGTTCGAATCCAGATAGTGACAGGTAGTGGGTTTGTCCACTAGCATTCTTCCCCATCTGTTTAATTCTCACATGTCGCCACCCTTGTTTCTCATCCTTTGGTGGATCAAGAGGCCAGGTTGCTGTTGACCTGTGAATGTGTTAGGGAAAAAATGGTGTAATGTTTTAAAACAGATGAAAAAGATGTTTAAGGTGGGGAAGATTTTTTATATAACAGAGACCAATAGAAAAAATAAACCAACTTCCACATTCAGGGTGTTATGGAATTCCACAGTCTGTTACACAAGAATCAAGATATCAAAGGAGAAAATCAACCATCAAGAAAATAAGTTAAAAATGAAATGTTTAAATGTATACGATTAATGACTCATAATTTTAAATGATTTATGATCAATAAAATCCAAAGAAATAAGACAAGAAATTTTAAGAGTAACAGATATGTTTGTGATGAAAAAGATTTTTTAAAATTCATGCAGTTTAACATGGTATGTATATTAAAATATTAAATTTAAAGCCTGAAAATATTATCTATTAATTCAAATGTTAAGGAGCTCTGTCCATACTACATGAAATGCAGAAAGTAATTTAACTCCATGCCCTATATTCCCCTCAAAATGTGCCACACTGTTCTATTAAAACAGTAGAACTAAAATTTTTAGAAATATAATACTTTCGGAGGACCTGGGTGGCTCAGTTGGTTGAGTGTCAGACCCCTGGATTCGATTTAGGTTGCTATCTCGGTGCCATGGGATTGGCAGCATTGAGCCCTATGTTCAGCATGGACTCCTCCCTCTCCCGCCCCCTCTGCCTCTTCTGCATGCGCACTCTCTCTCAAATAAATAAAATTTTTAAAAAGGAATATAATACTTTGTTTTTAAAAAAACAATATAAGCAATATATAAAATTTAGAAAAAGAGCATATAAAAATAAGGAAAATTTAAAAGTTAGCCATAATTCTGTAACCAGCAATAGCAACTGTTAATTTGTAGAAAATACACATATATCATGTGCATGTATGGGGAGTTTAGTATGCTATATATACACATATATAACTATCTATCAATTTCTTTTTAAATAAATAGGTTCAGTGTTCTACTAATGTTTTATCTAAAGCTGTTAAAAGTTTTGGTCAAATACCTAAATTATAGTAGCAAGTGATTTTTTTTTTAAGATTTTATTTATTTATTTGACAGAGAGGAGACAGTGAGACAGGGAACACAAGCAGGGAGAGTGGGAGAGGGAGAAGCAGCCTTCCCGCGGAGCAGAGAGCCTGATGCAGGGTTCGATCCCAGGGCCCTGGGATCATGACCCGAGCCGAAGGCAGATACTTAACAATTGAGCCACCTAGGCACCTCTCAAGTGATGTTTTTAAAAAGAAAATCTTGGGCGCCTGGGTGGCTCAGTTGGTTAAGCGACTGCCTTCAGCTCAGGTCATGATCCTGGAGTCACGGGATCGAGTCCCACATCAGGCTCCCTGCTCAGCAGGGAGTCCGCTTCTCCCTCTGACCCTACCCCTCTCATGTGCTCTCTCTCTCATTCTCTCTCTCAAATAATAAAATCTTTAAAAAAATAAAATAACACAAAAAGAAAATCTTGCTTCAATATTTCACAAAGAAGAGAGCTCTAAGAGCATACAGTTATAAAAATAAAGTTCATTATTGAGTTTTTCAATTTGCAAAGACTCCTCAACTAACCCTGGTTCATTGAGACTGCAGTCATCAACATGGGTATACAAAGAAGTCCAGTTCTGTCCATCTTTGGATACCTGGAAAACCCAATTTCTCAGTGCAGACCTTCCATAACCACGAGCATGACGAAGTGTATATGCTGATGGTACCACCCAGAGACCCAGATCTATAGCAAACCAGGCATTCTTATCATCATTGCTATGACAATTTAAAGCTGAATTATCACGACTTAGTATGTCTTCTAGGCGGCCATAAGGTAGATTTCTTCCTTCTGACGATGTTACTACTACAAGTCCATAAGCAGCTGGATTTACCCATTCATATGCAGTTCTAAATAAAAGAAAAAAAATTAGCAGTTAACACTATTAAAATAAATGCCATTTATTCATACTAGCTTTTTTCCACATAAAATCATATTTTTTAAAATCCTAAAATTGACAATTTATATATTTTTTCTTCATAAAAAGTAAATGAGATAGTGTTATATTTAACCTATAATACAAAATTCCTTAAACTGTAGGATACTCAGAGTGGTTAATAATTTTATTCTACTACCTAGAATTTTTTTTTTCAGGTGAATATTTTCACTCTACATTAAACAGCATGACTTACTTGGCATTTGTCCCAATCCAGTAAATGATTCCATTTTCATCAAAATCATGCTGGTGCCGAAATATAAAATTTTGGCCTTCTCTTAATTTCCGAACAAAAACAAATGAAGATCGGTCAAAATCATACCACTGCTTTGCTACCTATACCAAAGAAAATATGGAAGACACTCACCTTAATAATGCTATTTTCAAATGCATTGCTCACTTTTTCCTATCCCTTTAATGTGACTTATTTTTTTAAGAGTTTATTTATGAGAGAGAGAGAGCAAGAGCGAGCAAGTGAGAGAGCACGAACAGGGTGGTAGGGAATAAAGGCAGAGGGAGAGGGAGAAGGAGACTTCCCACGGAGCAGGGAGCCTGATGTGGGGCTCAATCCCAGGACCCTGAGATCACGACCTGAGCTGAAGGCAGCTGCTTCACCGACTGAGCCACCCAGCTGCCCCAATGTGACTTATTTTGTCGCAACAAATACTCATTAAAGAATATTTGGGAGGCGCCTGGGTGGCTCAGTTGGTTAAGCGACTGCCTTCAGCTCAGGTCATGACCCTGGAGTCCCTGGATCGAGTCCCGCATCGGGCTCCCTGCTCGGCGGGGACTCTGCTTCTCCCTCTGACCCTCCCCCCTCTCATGTGCTCTCTCTCTCCTCTCATCCTCTCTCTCAAATAAATAAATAAATAAAATCTTAAAAAAAAAAAAAAGAATATTTGGGAAAAATCCCACAGCAGGCTCCATGCTCAGCAGGGTGGCTGCCTCAGATTCTCTCTTCTCCCTCTGCCCCTCTTCCTGCCGCACATGCACACTCTCTCAAATAAATCTTTTTTTAAAAAAAAAAAACATTATTTGGGGAAAAAACAGAAAAATGCAAATTTCTACAAAGTACCCTACTATTAATATCATAGAGTATTTCTTTACTCCATTATCTCAACAGACAGGGTAAAACAACATCTGATCATACTATACCAAAATTTTTTTCCTTACTGGTCTTTATACATTTTAATAGCTACACAATATTCAAATTAATGGAAATAATTATCAGCTTCATATTCCTTTTATTGACTGGCATTAAGGTTTTGTTCATGATTTCAGTATTACAAATGTCTCTAATAAACACCTTAATGAAGAAAGAAAGCATCTGTAGTGCTTAAAGATTATTTTCTCAGTAGAGTACAAAAAATGGAATTACAAGGTCAAAGAGCATTACCGTAACTCTGCAAACCTACTTCCCCAACTACTTTTCTAAAGGGTTAAACCCCATAGCAGAGAATGCCTATTTCATCACAGCCTTGCCAGAAACTCACCATTTTTTTTTAAAGATTTTATTTATTTATTTGACAGAGAGATAGAGAGCACAAGTAGGCAGAGTGGCAGGCAGAGGGAGAGGGAGAAGCAGGCTCTCCGCTGAGCAGGGAGCCAGACATGGGGCTCGATCCCAGGACCCCAGGATCATGACCTGAGCCAAAGGCAGCCGCTTAACCGACTGAGCCACCCAGGCGCCCCAAGAAACTCACCATTTTTAAGAGATACTGTTCCAGAGATTCAACTGTAGCTAAGGGTTCCATCTTCAACATCCTACCAGTCCTGTCTATCAATGCAGTTTCACCAGGTGCACGTTCCAACCGAAATCTTAATCTTCTTGTAAGTATCTGTGCAAAAAAATGATAAAACTGCTTCACCTGTTTTAAAACTGTTTAACCCTTCAGAAAGTACCCTGTCTGTCTCTTAGAACTGTAAAAATGAGAAAGGTTCTCAATAGTAATTGAAAATTATAAGTTACAGTATAACCATTGAAGAAGGATCAGTGTTTGTTTCTATTAAATTTTTTTTCTTTTTAAAAGAACAACTGGGGGCACCTGGGTGGCTGTCAGTTAAGCATCAGCCTCTTGATTTCAGCGCAGGGAGTGATCTCAGGGTCATGAGATCAAGCCCCACATCAGGCTCCACACTTAGCACGGAGTCTGCTTGTCCCTCTCCCTCTGCTCCTCCCCCAGTTCTCTCTCTCTCTCTCAAATAAATAAATAACATCTTTATAAATAAATAAATAAAATTTTACAGGACCACCAGAACAAATGATACTGGCTTTCAAGAAAGAAACAAAGTTAACATCATACTTAGAATTTCTAAACAACTTCAAATACATATGGTTTAACGAAATCGTAAAACACTATAACAGAAGTATTGCATTCCTTATAAGTTGCAATTTTCCAGGTAAGTTATGAAAAGTAGCTAATTATTTAGCTAATTTATTCATTTTTTTAATCATTCTTTTTTAAGATTTTATTTATTTGACAGAGAGAGAGAAAAAGAAACATAAGCAGGGGGGAGGGGCAGAGGGAGAAGCAGGCTCCCTGCTCAGTAGGGAGCCCAATGGCAAATTTGATCCCAGGACCCTGGGATCATGATCTAAGCCGAAGGCAGACGCTTAACTGAGCCACCCAGGCGTCCCTAATTTATTCTTTTAAAGATAGAATATATTAAATAGTCTATGGCTGGTAAACTTTTTTTTTAGGTAGGCTCTAAGCCCAATATGGGGCTCAAACTCACAACCCTAAGATCAAGAGTCACATACTCTACGAAATGAGTCAGCCAGGCACCGCTATGGCTAATCAACTTTTAAAAATACACGATAGTGTCCAATCCAATCCATTTTATTAAGCAAGTATGAAACTAGTAATTTTAGGTAGTATCATTGCTGTTTCAATCTTCACTAATTCCTATAGATATATAATCAAATACTTACATGGGCATGTGGGTAGAACTACCCAGAGGACATATTACCAGCCTTCCTGTCTTTTTATCTTGCACAGTCTCCTAAAATTGGAAGTGCATAATAAAAGATGTTGATGCTCCTAGCGCTATACAAGCAGGGGAACTGCCAGTCTTTTGAGACTTATCTCTGCCTTATTTACTTATCAAGGATAAAGCCTTGGGGCACCTGGGAGGCTCATTCAGTTAAGCAGCTGCCTTTGGCTCAGGTAATAATCCCAGGGTCCTGGGTTGGGCTCCCAGCTCAGCAGAGAGTCTGCTCCCTCTCCCCTTCCCTCCCCTCGCTCATACTTTGACTCTCTCTCAAATAAATAAATAAAATCTTAAAAAAAAAAAAAAAAAAGGATAAAGCCTTAAAAAGGATGTACTGGGGCACCTGGCTGGCTCAGTCAGTAGAGCATGTGACTCTTGATCTTGGGGTTGTAACTTGGAGCCCCACGTTTGGTGTAATGATTGCTTAAAAAATCAAATATTAAAAAAAGGAGGGGGGATGTGCCGAAAGCCCTTGCTCCTCTTCATTATTCTATCCAAAATAAAACACAAAGTAGATCTCAACATCATGTTAAATATAATTCCATGTCAGGCAAACTAACCTACATCAACTCCCTAGACAACCTCTCTAGTCTGGCTAGTGGCTTTAGTAACATTACTGGGTTCTTGGGGGGTATGGCAAGATTTTTGCCTTGAGTAGCCATTGTTTTGGCAAATAGAGATTCTTAGTCACTTATTAAAGGTTCTATTTAAAAGAAACCATTCCAGGGCGCCTGGGTGGCTTAGCTGATTAAGCGACTGCCTTCAGTTCAGGTCATGATCCTGGAGTTCCAGGATCGAGTCTGCGTCAGGCTCCCTGCTCAGCGGGGAGTCTGCTTCTCCCTCTGCCCCACCCCCCTGTCATGCTCTATCTCATTCTCTCTCTCAAATAAATAAATAAAATCTTTTTAAAAAATCTTAAATAAAAAATAAAAGAAACTAGTCCATGCAGTGCAATGCAGGATAGATTGGATAAAGGCAAGATTCAGGCAAAATGACGTGTAAGGAATACTAAGGTAACCTACAAAAGATATAATAAAGATCTGGACTGGGATATTCATACAAAGAATATTTGTTCTGTCTATTCATATCTGGGTACCAGCTGCTAATAAAAGAATAAATGAATAAATGAATGTGAATGTCAACCAGAAAACATTTAGGAAAAAAACAAGCTTTTTATAAAACCCATGACAGATTTACTAAAGAATCAATAGGAATAGCTAAGGCAGGCCACCTGGCTTTAAAAAATGACATAAAGAAAGCAAGAAAAAAAATTGTTCTTAAAATATTTTCATACTCGTTAGCCTGGTGATGGGTATTAAAGAGGGCACGTTCTGCATGGAGCACTGGGTGTTATATGCAAACAATGAAGCATGGAACACTACATCAAAAACTAATGATGTAATGTATGGTGATTAACATAACATAATAAAAAAAATATTTTCATACTTTCTCATCTACTGAGACTTACAGGGATGAAAAGACTTAACTCGTAATTCTAGAACAAAAGGACCCATTTCTTTTCCTGCCTTTTCCACTGATAAAGCATCTTTTTCCACTTACCATCAACCAAATGATTTATTACTTACAATAAACATTTATTGAAATCCACAGCGATTTGATTAAACAAAAAATTGAAATATTAATAATTCAAGTTATTAAAAAAACAATCAAATGACATTATGGTTACAGTCTTTAATGAGTAAGCAGAACTGTTATTTAATACAATATGAACAAAGTTTGTTCTTGTTTTCTTTTTTTTTTCTAGTTGTTCTCACTTTTTATTTATTTTATTTTTTTTATTCTTATGTTAATCCCCATCATTACATCATTAGTTTTAGATGAAGTGTTCCATGATTCATTGTTTGTGCATAACACCCAGTGCTCCATGCAGAATGTGCCCTCCTCAATACCCACCACCAGGCTAACCCATCCTCCCACCCCCCTCCCCTCTAGAGCCCTCAGTTTGTTTTTCAGAGTCCATCGTCTCTCATGGTTCGTCTACCCCTCCGATTTCCCCCACTTCATTCTTCCCCTCCCGCTACCTTCTTCTTCTTCTTTTTTTTTTTCTTAACATATATTGCATTATTTGTTTCAGAGGTACAGATCTGTGATTCAACAGTCTCACACAATTCACAGCGCTCACCATAGCACATACCCTCCCCAGTGTCTATCACCCAGTCACCCCATCCCTCCCACCCCACCCCCCACTCCAGCAACCCTCAGTTTGTTTCCTGCAGTTAAGAATTCCTCATATCAGTGAGGTCATATGACACATGTCTTTCTCTGTTTGACTTATTTCACTCAACATAATACCCTCCAGGTCCATCTTGTTTTTGTTTTCTTAAGCAAAGTAAAAGACTGCTCCTAAACACATTCAGCAATAATAGCGACCGCATTTTTCATGGTTACCTGCAGGTTATATGTGGATCCAGGTGTATCATACAAATGGAGAGGTAGACGTTCAATAGACTCTAGTACAGCTATTAACTTCCGAATTAATGCAACTGCTGGTCGACTACGAAGAAAAAATAATTAAGAGTGTTTATGTAATTTTATAACCAAGTTCATTCAGGAACTGCACTAACCAGCCTCATATAGACCCCTACTTTCTTTGAGTGCAAAGAAAAGTTTAATTTTGTATGAGACTACATCTAAGCAAACAAAAATACTCTCATAACTCAATTTCCTTCACTCAAGAATATTTCATTTTACTTATAAGACTTCTATCAACTGCATTCAAAGTAGACATATAATTTATTTTTTAAAGTTTAAACAATCATGGGATGCCTGGGTGGCTTAGTTGATTGAGCATCTTCCTTCGGCTCAGGTCATGATCCCAGGGTCCTGGGATAGAGCCCCATATCAGGCTCTCTGCTCAGCAGGGAGTCTGCTTCTCCCCTGCCTGCCGCTCCTCTTGCTTGTGTGCGGCCGTGAGCGCGAGTGTGTGAATGCTCTCTCTCTCTCTCCCCCTCCCCCGAATAAATAAATAAATAATTAAATCTTTAAAAAAAAGTTTAAACAATTTTATTTCTTAATATTTTTGATACATATGAAAATATATAAAGCAACAAAGTTTTGAAAATTATATTATTTGCTGGCAAGGTAACACTAGTGTAATGTTTCTGGATAATAACTTGACAATTTGCATCAAGAAACTTTTAAGATCATCTACAACCTTTAACTCAATAATACCACTTAAAGGAATTTATGTAAAAAGATGCTTCTGGGGCACCTGGGTAGCTCAGTCAGTTAAGCATCTGCCTTTGGCTCAGGTCATGATCACAGAGTCCCGTGATCGGGATGGGATCCCTGCTCTGCACGGAGTCTGCTTCTCCCTCTGCCCCTCACCCTGCTCATGCTTTCTTTCAAATAAATGAATAAAATCTTTTTAAAAATGCTTTAAAAATCTTTTCCTATTATTTTACATTTAAAATATAAAGCTACTTTGTTTACTGAATTTAAAAGTTCCCATTTTTGTGTATAAGCACTATATTAGACTATTTTAAAGTACACCAACTTTCAAACGCTGCAAACTTCAAATTTAAAGAAATTTAGTGATTTACCTTTCATCATCTTCATTTTCACTAAAAGCTGTTTTAAAAACATTTATTCTTTCTACCAGTTGACTACAATCTTGTTTCGTATCTAAATCCATGCTCTACAAAAAATTAAAAAGGTACAAAAAAACCATTTTAAGGCTGTTACCAAAATTTATCAAAAACACGCACTACAAAGATAAACATTAATATATTATTACAAAAGTGTCAATATAATCTAAGTGAAATCATCATTTTCTTTCAATTAAAATTCTTTTTACTATATAACTTATAGATCACAGCTAACATACAGATTTTTTTTTTACTTCCTGAATATTATATAATGTGCTAAATAAGCTTTTCCCAAAGTGTAGTATGCAAGGTAATTTCAGATTATTTATAAATGAACATTTTCCATTTTAATAATACTATGTACTTTAATTAGTATTAGAAAAAATATAACTGGTATACCAAAACAATGATTCACAAATATCACTAAGTAATATAATGTGATGTATCAATATAATTTTAATAAATGGAAATTATGCAAATGGTAAAATTAATGAAGGGAATATACAACTTATAGAAGTTAAAATGAATTTTAAGAGTGTATTACCACATACAGAGATTAAGAGCAAAAATTAAAGTTGGATGTAGAATTAAAATAGAAGAAAACTTACACTTTTTATACTTTTGTTAGAATTTGTTATAATAAGTACATATGGTATGTTTCATTAAAATAAAGATTTTTATCACAACAGACATTAAAGGTAGACTAAGTTGAAGAGAAACATAAGGTTATTAGCAAATACTTGTCAAACAGTCATAGTAACTTCCTAAACAGTCATGGCTCATAAATTAATTTTATGCAAATAATTTAAGGACTTAAGATCTACAGACTAATTTCATTTTATGAAGAAATCAGAGCACTGAATAATGTTAAATCTTAGGCTAAAGTAAGTGTTTTGTCAAAAAACTCTAGAATAAATTATGATTGGAAAACTCAAAAATCTAAATAGACTCAATTACTGAATTCAATTGGCTTAAACTAATGATACGACATAAAAGAAAGGCCAAATTATAAATACTAACATTTATTACCTCAGTTTTTAAATATTTCTTGACAAAACAAACACTGCTTTGCCAAAAATGTTGCTACAAGTAATTGTTAGAACTATATAGTCTGTTCTGTACTACTTCATAAACTTACATTGTTTAAAACAGTAAGAAGTGCTTGCACCAATCCACTACTGCACATCTCATATGGGGAAATTGTGTTTTCGTCCTTCAAAAGTACAATTAGATTTTCTAAAGCTGTCTTCATTAAATCTCTCCAAGTGTTCTCACTCTCAATACACTAAAAGAAAAAAATTTTTTAATGAAGACAAAAAAATAAACAGGTCTTAATATACTTAATTTATCACAACATCAATTACCAAGAAAATAAGTCAGATATTAAATAAGAATAGGAAGTTCAAATTATTAATGTAAATTATATCTCTACCAGGGTCAGAAAACAATTTTTTTTTTTAAGAGAGGGAAGGGGTGAAGAGGGGCAGAGGGAGAGGGAAAGAGAGAATCTTAAGCAGGCTCCAGGCTGAGCACAGAGTCCAACACAGGGGCTCAATCTCACAACCCTGGATCATGACCTGAGCGGGAATCAAGAGTCAGGACGCGTAACCGACTGAGTCACCCAGGCATCCCATGCACAAAACAATCTATAAGGGACAATTAGAAGTATTTTAGGCTTTACAGGCTATATGGCCTCTGTCACACCTATTCAACTCTGCCCTGCACCACACCACCATAGCAGTCACAGACAATATGTAAAAGAGTGAGCATGGCTGTAAGCAATAAAACTACTTTTGGACACTATCATTACATTTACATGTGATTTTCATGTATCAGAAAATACTCTCACTTCTGATTTGTTTTCAACCATTTAAAAATATGAAAACCACTCTTACCTCACAAAGCCATATAAAAATAGATAGCAGGCCTAATTTAGCCCATGGGTAATAATTTGCAGACCACTAATCAATACCCAGAATATAAAGGATAAAGGGGGAGAAAACTAAACCAAGATCAATGTGTACCATAAAATCTAGAGGCTAAATAACATACTTGTCTATTTGTATGAAGTTCCCAAGATGACTCTAATTGAGTTGCTATGTTTCTGAGTGTTACCACTACTCCACGAGGCATGCTTTCAACAGCTTTAAAGTGGTCATCGTATAAATCTCGAGCCATAGTTCGTACCTACCAAATTAAAATTGCAAATATGAATTTTCACAATTAATATTTTTAACAAATCTTTTATCTACATATAAATGTACATTTAAATTAAGACTTTTGTGCCATTACCAACTTCCAAAAAATGCTACTACTTCTACTCATATATGTCAAAAGGTTCTCATAGCTGAAAAAGTACACTAGTAGATTTAAGCAATATCAAATAAAAGAACTCAATCTTAATTTTTGGTTACTTAAGCTTTGTATTCATATGCCAAAGAGGAGTTTATCTCCTTTAAACCAACTTTAACAACCTGTAAAAAATTAACTTTGCTTTTTTTAAATAAAAGTAACCTAATTATGGTGAACCAATTAGACAATATAAATAAGCAAAAAAATAAATAAATAAATAAGTCACCTATAACTCCATCAACCAAAGTTGAATCTTTTTTTTCTTTTTTTTAAAGATTTATTTATTTATTTATTTGACAGAGAGAGAGACACAGCGAGAGAGGGAACACAAGCAGGGGGAGTGGGAGAGGGAGAAGCAGGCTTCCCGCCAAGCAGGGAGCCCGATGTGGGGCTCGATCCCAGGACTCTGGGATCATGACCTGAGCCAAAGGCAGACGCTCAACAACTGAGCCACCCAGGCACCCCAAAGTTGAATCTTTTTAACTCTTCTTTTTAACTTACTTAAAGGCCAATTGGCTTTATTCAATGATCCATGAATTAGGCAGCTTTCCCATCTAGTATATAGAAAGAATTCCCCCAGAGTTGAACCTTTTAACAATCTGGGGTGTAATTTAGGTTTTATTCTTTCTTCTACTTATATTATTCACACAATATATAAATGACACTATGTAAGTTTATGTATTTCATCATAAGGAAGAATGACTACAGTTGGTTTGGGCACTAGTCACCTCTCATATATATTAATGTTATTTGAGCCTTTCCACCACGGGAGCCATGGAGGGACAGTCCCGGCCCTGCGGTACCCTATCACCGTGGGCCTCAACAAGGAGCACAAGGTGACTAAGAACGTGAGCAAGCCGAGGCACAGCTGCCGCCACGGGCACTGCACCAAGTGCATCAAGCGCACCAAGTTCGTGCAGGCCATGATCTGAGAGGTGTGCAGCTTCACCCCATACCAGCGGCGGACCATGGAGCTGCTTGAGGTCTCCAAGGACAACTACACCCTCAAGGTCATCAAGAAAAGAGCAGGGACACACTTCCATGCCAAGAAGAAGAGAGAGGAGCTGAGCAATGTCCTGGCAGCCATGAGGAAAGAGGCAGCCAAGAAGGACTGAACCCCTCCCCCTCTGTATGTAATAAAGCCTTTTTGGAACTTGAAAAAAAAATTAAAATTGAAATTAAAAATTGAAACTAATGTGTCCCAGGCTTGGGTCTGATAAAATTCAGTACATACAGTCTTTAAAAATATTTGCTTAAATAATGTAAATTTAGGACTTGTGTAATTTCATTTAAATCACAAACTAACCTAGCATAACTCTAATGTAATAGAAAAAAATTCACTCCTGAAATGAATTAATAGTACTTTTTCATTCTATTTTGGTATGCCTTTCAGAATTAAGAGGAAAGTAAGCTCTGTTAGACAACATTTAAGATACTACCCTTTATAAAACAGTATTAATAAGTAAAATGAAGGTTAAAATTCATAGTTAAAATTACTTTTACCTAAAATCAGTCTATTTTGATATGTACTACTTCCATACCCAAAGAACAGCCACCTGGCCAATGAGTTACTAGTGACTTTAAGAAACAGAGTCAATAATCATACATTTCTTAAGAACATGAAAATACAGGACTGAGACTAGTTCTCCTTGATTTATTCTACTTCTTACTTTTCTTCTGCATTGTGAAATTTCAGTTCCCTCTGAGTCTAAATTTGGTTGATTAATACAACCTTTCAGGAATTACAAGAAATTCCTGAGAGAGCTCAGTGGTAGGTTTATAAAAAATAACAGTTGATCCTCATTATTTGAGAATTCTGTATTTGTGAGTTCAACTACTCACTAAAATTTATTTGCAATCCCCAAATCAATATTTACAATGCTTTCACAGTCACTTGTGGACATGCACAGTGCAACAAAACCTTGGGAGCTGCCTCATGTGCATGTTCTCAGGTGAGGTCAAACAAGGTGAACTCTACCTTTAAACAAGTGTCATACTTGTGTTAGCTCTCTATGAACAAGTGTCCTCCTTTCCACACTCTATTTTGTGCCACATTTTTAACATTTTTGTGGTTTTGTTGGTGCTTTCACTATTTAAAATGGCCACCAAACATAGTACTGAAGTGCGGGCCAGTGTTTCTAAGCACAAGAAGGCACGATGTGTGTCTTATGGAGAAAATATGTGTGTTAGGTAAGCTTCATTCAGGCAGGAAAGTGCTACTGGCCACAAGTTCAGTGTTAACAAATCAATAATACACATTAAACATGGTGTCTTTAAACAGAAAGACACATAAAATTTTTTTTTAAAGATTTTATTTATTTATTTATTCATTTGAGAGAGCGAGAATGAGAGAGAGAGAGCACATGAGAGGGGGGAGGGTCAGAGGGAGTAGCAGACTCCCTGCTGAGCAGGGAGCCAGATGTGGGAGTCGATCCCAGGACTCCAGGATCATGACTCGAGCCGAAGGCAGTCACTTAACCAACTGAGCCACCCAAGCGCCCCGAAAGACACATAAAATAAGGTTATGTATGGATCAGTTACAAAAATGTGACCAAAGGGGCGCCTGGGTGGCTCAGTCATTCAGCCTCTGCCTTTGGCTCAAGTCATGATCCTGGGGTCCTGGGATGGAGCCCCACATCAGGCTCCCTGCTCAGCAGGAAGCCTGCTTCTCCCTCTCCCACTCCCCCTGCTTGTGTTCCCTCTCTCATTGTATCTCTCTGTGTCAAATAAATAAATAAAATCTTTAAAAAAAAAAAAATGTGACCAGAGCCTCAAAGGAACCTAACCCTGTATTTCCCCTAAGAGCAATGGTTCAGTATTCACAGAAGCTTTACATAACACAATTACTATGAATAACAAAAACGGACTGTATTTACTTTAAATTCCTTTTAGCATCTAATGGCTATCTTCAATTGAGATATTTCTTCCTCAAATGCCCTTAACCCTGAATTAGAAAAAACTTCTGACCTCACATTTGTTTTAAAAACAAAAAAGCAATCACAAAATAATACATATAGCTATAAAGATAATACATATTTATCTAAATACATAAATAAAATATTTCTTTCCAAGGTCTAGCATCTGGAAATATCTTTAGGATGGCCCAACACATTAACAAATAGAAATTAAGACATAAACATGTTATATATAACTGCTCCAAATAAAACCTATTACTACTATTTCTAAGGCCAAAGCCATAAAAAACAGAGTAAGCCCCCAATCCCAAACACCTAAAAGCATGCTTCATATACTGTATGAAAAAACTATTCTATATCATTGTAAATAAAATAAAAATTTCTGCCATCAGAAAATACTGAATCTAATTATGAGATTATTTTCTCTTTTAAAAGTGAAAAATAAAAATCAAGAATCGATATAATAAAGATGGAAATATGCTGCTTTATATTTTTAAGTAATCTCCACATCCAACGTGAGGCTCGAACTTAAAACCCCCAAATCAAGAGTCCCATCCATGCTCTATGTACTGAGCCAGTCAGGGGTCCCTTGGTCTTATTTAAAAAAAAAAAAAAAATGCATACTTAATTGATAGAATTTAAAAATTATTACTGTGATTTTGAAGATGGAGTCAGTAAACACTTGCTCTGATATCTTTTTGAAACAGTAATTTCACCTAAGATGACCTTTAAGCATCAAAATATTTGAATCTAGAACCAGACATTCAAGTCACTTTATTATAAAGTATTAAATCAGGATTGTAAAATCAGGATTGTAAAATATAATGATGTATTTTCAATCCCACTGTATCACTAAAAACATTACTACCAATAATAAAGCATGAGTTCAAAGTTTCTGTGACATTAATAAGTAAAAAAATTTAAATTTTATTGTCTTACACATTTTAATTGTTTTAATGTTTGTGTTTAGCATGTGTATAAAATTATAAGTAAATGTGTATGTATTGTGGAACATAAAATAATGAGCACAGAAAAACAAAATATGTTAGGTTAGGGTAACTTGTGTTATATGGCTCAATTTTTTAAATGCTTGAATATACCAACCTTATATATAACCTTACCATGTTAGTATAAACAGCAAAAAAAAAAAAGAAAAAGCAAATCCCACAAATATACCTTTTGCTTTGTTTTTTCTAATTTAGATTTCAGTTTTCTGCCTCTTTTACCAGTCCAACCAGTCACAAATTCTGAACCTTAAAAAAAAAAAAAAAAAAAATTTCACAGAATTTATTTTATTGCAATTTAAAATACTCATTTATTCTTATCTACTAAACTTATATATTCTATATAACTTACCCAGAGAAGTTTCTGCAGTAAATGAATGTTTGGTTCCTCTATTAGATTCAAATACAAAACCAGGTAAATCTTCTTTCAGTATTGTTGCTTGCTGACCATCTGAGTTATGAATAGCAATTTCTCCCTCTTTCAAACAAGTTAGTGACCAATTTCCTACAGTGAGTTTAGTGGGTCCTGGTGCTGAGAGTATAGGCTGACTTGAAGTAGAAGGCTTTACCTGGCCTCGAGCTCTTTGTAACTTCTCTAAGAATTCACTTCTGCTTTCTATAAAGACAAAATGATTATTTCAAAACCTCATTCTTTTCAAATATTCCTTATTTTTTTTAATAAAAAGAAAATTACCTGTTGAAATATCTATTGTATATAAAAAAACTTAATTAGCAGAGGTTTTTCTTTGGCATACTCTCACTGGTTTGATATATTTAGGTTCAGGCATAAAAGCAACCCTACAGGCATAATTTTTTAACGTATAGGGCTTTTGGAAAAGATACAACTTGAGAAGGCTTCACACACATACAATTCATCATTACATGATAAGAGGAAGCTTACCTAAAACATTAGAGAGATTAAAAGTAGGTAACAGTGCTATTCTCCTTGTCTCATACAATAAAAAGGCATTTCTTAAATGCTTGCATGGTACAACAGTTTTTCTCTGTTGATATTAAATAAATTGGCCAAATGATCATCAAAAATGTGCTATTTCTATGACAATGCTAGCAAAAATAATTAGCAGCAAAACAAATCATCAAAACTAGAGAAACTTGTAAAACATTTTAAAAGAAACAAAATATTACCTGAACTATCCGATCCACCTTCAGGACTACCACTTGAATACATGGTGGCTAGTTTTCCATCCAAGATAAATCTGAACCATCCATTACTGCCATTAGATAATTCCAAGGCTGCTGCATCACTCCATATATATAAGCAGTCCCTTCCCCTAATGACTGACCAGTCTCTCCAATGGTATGGTTTACCTTGCTGCAATTCTTTAGCATCCTCCTGTGGTTCATCTTCCTAAATGCGTAAAATTATTGAATGAAACAAGGAAAATAATATCTATTTCAAATACTCACAGGTTTTTAAAAATATGTCCATGTATCAAATTTAGAATTAAAACATGCTGAACTTATATTCAGTTGCCTCTAGTTTAATATGCATTTTGATTCAACTAATTACCTATAGCTAAGTCTTACAAGTAAGTCCTAAAAATGTTAAGAAACTCACATAAATAGAGGCTGGGTGGCTCAATCGGTTAAGCGTCTGCCTTCGGCTCAGGTCCTAACCCCAGGGTCCTGGTATTGAGCCTGGTTCTCCCTCTCCCCACCCCCGCTCGTGCCCCCTCCTCTCTCTCTAATAACTAAAATCTTTAAAAAAAAATGTCACATAAGTAATGACCTAAGTTATAACATTTCCAGGAGTAGTAGTAGAGAAGACCAACAGATTTGGTCTATACACAACTATCTAATTATCCCCCAGACTTGTGCTGTCTCTCTCTCTCTCAAATAAATTACAAAACAAAACAATTTGTAAACACTGTTTTCCTAGCCTGACATCCTGAAAAATTTTATTGTGTTGACAACATTTAAATATTGAGAATATTCATCTAAACATATATAAACCTGGTATGTGTGTACATGGATGTGTATACGGTAAAGCACTGTTTTTTTCAAGATTTTATTATTTATTTGAGAGAGAGAGAGCAGGAGGGGAGGGGTAGAGGGAGACAGAGAAACAGACTTCCCGCTGGGCAGGGAGCCCAACAAAGGGTTCAATCCCAGGACCCCAAGATCATGACCGGAGTCCAAGGCAGGTGCTTAACTAACTGAGCCACCCAGATGCCCCTGGGTAAAGTACTTTTAAACTTCATAAAAACTTGTTATACTTAAAAAGTATTTTTACGTATTTTTTGAACATAAAAAACTGAAGTAGTTAGCTTAAAACACTAAAATAAGATTGTAAAATATGGATTATAAATTTCTCTAAACATAAGTACTTGTGCTCTAGGCCACGATAGGTTAACAAGTACCAAGACTTGTTTATCCATTGTAAACAATGAAAAGCTAGGCAAAATATGTGAAAAAGTGTTTTCAAACACTGGGCAATATGCAACATAAGACCGTGATCCCCCAGAAAAGAGAAACAAACGAGGTAATCCCCTTACTCCCAGACACAAATTCCTTGCTAAGGTCTTAAGAGGAAACACAAGAAGAGTCCAGCAGTATGATGATTTCAGGATATAGAGATATGTGTTTGAAGAGGCTGAAGCAAACAGAACATATGGAGGATGAGTTCAGGATTAGGGAGCCAAGCCAAAAAGACCTCTAGAAATCTGCAAAGTGGTCATCATGAGTCTCTGAGCACTAGACCACTCATTTCTAGGATGATACTCCATAAGGTTGGGCAAAGAACAAATGGAAAACTATAAGATGAATTCCCAGATATCACACAAGGTAGTCAGACAGTTGCATTCCAAATGCTGAAAAATTTCAAATTTGATAAAAACTGTAATCCCACAGATCAAAGAAAATTGAATAATCCTGAGCAGGGATGGACACTCACATGTGCACACATACACAATACACCAAGCACAACAAAGCACAGCAAAGTCAAATTGCTTAAAATCGTAAGAACAGCCAGAGGAAGAAAAGATGTTGTTAGAAAAGATGTACGTTGGGCGCCTGGGTGGCTCAGTCGTTAAGCGTCTGCCTTCGGCTCAGGTCAGGATCCCAGGGTGCTGGGATTAAGCCCCACATCAGGCTCCCTGCTTAGCAGGGAGCCTGCTTCTCCCTCTCTTTCTGACCCTCCCCCCCATACTCTCTCACTCTCTCTCTCTCAAATAAATAAATAAAATCTTAAAAAAAAAAAAAATTTATGTACCAAAGAACTAAGATGAGAAATAAAGTGAATTTCTCAATAGAGACTATGTACATCAGGTGACAATGGACCATCTCTCAAAGTGCTGGAAAATGATCAGTCAAAAGTCCTTGTAGGCACTGAAAATATCAAAAATGAAGGCCAAATAAAATATTTTCAGACAAAATCTGAGAGAATTTTCTGGGTTGTCTTTTCATCTTCATTTTAAGCTATGTATGTATGTATAGCACAGCAGAGGGAGGGGCAGGAGGAAAGAGAGAGAGAGCATTTCAAGCAGACTCCATGCTGAGCATGGAGCCCAACATGGGGCTTTACCCCATGACTCTGAGATTATGATCTGAGCCGAGATCAAGAGTTCGCCACTCAACCAATGAGCCACACAAGCGCCCAGTCTTTTCATTTTCTAAACAATGTATCTTTTTTTTTTAATTTTTTTTTTTTTTATATTTTATTTACTTGACAGAGAGAGAAAGACAGCTAGAGAGGAAACACAAGCAGGGGGAGTGGGAGAGGGAGAAGCAGGCTCCTGGCTGAGCAGGGAGCCCGATGTGGGGCTCGATCCCAGGACCCTGGGACATGACCTGAGCCGAAGGCAGATGCTTAACGACTGAGCCACCCAGGCGCCCCTAAGACAGAGAGAGACACAGTGAGAGAGGGAACACAAGCAGGGGGAGTGGGAGAGAGAGAAGCAGGCTTCCCGTGGAGCAGGGAGCCCGATGCGGGGCTCGATCCCAGGACCCCGGGATCATGACCTGAGCCAAAGGCAGACGCTTAACCATCTGAGCCACCCAGGCGCCCCTGATTACTACGGCTTTATAGTAAGACTTCAAATCGGCTGGTGGATGTCCTTCAAATTGTTCCTTTTCAATGTTGCTTTGGCTATTCTAGGTCCCTAGAATTTTCATATGAATGTTAGAATTTTGTTAATTTCTACAAAAAAACTTGCTGGGGATCTGTAGATCTGTAACATTTTTTAAGTTTTTATTTAAATTCCAGTCAGTTAACACACAGTGTAATATTAGTTTCAGGTGTACAATACAGTGATTTAACACTTGCACACATCACCCAGTGCTCATCATAGCAAGTGCACTTAATCCCCACACCTATTTTACCCATCTTCCCCCCCCCACTTCCCCTCTGATAATCATCAGTTTGTTCTTTATAGTTAAGTGTCTGTTTCTTGGTTTGTCTCTCTTTTTTCCCTCTTTGCTTGTTTTACTTCTTATATTCCACACATCAGTGAAATCATATGGTTTTTAAACCTATTTCTTGAATAAAAGAATTCTAGGGGGATGAACCCAGATATCACCTCTTATTTTGTTTTGTGGTTAAATCCCTCAGATCTCTCAAGTAATTTAGGAGTATCTCTCTGGGGTGCCTGGGTGGTGTAGTCAGTTAAAGTGTCCAACACTTGGTTTCCACTCAGGTCGTGACCTCAGTCATGAGACTGAGCCCTGTGTTGGGCTCTACACTCAGCAGAGTCGGCTTCAGATTCTCTCTCCCTCTGCCCCTCCCACTTGTGCTCACTTTCTCTCTTTCTCTCAAATAAATAAATCTTAAAAAAAATTTTTTTTAAATAATCTCTCTCTCCTCCCATCCCCACTCACCCTCTCAGGATTATATAATTAACAAACCATATTCTACCATTATCTCAAAAATATTACCATTCTGTCATTAATATATAGGAAACATTCACTAATTTAGGACTAAATCAGTGCAGGAACTGATTTAGGGATAGATTAGGTATATTTTAAATTTGCAATCTAAGGCAAGAATTATCAATGGATACTGAAACTCATGGGTGTATGTTTAATGAGTAAGAGTGTATTACTTATTATTTATTAATTACTTATTAATTACAAAAGCAAAAAGAGTAACTCTATGATAAAGAAACCAGGCAGATGGCAGCTGGGTGGCTCAGTCAGTTAAGCATCTGCCTTCAGCTCAGGTCATGATCGCAAGGTCCTGGAACTGAGCCCTACGTTGGGCTCTCTGCTCAGTGAGGAGTTTGCTTCTCCCTCTACCTTCCCCCCTGCTCGTAATCTCTCTCACACTCTAATAAATAAATAAAATCTTTAAAAAGAAAAAGAAACCAGGCAGAGATAAATATAACAAAGTGATCCATGTTAACATCATCAGTAAGAAAGCAGACACCCTGGGGCTCTAAAAGAAGGCACATTATGCACTTAGAAAAACATCCCCTCTGTAGTCTTCCTGCTAAAAACATGTAACCTGAATCTAAGCACATAGAAACACAAACGCAAAGTAAGGGTTGCTCCCCAAATTAACGGGTCTGTCCTCTTCACAAATGCCAAGGCTATCAAAGAAAAAGGCTGAGTTCTTAGAAACATAATAGCTAAATGGTAACTAAATGTAATACATGCTCCTGGATTGGATTCTGGACCCGGGGGGTGGGGGGGGAATGGTATTAAGGACAACAGCAAATTTGAATATGGTCTTTGAATGAGATAGAGTATTATATAAATATTAAATTTTCTGACTTTGGGGTGCCTAGGTGGCTCGGATGGTTAGGTATCTGCCTTCAGCTCAGGTCATGATCCCAGGGTCCTAGGATCGAGTCGCGCATCAGGCTCTCTGCTCAGTAGGGAGTCTGCTTCTCCCTCTGCCTGCCGCTTCCCCTGCTTGTGCTCTCTCTTTCTACAAATAAATAAAACCTTTAAAAGATAATAATAATATTTCATTGGTTTTTTTGTTTTTTTAAGTAGGCTCCAGGCCCAGTGTGGAGCCCAGCATGGGGCTTGAACTCACAACCTGAGCTGAGATCGAGTCAGACACTTAAATGACAAAGCCACCCAGGGGCCCCTTGAAGATTTTATTTTTAAGTAATTTCTACAACCAACATGGGGCTAAAACTCAC
This sequence comes from Mirounga leonina, assembly GCF_011800145.1. Taxonomy (NCBI): domain Eukaryota; kingdom Metazoa; phylum Chordata; class Mammalia; order Carnivora; family Phocidae; genus Mirounga; species Mirounga leonina. The sequence goes on along the minus strand of NW_023270839.1, from coordinate 488,219 downwards.
AACCCCAAGATCAAGAGTTGTATGCTCTACCAAATGAGCCAGTAAGGTGCACCTCAAATAAATGTTTCTTAAAAATACACACACACAACGTCAATAATTAGTGAATTTATGAAGAATACTCTGATACTCTATCTGCAATTTTTCTATAAGCTTTAAATTTTATCAATAAATTTTTAAAAAGTAACGAAATTTTGGGGGTGCCTGCGTGGATCAGTCGATTAAGTGCCCAACTCTTGGTTTCGGCTCGGGTCACAACCTCAGAGTTGTAGGATCGAGCCCGACACCGGGCTCCGTGCTCAGCACAGAGTTGGCTTGAGATTCTCTCTCTCCCTCTCCCTTTGCCCCTCACCCTGCTCACATTCTTTCTCTAAAATTAATAAATAAAATCTTAAAATAAGTAACCAAATTTTTAAAAATTATAGTGCTACCTCATACTGCCATTATTTTATCAAAAACCATCATTAAGTTATAACTAGATTTCCTCAAAAGAAACTCTATTCCTTTTTTTTTTTTTAAAGACTTTATTTGAGAGAGAGAGACACAGCAAGAGAGGAAACACAAGCAGGGAGAGTGGGAGAGGGAGAAGCAGGCTTCCCACTGAGCAGGGAGCCCAATGTGGGGCTCGATCCCAGGACTCTGGGATCATGATCTGAGCCAAAGGCAGATGCTTAACGACTGAGCCACCCAGGCACCCCAAGAAACTCTATTCCTGGTAACACTGCAATCAACATCACTCACTTTTTCTGGTTTTGATTCCTCTTCATTCTCATCATCAGAGGAAGGTCCTGCCAAAGTTGACACTTTGCTAATTACACCAAGTCTGGCTAGCTGATCCAAAAAAATATCACCACCTTTATCTACCAAATCTCTTATGATCTGCAAAGCCAGCAAGTGGCCATCATCATCATCCTGGGAGAAAACAAAAAGGAATTTAAGGGAAAATGATAAAAATAAGTTCAGCTGCCTGAAGTAGACAAATGCAATAATTTCACAGACAAAACGCTTCACTGAAATTAGGACAAAAATTAAATTATTTTACTAACCATTGTCTAAAGGGAATTAAAGCTACAGGAGTTTTAAAAAAGATAAAAATCTGACCTCTTGATCAAGGACGGTTGCAGTGATTTCCACTAGTACTGTAGGCAAATTGTGACCAACATCAGAATCACAAACTTCTTTTAAGAGTGCTTCAGAGCAAAAATGAATCATTTTTCGAATCAGAGCAAGACTTGCCTTCCTTAAAAAATAAAATAAAATAAAATAAATAAATAAATAAAAGAATTTTAGGAAGCCAGGAAAAGAACCTAAAATAAAATAAAATGCAATTACACATTAGAGAAAAAAAAATATGCGCAATGGTTAAGTTTTACACACTCTGCTAAAAAGTAAGCTGAATATAAGTATACAAAAAGAAATACATATACCTTTGTTCTCATATAAATGAAAAGACATCCTAGTAATCCCATGTCCCTAAATATTGCCACTGTTAACAATTTGTTATGCCTCCTTTTCCTCCTATACTCATCCACTGCTTTGCTTAGAACATAGATACTCAATAAAGTCATACAAACTAACCTCAGTTTTGTAACAAGGAACCTGTTCTTTTAAAATAAACACATATCCACACACATTTAAATTATAATAGACTAAAAGGAGACTGGTCTATTACATAAAAGATACAGTTCATTTAACACATATTTTCTGAGCATATAACAATATCCTAGGCACCGAGGATATCATTAACTTTGCAGTAACTTCCACAAGGATGGAGAAGCAAAATTGCTACTGAAGTCCAAGAAAGGCATGTGACACATGAATTTCTACAGCATGTGGTCCCTACTTGATGTAGATCACAACTCTCTTTAGTTGAAATTCGTAACAGTATACATTCTTCAAGTGAAAAAAGCATTTGATTATAAATTCAAGATGTTATAGAAAACGGTAGGCCAAAGAGTAGGGAGCATGATGCGGGGGTCAATCCCAGGACCCTGGGATCATGACCTGAGCCAATACCTCTAAAATATTAGGCATAACTATTGTAACACTTAATACATATCTAATTTTTATTCTCAAACCTAAAGAGAATTTAAGGTAATTATCTTCACTTTAGAGATAAACTAAAAGAAGTTAAGTACCTTTCTCATGGCCACATATTTAGGAAGTGGCCACTTTGCATTGACTTCAGAGTCTGAGCTCTTAGCAAAGGCTTATGCTTTCTTACTTGCCACAATTAAATGTAGCTAATTATTACCTAGAGAATTCAGCATTGAATGTACTAAAACTAAAATTCTATTTAGACAATCCTGAAACATACATACATACATAAATTCATTCATTCATTTTACAAATACAATATGGTTATTATAGAAACTTTAGTAGACACAAATTAACAAAAGGAAGAGAAAAAAATTACCTGTAATTCCAAAATTCCATTCCGCAATCCTGAAACATTTAATAGAGTGATAGAAAATAACCATTGAGGGAACTCGGGTGGCTCAGACAGTTAAGTATCTGAATCTTGATTTCAGCTCAGGTCATGAGCTCAGGGTCAAGGGATGGAACCTCGCATCACGCTCTGCACTCAGTAGGGAGTCTGCCTGAGATTCTCGCTCTCTTTCTTTCTCCCTCTGACCCTCCCCCTGCTTGCTCGTGCATGCTCTCAAATAAATAAATCTTAAAAAAAAAAAAAAGGAAAGAGAAGACCCTTCTAATAAGGGACCTCTGTTATATGGTGGCATACTTTATAATTTTCTGATGACCTTATCATGAAGAAGTTCTACTCCAAATATATCGGGATTCTTTTATTGGCATGACAGCTAGTCCTCTAAAATTTTCAGCCAAATTATCCTGTTCAAAATCGAACTTGCCTACTCCTCAAGAGGATTCTAAGTTCTGTTAAAAAAAAAAAAAAAAAAAAAGTGGGCCCACTCACACCTACACCTCTGTAGCTATTTGGAGAAGAATAAAAACCAAGTACTTTAATGTTCACAGTGAATTATTTTACTGACATTTTTCTCCTACTTAAAGCAGACTGCCTGCACTTTAATGTCAACTCCTAGGCACTTGAATCCTACAAATCTACATGTTCTAAAGACCTCCTTAACTTAAAATGTCCAAAATCAAATTCTCAATCACTCAGTCAAAAATTCAGTACTCATTCTTCACCCATTCCTCTCCCTCAGCTCTCACAACTGGTCATCAATCCCTATACAACCCATCTCTCAACCTTTTCAATTTGTTCCCACCAATCCAGTCTCCCAGCAACTGTTTGAAGTTCATATTGCAATGAACCCTTAAGTAGTCTGTTTTCATTCTTGCTCTCCTCCAGTACTTTTCTCCACTGGGCCGTCAATGGAATCTTCATAAATCACAAAATCAGCTGTGACAAATATGCTCACAGGTATTTAATGACCCTGCTTCAACTGTGGAGTATGGCTCATTAGCATGGACCACCAAGGCCTTCCTAAGTCATAAAGGCTCCTGTCTACCTTTTTAACACTATTCACTGAGCTACCCAAACATATCCTATTAATCCAAACACACTCCATTAATATTAAAATACTTACAACTGCTAACAAAATACACTCACTCAGTCATGCTCTAAATATCTACTGAGGACCTACTAAGTCCTGTTCTATACCTCTTTGTCTCTGCAGGAATATAGCCGTACACAGGCCAGCTCTCAAAGAGTTCACTTTGGAGGGGAGACAGACAATAAAACAAACAAAAGTCAAAGAAGAGCAAGATTTCAGACACTGAAAGCTCTGTAAAGACAGTAAAACGTCATAATTTATGTGAAAGGTATCCTAGGGGTAAATTTAAATTAGATGGACGAAAACATCAGTGGATGGAACATTTAAACTGAAACCTAAATGATACGAAACAACAAACCATCCAGAAGAACCAAGGATAAGGAAAGTTTCCAGTAAAGGGAAGTACAAAAGCCCTAAGGTAAGGATGTACCTGGGGTGTTCCAAAAATAGAAAAAAGGCTAGCTTATTGTACGTGTAATGGGCTAGGGGTTAGATAGTACTAAATGAGGTCAGAGAGCTGGGTGGGGCTTATGTAAGACCTTGCAAGCCTGAGAGTTAGGGAGTTAGGTTTTAAGGGCACCTGGGTGGCTCAGTCGGTTAAGCCTCCGACTCTTGATTTCGACTCAAGTCATGATCTCAGGGTCATGAGATCGAGCCCTGTGTCAGGGCTCTGTGCTCAGTGGGGAGTCTGCATGAGAGTCTCTCCCTCTACCCCCACCCCCAGTGCCCACGCACTCTCATTTTCTTTAAAAAAAAAAAAAAAAAAGGAATTAGGTTTGAGTTCAAGCCAGATAGAAGCCACTGGAGAGTTTAAATCAGAAAAAGTGATATAATTATGATTTTTTTTAAAAGATTTTATTTATTTATTTGACAGAGAGAGAGACAAACCAATTGAAGAAACGCAAACAAGGGGAGTGGGAGAGGAGAAGCAGGCCTCCCGCTGAGCAAGGAGCCCGATGTGGGGCTCGATCCCAGGACCCTGGGATCATGACCTGAGCCGAAGGCAGATGCTTAACGACTGAGCCACCCAGGCGCCCCATAATTATGATTTTTAAAATAAATTAGACTAATATGTAGGAACAGATTATAAAGGAACAAAAGAAAAAAGAAAGACTAATTAAGAGGCAACTGCAGTAGCCAAACTACAGACTACAGACCAGAGTATTAGCAACAGATGAACAGCAATGACACTACAGAAGGAGAGCCACCAGGATTTGTACCAGGATGGACTGACTCATACCTCCATGCCTTTGCACACAAAGTTGCCCAGTGATCCTTCTAATCTGTCTGCCTACAAAATCCCCAAGTATCTTTTAAACCCAAATTTAAATCTCACTTCCAGGGGCACCTGGGTGGCTCAGTCGTTAAGCATCTGCCTTCGGCTCAGGTCATGATCCCAGGGTTCTGGGATCAAGTCCCACATCGGGCTCCCTGCTCAGCAGGAACGCTGCTTCTCCCTCTCCCACTCCCCCTGCTTGTGTTCCCTCTCTTGCTGTGTCTCTGTCTGTCAAATAAATAAATAAAATCTTTAAAAAATAAAATAAAAAAATAAATCTCACTTCTGCATAAAATCTTCTCCAATTGTGCAGCCCAATTAATTGTTAAATCATGTATATTCCCAGAGAACTCTGACGGTATGTCTAATCTATCACTTACTATTCACTCTTATTACTCACATCTTCCTCACTAGCCTGCAAGGAACGGAACAGGAAGTGAAAACCAAGTCCCATTTCTTTAGTTAACTCTCCAATGACATCTCGCATTGCCTCTACCAAAAAAGCCTCCATAAAGCTCAATAAATGTTTGCTGTACTTACCAGAATTTCTCTAAAGCTGATAATCAGCAAGCTACAAAACTAGTCTTCTTGATTTTCAAAACTCAAGTCAGATCATCATCAGAAAAGATTTAACTCTCCAATCAAATTTCCAATCTAAATTTTATTCTTACCATACCTTTTCAGTATTAAGATAAACTTCAATCCTTCTGGAAAAGGGAGATAAATAGAACTATATGATTGGCATAATTTAGTAAACACAGATACTATGAATAACTAACCTTATTGAAGGCAACATAGTTTGCTGAAATGTCTGTGCAAACACTGGCAATAACCTTTTCAAGTATATGGGTGCCATTTCTGGATCTCCTTTTGGCTCATTACATTCTTCTTCATCTTTGTTTGTATCTTTCTTTTTCTTATCATCTCCTTTATTAACTGGACACATCCAATCACCTGCAGACAAATATTTTTGAATAAAATAAATTCTTGGAAAATTTTTCTTTCAATAAAAAAGAAAATTTTCTTTCAATAAAAAAAAACATTAAGAGGTACCGAATTTCAAACTATAATTAGTTTGGCTCAGTCAGTTGAGCATCCAACTCTTGATTTTGGCTGGGGTTGTGATCTGAGGGTTGTGGGATCGAGCCCTGCGTCAGGCCCCACATTCACCAGGGAGTTTGCTTGAGATTCTCTCTCTCCCTCTCCCTCTGCCCCTCCCCACACTTGCATGTGCTCTCTCTCTCTCTCAAATAAATATTTAAGGGGAAAAAAAGTATCCCTAATTAACAATAATTAAACTGAAATTAAAAGATACTGTATCTATCAAAGACATTTGTAAGAATAATACTATTCCAATTTTTTTTAGTACATGTGCTGCTGAAACAAGCACAAGAATACTAAAGAACGTCAGTCCCACCAATGAGCTGAATCACAACTTAGGGAAATAATTTTGGATATTCCACTTGATTCTAGAAATTATTTCACAAAGGTTCCAAATTCATTTACTCTGTCAGAACTTAAAATTTGGTCAAAGTACTTCATCTACACAATACCCAACTATTCTTTATGACATTCCCATGCCCCTTAAACTTTTGGTTTTTGGGACACCTGGGTGGCTCAGTCAGTTAAGCGTCTGCCTTCGGCTCAGGTCATGATCCCAGGCTCCTGGGATCAAGCCCCGTGTGGGGATGCTTGCTCAGCGGGGAGCCTGCTTCTCCCCCTGCCTGCCGTTCCCTCTGCTTGTGTGCGCTTGTGCTCTCTCTGACAAATACATAAAATCTTTAAAAAAACAAAACAAAACAAAACTTTTGGTTTGTTATTCTGGAATCATGCACCCACAGTCTCAAAGAACACTGAACGGTATACTGTTAAAGGTTTATCACATGTTAAGGTATGTGCATATAATTACTTGACTTCATAGGAATAGTTCATTTATATAATGTTAATACATACACAAGAAGCTGTATCTATAAAAGTGAAGCTGAAAACTAACAGCAGATGTAAAAGGAAAGATTGTCCCACTCACCTGGAGACTGAAGAATAGCTACTACTTCACTATGGCCCCTTTCCCGAGCTTTATCTAACGGAGTTTTCCCATCTTCATCTCTCAGATCTGGGTTTGCACCATGCCGTAACAGAGTCTAGAAAAGAAAAGCATTTCACGTGAATATAAGAATTAACACTTTACTTCTTCAATATCCAACTCTGCAATCCAAATTGCACCCACAGATTTCAGACTCACAATTACTTAAGCAGGCACCAATTCAAATCACTATTTTGCACATATCACCTCAAAAATGGTCTATCTAGATCTTGAAAAAATTATAGATTAATTTCACTTGGTTATTTATTTATTTTATTTATTTTTTAAGATTTTATTTATTTGACAGAGAGAGACATAGCGAGAGAGGGAACACAAGCAGGGGGAGTGGGAGAGGGAGAAGCAGGCCTCCCACCGAGCAGGGAGCCCGATGTGGGGCTCGATCCCAGGACCCCGGGATCATGACCTGAGCCGAAGGCAGATGCTTAACAACTGAGCCACCCAGGTGCCCCACACTTGGTTATTTATTAACAACTCAAATTAAGTACGTTTACATGTGGAACCTACTTTTCCTTCAAACTCCTCCTCCCAATTTTCTTTAACAGAGAGGTAATAGAGTACGTTTGTGACATGGTAATCATCTTCCTCATTTCCTATATACTGCCAATTACCAAGGTAAATCAATTCTAGAATGAACTACAAAATTTACGTCCTAAATACTAATTCACATTGTTCACCAATTTTTAATGGACACTGGACTCTCTCCCCAACAGACTGTAAGATCTTTTGAACAGAGAACACATCTCATGTTTTTCTTATCAGCCTCAGAGCTGCAGTTTTTCTAACTTTGTTATGATGTAATAGATATATCTGACAAGTAAGTGAATACATACACACATCTGGAAAGTACACAGTACTGGCTAAAAAATCCAAATGCTGAATCATAATAATTCAGTATTTTATCAAATGAGGATGCCATAGGTTATTAGATATATCACTAACTATCACTAAGAAAGAAAAAAAAAGCCAGTTAAATTTTGTAACATGCTTTCTTATTGCTTGGAATTTTTTTTTAAACTTACTGAAAGAAATTTTTTAAACTTAGAATTTTTTTCCACACATTACCTGAACAAACATAAGTAAGAAAATATAAATGAACTATAAGGTATTCCGGAACTTCACATTCTGAGCACAATTCTTCATAATTATTTTTTTTTATTCAAAATCAGCAATATTTATATTTCTACAAACAATGCTATTACCTGTGCCATAAAGACATTAATGATGCAGCATTTCTTTTTTCTTTTTTCTTTTTTTTTTAAGATTTTATTTATTTATTCATGAGAGACAGAGAGAGAGAGAAGCAGAGGCAGAGGGAGAAGCAGGCTCCCTACAGAGCAGGGAGCCCGATGCGGGACTCGATCCCAGGACCCTGGGATCATGACCTGAGCCAAAGGCAGACGCTTAACCGACTGAGCCACCCAGGCGTCCCAATGATGCAGCATTTCTGAGTGCTTCTCTATCAGACAGAATTTTTTATTCCTGTTGCACGAATAGGTAATGATAACTATGCTGCACTTTCTATCGGGTCAACAGCAATTATACAACATTTTCCTATTTAAGAGATGTTAAAATGTGTATGGAGGGGTAAGGGGGAAAGTGGAGGTGTATTTTAGAATCAATTAAAAACAGAAATATCTATTAAGATTAAATGGTAAGACATGTTAAATACCTAAAGACACTGGCTAGCACAGAGTTTCTGTGCTCAGTGAGTCGTACCTACTGTATCATTATTAGTAATAGCAGCTATCCCTCACTATACACTGACATATAATCAAGTCAGGTTAGGGTGAGATACAATTCATTTGGCTTCTTCTCTCCCACCCAACCACTCATAACTGTAAAACAGTACAGATCAAAAGAAAATGGGTCAATAAAACTTTTTTTGTCATCCTTAGAAGCATCTTTCTCTTTAAAAACTAACCAATTAAAACTGACGGAATTTGACCTTGAAGAGAACACCTTTCCCAAGTTAGAAGCTAAGTTGTTCCCCCAAATTTTTGTATAATGTAAAGACGACAATAACAGAAGCTACCATGTGAGCATCTACGATGTGTTGACTACGATATGTTTTTTATGTATTTTTTTCTAATTATAACAATAATCATGCTGTGAATGTGTACACATTTAACTGAAAAAACTGCAAGTCAAACTGAAGAAACTTGCCCAAGGCCACACAACCATCTTGCTAATAAGCTGAAGCCTGAATCCAAGTGTGCCTGACTTAGCAGCAGACTAACACTGAACTGTGCCAAATTACTTCACATTATGAAGACTCTAGAGACCTAGATCATCCACACATTTGGTTCAACCCTTATCATTTGACTTCTCTGGACCTCCTCAATTTCTAACTATAAAAAGAACTTTCCAATGTCCTTTGCTAATCTGAGAATCAAAGATATGATTCTTCAGCAAATAAATTATTTGCTTTAATGATAAATAAAAACAACACAAATATGTACAAAATTATTTGGTGCCAAGAGTAAGAAATTGGAAAAATTAAAGTGTTTAGCAACAGGTAATTGGTTGAATAAATGTGCAGTATATCCACACAGGGCAAGAATACTGATGTAAAAAAGTTATACAAATACTAATAGGAAGAGGTCTTCAATATATAGTATTAAAGGAAAAAAGTAAAGTATAAATCAGTTTATGCAATATGTTACATTTTGTATTAGAAAATGAGGGAATAAGCATATATCTTTTTGCTTGCATCTATGTTAAGAAACACTAAAAAGATAAACAAAACATGCTTACCTATAGTGAACAATGGGGAATGGAGTGAATGGAGATGGCATGGAAGCATGAGTTATCAGAATAAAAGCTTTTATATCATTCTAATTTTGGAACCATGTAAATGTTAAATATTAAATTAATAATTTAAAAACCTGGATTTTACCTTTGCTACTTGAGGTCTTCCAAAACACGCAGCATAATGTAATGATGATGACCTCTGACCCCTATTAACATCAGCACCTCTTTCACAAAGAAATTCTACCTGTAAAATTATGAAGAATCATAAAGTTGCCTTATGAATAGTTCTATCTTTGATTTAAAACACTAGTTTTTATTTATTAGCTTACCATTTCCTGAGTTCCAAAAGCAGAGGCCCAGTTTAATAGAGTCTGACCCACATCATCCATAAAATTTACTTCAAAGGCTGGAAATTTGAAGGAGAAAAATAAATTTTTAAAACTCCAACAAAATAATACTGAACTCTTCTACAGTGGAAACCATTAAAAGATTGTTACTAATAATCACTACATACAGAGTCAATTTTAAACATTTAGTTCAACTCTACAGTAGTAAATAATCCACCAACAAATTCTGCTAAGAAAAGGTATTCTAAAATTTTTAAACTACCAAGGATTCACAAGACATTAAGCCTTAAAAATAAACGTAAAATAAGGAAGAAAAAAAAAAAACTAAATATATTAACACAATTTAACAGAGTACTAGTATCCTTAAATAAATAATTTCATTTACTAATTTAGTAGGCATTTACTCAGGTCTTACCATGCACCAGGCTGATAATTAGAGAGGAGAGGATACAGAAGAGGTTGGCCATTCTATTGGCACAAATGCTTAAAATACAGAAACTAGAAATTGCCCATATAATTCCTATCTCAGTTTTTTTTATATTTTAAAAAATATTTTCCGACCTCCTGTGTCAATTGCATCTATAAGCGCATCGGTATCTTTACTTCGAATACAGTCTATAAGCTGCCGATGTGAGCGCTCCCCAGAGCTATCCAATCTCCTAAGTCCTGGGATTCTGCCTGTAGATCCAGCACTAGACTTTGGCAAAGCTTTCCGTCCTTCAAATAATAGCACCAAGAGAAGGTCGACCAAACGCATGGTATCAAGCACACATCTTTCATCACCCTGCAATGCACTTTCAATTGAATCTGGAAGTTCCGACCTCAGGAGATCCTAGAAAGGGAAAGGGAGAAACGTTTAATATATTTGCATTACACAAAAATACTTTTACCAAAAGATTAAAAATCAAAGATTCAAAAACACTCTTACGTGTGTGACCACTGGAGAGCCTCTGCAAAGTGTTGAGAGCAGGCTTACAATTGTTGACACCTGATTACTCAATTTGGAATCTGCAGCTGTGGAGGGCGCTCCTGTAGTGCTGCGGCCTGGTTTACAAGCGGATGAAGGCCCTGAAACCGTACCACCAGCAGCAGCCATTCGAGATAACAGCTCCTCGGTTAATCCATGCTTGGCTAACGGAGCTGGGTCAACACCACGACGGGTAAATCGGTCAGCGAGTGATGCAAAACACCGAAGAGCTCCATCAGAAACCTAGTGATATCAAGAAAAAGCATATGGATAATAAAATTCACCTAAAAATGACTAGGGGCTGGTACTGCTAATTTCATTCCTAAGATTATAAGGCAGCTGTAGCAAAGATATAAGGCATATCATCTGTCTAGATTTTAACCCTGGCTCCACATTCTGCTAAAGTATGAACCAAAGATATTGCTTAACTGCTCAAGGCCTCAGTTCCCTTAGTTGTAAAATGGGGATAATAGTACCTATAATTCACTGTCCATGCTTAAATAAGATGATATATGTAAAGAAACGAGATGGACAGTAAAAGCTCAATAGGTGTTAACTATTATTATGAACAACTCTGCCAAAATAATCTATGAATATCAACCAAAAATAATTAACAGAATAGTAAAACGCATTTAAAAGTCAAGTTTTATTTTCTAAAGTATGCTAATTAAAAAAACTTTACACGTAAGATATTTTAAATACTGTTATTTTACTTCAATGAGAACTATCAAAGTCAACAAAATTGTGCTGAATCAACAAACTACACTAAGTATAATGCAGCTTTAAAAATTATGTATTTCTGGGGCGCCTGGGTGGCTCAGTCGTTAAGCGTCTGCCTTTGGCTCAGGTCATGGTCCCAGGGTCCTGGGATCGAGCCCCACATCAGGGTCCCTGCTCAGCGGGAAGCCTGCTTCTCCCTCTCCCACTCCCCCTGCTTGTGTTCCCTCCTTCGCTGTCAAATAAATAAAAACTAAAAAAATCTTAAAAAAAAGAGAAAAAGAGAAAATGGAATTACCTCTAGTTCATCAACTGAAAAGTTCAAATAACAGTGTATCAAAGTTATAAATAAGGACACTATAAAGCCACTTTTTGAATACAAAGTATAAAACAGTGATTTATTTACCTGATGATCTTCATGTTTTAATAAACTAGAAAGAGATTCCACACAAATTTCTAAAGAAGAATCTTGAGGTTCCATTTTGCCACAGAGTCTTGATACCACAGCCATGGCAGAGTGCAAGGTATCTTTATGAACCAAGTGTCCACTGTCACGAATGAAGGTAAGCACACAATTCAAGCCACCAGCCTCAAAGACTGCTCCTGACTCACGAGTACATATCAGTTCTAATACCTACAACAGTAAATCAAAATTAACAAAAGAATACAGTAAGGCTAATTTTAATTTTCTAGCATCACAGAAAACACAATGTGCCCTCCAAATTTATTAGTAGCCACATTTTAAAAAGCCCAACAAATTAATTTGAATATTATATTTAATTTAGCCCAATATATGTAAGGCATCATCATTTCAACATTACCAAAGTTAAAAATTGATGTATTTTACATTCTTTAATGTATTTTTTTAAAGGTGTTTTTTTTTTTAATAATTTATTTTTTTTAGGGACGCCTGGCTAGCTCAGCCAGTTAAGCGGCTGCCCTTGGCTCAGGTCATGATCCTAAGGTCCTGGGATTGAGCCCCACATCGGGTTCCTTGCTCAGCAGGGAGCTTGCTTCACCATTTGCCTGCCACTCCCCGTTTGTGCTCACACTCTCTCTCTTTCTGATTAAAAAAAATATATAGGGTTGCCTCGGTGGCTCATTCGGTTAAGCATCTGCTTTCAGGTCAGGTCATGATCCCAGGGTCTTGGCACTGAGTTCCGCATCAGGTTCCTTGCTCAGTGGGGAGTCTGCTTCTCCTGTCCCTCTACTGTTTGCCCCACTTGTCTCTCTAGCCCTCTCTCTCTCTCTGTGTCAAATAAATAAAATCTTTAAAATATATATATATATTTATTTATTTTAGAGAGAGGGAGGGAGAGCATAAGCAGGAGGAGGGGCAGAGGGAAAGGAGAGAGAGAATCCGAAGCAGACTCCCCACTAAGTGTGGAGCCCCACACAGGGAGTGATCCATGACCTGAACCAAAATCAAGAGTCAGATGCTCAACTAACAGAGCCACCGAGGCGCCCCATATTCTTTAATATACTAAGTCTTCAAAATCCCAAGTGTATTTTATCCTTATAGCACATCTTAATTTGGGGTAGCCACATTTGAAATGTCCTATATGGCTATCGTATCAAACAGTGTAGGTTCAGATGGTGAAGCCGGCGTGGCAAGTTAAGCAACTAAAATAACTTAGCAGAAGTTTACAAAGTCCCTACACATGAAATCAATAAATAAATGCTTGCTATTACATTACTCATCATCCTCACAATCTATGAATGTCAAAGCATGAAAAATTAACTTTCAGGGGCACCTGGGTCCTGAGATTGATTCCCACATTGGGCCCCCCCTGCTCTGCCAGGAGCCTGCCTCTCCCTCTCCCTCTGCCTGCCTTCCCCCTGCTTGCAGGTACGTGCGCTTGTTCTCTCTCTCTGTCAAATAAATAATTAAAAAATTTTTAAAAATTAACTTTTATTTTCCAAATTATGTTGATGTTTAAGGAGTTCGGGTAGAACTAAAGAGTTAATAGGGTCCAGAGATCTTATAGGCATACCAGAAAATTTAGACTCTATTCTTTTTTTTTTTTTTAAAGATTTTATTTATTTATTTGAGAGAGAGAATGAGATAGAGAGCATGAGAGGGGGGAGGGTCAGAGGGAGAAGCAGACTCCCTGCTGTGCAGGGAGCCCGATGTGGGACTCGATCCTGGGACTCCAGGATCATGACCTGAGCCGAAGGCAGTCGCTTAACCAACTGAGCCACCCAGGCGCCCAGACTCTATTCTTTAAGGTAGAAAAATGTGGGGTTTTTTGAGAAAAATGTTTTAAGCAGAAAAACAGTATGATCAGATTTCCAGTTAATAACTGGGAATGGGCCATAGGGAGAATACAGAGGTAAATGCAAAAAAAAATTTCAAGCATTAATAGTTAAGAGAGGATGAAAGCTTAACTAAGGCAATAATAACAGAGACAAACAAAAGGAAATAAACTAGAAAATCATCATGTGTGGGGTGGAAAAAAGGAAAGAAAAGATAAAGCAGGGTTTCTGCCTACAGTGGGTAAATTTGATGCCAATTATCAAAATAACTGTATTTGTAGTAAAAGATCATGAATTCAGACAGCTACTGGAGCTGTCCAACAAGCCTTTGTATATGGAGTCTAGAACTCAAGAGAGAGGTCAGGTCTACAGATAGAGACATGAGGGCCATATACAAATGAATGGAATTGATGGTGATAGATGAGATTATCTAGGCAAAGTCATAATTTTAAGAAGGTAAAAAAAGAACCTTAGAAATTTAAGAATAAATTAATAACAATAATCTGCAAAGGAAACAGAAAAGGGGGGAGCAGGGTGTAAAAGACAAGAAAGAGTTTGAAATAGTATGAGTCAATGAATAAAGAATGGAGTAAAATTACAGTCCCAGAGGAAACATGAAGTATTATGATCAAGAGAGTAAGACAGAGCGCACCTGGGTGACTCAGTCATTTTGGTGTCCAACTCTTGTTTTCAGCTCAGGTCATGAGCTCAGGGATGTGAGATCAAGCCCTGAGTCAGGCTCCACACTCAAGTGCGGAGTCTGCTTGAGATTCTTTCTCCTTCTGCCCCTCCCCCTGCTCGCATACCCACGCTCTCTAAAATTAATTAATTAATTAAATTTTAAAAAGAGAGAATAAGAGAAAAACAGCTCTAAACAGGAAAATAGATACCTCTTTGTCTGAGTCTAGAGACAAAAATAAATCTACAGACACAGAGGCAGAAAATCAAGACATTAACACCTGTAACAGCAGCTCCCAAAGTGTGGAGAAGACATTTTCAAAGATCCTTTGAAGTTAAAGCTTTTTTTGTAATACCAATACCATGACAGTAATTATCTTTTTCATTCTCATTCTCTCAGGAGTGTAGGGTGGAATTTTTGAAAAGCTATATGTGATATAGCAACAGACTAAATGCAGAAGCAGATATGAGGATCCACCCAACTTCTTCTATTAAGCCAGACATTATTAAAGAGACATACAAAAATGCTTAACAATGCTACTATTCTCATTAATTTTCCATTTGTTCAGGAAATAATTTTTTCATTAAAAATGTACATTAACACATGAGTTTGTTATTTTCAGATAAATATATGTTCTAAATTTCTGTTTTAATATCTAATATAGTAAAGGTAAATAGAGATAACCTACATAAACAAAGGCTCTTTGAGGGCCCCTCAATAATAAGACTTGTAAAGGGATCCTGAGACAGAAAGTTTGAAAACTGCTGGCCTACGGCAGCAAGAATCTTAAGAATGAAACAGGAATCATAAACAAAAAATCAAGGATAGTCTAAATGTTTTCATCAAGTAGTTTTAATAAATTACTGACCCAGCACTGGTGCTTTCAAAGTCACATAAAGTTTATAATTAGTCCCACCAGGAATAAAACAAAACAGCTACTCTAAAGGAAGTACAAAAAAATAGTTAAATCCATGGGCCCTCGAACCAGACTTCGTAATTTCAAACTCCTAACTTTTCGATCCTGGCTCTGCCATGAACTACTTTACCACCACCAAGTTACTTAACCTCAGGATGCTTGAATTTTTTTCAAATAAAAAATAGAAATGCTGATATTAGCAGCACCCACCTCATATAAAGTTGTCATGAAGACTAAGTGAGTTAAAACATGTAAAGTGTTTGGCATAATGCCTGACTCTAATAATCAGTATTAGTTGTTGTCATTACTATTTTCATACAAAATCATTTTGGCTAAGAACAGGGATTACCTATCTCAAAAGCTACCAGGAACCCAAGAGCCAGCACAGAAGAGCATTATCTGTGACCTACAATTTCCTTTGAAGATAAGACTTCTTTTCCCAAGCTATAAGGGATCCTCTCTGGTGCCACAAGGACCATGACTTCCACTGCTGTCAACCACTCTCAATAAAGTAAAAATAATGAAAGAATTTTCTTTTTTTAGCAAAATATATTTTTTATCCTCTAGTGATCTTCAAATGGGCCAGTAAATAATTAAGACTTACCTTTACACATTGTTCAGCTAAGTCTCGGCTAGTCCTGTTATTAAGCTCGACCACAACTAAACGATTACAAAGTGCTTTTATAGCTCCATCAACCCCAACAATCCTTCGGGTGCATTCTGCAGATACATCCAGATAGTATGTGATGGCACGGGCTGTCACCTCTAACACATTGTCTGGAGCACTTTCATCAAGAAAAATTTTGCAGAGGGCTGGTAAGAAAGTGCGAGGAGGACATCTGTAGTGAAAGAAATCATATTATACCACGGATTACTAAATTCTTCACATCAAAAATTAATAAAGTAACAAGTAAAAACTGTAACATTTTACATCACATCCAATACTGTGTCTGCAACTGTATTAGGCAGTATTTCTCACATTGCTTTTGTTTCCAGAACAATACTCACATGCTAATTTCATAACTGCTGAAAATATCAAGTCACCAACAGTTAAAGGTAGCAGCATTAACTTGAAACCATGTTTAAAAAAAACATTCCTGGGGCACCTGGGTAGCTCAGTCATTAAGCGTCTGCCTTCAGCTCAGGTCATGATCCCAGGGTCCTGGGACAGAGCCCCGCAACAGGACCCCTGCTCCGCGGGAAGCCTGCCTCTCCCTCTCGCACTCCCCCTGCTTGTGTTCCTGCTCTCACTATCTCTCTGTCAAATAAATAAATAAAATCTTAAAAAAAAAAAAAAATTCCTATTCAATACTCAGCTCAAACATCAACTGCTCTGTAAAACCTTCCCTAACCTCCCCAAATCACTAAGTGGTACTTTCATGTTCCTAAAACCTCATACAAATAGTGCCCACACTATTTAATCTACCACTTTATTTCCTTATTTACATTAAAATGTCCTGAAGGCCAGGGACATTGTTCAATTAATGTTTTATTAGAACAAGTGCTGATCTGGGGTTTAATAGATAAGGATAAAACATACAACAACTTTGTAACCTCTGTGGTCCTGTTTCCTCATTTGTAAAGCTAAGATAATATCTAAAAAGTACCAACTTTATATGGATGATATGAAAATTAAATAAAATTATATATATTAAACACTTAGCTCAGTATACTGGCACCATACTGAACTAACTAACTTTAGTTCTCCTTACCGCCTATGAATAGTCTAACGCCTGCTATATAATCAAAAGCAGAATTTGTGAGGTACCAATAATATCCTTTATATTTTATCAACACTTAAAATATGAAAGACTATGATTTACATTTAGTAGAAATCTCAATTATATGACATAAAATACATTATTCTAACTTCTCTGCACAAACTAAGCTTTAAATAGGCTACAGATAACACAAAAGGTAATACTCTAAACATTTTAGTGGAATTCTTTTTCCTCCAAATTTTAGTGTGTATATCTTAGTAGCTTTTTAAGCTGTGTATTGGGACACCTGGGTGGCTCAGTCGGTTAAGCATCTGCCTTCTCTCTCTCCAACCCTCCCCCAAAACTCACACACACTCTCTCTCTCTCACACATAAATAAATAGATCTTTAAAATAAAAAAAAGGGGCGCCTGGGTGGCTCAGTCGTTAAGCGTCTGCCTTCAGAATAAAATCTTTAAAGAAAATTTAAAAAAAATAAAGCTGTCTCTTCAGTTGTCGATTAGGGGTATTTTCCCTCTTGTCTTTTTTTTTAAAGATTTTATTTATTTGTTTGTTTATTTAACGACAGAGAGAGAGCACAAGCAGGGAAGCAGCAGGCAGAGGGAGAGGAAAAAGCAGGCTCCCTGCTGAGCGTGGAGCCTGACCCAGGGCTCCATCCCAGGACCCTGGGATAATGACCTGAGCCAAAGGCAGATATTTAACTGACTGAGCCCCCAGGTGCCCCAAGAATAAACTTTTTTTTTTTTTTTAAAGATTTTACTTATTTATTTGACAGAGAGAGACACAGCGAGAGAGGGAACACAAGCAGGGGGAGTGGGAGAGGGAGAAGCAGGTTTCCCGCGGAGCAGGGAGCCTGATGTGGAGCTCGATCCCAGGACCCTGGGATCACAACCTGAGCCGAAGGTAGGTGCTTAACGACTGAGCCACCCAGGTGCCCCGAATTAATAAACTTTTAAAATTAAACACAGAATTCTTCAAATCCCCACCAAGAAAATACAGAAGAACCTAAAGCTGTATGCATATACACACAGACAAGCACTTCAGGCTATAGAGAATCTCTAATTAGAATCACAAAAAATTTACTCCAAAATAAATTCAATCATTCATATTTTATTTCTGTATTTCTAATACAGACCTTATTTCCATATGAACACACAATGGAGGCAGATACAAAACTATGCTGGGCATATATTAGCATCATTTTAAAATCTCCATTCCAGGGCGCCTGGGTGGCTCAGTTGGTTAAGTGACTGCCTTCGGCTCAGGTCATGATCCTGGAGTCCTGGGATCGAGTCCCACATCAGGCTCCCTGCTCAGCAGGGAGTCTGCTTCTCCCTTTGACCCTCCTCCCTCTCATGCTCTCTGTCTCTCATTCTCTCTCTCGCAAATAAATAAAATCTTAAAAAAAAAAAATCTCCATCCCATTTTCCCTTAAAATATAAAAATCAAAATTCACTAACTTACTCATTCATTCCTCCAAGGACTGAAAACTTATTACATTATCTTCAATTAAATTTTCCTACAATGAACTCTAAAGTTCAAAAGAATCAAAAATCACAAGGTCCTCTATCAAAAGCAATACCATTTTGAAGATGGTTATAAGAAGATAATTATAAACAAACACACTGGGTCAGACTTCAAAAAATAATTAAATATTATCTGAAACAGATTAAGAAAACTTTGATTTCCTCTTATATGAACTGTTAAGTCAAGAGCTCAAAAAAGTTATCAGGCAAAATGTATATACAAAGATGGTCACAGTGACATGAACCATGTATCTAATAACAAGGGCATGATTAAGTATATGACACATCCATATGACAGATTATACAGGTTTTATGGAGGTACTTACTAAAAACATATTGTGATACAAATATTGTTTAATAAAAATATTAGATTAAAAAAACCCATATCCATTATGGTGTTCACCGTGTTAAAATATACAGAGAAAAAACTAGAGGAAAAAGTTAAAATGACTTATTACTAGATAATGCAATTACAGGTAATTTCTCTAAAAACTTCTCTAAACTTTTCTGATTTTTCCAAATTTCTCATTCTCTAAACTTCTCATTCTCTAAGCTTTTCTGATTTTTCCAAATTTCTGAAACAAGTGTATTTTGCAATTCCCAGAAAATAAATTTAAAGTTTGGGGCAAGTCAACTACAGTAAGTTTATTATACCCTATTTCTCCCAATGATTACAAACAAAAACCTTGGACAAAAAAAAGCAACTATCTGAGGACTCTGAAAAGTACACAGAAGATGGACTGGGGAAGGAAGTCAAAACTAAGTAAGGACCCATGATGGAAGTGAGTTTCAGGGGCTTTTTTCCTTTCCTCTTTTCTTTTCTGGTTTGATCCGTTGATGGGTCAAGTCTTCAAACTATGTAGCAGGAACACAGAACATAAACTCAGAGAAAACCAAGAAAGAGGGTCTCTGTGAGCCAGAGAGTGTGGGGAGAAACCCTGGGGCTTCTTATTCCCTGCCTGGCTCCCAAGGCTAGCCTCAGAGTTAAGCCTCACACTAAACCCTGAGTGACACATGCACAGTGCAGTAAAGACAGCATGAGCATCTAAGGCACTGGAAAGAACTGGGAACTAAGAAAAGGAGCCTGTATGGTCAAAAGAGCATGAGAAGAATCCTGTTATCGTCTCTTTTTCTCTCACTACTTTCACCTTGGGGGTAGTCTAGTCTAGTCCCAGCACAAGGGGGAAGAAGAGTGGAGGGGGAGGTAGGTGGGAAGAAATGTAGCTATAACATCACGAAAGCCCCAGTTTTCTAGCTAGAACACCAGTAAAAAAGGGTTCCAGGTAGCCAAAAGATAGGGGAAATCTCAGAAAAGAAAGAGCAAAAAAGGATCCCTAACACAAGTCCTAAGCTCGCCTCCAAACTGCTCTGTGAAGGACAGAGCTGAAAAACAGCAGCAAAGACTTTGACAACTGAACTATGATATAATCCACCACCAAGTCCCAGATTATACTCTGAATGACACATGTACAGAGTAGACCCAAACACCGTAACAAAAGCTACAAAATTGCTAACACTGGAACCACCACCCACAGAGGGCAAGATAGAACTTGCAATCTAAATCTAACCAGAATGACTGCATGCCAACACAAAATCAACATTATCTCCAGAGGATTGTTATAAAACCCAGAGTCTCACAATATCCCAAATATCTAAGATAAAATCCAAAATAACTTGAAACAGGGGTGCCTGGCTGACTCAGTCAGGACAGCATGTGACTCTCAATCTCAGGGTCATGAGTTCAAGCCCCACGTAGGGCATGGAGCCATAAAAATACTTGAAACACAAAGAATCAGTACAATCTGATCTATCCAACTCAAGAAAAAGACAGTCGGGTGCCTGGGTGGCTCAGTCAGTTGAGCATCTATTTGACTCTTGATCTCAGCTCAGGTCCTGATCTCAGAGTCTTGAGTTCAAGCCTCACACTGGGCTCCACAATACACAGGGAGCCTCCTTGGGGGAAAAAAAAAGGGGGGGGGCAGTCAACAGATACAAGCTTGAGACAATCGATGTTAAAATATGGGCGGGGGTGGGGGGGAACCAAAGCAAAGCAAAGCAAAAAAAAAAGAAAAGAAAAGAAAAAATTATCAGAGAGGATTCTCAATTAGTTATTGTAACTATACCCTATGAGGTAAATGTGAACATTCTTGAAATGATTGGAAACAGAAGTTTTCAACAGAGAAATAGAAAGCATAAAAAAGAATCACATGAAAGTTTTAGAAATAAAAAGTACAGGGGTGCTGGGTGGCTCAGATGGTTAAGAATCTGCCTACAGCTCATGTCATGATCCCAGAGTCCTGGGATCAAGCCCCACGTCAGGCTCCCTGTTCAGTGGGGAGTCTGCTTCTCCCTCTCCCTCTGCATCTCCCCCTGCTTGTGCTCTCTCTGTCTCAAATGAATAAATAAAATCTTAGAAAGAAAGAAAGAAAGAAAGAAAGAAAGAAAGAAAGAAAGAAAGAAAGAAAGAAAGAAAGAAAGAAA